>NC_089220.1:81885167-82485167 GCF_963924675.1 Phocoena phocoena | reverse complement strand
GGGATCTTCCCAGACCGGCGCACAAACCCGTGTCCCCTGCATCGGCAGGCGGACCGTCAACCACTGCGCCGCCAGGGAAGCCCAGGAGTTTTTTTTATTACTGATTTAATATCATTGCTGATAGTTGGTCTGTTCATATTTTCTATTTCTTCCTGATCCAGTCTTAGTCCCTCAGATTGAGTCTAGCTCTCCCTTTGCCCCATTCCAGGCATTATCCTCTCCAAAGTAATCACAATCCTGACTTCCACCCCCATGGATTAGCTTTGTCAGTTTGTGACCTTTATATAAATGGATTCAAGCAGTGTGTATTGTCCCTGACTTCTTTTGTTCAACAGTGTGTTTACAAGATTCATAAGTCTTTTTTCCTGTGGTGATAGTTTGTTCATTCTCATTTTTTAAATAGTATTCTATGAGTGTACCGTTATTTATTAATCCATTTTGTGGTTGTTAACTTAAACAAATTTTGTCTATTATGATAGTAGTGCTATGAACATTCCTAGCATGCCTTTTGGTAAAATTATGTATGTATTTCTCTTGGCTCTTTTCCTTGGAGTAGAATTACTGGGTCAGATGGTATGCATACGTTCAGTTTTAGCAGATACTGCCGAATAGTTTTCCAAGTGGTTCTACCAGTTTATACTCCCAGCAATAAGCAAGAGTCCAGTTACTCCACATCCTTGCTAATACTTGATAACATGAGTCTTTTTAATATTAACTGTCTTGGTGGGTATTAGTGGTATCTCATTATGGTTTTAATTTGAGTTTCCCTCATGAATGTTGAGAATTTTTTATTGTTTTTATCGTTTGGATATCTTTCCTTTGTAAACACCCTGATCAAATCTTTTGCCTATTTTTCTAGTGTCTCTCTTCTTACTGACTTGTATGAATCTTTTGATTATATTTGCATTGAAAAAATCTTCTTCCACACTGTGACTTATTTTTTATTCCCTAATGGTGACTTTTGATTGACAGAAGCTCTTAATTTTTATGTTGTCCAACTTACCTATTTTACTTTTATATTTAATACTTTATGATTCCTATTTTGGAAATATTTGCCTATCCCAAGGTTATGTTTCCTTCAGAATCCATATTTTTAAAAAGCTTCATGATCCTGATTCATTACTAGGTTTAAGATATTCTAATTTTGAGTATTTGGAATCTATTAAATAATGTTACATACCAGAGAATGTGTCTCAGTTCTGAGTTAATAACAGTGAGGTTTGGACCAGTGTCAAGAATGTCTTCCCTAAAGCATTAAATAAAGGGAGAGGATTTTAAAAATAAGGTTCCATATTAAGGTCTGTGAAGGACAGACGAAGTAGACATAGAGTCAGTGAAAAATAAGCAAGGTCAGGCGGTTGTGTCAATATCAAAATCTGTAAGCAGCATCCAAAGTTCAAGGTCACAGGTTAAAAGGGGAGAGGGCTAGTGGAGCAGAGCCCAGTGGGAGAAGAACTTGGGCCTGAAAGCCTTGGCTGTGTCTGGGCATGTCTTCTGTATTCTCCACGGTACATGGTTCATCGTGTCACCCTCTCCATAGCCTCCCCGCCTACTTTGACATGATCCTAGATCCACTGCTGATCGGCATTCTTATCCCATTTTAGAAAGTGATTCTCTTGTTCTCTTAAGGAGAAATACTTGGCTAGACTTCAGTGGGATAGGCTAGTAAAATATGTTATAGATTGGGAATTAAAAAACTAGTTTTTCATCCCAACTTGACCACTTAAATTTTTCAATAAATTCCTAAGCTGATTCTTTTCAAAACAAGTAAAATGACCTTTGGAGCTACTTCTGAGACCTCAGGCTCTGGAGTCAGACTTGTGGGGTTCAAATTCTTGCCCTGTGATCTTGGGCAAATTGCTTAATTTCTCTGTGTTTCAGTTCTCTCATTTATTAATTAGCAGTAATAATAATATCTTTTCCTTTGGGTTTCCATGAGGATTAAATGAGTTAACATATGTAAAGTACTTATAGTTTCTGGCCCATAGGAAGTACTCAATAAATCGTAGATACTATGAGCCTATACTACCTGATTTAATAACATATGTAATATATTTTGTGTTCCTTATAACTAAAATTTATATCAATGCACAATTAAGTAATTACATGTTAAGGTTATATATGCCATATACTCTGAACTTCTCAAATATTACTCATATATTTTGAATAATTTAGTCTCCACCCCTTCCTTATTTACTATTTGACCCCAGAGATCTACAAGTACTATCCAGTGACTATTACTAACTTTCAGGACTTATAGGCCTGAAAATTGCCAGAACATAAGAGAAATCATTATCAGGGAAAATCATTCTTAGCTACAAAGGACAATGAGATGTTCCATATCAGCATTAAAGAGAAGTGGTTGCATCCTTGTCCTTCTTCAGGTAACCCGTGAGCCAGGTCTACATTTTGGCAATGTAGGACACTAAGTTGTAGGAATCTGTAAATTGTGATTCCACAGCTACCAGGAAGGTGTCACCACACAAAACCACAACTACTCCCCCTGATGGCTGGTGCTAAGAATTCCATCCACAGAGCTTTGAAAATCACATTAGCTTAAAACTACTTTCTTAGAGAATGTCAGTCCTTAATATTCTCTAATATTTTCTGAAAGCACTTTTCCTAAGGGGTGGAGAAGAAAGCCTTTGGATATAATCTCAAAATGAAAGTTGAAAGGATACCAGAAAGTTGGGGGGGGGGGGAAACATTCAATATAAGAAGGAAGATACACTGAAGGCCAGCTTTGCTTGATTTTATAATTCTATGTGAATCTAACACTGGTTACCTATGTACATTGACAACAATCATATGCTCACCCTAATGTACTATCTGGAATTGACAAATGATCTTTGTCTGAGCTGGGAAAGCCATTGTTTGCCCAACTGGAGAATTGTTTTAGCCTCTTTCATGACCTGTCATCCCATCTCATAAGCAAAATGTGCTCACCCTACTTCACCGATTCCAACATTTGAAATTTAGAAAATGTCAGAAAAGCCTTAGTTATCTCTAGCTAATTCAAATCTGACTATAAACCTTATAAAAAATCCCAGTTTTCGAAGGGAAATTCTTTTAGGAGAATGCTAGGCAAGATGCTTGTCCAAGTTGAAAGAATGGCCTGACTCTGTAGTCAGGCAAGTGATGTCTTTTGTAAGGGAGGTCGCAGCGAAATCATTCATAGCCCTCAGAGGTCAGCAGCAGAGCTCACTCCTGGCAAGCCTGAAGTATTCTCTGCCCCAGAGAGTTACTTTCTAATTACTAAAAACATGATATGGTAGAAACAAATGTTGTTGGCTCCAACTAAGCATATAATTGATTGAAAAGTTCAGTCCCAGTGTAACTGTAAAGAAACAGAGTCTGTGGGACTGTTGCTGGGAATATGAAAATGGGTGGGGGCCAGATTTTCTCCTCCTTGTGGGATTTGGGAGTTAGATTACATGCTTTGTCTTTGGAAATTAAGAACTGTTGATATTCAAGGATAGTAAAGGAAAGGCACTTCCAGGAACGGAAGAGTATGTAGGCTAATTGTATCAATATGGCCTATTGCCCCCAGGGCATTGGCTGCTGCAGCCATTTGATAGGACTAAAATGTTAAAACAGCAGATGAACGTTTACTAGATGGAAAAAATTTATCCCGATGGCCAGTTCCAGTCTCTCGGTTGGAAAGAATGTTGGCTTCTTTCACTGGGGTATGCACCAGATGGAAAGTAAAATGGCCTCTGTGAAGTGGGTGGGTGGGTGAGGAGGAAAAACCAGTCAAATCAGAAAGGGTCAGAAAGGGTCATGTGAGGAGGTGGGAGAGTTGCATGCCCTTGAAAAGACGGATGGAGGATTTTTCTCAGCCATTGTTGTGCTGTGCTGTGCTGACCCTCTCAACTGGGAGCTGCGGTCAGACAGATGCTCAGCCTCGCCGGCTGCTGGTGTCTCTCGGCGTGCCAAATCTCAGAGTGTTACTCAGTTATTCTCTTGGTTTGTCTAAACATGGCAAGAGTTCCTGGGAAACATTGGAGTCCACACGACTTAGCCATTTGAACTGCGAGTCCAAGATACATTTTTAATCGTTACAGTAGCATATTTATTGTCTTTGCAGAGCAGAGACCAGTCACCAAATCAGAGCATGTCTGTTGCTTATGGCATCATTGTGACACAGGAATGCACTCTTGTCTTGGTTGTGAGAATTGTGGAGTCCCGGTCTGTGCTCCAGCTTTCTGCTGCTCTGCCATCTAGGATCCTAAGGCTGTACCGTGCCCCTGGAAGTCTTCCCCAAATGGAATCTGGGCTTTGACCTGGGGACAAAGACAGAGTTGTGTTCATTCCTGCTTCTGCTGTTCCACTGACTATGATGATCTTTATGCTTCTTTCCTACCTCTTCCCTGCTCATTCAGTTCAGCTCATTTCATTTCATCAGGTAACCATTCACCCACTAGCAGGTGCCTGACCTGGGAACATAAGGAAGACCTGTAGTAACTTATTTCTAGCAAACCTCAAGTTTCTTGTCTCTCACTATGTGGATTTCTTCTTCAGACTTGCTGTATTTGGTTCTTCTCTCTGCCATTCAGTAGCTGTGTGACATTGGGCAAGTTACCTAACCTTTCTGTGCCTCACTTTCTTCATTTTATGATTATTAGGAGGATTAAATGAGCTAGTGAACGAAAAGGCTTAGAATAGACCCTATTACACAGTAAGCTCCCCATAAATATTAGCTATTGTTATCTTGATCCTCTGTTTCATTGCCCAGTAAGAAGGCCCTGTTTTATATTGGATATCCTGTACTGCCTATTTTCACTTCATTTACACATGCATTTTATTTTGTATTGCTTTTCTCCTTTATTGCTCCAGGTTTGGTGCCTTAAAATAGCAGCTGGCTTTCGTGCACTTTGGGAAAAAGAATCACATCTTTTACTCTCTCTGTATACTACACAGCACTACCTACCAATCCTAGACATACAAAGGGTGCCCCCCACAGTGCTTGTTAACTGAATGAAGTTTTAGTGAAAAGGAAGATCTCTTCTTAGTTATAACTTACATTGAAATTTCCTCAGCAAAATGGCCCCCATACCTTATAGTTGTCTCCTTGTCTTTCTCTAATAATCTCAGTCCTTCCTCTCCTAAATATTCCTTCTTCCAACCTCTGAGTGTCTTTTCCTATTAGATAGAACCAGGGTCAAGGAATATGCTGTACCACAGTGATACCATTTGGTGTCTTCTTTAAAGCCATAAACCTGCCCTTATGAACTCGCAGGGCTTTCCTTTCACGGTCATTTTAGTCAGACTCTCCATGTCACTGCCATTTATCTTTCCACGTATATATTTCCACGTGCTACTGCTCCAGCTGTCACATTTGGGAGGTCCTAATAATAATAATGTACATGGAAATTTCACGCAACAGTTACCTGAAGTTGTAAAAGTTAGAGGCAGATGGAAAATCAGCCTCAGGGTTTATGAAATTTGACCAGAATCCATGAATAAGGGGGAGAACTCACCTCGTCCTCAAACTCCACATCAATTTCCCTTCCTTCCATGCTAAGCTGTTTCTTCTGCAGTCGAAAAACTTAGATTGTAATAAGTATGAAGAGGGCAGGATAATGTGTCAGCAAAATGACATACTCATCTCTTAAAATGAGCCTTGCCCAGAATACAGTTTCTCTGCAAACTAGCCCCAGGAAAAATTGTTTAGCAGTCTTAGGAAGTACCTCCTCCAATAGGATGTTAGAAAGTATAATTTCTGAGCCAGCCTTCTCAGGGGTCTGGAGGCACAAGAATTATTTCTGAGAAGGGAAGTCTTCCCTCATCAATGGAGCTGTGATTGGTATGGATGACCTGTCATCCACTCTCTGTCCTGGTGTGTCTGGGCATCTCTGTCTTAGAAAAAAGACCCATTCCTCAGACATGAATATCCATAGCGGCAGCGCACATAGGGCTGAGTAGACCTGACCAAAGACCAAATTCATGTTTCCCAGAAGTGCCGTGGATCCAGAGTGGGGAGTTATGCTTGACAGAGCCCTGTGCCCCCATCTCCCTGTCCTCCATCTTTATAATTGCCTAGCTCCGGCCAGAGTGGCCCGCATGCTGGTTCTACAGCTGTGGAGCCAGATCATCACTGCCACCTTGGCCCACTGCATGGCGAAGAGCAGTGCTGTTCCTTTGTGCTCACAAATTGCCTTTGTGGGATCTGGCTTCCTTGACTGCTTCCCAGAGAGCCCAGAGATGCTGCCTGAGGGTGCTGGGGTTCCACGAAGCCAACTTTGACCAACGGATGGTAGGGAGTGCGGTACACTCTCCTCTCTTCTGCCTCCGGAAGAGAGATCATATGATCTCTCTGCCCAATGAGCAGTCAGCTGTGCTTCCCACCAACAGCGGCCAGGGGGCTAATGCACATCCTCACCTTTGCTCTCCTTTTTTCTATGTCACTCTCCCTGTTTCCCCCACACTATTCAGCAAAGGGGCAGCACGTGAGTTTTTGCTCTCATCTCTGTTTCTAGGAATCTAAGTACAGAGATACGAGACAAGGTCAGATCCTGAAATAAAATTGTTCAACCCCATTCATTCCAACCCAGACTGGCTTCCACCCCTACCATGCCACCAGTGGTCTTCATGTCACAAAATCTTCTTCATTTTCTTTGATTTTTAAGCATACAGCTTGAAATGTCTAAACATGAACAGCTGGCCTTGTTTCTTTTTGAAATCACCTGCTTGAAAACTGTACCTACGGGGACATGGAATGCGCTGTCTTCTGGGGAATCTTATTACATCTTTGAACATCCATAAGTGTTACTATGTTGTTCTAAAATTTTCATAGCAAGCTAAAATTGTCCTCAACCCACCTGGAACTTCTATCCGTTAGTTTAACCATGCCCTCCAGAGTCACAGCAAACAGCTCTTTAGCCTTGTGAAGTCAGTTAGCTAACCTGACCCCATCAAAATTTTTGGTCTCTAAAAAAATCATCCCCAATTTCTTCAACTGTTCCTCATATATTATTTCTTAGAGCACTTTTAGAATTCTATTCTTGGTTTTCACAAAAAAATTTTCCAAGTCTTCAAAATGTGTGTGACCCAAAGATGAACAAAAAATAATGGAGCCTCATGAGAGGAATAGAAAGAAAACCATACCAAGACACTTTTTCTTTGCAAAGTAAACTTCCTTTAATTGGTGGCATGTGTGAGCTTACATGAGGGCGGCAAGATGGGGACAGTGGGTCCAGTGGGCGATAACCTACCCTGGATCTTTGGTTTGGATTTGGGAGAGTAGGCTGAGCGCTCATAGTCTGTAATGCAAGTTTTTCCTGCAAGGAAAGTATATGTGAATCTGGCCCTTAAAAAGTAGTCAGTATTCCAGTTCAATCTCAAGAGTTTATGGTCTTAGAAATCAGAGCAGGAAGCTGGTATGAACTGGAAGAGATTAGGGCATGTGCGATTTAAATCATTCACTGTGAGTTAATCTTGATGGTGGGGAAAGCATCCTTTCCTCCATGGTAAGAAGATAAGAAACAACGTTCTTTTTGTACTGAAGGAAGGCAAGGTGTTGATAATTCTTCTCCATTCTTGGGGATGGTGTTGGAGGGACATGGGAGCAACCACAGCAGAGTGCCATGACCTTGAAATCACTGCTTGACATTCAAAGCTTAGATACCAGCCAGTCAGGAAAGTTCTGCTCCATTTCACCACATTTAGGGACAGATCTCTGAGCCCAGGAGGAGACGTGTATAAACATAGCAGAGGTAAAGGAGCCCTCGCTCTCAGCGTGAGACATTTCCTTGATGAGGAGTCCACAGGTCTGGTTTATATTTAGCTGCATCCTGCCATCATAGCCTATTAGTAATGAAACTACACTGACAACCAATGTAGAGGCAGCATGCCTCCCAACCGATGAGACATGTCACTCTGGTGTTTTGCATTTTGAATAAAGGTCTTTAATAGCTACAACATAGCTGGCACTGGTTAAAAAAAATAATAATAAGGCTCCACTGACTACATTTGGTAGCGGAAAAGATATTATATTACCACAAATATGGGGGAGAGGTGATATATTAAAGATCTCCAATTCATAGATTATTTTCTGAGAGTCTTATAAGAAATATCTCCTAAGTTTCCTGGAATAAGTGTTACAGTTTTCTCCATTATTCCTGCAGGTGTTCTTAGGACCATTGCCAATAGTTTAGAAGCCTGGGTCGTGGCCTGTTAGTGGCCTGGTTGGACAAAGTAATCATGTCTCTCCCCTCAACATTCCCAACACTAGGATGGAACCCTCACTCTGGCCGTCAGTTATCTATTCCGTCTCCATACTGCTCTGTTAGGAAAATCTTCCCATGGAGAAAAAACTTGTTTACCTGTAACTCATGATATTTGTCCAGAAAAGGTCAACAGAGATCAGATCAAGTTGGACTCTTGTTTCCCAAGTCACATGGGAATGTCTAGAAACCAGGGTAAGAGCTGTGGGCACTTGCAGTTGGGCTCAAGTTTAGTAAGATCTCCATGGTGCAAGGATGCCACAGCTGACATCTGAGTTACAAAGAGCTCTACCCTTCCTACCTCTGATTTATGCCCTCATCCAATGCACTCATCCTAGCTCTCTCATTTCAGTATAGGAACGGTGACCTACCTGTTTAATCATTATGGTAACTGAGGTCTGTTCTTCACTTGCTTGTTCTAGGCCAATTCCTCTTTCTCAGAGCCCCCTGCTCTTCCTTTCCTCCACCTCCCTTGTATGTCTCTTGGCTTTACCTTTATTTCCCAAAGAAAATCACACCCGAGGGATCTGCAGTGAAATGTTACTTCGTGAAAAATGAATCCAAGGCTTATATAGCAGGTCCATGGAATCTTGAGTTGAACAGAAGAAAAGGCATCAGAGCTTACTTCACTGAAGCACTCAAAAATTCTCAAAAACTAGGCGCTCACAACTTTGGCTGGTTCTATCATTTTATCACTGGGCAACTCTGATGGTTAAAAAAAGTATTTCTGATTATTAGCAGAAATCACCTCCCTGTTTTTCTGACTGCTGGGACTAATTCTTCTGTTTGGAGTTATACTGAAATAGTCTGTTTCTGATTCCACAGAGCAGAGAAAACATGTAAAGACAGTCCTAAAGCCACAACTCCCTTCCTGTCATCCCTTCCCCTCCCTTCCCACCTCCTCCCTCTGCACGCGTGCGCGCGCACACACACACACACACACACACACACACACACACACACTCTCTCTCTCTCTCTCTCTCAGTGATCTATGCTTCCTCTAGGCAAAATAAGCTCAATTATTACAAATATTTTTCATGTGACTTGATAAACCATCAAGTAGCTTGCCATTTTGGTTGCGGACTCGAAAAAGTACTTGATTAAGCCTTGTTTCTACAGCCAATTTAGCAAAGACGGTAAGAGTGAGAGAGAAGGGTTGGGGGACTTGTGTTTATAGAATACCAGATTCTTCAAATATTTGGCTCAGTTCAAGTTTTAGTGGGCCCCTCCACCCTTGGCCTAATCCACCCACAAATCACAGTTACACCCAGATACAAAAAAGCTTCACTGCTTTATCCTGACCTGCTATTAGGTTAGGGACTCATGGCTTCTCCTGCCATTGTTTTGCTCCTCTCCTTGGATTTTCAATACTTGGCAGTCATCCTTCCTCTATAAGACAGTTGGGTTCAGTTCCATTCTTTCTGTAGCTGTACTGGAGATCTGGAGTATGAACTTTCTTCTTTAGCTCCAGGACTGCAGAATAGAATTCACGTCCTAGGCCTTGAGCCAGCAAGAGTTGCTGGAGCCACTAGGAGGAAATATTTGGGGGTGAGGAGAGGTGGGGGTTAAGGGAAGGGTATAGATAAGGAAGGAAAAATCGCTCTGTACTGGCCATGTACTGGTTCTATAGAGATTTATTTCAGAAAATATTGGGTCTCTGATCATCCTGTATTAATTCTTTTATGAGAAAAGCAGTATGGTGTCATGGAAGGTGCTGAATTGGAAAATAGAACTCTGTTCATGAGACTTCTAATAAGTTTTGTTGCCTTTCTGGGTCTCCTTTTCCTCATCTACGGATAAGGACAAAGGCACAGACTGGCAGCTCTGTAAGGACGTTGTAGTGCTAAGGCTGTGTGATTCTAAGGTTTTAACACATAGGGACTGTGGGACAATAAGGTAAATGAAAAGAAAATCTCCAGGACTGAAGTAGTTAAGTACTAATTCCACATTAAAAAGCATTTGTTGAATAATTAACATTAAGTAGGTATTAGCTGTTAATCTTTAGCCAGGCTGGTTTCAATATTTGACATTTAAATTAAATAATTGTACCGCATTTAATAATAAAGTCACTGTATGTTAAGCAAATCCCACTTGGTTATTGAAACCATATGTTACTCTAACCGCTTTGTGAGGGATTCACATGTTTTCAATAACCAGCTGATCTTTATTTCATATAGAGCATAATGCATATACTGTACTATGAAGAGTGGAGAGGCTATTTATGTCTGCGTCAAATGGTTATTTTAAAATAAATGTATTGGGTTTGACTTCCCTACTGACCCACCTACCTAATGATCTATTTACCCATTGTACAGGTGCTGTCAGTGAAGGAGTTATGCTTGTAACAGCCTGTCTTCCTGAGTTCTTATCATGTTGTACCTGAATTGCCCGAGTTGAACAGTGATTACGACTACTGCCAATCAACCCTTCCCTTTGCCCAAGTGACACCAAGAGGTTTTATTGAATGGATTGGCAGGAATGCAAGCATACCTATTTTTAATGCCTCTCTGGGATCATAAAAGACATTGCTTTAAATGGAATACTTCCATTGCCATTCTTCTCTCACTCTAGCAAAATTACTAGTAATTCATACTATCGTATCACCAAATGTGATAGTATGAATGAATCCTTATTGTTTCATTGAACTCCCTTTTCTCAAGTACTGGTAATTTGTGTTTTAGTGTGAATGTATTGACAGTGTACTTGCAGCTCTTGTTTATACCAATGATGCACCAGTTAGGGGGCAGGGATGAGTGACAGGAACAATATACCTGTGTCAAGGTATTTTAGCAGGTTTCCAGCCTACTCTTGGGTGGAGCCTGTTGGGGAAGGCCGCACAATTGCAGGAGTCAGTTATCTCGCTGAAGTGCTGTGCAAAGGCATAGTTTAAAATCTTCTAATCTTTAAAATTCTATGAAGTGCATGAGATCAGGGGATGCATGTACATTTTATGCTGTGTTTAACATTAGCAATGACATGCACTAGAAAAAAATCTGTGCAAGGGACTTTCGCCTGCATTTTAAAGATGACCAATAATCCAGAACATTTAAAGGTTTGCCCCCAAATCACATAGCTAGTTAGCAGTAGAGTCTGCAGCCAAACCCAGGACAGATCATTCAGTCCTTATACCACATTATATGGGTATCAAATTCTGCTTGTCTTTTTAAATCAGAAGAAAAAAACTTCTTTTTAATCAGCAAGGTAGAAGCAGTTGCAAGTCTTGGTCTTCTCATTCTGCTCTCAGATGAGCTATGAGCACTTTTCTCTGTCTTATAATTGTCTCCTGTTCTGTCCCATCCTTGAGATCAGCTGTCTGATTGTGAGAACTTGGACAGGAAGACAGAGAGGTCAACATTGACTAAGGATTGGTTCTTCCTGATATCTTCATTTGTGAATCTCCTTCCTCTATCAAGGCGGCCACATGCTCTGCTTCCTGATGTTACACTGTGGCCTGAATTTGTTGTAAATGTGGTCTCACTCATTGTTTCTCTGAGGATGTGACACGTGAGTTATCCTAGGACCTAAGGTCATTCTTCAAACTTAGGCTGAGTCTCTACAATTAATGGGTGAATCCTTCTAGAACTGTTCTGCCTGCAAATTTGAATCAAGCTGGTCAGGAAGAGTGTCGGCTTGGTGATGTGATTGGAATGACTGATACCTCTAGGATTTTACTCTTGGTACTGCTGAGTAGAACAGAACTAAAGCCAGAATCTGTGTTGAAGGGATGTACCGGAGACTTTAAATTAATTCATAATAATTCATCATCCAGAGCCTTTTAATTCATAATAAAGCATAACGACTACCAGGATGTAATAAAACCTTTTCAGAGAGAAAGGTTTTGATCGACGAAAGAAGAATGTAAAGAATAATGTAAAGAACAATGCTTAAATGGAATGAGAGGCGTTATGAAATCTTTTTGCCAAAAAATACAATCTGGAACTGATCAAGCTTCTTGAACTATCAGTTTATAGGAAAAATGGGGACAAAAGTATGTATTAAATAACTACATCGGCATCATCTTGTGTGTGGGATATTTAACAGCTCAAACGATCCAGTTTCTTCAACAAATTAAATTGCAAGAAAAACCCTATTAATTAAAAGAGACATAATCAATTATAGCGCATGGACTTTGGGTACTGATTTAAACAAACCATCTGAAAACAAGATCAAACAAAAGAATCTATGAGATGATCAGAGGGGTTTGAACACTGTATGATGATACTAAGGAACTACCGCTAATTTTTAAGTGTGTGGTAGGCTGATTAATGGTCCCCAAAATGTCCATGCCCTAGGTTTTGGTACTTGTCAATATGTTACCTTATATGACAAAAGGGACTTTGCGGTTATGATTAAGGATTATCCTGAACTATCTGGGTAGACCCTAAATGTAATCACAAGGGTCTCTAGAAGAGGGAAGCAAGAAGGTCAATGAAGAAAATGTGACTGAAGCAGAGGTCGGAGTGATGCAGCCAGCAGCTAAGAAATGTCATTAGCCTTAGAAGCTGGAAGAGGTGAGGAATGGACTCTCCTATGGAGACTTGAAAAGGAACAACTCTGCGTGATGACACCTTGATTTCAGCCCCTTTAAGACTCATTTCCAACTTCTGACCTTCAAACTGTAAGAGAATAAATTTATGTTTTCATAAACCACTAAGTTTGTGGTAATTTGTTACAGCAGCAATAGGAAAATAATACAATGCAATAAGTGTATTGTGGCTCTGTTTTCAAAGTTTTTATCTTTTTCAGGTTCATAGTACAATATTTATAGAGCATCATGGTACAATATTTATAGAGGAATAAAACAGTGTCTTAGATTTGCTACAAAATAATCCAGTGTGTAAGATGGAAAGAGTGTATATGGGGGGAGTATTGATGAAGCAAAGTTGGAGATGAGTTGATAATTTTGAAGCTGGATAATGGGTACATGAACATTTATTATCTCTTTTCTTTGATTTTGTATGTTTCTTTGTTTCCAAAAGAAAAAATAAAGGGGGTATGAAGATATGTTTTCTAACTAATTCTTCCCAGTGCTGAATTGCCTGGGATAATCTTTCTGTCTACTCTGATTCTTTCTCTTTCCCCCATCTCAGTGTTCTTAATGAATAATGAAGGGAGAGTTCTTGTAGAACTTGTAATGATCTGGAAGAGGTGGTAGAGGGGCGGAGTAGGTAATTATCATAGGATAGCCACGCCTTATTTGGATAAATCCATCAGACTTGGAACTTGTTGGTGCTGATGGATCTTTCATGTAAATGAAAACTGTATTAAAGAGAGAAGATAACAAATGCTACTCTATCTGCTCTCCATGGTGGATTTATTTAATTTGGCATTTTTCTAATTGTATGACATCTACTAGAAAAACAAAACTAGTCCCACTTCCTTTGTTTTCCCTAGATAAGAATTTTAATGTGTATTATTAGAGCAATCTCATGTCTAGTTTGCTTGCCTTTGCATAGAAAAGTTTAAAACAGTGGTTCTCAGTAATAGCTGTGGGTCAGAATTAACTGTGGATTTTTGATTTTTAGTATAATTTTTAAGGTCACATCCAGTACTAAAATCAGAAGCTTTGAAACAATAGGGAACAAATTTTTAAGTAAAGAAGTGACATGATGAGATTTTGTTACAGAAAGAGAATTTTGATAGCAGTGTGAAAGATGAGCTATAATGGAGAAAAACAATAGAATCCCCAATTAAGGGAGTTTTATAGTAATAAAAGTAAGAAATGATGTGCAACTGAAACAAGGAAATGTGATCGGAGATAGAAAAGAGAAGGTGGATTTGAAAGAGATTTCTGAGATAGAAACAATAGATTTGGGTAATTTAAATAATGTGATGAAATGAGTATGGAAGACGTATAAGCCAGGGTAATTCTTGGTTCTGCTGTGATAACAAATAGAAACACAGAGAAGACTCTTCTCCACCTTCCCATCATCTCCATCCTTCCAAGTGTAAGGAAAAATATTCCTTCTGAAAGATCCTCATTCCTCTTTTTCAGTAAGGCGGGAAGTGGGACAAAATTTCCATGGCCTTATGCAATTTGGGTGTCAGGAAGGAAAAAGCATAGTAGAGAGGTGCCTGGGAAGAAGCAAATGGTGTGGAGATACGCCTCCACTAGGTGGCCGGATCTTTTATTCCTCTTAATTCCCTCACTGTTATGATTCCAAATACATACCATTCTGCTCGTGTTCATTCCTACCCACTTGCTATCAATGGAACCTTCCTGGTCACCTAAGTCTCCTGCTGACCTGGAAGATTGTCAGCAGCTTTGTACTTTCTGGATATGAGCATGACTTCGGCCATGCTTTTTCCACCTTCCCCTTCCCCAAGCTGAAAACCAAATGTCTGGTCCTTTTCTATTTCCTAAATAAATCACAATTTTAAGCATGACAAATTTAGAATGAGAATATGCATATTTTATTCCTATATAGGTCGTAGCTGAAGAATGTCTAAACAGGGAGTGACTATTCACAACCTAATTAACTAAAGTTCTGGATATTCTTTTACTGTCAAATATATTACCTGAGTTTTCCTTAGTTTATTTCAGCCAGAATATCCTGTTAGGAAGCGATGCTAAGCTTTAAACTCACAAGTACAAGCGTACTGGATCAGTATTTCAATAGAAGCCTATCTTTTGTCAGCATTTTCATGAAAAAGAAGGCTCTCATGAAAGTATATCGTGGTACTTAAGCTCATAATTGCCTGTGCTTTGCCGTGAGGACAGGACTCTGATAAATGATCTCGGTAAACCTGAGCCTTAACATAGTCTTCTCTATTTGGGGAAAACACTAAAGCTGTCACTTTTCATGCCGAAAACTGATGATGACTCACCATAGCTGGATGGATACCTTGGGAGTGAGCGGAAGACAGTGAAAGACCGCATGGCTGTATCTTGGGCCATTCCTTTTGAAACTGGAGATTTTTTTTTTTTTTTGCGGTACACGGGCCTCTCACTGTTGTGGCCTCTCCCGTTGCGGAGCACAGGCTCCGGACGCGCAGACTCAGTGGCCATGGCTCACGGGCCCAGCAGCTCCACGGCATGTGGGATCTTCCCGGACCGGGGCACGAACCCATGTCCCCTGCATCGGCAGGCAGACTCTCAACCACTGCGCCACCAGGGAAGCCCTGAAGCTGGAGATTTTATTACCGTTTACTGTCAACCTGTTGTACCATTATTAGTCAGAACCTGTGTTGACCAACTTTGCTAAATATAACGTTATGTTCTTTCCTCATGTTTTAGGAGAGGAAGAGTAGAATAGGTAACAGTATTTGTCAGACTACTTGGCTACCAGTTCGTCTGCTCTGAGTGAAAATTGTCTAGAACCTTCCTGGCATGCCCTTTCCTCACTTTGAAGGACAAGTGTTGAAACAAGGGGTTTCTTGGGACCCTCTTAACAACAGGAGTGTCTTAGGGAGCACCATGATACCAGCTTCTGCTTAAAGCCCCAGCAGCTTGTGCTATGATGCCCCTCGGGTTCTTCACAAAGATTCCCAGTAACATTTTCATGGGAATGGCTTTCACCATGAAGGCAGACCTGGCTTGCTGTGTGCCACTCAAGGCTTTGCACGCCAGTGCTTCTGGATGGCCACAGGGGTGATTACAGCAGGCCCCTCCAGCGTTTCTTATTGGTGACCATTTACACAGGCTATTCTTTGCCTTTGCTATTTGTCCTGATCCATCACTAGACAGTTTCTTCCTCTAATATCAATGATGGTCTTGCCATTTTTGAAAATGACGCATTTTTCCTATTCTAGTCCTCAAAATACCATAAATATAGTATAAGGGATTAACACAGTATAGTCATAGGTGATTGCTGTGGTCCCTTCCTGCACTCAACAGTTAATACTCTTTTGACTTTTACTGTTGTCATCAAATAATGGAATTTATTAAGTGCCCAAATATAAAAATGATGCAGCCTCTGCCTATTGATGATTATAACCTAGTTGAAGTTGTTTTGTGTTGTTTATTTCTTTCCTATTACTAAATCTTTTGATTTATTCGTTGGGGAAAGAGTCATATGCATTATCTTGCATTAAAATACAAATGAGTTTCCAGTTAAGTTAAAGCAAAATTCAAGAATATAGAAATATCTGGAGTCTGGTCTCTCATTTTAAGCTGACTTTGCAAGTTTGGTCATTGAAGAAAATCATAGCTCTTATTGTATAATTATCAATACTGAATTTTAGGTAATATGTAATCAGATTTTGTCGTATTACAAACACCTTAGCAGCCAATTTTAGTTCATCACATTTTTGCTATATGTGCTCATACGTAATCATAATTCCAACCACACAGCCCTCAATCTCTATAGTGTTAATAGCTGTCAGTCTTCTTTGACCAGTCACTATGTGCCAGGCGCAGTGCCTAGCAACGGAAGTTTATTAACCTCCAGAATCCTCACTAAAACCCTATTCAGTAAGTTCTTTTATTACTTCCATTTTACAGGTGAAAAGGTCTTACAAAAATTAATCAACTTAACCAAGTTTTCATTTCTAGACTCAGGTATGTTTGGCTTTAAAACATATGCTTGTCACCACCATGTTTTACTGTCTAATCATGAAACTAGAAAGTCATTGTCAAGCTAGGATGAACCTTAGGAGCTCTGTCTTACAATCGCTGAAACAACTCACTGGTAAATATTCTTGAGGAGAAGGACTCAATGAGTGTAATCATGATTTTTGGTACCCACAGCAGAAGGCACGTTGTAGTAAAGGTCCCTGGGTTTCAGAACCAACCTAGCTACACCGCATCCCTTCCATTGTTAAGTGTCGGTGAGTTCACTGTCAAACCCCTGACCCCTCCCTTCTTCTAAAGGAGCTGGAGTTGGAAAAGGTGGCCTCCAATTGTGGAAGGACAGGTCTCCTGGGATTATTTGAAGTGAGGACCAAGTGGGCCACTAGGTTACCTCTGACTCAGCATTGTCTGCTTCAGATTCATCTGAGCAAATGGGTGCCAAGAAATTTGCAGGACATTTTAACCTACTTTTTTTAAAAAATTATTTATTTATTTAATTCATTTAGGCTGCGCTGGGTCTTAGTTGTGGCATGTGGGATCTTTGCTGCTGCATGTTTAGTTGCGGCATGCGGGATCTTTAGTTGCGGCATGAGGACTTCTTAGTTGTGACATGCGAACTCTTAGTTGTGACATGCTCGTGGGATCTAGTTCCCTACCAGGGATCTAACCCTGTCCCCCTGAATTGAGAACATGGAGCCTTACCCACTGGACCACCAAGGAAGTCCCTATAACCTACATTTTCACAGTTAATGCTCTCAGCAACTCTGTCCTCACTTTAAAGAAGAGGGCATTGAGACTCTGAGTGGTAAGAGGACTTGCCAGTGGTATGATTAGAATTAGGGACTGGCTGACATGAAACATTGGTTCAAAGCCTCGAGTCTTCTCAGGGCCCCTCATAGCTTCCCAGGGCACAAGCACCCCTTCTACACACCTCTGGAACCAGACCTGAACACTGTACACTCAGGTCGTTTTGAAGTTCATCAAACTCTCTGGAAATTCAACATTTTGCTAATTTTCTCAACTACGCGTTAGAGGAAGTTAAGGTTTGCTCTTTCCCTTTGAGAATAAAATGCTTCCATCAGGTAGTGTTTTCAGAGTTTCCAGTGTCCTGAGATCTTAAAAGAAACTTTTTGCCATCTTAGAGTGGTTACAGCATTTGAGAGTGGTCACAGCGTGGACAGCAGGAGCCCCGTCTGGCATTTCCACCCACCATGCTGACTGGGGCCTGGATCCCATGCTCTTGTGATAACAGTCTTTGTTACCATGTCCTGTAGAACTGGCATGAGCTCTGGTCTGCCTTTTGCTTTGGATATTTGTGAATCAGTGGGATTTGTTTTCTGTTCAACTGCTTGGTCACAAGGGAGGGGTGGGAGACAAGGAAAACTCCCTCGCTTTCCCCATACTGGTCTGACCAGTTTAAGGTGAATAAGCCCAGAGAGATTTCTCACTTTCTACTTCCCACCATCAAAGTAGGCAGTGGATCCAGGGGTATGTTTGCAAAGGGCAGCTGCCTGGTGCCTCCAGGGCACCTGAGCAGTAGTGAAAGGAAACCCAGCCTGGGGAGACCCACAAGTGTTCCATTTCATCCTGAATTCAGACTGAGCTGTTCAAGGTCATGCACAGAAGCTGAACTAGTGACCCACAATTTGATTCCTACAGATTCAAGATGTTTGAAAGACTTTGCATCCTCTGCTCTCGGCTCCTGCCTAAACTTCCCCAGTATGGTCCCCTCTACCCCCCAAATTTCACACAACACCCAGTCCTTTGAGTTGTAAGAATGGCTTCAGTTTTAGGGGCCTCTGGGTGCCAAGGTGAACAAGTCTTTTGGGGGGATTATTGTCCCCTTTCGGATTAACATCACCAGACAGTTGAAATAATTTCTTATCGCTAGAAGTATTTTTAATCATTCCCAGCTTTATGCTTAGATGGCAGCTGGAGAGTATGTTCTTTTTAAAAAATTTTAAGAGATGATATTAATGAGATGAATAAGCTAGGTAAGGGTGAGCTTTCTGGAAAGAATGACTAACAATAAAAATATTTTCTCTTTTATCAAAGTGTTGCTGGCTCAAATGACACAGGCAAGGGAAAAGAAAAGCAATAACAAACTGTAAGCAGGGAGAAACTGACTCTGAGATCACCTTACCCTGAATCACTGCAGAAGGCAACGCTAAATACTCAAGAGTAAACACCACCACTAGCACCGATCCCCATGGTTTCTTGGTCCTCCTAGCCAGCACAATCTTTCAGCCTGAGTCCTGACTGATACCCTTTTACCTGTATATTTCTTTTGCTTTTTTAATCTCACGTACTTTTTTAACCTGGTATTATATGTGACATTCTGTTAACTTTTAAATTCTTTTGGAATAAGGTGAGAATATAAATAAAAACAGATACTTTACGTGTGTATATATATATATTGTAAACATAAATGATATATTTATATAAGTATAAAACAGATTAACAAATTAATAACATAATAGCTTATTCACCAGTAGTGGACCTTCTCTGTCTCCGAGGTGTATTAATGCACTTGTTCTCTACCTGCTTGTAATTTAGAAAAGCTAGGGAAATTTTGAATATATGGTTTCACAGTCCAGACCTACTAAATCAGTATCTGTCTGTCTGTCTGTCTATCTATCATCTCTCTTATCTCTGTGGATTTAATCTCTACAGGGGGTCAAATACCACTTGACTCCTTATGAGCAGTGATTGGAAAAGAATCATTGTGGAATTCCCTGGCGGTCCAGTGATAAGGACTTTGCACTTCCACTGCAGGGGGCATGGTTCCATCCCTGGTCGAGGAACTAAGATCCCTCAAGCCCTGCAGCACAGCCAAAAAAAAGAAAAAGAAAAGAATCATTGTTTCTTGCTCACTTATTCACCTCTATCATTTATTTATTCATTATATGACAAATGATTTTTAAAAATTCAAGGGATATAGAAACAAAGTAAACACATTTCTTCTTCTTAAAGAATGCATTACTTGATAACTCTGAGTCTTCAGAAAACATAGCTGAATTAATGCCAGGGACCCTGTAAGAAAAATCCCTAAACACATACCCTTGAAGGAATTCCTCCATACTTTGTGAACATGGTAGGGAATATTCCCATGGTTAATCTGCACTCTGGATTTCATTTATAGTGTGAACAATTCCCTTTAATTAGCTCCATATTATTAAATAAGGAAAAATTGATTCCCATTAAATAAACAAATGGTAGATATGAAAAAAATCCAGACTATAATCTTGTCTCCCAGATATCTTCATCTATGCCTGGAAGAAGTCATTTTATTTACGCATACTATTAGTGTATACTATTTCATGAGAAAATCAAGATTTTCCAGTTTGCTTCTAAGAAAAAGCAAATGGTCTTCACCATGTTTGTATTTTGTTTGAGGGTCATAAGTGCGAGTGGCAGGCGACTCAGATGAGGATGTGTTTACACGTATAAAGTAAATGCAAACTCATTGTCAGAAACAAAGGTGAGTGACAAATTACAGTGCATGAGAGGAGGAGATCACTGAATCTTTTTGAAGTACACTTTACTGGTTCTTCCCCTGGAATGATTCTTCACAATAGTGCACATTCTTACCCCTGTGCACCTGAGGAAGGCATGCATAGAAATGAAGAACACTCAGAGGAGCACAGTCAGCATATCATCTCTTTCACCACTGCCGTATTGCTTGAGACAAAGGGAAGAGTAATTCATGTGTTATTTTCTGTCACAGCATTCCAGTCCTGCAGAAATACCTCCCCCTCCCCCTTAAAGATTCACATGGCACTTCTCCCTCACAGCACTGGCTACCAGCTCCTTGTTTTGGTTGTATGGTGGGGATTAGGGAACACAGATTCATCAATAAATAAATGTTAAGAGCAAGAATAGGATGGATTAGTGCAAGACACTAACAATCCAAAGATATTACAAGCTATAACCCATCTCTGCGGACACATATAGTAGTCCTGTTGAAATAGCTATCATTTTAGTTAAGAACAATAAATCTCTCCTAGTTTAAGTGATAGGTGGTGGGCAAAAAGAAAAAAAAAAATTGAGAAAACAGAATTCACATAATTTTGAAAGGAGAGAGTTGGCCAAATTCTAAGATTTAAAATAAGACCCACAATAATTGAACCCTAGTAGATAAAGTCCCTAAAACATCAACCCATCCCGGTGAGATGTCGCCAACATAATTTGGGATCTGAGAGTTTACTGGTTCAGGATATTAACTTTCAGTTTAGTCCTTCAAGAATTCAAGGTAAGCATGCTATCTTAGTAATGGAACAGAAGA
The DNA here is from genome assembly GCF_963924675.1 of Phocoena phocoena. Classification (NCBI taxonomy): domain Eukaryota; kingdom Metazoa; phylum Chordata; class Mammalia; order Artiodactyla; family Phocoenidae; genus Phocoena; species Phocoena phocoena. The sequence continues at coordinate 82,464,145 of NC_089220.1, read as the reverse complement.
CTCAAGGACTGTATCTGTGGCCTCTATAGTGTCATACAGGAGTACTTTTAGGAAGAATTCTTTGCATTTTATAGATCCACATTTTAAAGGCATGGCCATGAAAGGAGCAAGAGATTTTCTGATTTCCAGAAAACATCAATAGCTCTGCCATTTTTGTAAACTTCCGTTCCATCAGTCACTACGCTTCATTTTATTTTCTATTTTTAATTTTCAAGCCACTTTATTGAGTTATAATTGACAAAAAGTTGTTCATATTTAATGTATACAACTTAATGAGTTCAGAGATAAGATATACCCATGAAATCATCATCACATTCTATGCCATGAACATATCCATTCCCTCCGACTCTCTTCATTTATGATTAATGTTTTCTGTGATAAGAACAATTAACATAAGATCCACCTTCTTAGCAAATTTTGAAGTACATGGTACAGTATGGTTAGTGATAGGCCCTTATTCACATAGATCACACCTTTTAAATGCTTACTGCATTAATATATTCACTTAACTTGTTTTGAGTTATTATACTGTGTTAAAATTTAATAGAGTATAATATAATACAGTAGAGAAAACAGAAGTAAGCTTTTTTTTTGAATTCTAAATTCACCATAAATCCAATTCCTAATCATTGCCTTCCTCCATCCCATCGCTAACTCAGCCATACATTTAGTAGGACACAAAGACAGTACAGAGTGCTGGCTGGCCTCTCGGAATGGAGCTCTCCTAAACTTCAGTTCTCCTCCTGCAAGTCCCACCGCCCCACGTCCCCCACCCAACCCCGCATCCGGTACAAATTATTGGTTATCTCCTCTGTCTCATCCCATTATTGTTAAAGTTTCTGTGGTCCCTTGCCTCTCTTCTTCTCTAATCTTCTAATACGCACCACTCTCGCTTTCTGACTGCCCTTTCTCTCTCTCTTCATCACTTTTCTTCCTATAGTATTCATCCCCTCCTTCTCCCCACTTCACATCACTGCCTCCTCCTGCTTTTGTGCCAATGCTGTGTGGCTTTTGTAGCCAGCACCTGTTATTAGCAATCTGGTAATCTTTTTGTTTTTTTTCCTGTGTGGTCAGCATAGTGAGCAAAGACATCGTCTTATCTTGTTTCTAGTATTTGGCTCATGAACTGTTTTTGTCATAAGGTCTGGTCAGTGGCTTTAAAGTGTTTTCTTTCCTTATACTTCACCACACACACTCACACACACACACACACACACACACCTTCAATGAAGAGATACAATTGGAGAAGGATAGAGTGGAGAGAAAAAATAATGTACCAGAACAGTATCTAGTATGAAGCAATGGAGAGACTAAGCAGTTAGATTACTCAATTATGAATTATTTCACCAAAAGAAAATCTCTCAGGAAGATCACAATTTACTTTTAAAAATTCTCACCCACTTGTGTGTAACTGCAGGCTGTTATATTGCCCTGGGCGCACTAGTTGCCTGCATCTACTCTCCCGTGCACCCATTTTCATAGGTCCAGTTATGGAGTCTTACCGGATAGATTTTCATTTCCTTTGTTTTCATGATTATCTGGGGATTTCCATTATAATGTTTGGTTCTGTAATTTTTCTCCAATAAGACTAGTAAGCTATTAGATATTATATACATGTATGTATGGATTGAGTGTGATAGATTCTTTTTAATGTTTTGTTTTGTCTTGAAAACAGTTTTGTTTTGTCTTGAAAACAGTTATAGTATGACTCCTTAGAAGGCTCTTTTTAATATGCAAAAACATCTAATCTGCTTGGAAAGGCCCCTAGGGGCAAAGATAAATAGAAAGTTTGTACTGTAAAATGACATGTAGATGTTTAGTAAAAAACAAAATACCAGTTGGTGGAATGAATACCAGGTGGATCTCTGCTTGTGTAAAACCATTATCATTTATAGTATATAGTCCACCAAGGCTCTTTATAATAGCTTAAAAGAAATATCTAAGCTGCTTTTGAAACATAATTGCCTGGAGAAGAATATCAGAATCAAGAGAAAAGTCTAAAAGAAGAGACTTTTGATCCTTTGAATTTTGAAATCTGACCCTGCTATTTATGTGATGCCATTCCTTTGACTAAATGTAGCTATTTAGAATTCTTGTCTCTATTCAGAGGAAACCACAAAATAAATATTTCCAATTTACTTCTCTTTATATACTTTTCTCCCCATTTTTTTTTTTTTTGGTACGCGGGCCTCTCACTGTTGTGGCCTCTCCCGTTGCGGAGCACAGGCTCTGGATGCGCAGGCTCAGCGGCCATGGCTCATGGGCCCAGCCGCTCTGTGGCATGTGGGATCTTCCCGGACCGGGGCACAAACCCGTGTCCTCTGCATCGGCAGGTGGACTCTCAACCACTGCGCCACCAGGGAAGCCCTCTTTATATACTTTTCACTTCGCAGACTGTTTGTTGTAAAATCAGTGCTTTCTAAACCTGACATTGGTATCACCTGGGGAGATCTTAAAAATACAGATTCCCAGGGTATACCCTAGCCCTAACTCTGAACCTTCAGGTGGGACCTGAAAATGTTTATTTTAACTTGTTGCCAGAGAGAATTCTTATGGAACCATTCAAACACCAATCTTAATGGTTTAGGAATTAATAAGTGGACCCTGAAGGAGACATGATGAAATGCTAGGAAGAAAAATCAGAATGGCTTTTCTGTCCATATACTACCACACACCCCCAACACACACACACACACACACACGAACACATAAATATGTGTGATGGCTGTGTGTGCCTGAGGGGACAGTAACTGAGCTAACCCAGAATACCCATGTCTGATCAATTCCAGTTACAGAAATAGCTGTGTATAAATATCCTGTCCCAAACGTGTTTGACCTGCCAAAGTTCGGTTTACTTTTCCAGTTGAAGTCCTCAGAGGACACAGTGCTCTGGTGAGTTTGCTTTGCTTTCAGAGTCCCTGGACTTCAGGCTATATTAGGGTCCTTCTGTCTCTGGGACATTTCCAGGACCTGGCTCCTCCAACAGCATTTTCATCACCATCTGCTTACGTCTCATCTCCTCCTTTGGGCCATTCCGGAATCCTGGACTGAAAAGCGCCCACCAGCTCAGGGATACAGACCCTGTTTGTTTGTAGACCTCACTGGAAAGCCATCTCTATTAACACATTGGTATGGATGCCAGGAATAGTGGGAGTGAGTGTTTTTAGTCTTTTCTAACCAGCTGAGTTATCTCATTCTTTTTCCCAAAGAAGATTTAAAAAAAAATAAACTGCTGTTTCATAACTTCAATTTGACCTTTGATTTGGTGTAAACAAGAAAGAAAGGCGAGCAGGAGAGCAGTAAGTAGCAGTTAGCTTGGAGATTCTCCCCACTTTGGTTCTCATTTGTCAAGCACATTTTCCAAGAATCTTTTAGGGGCCAGCCTGCCCAGTAGCCAGGGCTGTTGCCCCCAGTGTTGCCATTCCCTCCCAAACCTCACTGAGTTTTTGTCTCCAGATGCTTTGTCCCCTCTGCTGAGGAAGGGGGTTAGAACAAACATTATGAATAGAAACATGTAGTTCAGAGTCACTTCTGTGTTTGCTTAGATGCAAGCATTTTTAACAGCAACTCAGTTTAACCCACGTGATGTTATGAGGCTAAACAGCAAGGCATGATGCCCAGGCAGAAGGCCGTTCCAGGTCAAACAGGCTGCCATCTACAGGCCAGTGAACAGGCAGGAGAAGGTCTGCCTCCAGCAGGGGGCTAGCCACGTGAACACTAGCTCACCAGGGCTGGCTCACAGCGCCCCTGCTGGCACTCCAAGGGGACAGGACCTTTTCTCACTTGGCCTAGCTGAAGGTAGACTGTTAGCTGGGACCCTCAAGGTGGGCCATATCACTGTGGACAGATCTGGCAACTGACCTTAGCTCTGATTTCTCACGTTAGACATATGGGAACATATTTAATTGTCTCTATAGTCAATTTTGGGCCCCCTAACTACAAAAGTAACTTTTGCATTCAATATTTATATATTATATACACAGACTTGCACCCTAATTTATGGATTCTATATAATTAATAGCCATTATGCTATAATTTATCAGAGGGCTGGAGCTAAGACACAAGCTGTGGATTCTACTCATATCTTCTCATAACTGGGACCTGAGGGGACCCCTGTTCTTCATAGCAGCTCAGCTAACGTGAAAAACAAAAGATATTTATCTAGAATCAAAAATTTTAAAGCTGTCTCTAAATGTTTCTGAATTTTCAGCTGAAAAAGGAAATGTTTAGTTGTACCTATGAGCTATTTGGTTGTACATAAATGGAAAGAAACCCAAATCCCTGATAATTCTAAATTTACTTAAAAAATGTAGTTATATCAATGTAGTATGTATATGTGGACACCAGTATTATTCCACTTCAAATTGTGTGTTCTGTGTATGAACCCAAACACACACCTTGGGTGTTTACCTTTCCTGCTTACCCAGGCGAAGGATCCCCCCACTTCTCAGTCCAGTAAGTGTTTGAGTAATTCAGTAGTCCTCTCCTTGGGTTTTGTCAGCAATCAATAGGTTGAATTCTATCCGTCTCTCTAATGATCTCATGTGAAAGGCCACATAACACTTTCTCTTCCTTGACCCTCATCCTGGAAGTGATCCACACTTGGTAACTACTAGCACATCCTCCCACAGCATTTGTAATACAGTGGGCCCAGCTATGGACAAGCATTTAATTATAGACGACCATCTGTTAAATTTAAACTTCATCTGCCAGCAGGTTCTTGGCAGTCTGAAGAAAGCTTTTTCTAAAGGGAAATGGGAATTGCTCATTGAATGGCAGCAGGGGAAAGACCTTCTTGAATCCTTCCCATTTTGACACATTCAGGTCTTCTGAGTCAATGCTTGAAAATAACTTCAGTGTCACTTGACTTCACAACTCAAGGAGAGTTAAATGTGCCCCAGAATTTTCATCCATCTGGTATGGATTATTCAGGCGTTTTTTGTTTGTTTGTTTGTTTTTCCATACTAGTTTAGGCTTCAAAGACAGTAAGCTAAAGAAATGACGTAAGGGACAAGAACTGACCAAACGTGAGCATGATTTCCCATGTAATTTCTGACTGTAATTTTATAGTTTGGAATCAGCCTCATATTGTTAAGTTAGAAAAAATACTAAAGTACACGACAAGGGGTTGACCATTCTTCTTTCTTAATGACACTTGGTAAGTCAATTCTTACCTACTTCCAGAATCTTTCAGTGGAGCTGCCATGCCACAGCTCATCTGGGAACAGCAGCCCAGGCCACTGTGTTTAGTGCTTTTTGGCCTCAAGATATAGCCAGAGGTAAGCTGTATCTTGACTGGATCAGAGGGGAACACCAAAGCCAGCAGCCCAAGGCTGTCCAGCATTTTATCATCTTGTTGATATAGAAGATGAACAGCCCTAATCCTCTGTGTCCAAATTACCAATCACTCTACTTCTTTTATTCTAAGGTGAACACCTCCTTTGTGGTATTTTACATACCTGGAATCAGGATGTCATACAGTCTCTGTGTGTATTTATTGTAATTATATTTCCTTCTCCTACTAGGTCGTATTAAAATGATGGTACATTATATAATCAGTAATGTCTTTGAACCACGGTGATGTAGTAACTAGAAGTGGGAACCGAAGCTTCAAGGACATGAGAAATTCTTTGGGATAGTCAGGACCACAGTGGACAGTGGGCCAAAATATCAGTGAGAAGAAGGTATGAGTAGGTAAAGGAAGCTGGCCAGTGTAGAAAAATAAAAGAGGAAATGAACATGCAGAGGGACACTGGCCACATGGGCCTTGGAGGATACAGAGGCAATAATAACAGGTTTCCAAGTCCTCACAACAGTTCTTAGCCTTGAAGTTCCTCCAGTAGGTTTTTGAAACAAAGACCCCTAGGAGAACAGGGGAGAAGGTAAACTTAACTAAGTCTCTTTTGCTTCTTAGCAAGATTCTGAGATTCATATACTCAAAAGATTTGGGGGATCTTTGAGAATGATAGACTCCTATGCCCAGCCTCGTCTCTCATTACAGAAAACAATTGAATGCTGGTGGTTCTCTGGGTATTCTGATTGATAAAAAGAGCATAAAGTTGAAGTTCACAGCTGAATTCAATCCCAGTGAAGAAACAAAGACTGAACTTGAAAGAATGGTCCCCCCTGCAATGGTTGGCCAATGATAGGTTGGAAAATGGACTTTCAGGTATGTCAACATGTATGATGACAGAATCTTTTGGCCTGAATGAGCTCTGTGATTGATAGTTGATGGAACTCTGAGGCTAACTCAGTGAGGTAATTCAAGCTGAATCACACGTGGGTGTTCACAAGTTTCTCTGGACAGCGGCCTCGATTGACTTTCTCCAGTTACTCTATTGCAGCACCATGTTAAATGCATTACAACACTTAACCACAATTTGTTCTTATCTTATTTGTCTGCTTGGATATCGTCCCTCTCATTAAAATATCTGTCTCATTCACTGCTGTATTTTCAGCATTGAGTTGCACGTTATAGGTACTTAATATATATTTGTTAGATGTGGAAATGATAGGAAAGATAAGTGTAACTGGTATATTGAACATTGATAGAGAGCAAGTCGAAACCAATTTTATGGATTAATATATGTAAAGCTTTTTAAACATAGTGACCATGGTGTTGAGTGACTAAATAATAATGACCATTATTATTTCTCATTATTGCCTATTCCAACTACTCTCTCAACTTGTTCTCCCCACCCTGGATGAAACCTTGGACAGGTTTCTTAGATTTTCTGGTAACTCCTGTTTTGGTAGATGTCCAAGTCTGTCTTTGTCATTGGTGTGTGTGTGTATTTTATAAAGACCCCACCTCATCACTCTAACCACAGTTCCCTTGATTCAAGCAATGCCTCCTGCAGTGGTTATTTGTAAGCTGCTCTCCATTCCTGGTTTTTGACCAGTCCCTCCTCTGTTGGGGTGTCTTCACTACCCAGGAAAACTTCTTGGCCTCACTCTCTCTCTGTGACCCCATTTGTCTCCTCTTCTCAAGAGTCCACATCTGACACATATCAAACTAGGAGGACAGGCTCTTCCCGTGGCATCCACTTCTCCTGCTACTATGCAAGGCTAGCCATGACCCCCAGCTCTCCCATTTAGATTTTCCCAAGTAGGGGTTGGATGCAGTTCCTATGTTCTCAAACTCCAAGGGATACATGTCAAGTTCTACACGTGGTTCTCTTCAAGTTTCTCTTCAGTTGACTTGAGATAGGGGAAGAACTCTCCTTCCCTTCCCCACAGGAGGGGATGGACCTCACAGCATACCGGAAATCTTCCCGTGACATTCTTCTCTACCAACTGCTTCAACTTCTTGTGTAGGTAAGAGGTAGTTGATAGGCAAATGTTGGCAGGAATGTTTTTAGAATCTCTTAGCTTGCTCTGCATAGATAGTCAAGTACCTGGCACTTCTTTGTATCATTCTTGGCCTTTGTATCACATAAAAAGCTGGGAAACCCAGAGTCCCAATTTGGCATCCTGTTACATGAATATAGATAAAAGTGGTAACTCCTATAAAGTCTTGTTACACACCAATCTACAGTCAGACTGATCCTCATTAACAAGGGATTATCAAAGCCTTAATTGGTAAATTCTAAACTGTTGTCTATTCCAAGTCCTCAACCTACGGAGGGTTATGATTTAAAAGGGGTGGAAAGCTAAGGTACAGTAGAATTTGAGTATTTCTTTGCAACTGAGATTAGTAGAAGTCAACCACATTTAAAGGATGAGATATACACTCCTGGTTTGTAAACACATGGCTGATGGAAACATGAAAAATCTAATTTAAATTTCATGAACAAAAACTGCTATAAGTTATTGATGGTGGCCATTCATATTATATAATTCTTTGCGCTTAGGCCTTTTACCAATAATTCTTCTAAAACCTTGCCCAACCAACTACATTTTTCTATTAAGAGATCTATAGAGAGATAACGCTAACTTGGTAACACTTTTTCCTTATAAATTAATAAATTGCAAATGTGACTTTTTATACTCAAGTTCCTAGATTTGATCAACACCTATCAAACTTGAGTATAAGTTGACTCTGGCTTAGCCTAGAGAATATAGAGAATTTTGTAGGGATTTCTGACCATGACTTGGAATTGTTGGGTCTGAATTGGGTTTTGGCTTACTTTGCCTGAAGGTACCTGCAAGAAACTTCGAGCACAGATACTTGAGAGGTCAGTGGGAGAGGTATAACCTGGTACCTCATAGTGTTTTGGGAATGGTTTTTGAACACCCTAGCAAGGGTTGGATAAACACTGTTAAGTGGACCATTTTAAGGGATAAAAGAAATTCAGGGTTCTGTTGGTGCTTTAAGCAATGGGAAACAGCCCCCAGGGCTAGACAGCTTTCTTCGGTAGGTTGTAAATGGTATATAGAGTGAGAGCTCATGGGTACAGCAGTTGCCCAGATGAGGTGGGAGATCAGGAGCAGAGGCCCAGGGAGAACAGCAGCATGTAAAGGGCCTGCTTGAACACATGTGAGGCTTCCATGGGGAAACCCAGAAATACCTTGGGGGGACTTTTCAAGGGACCAAGTTCTTACAGCTCTATGAGTGAAGGCAACAAGCCTGCAGAATTTGAGTCATAATGTCAGTGTAAATTATTTTTGCCCACAGTTTGGTTGCATGACATTCTGGACCCATGGCACCAGACCCAACATAGTGGCGGTCAACTACTTGGTGCGTTCCTGCTAGAAAAATCCATTGCCCTCGCTCTGATCTTAGCAAGGTCAAGCCTGAAGAAAAATTGTATTATCTTTTTCAACCTATGTCCCATTTTTGAAAATCCTAGCTAAAGCTATTATCCGATAATTAATATTTATACTTTAATAGAAGATACAAAAGCCCTCAAAGATCTAGAGCTGTAACAGTGGAATGACACCATTTGTCCTGAGCGCCTCTCCTGAGAGGCCAACATAAGAGAAAGTCCCTATTATGGGAGCCAGGAGCAAGGAGGAAGGTTGGACATAAGTCCAGGGCTCTCTCTGGAATAAGTGAAATAGACTTTAGTAAGTTCCCAACATCGAGGCGCTAAAAGCCACAAAATGAGTCATGCATTCATATATCATCAAAGATAAACTATTACCAAATGAATCAAAATTCTTAAGCCACTGAGGTAAAAGAACAGCTTCTGAGCTAACACTCTGTCTAGGCAAGCGTTTGAGTTTTCTCTTGGATGGGTTCCACTCTCATCAGCCTGCGTTAGTTGGCAGACTACACAACTGTTGTCAGAGAGTGGCACAGGAAGGGAGATGCTGAGATTCCTTTTCCCAGTTTGATTGGTATGAGTGGCAAATAGAAAGCAACAAACATCTCACTGACTCCTTTCCTCTGGTGGCTTCCTGATGGCCTGAAGCCAGCGGATGATGTGGGCATTGGCTGTTCATCAGTCTGACAGAGCCTTGCCCCGACAGGTCTGCTAAATTCTTCTGCAGCCAGGGTTTCCAAAGATACTCTTTATTGTGTGTGTGTGTGTGTGTGTGTGTGTGTGTGTGTTTGTGTGTGTCTGTTGAGGTATAATTTATATACTGTACAGTTCATCTGTTTACAATTTAATGTTTTTTACAACAGTATATTCACAGAGCTGTGCAACTATTACCACAACTTTAGAACATTTTCATCACCCCCGAAGGAAACCCCATACCTATTACCAGTCACTTTTCCTTTCCCTTGAACCCTTCCAGCTCCTGGTAACCACTAATCTACTTTCTGTCCTTATGCATTTACCTATTGCAGACATTTCATAAGAATCATACAACACGTGATATCACACAATATGTGGTATAATTTGTGACTTGCTTCTTTCAGTATCATAATGTTTTCAGGGTTTATCAATGTATGTATCAGTACTTTATTCTCTTTTTTGAATAAATAATATTCCAGTCTATGAATATACCACATTTTATTTATCCATTCATCAGTTGATAGACATTTGGATTATTTCCACTTTTTGGATACTATAAATAATGCTGACATTAGCACTTTTTTACAAGTTTTTATGTGGACGTACGTTTTCATTTCTCTTGGTGGTATTCGAGGAGTGGAATTGTTAAGTTGTATGGTAACGCAACATTTACTCTTTTGAAGAACTGCCAGACCATTTTCCAAAGCAGCTGCAGCATTTTACATCTCTCAGCAGTATATCAGAGTTATAATTTCTTCACATTATCACTAACACTTGTTATCTTTTTTCTTTGCATTTTTTTAACATCTTTATTGGAATAAAAATGCTTTACAATGGTGTGTTAGTTTCTGCTTTGTAACAAAGTGAATCAGCTATACATATACATATATCCCTATATCTCTTCCCTCTTGTGTCTCCCTCCCTCCCACCCTATCCCACCCCTCTAGGTGGTCAGAAAGCACTGAGCTGATGCCCCTGTGCTATGTGGCTGCTTCCCACTAGCTACCTATTTTACATTTGGTAGTGTATATAAGTCCATGCCACACTCTCACTTCGTCCCAGCTTGCCCTTCCCCCTCCCCGTGTCCTCAAGTCCATTCTCTACGTCTGCATCTTTATTCCTGTCCTGCCCCTAGGTTCCTAATAACCTTTTTTTTTAGATTTCATATATATATGTTAGCATACAGTATTTGTTTCTCTCTTCCTGACTTACTTCACTCTGTATGACAGACTCTAGGTCCAACCACCTCACTATAAATAACTCAATTTCATTTCTTTTTATGGCTCAGTAATATTCCATTGTATATATGGGCCACATCTTCTTTATCCATTCATCTGTCAATGGACACTTAGATTGCTTCCTTGTCCTGGCTATTGTAAATAGAGCTGCAATGAACATTGTGGTTCATGACTCTTTTTGAATTATGCTTTTCTCAGGGTATATGCCCAGTAGTGGGATTGCTGGGTCACATGGCAGTTCTATTTTTAGTTTTTTAAGGACCCTCCATACTGTTCTCCATAGTGGCTGTATAAATTTACATTCCCACCAATAGTGCAAGAGGGTTCCCTTTTCTCCATACCCTCTCCAGCATTTATTGTTTGTAGATTTCTTGATGATGGCCATTCTGATGGCCAGTTTTGCTTTGCATTTCTCTAATGATTAGTGATGTTGAGCATTCTTTCATGTGTTTGTTGGCAATCTGTATATCTTCTTCGGAGAAATGTCTGTTTAGGTCTTCTGCCCATTTATGTATTGGGTTGTTTGTTTTTTGGATATTGAGCTGCATGAGCTTCTTGTAAATTTTGGAGATTAATCCTTTGTCAGTTGCTTCACTTGCAAATATTTTCTCCCATTCTGAGGGTTGTCTTTTCGTCTTGTTTATGGTTTCCTTTGCTGTGGAAAAGCTTTTAAGTTTCATTAGGTCCCATTTGTTTATTTTTATTTCCATTTCTCTAGGAGGTGGGTCAAAAACGATCTTGCCGTGATTTATGTCATAGAGTGTTCTGCCTATGTTTTCCTCTAAAAGTTTTATAGAGTTTGGCCTTACATTTAGGTCTTTAATCCGTTTGGAGTTTATTTTTGTGTATGGTGTTAGGGAGTGTTCTAATTTCATTCTTTTCAATGTACCTGTCCAGTTTTCCCAGCACCACTTATTGAAAAGACTGTCTTTTCTTCATTGAATATTCTTGCCTCCTTTATCAAAGATAAGGTAACCATATGTGCATGGGTTTATCTCTGGGCTTTCTATCCCGTTCCATTGATCTATAATTATGTTTTTGGGCCACTACCATACTGTCTTGATGACTGTAGCTTTGTAGTATAGTCTGAAGTCCAGGAGCCTGATTCCTCCAGCTCCGTTTTTCTTTCTCAAGATTGCTTTGGCTATTCGGGGTCTTTTGTGGTTCTATACAAATTGTGAAATTTTTTGTTCCAGTTCTGTGAAAAATGCCATTGGTAGTTTGATAGGGATTGCATTGAATCTGTAGATTGCTTTGGGTAGTAGAGTCATTTTCACAATGTTGATTCTTCCAATCCAAGAACATGGTATAACTCTCCATCAGTTTGTATCTTCTTTAATTTCTTTCATCAGTGTCTTATAGTTTTCTGCATACAGGTCTTTTGTCTCCTTAGGTAGGTTTGTTCCTAGGTATTTGATTCTTTTTCTTGCAGTGATAAATGGGAGTGTTTCCTTAATTTCGCTTTCAGATTTTTCATCATTAGTGTATAGAATTGCAAGAGATTTCTGTGCATTCCTTTTGTATCCTGCTACTTTACCAAATTCATTGATTAGCTCTAGTAGTTTTCTGGTAGAGTCTTTAGGATTCTCTATGTATAGTATCATGTCATCTGTAAACAGTGACAGCTTTACTTCTTCTTTTCTGATTTGGATTCATTTTATTTCTTTTTCTTCTCTGATTGCTATGGCTAAAATTTCCAAGACTATGTTGAATAATAATGGTGAGAGTGGACAACCTTCTTTTGTTCCTGATCTTAGAGAAAATGGTTTCAGTTTTTCACCATTGAGAATGATGTTGGCTGTGGGTTTGTCATATATGGCCTTTATTATGTTGAGGTAAGTTCCCTCTATGCCTACTTTCTGGAGGGTTTTTATCATAAATGGGTGTTGAATTTTGTCGAAAGCTTTCTCTGCATCTACTGAGATGATCATATGGCTTTTCTCCTTCAATTTGTTAATATGGTGTATCACATTGATTGAATAGCATATATTGAAGAATCCTTGCTTTCTTAGGATAAACCCTATATTATAATGGTGTATGATCCTTTTAATGTGCTGTTGGATTCCGTCTGCTAGTATTTTGTTGAGGATTTTTGCATCTGTGTTCATCAGTGATATTCACCTGTAGTTTTCTTTCTTTGTGACATCTTCGTCTGCTTTTGGTATCACGGTGATGGTGGACTCATAGAATGAGTTTGGGAATGTTCCTCCCTCTGCTATATTTTGGAAGAGTTTGAGAAGAATAGGTGTTAACTCTTCTCTAAATGTTTCATAGAATTTGCCTGTGAAGCCATCTCATCCTGGGCTTTTGTTTGTTGCAGGAGTTTCAGTCAGTCTCAATGTCATTCCTTGTGATTGGTCTGTTTATATGTTCTATTTCTTCCTGGTTCAGTCTTGGAAGATTGTGCTTTTCTAAGTATTTGTCCATTTCTTCCAGGTTGTCCATTTTATTGGCATAGAGTTGCTTGTAGTAATCTCTTATGACCCTTTGTATTTCTGCAGTGTCAGTTGTTGCTTCTCCTTTTTCAATTCTAATTCTGTTGATTTGAGTCTTCTCCCTTTTTTTCTTGATGAGTCTGCTTAATGGTTTATCAATTTTGTTTATCTTTTCAAAAAACGAGCTTTAGGTTTTATTGATCTCCGCTATTGTTTCCTTCATTTCTTTTGGATCTGATCTTTATGATTTCTTTCCTCCTGCTAATTTTGGGGTTTTTTTTTTCTTCTTTCTCTAATTGCTTTAGGTGTAATGTTAGGTTGTTTTCTTCAGATGTTTCTTGTTTCTTGAGGTAGGATTGTATTGCTATAAACTTCCCTCTTAGAACTGCTTTTGTTGCATCCCATAGGATTTGGGTCACTGTGTTTTCATTGTCATTTGTTTCTAGGTATTTTTTGAATTCCTCTTTGATTTCTTCAGTGATCTCTTGGTTATTAAATAGTGTATTGTTTAGCCTCCATGTGTTTGTATTTTTTTACAGATTTTTTCCTGTAATTGATATCTAGTCTCATAGTGTTGTGGTCAGAAAAGATACTTGATATGATTTCAATTTTCTTAAATTTACCAAGGCTTGATTTGTGACCCAAGATATGATCTATCCTGGAGAATGTTCCATGAGCACTTGAGAAGAAAGTTTATTCTGTCATTTTTGGATGGAATGTCCTATAAATATCAGTTAAGTCCATCTTGTTTAATGTATCATTTAAAGCTTGTGTTTCCTTATTTATTTTCATTTTGGATGATCTGTCTATTGGTGAAAGTGGGGTGTTAAAGTCCACTACTATGATTGTGTTATTGTCAATTTCACTTTTTATGGCTGTTAGCATTTGCCCACTGTATTGAGGTGCTCCTATGTTGGGTGCATAAATATTTACAATTGTTATATCTTCTTCTTGGATCGATCCCTTGATCATTATGTAGTGTCCTCTTTGTCTCTTGTAACAGTCTTTATTTTAAAGTCTATTTTGTCTGATATGAGTATTGCTACTCCAGCTTTCTTTTGATTTCCATTTACGTGGAATATCTTTTTCCATCCCCTCACTTTCAGTCTGTATGTGTCCCTAGGTCTGAAGTGGGTCTCTTGTAGACAGCATATATATGGGTCTTTTTTTTGTATACATTCAGCCATTCTATGTCTTTTGGTTGGAGCATTTAATCCATTTACATTTAAGGTAATTTTCTATATGTAAGTTCCTATTACCATTTTTGTAATTGTTTTGGGTTTGTTATTGTAGGTCTTTTCCTTCTCTTGTGTTTCCCGACTAGAGAAGTTCCTTTAGCATTTGTTGTAAAGCTGGTTTGGTGGTGCTGAATTCTCTTAGCTTTTGCTTGCTGTAAAGATTTTAATTTCTCTGACAAATCTGAATGAGATCCTTTCTGGGTAGAGTAATCTTGGTTGTAGGTTTTTCCCTTTCATCACTTTAAATATGTCCTGCCACTCCCTTCTTGCTTGCAGAGTTTCTGTTGAAATTATCAGCTGTTATCCTTTGTGGGGATTTCCTTGTATGTTATTTGTTGTTTTTCCCTTGCTGCCTTTAACATTTTTTCTTTGTGTTTAATTCTTGACAGTTTGACTAATATGTGTCTTGGTATATTTCTCCTTAGATTTTTCCAGTATGGGACTCTCTGTGCTTCCTGGACTTGATTGACTATTTCCTTTCCCATATTAGGGAAGTTTTCGACTATAATCTCTTCAAATATTTTCTCAATCCCTTTCGTTTTCTCTTCTTCTTCTGGGACCCCTATAATTCGAATGTTGATGCATTTAATGTTGCCCCAGAGATCTCTGAGAGTGTCCTCAATCCTCCGTTCTTTTCATTCTTTTTTCTTTATTCTGCTTTGTAGTAGTTATTTCCACTACTTTATCTTTCAGGTCACTTATCTATTCTTCTGTCTCAGTTATTCTGCTGTTGTTTCCTTCAACAGAATTTTTAATTTCATTTATTGTGTTGCTCATCACTGTTTGCTCTTTAGTTCTTCTAGGTCCTTGTTAAACGTTTCTTGTATTTTCTCCATTCTATTTCCATGATTTTGGATCATCTTTACTGTCATTACTGTGAATTATTTTTCAGGTAGACTGCCTATTTCCTCTTCATTTGTTTGGTCTGGTGGGTTTTTACCTTGCTCCTCCATCTGCTGTGTGTTTCTCTGTCTTCTCATTTTGCTTTACTTACTGTGTTTGGGGTCTCCTTTTCACAGGCTGCATGTTTGTAGTTCCCGTTGTTTTTTGGTTCGTTTGTTTCTAATTTATTTATGTTATTTTTTTATTTTTGGCTGTTTTGTGTCTTCACTGCTGCACACGGGCTTTCTCTACTTGCGGTGAGTGGGAGCTACTCTTTGTTGCAGTGCGCAGGCTTCTCATTGTGGTGCCTTCTCATTGAGGTCACTTCTCATTGTGGAGCACAGGCTCTAGGTGTGCGGGCTTCAGTAGTTGTAGCATGCAGGCTCATTAGTTGTGGCTCACGGTCTTTGAAGCACAGGCTCAGTAGTTGTGGCACACGGGCTTTGTTGCTCCGCGGCATGTGGGATCTTCCCCGACCAGGGCTTGAACCCGTGTTCAATCCCCTGCATTGGCAGGTGGATTCACAACCAGTGTGCCACCAGGAAAGCCCATTCCCACTGTTTTTGGCATCTGCCCCAGTGGCTAAGGTTGGTTCAGTGGGTTGTGTAGGCTTCCTGGTGAAGGGGACTAGTGCCTGTGTTCTGGCGAATGAGGCTGGATCTTATCTTTCTGGTGGGCAGGACCACGTCCGGTGGTGTGATTTGTGGTGTCTGTGACCTTATTATGATTTTAGGCAGCCTCTCTGCTAATGGGTGGGGTTGTGTTCCTGTCTTGCTAGTTGTTTGGCAAAGGTTGTGCAGCACTGTAGCTTGCTGGTCATTGAGTGGAGGTGGGTCTTAACATTGAGATGGAGATCTCTGGGAGAGCTTTTGCTGTTTGGTATTACGTGGAGCCAAAAGGTCTCTGGTGGACCAATGTCCTGAACTTGGCTCTCCCCGCTCAGAGGCACAGGCCTGACACCCAGCTGGAATACCAAGACCCTGTCAGCCTCACGGCTCAGAAGGAAAGGGAGAAAAAGGGAAAGAAACAAAGAAAAAAGTAAAATGAAATAAAATGAATTTGTGAGAATAAAAAATAATTATTCAAAATTGAAAAAAATTAAAAGTAATTAAGAAAAAAGAAAGAAAGAGAGAGCAACCAAACCGAAAAACAAATCCACCAATAATAAGTGCTGAAAACTATGCTAGAAAAAAACAAACAACAAAAAAAACAGCCTGACAGAACCCTAGGGCAAATGGTTAAAGCAAAGCTATACAGACAAAATCACACAAAGAAGCATACATATACACACTCACAAAAATAAAAAGAAAAGAAAATCTATATATCGTTGCTTCCAACGTCCACCGCTTCAATTTTGGAATGATTCGTTGTCTATTCAGGTATTCCACAGATGCAGGGTACATCGAGTTAACTGTGGAGATTTCATCCGCTGCTCCTGAGGCTGCTGGGAGAGATTTCCTTTTCTCTCCTTTGTTCACACAGCTCCTGGGGTTCAGCTTTGGATTTGGCCCTGTCTCTGCGTGTAAGTCACCTGAGCGCATCTGTTCTTCACCCATACAGGACGGGGTTAAGGGAGCAGCTGATTCAGGGGCTCTGACTCACTCAGGCTTGGGGGAGGGAGGGGTACGGATGCGCAGCGAGCCTGCGGCGGCAGAGGCCAGCGTGACGTTGCACCAGCCCGAGGCACACCGTGCGTTCTCCCCCCGGGAAGCTGTCCCTGGATCACGGGACCCTGGCAGTGGCGGGCTGCACAGGCTCCTGGGAGGGGAGGCATGGAGAGTGACCTGTGCTTGCACACAGGCTTCTTGGTGGCGGCAGCAGCAGCCTTAGCGTTTCATGCCCGTCTCTGGTGTCTGCGCTCATAGCCGCAGCTCACGCCCATCTCTGGAGCCTGTTTAGATGGTGCTCTGAATCCCCTCTCCTCGCGCACCCTGAAACAATGGTCTCTTGCCTCTTCCTCAGCTCCAGACTTTTTCCCAGACTCCCTCCTGGCTAGCTGTGGTGCACTAGCCCCCTTCAGGCTGTGTTCACACAGCCAACCCCAGTGCTCTCCCTGGGATCCGACTGAAGCCGGAGCTCAGCTCTCAGCCCCCGCCCGCCACGGCGGGTGAGCAGACAAGCCTCTCGGGCTGGTGAGTGCTGGTCGGCTCCAATCCTCCATGTGGGAATCTCTCCACTTTGCCCTCCGCACCCCTGTTGCTGTGCTGTCCTCTGTGGCTCTGAAGCTTCCACACCCCCACCCCCGCCTCCGCCACCTGCAATCTCCACCCACCCGCGAAGGGGCTTCCTAGTGTGTGGAAACCTTTCCTCCTTCACAGCTCCCTCCCACTGGTGCAGGTCCCGTCCCTATATTTTTGTCTCTGTTTTTTCTTTTTTCTTTTGCCGTACTCAGGTACATGGGGAGTTTCTTGCCTTTTGGGAGGTCTGAGGTCTTCTCCCAGGGTTCAGTAGGTGTTCTGTAGGAGTTGTTCCACATTTAGATGTATTTCCGATGTATTTGTGGGGAGGAAGGTGATCTCCGCCATCTTGAAGGTCTCTCCCTCTATCTTTTTTTATTACAATCATTCTAGTGTGTGTGAAGTGGTATCTCATTGTGGTTTTTATTTGCATTTCTCCAATGGCTAATGATGTTAAGCATCTTTTTATTGGCTTTTTAGCCATTTGCATTTCTTTGGAAAATGTCTCTTTAGATCCTTTTAAAGATACTCTTAAGTCCATGAAAATTCTAATGCAGAGTTTAGACTCTGCCTGGCCACAGCACAGCAGCATCATGAAATGCATACCAGTAACAGGACCTGTGAATGATCAGAGCCTCCAGCACAGCTGAAATGAGATGAACGGGAGGATGTGCTCATGGACAAAATATCAGAGCCTGAAGAATAGCTTCTAGAACACTGTGATGGTAAGCATTATGCCTCTAACTAGGCTGCAGACCTTAATTATTCAATCAAACACTAACCTAGGTGTAATTAACATCTACAGTCGTTTCAAGGAGATTACCTTAGAGAAATTTCATTTATAGGTTCGATTTGTTTGTGAATTGAAGATTGCTCTCTGAAGTCTTTTTTAAAGCGCATCATGAAATGCATACCAGTGGGCATGATTTAATCAATTGAAAGGCTTTAAGAACAGAACTGAGGTTCCCTTGAAGAAGAAATTCCTCCCAGGGACTGCAGGTTTGACTCACAAAGAGCTTCAATCTGCCCTTCCTGACAGCCTACCCAAGGGATTTTGGATTTGCCTAGGCAGCAAGTTAAAGGGAAAGCCACAGTTATGTAGCATATATATATGATTGTTACAAACATCAAGGAGTTTCTGACATTTCTAAAAGGGCTTCTTGTCCTCCCTGTTACAGAAGATATAGGAAATGTGAGTGATGGAAAACTGTTCTCTGAAAGTAGGTCTAACTCTAGGAAAAATTGTGAATTTGGTTACACCTCCCTTTCATGGCCTCACCTCCCAGATCACAGGTCTTCTTCTACCAGATTCCTATGCCTCTTATTTTCTAACTCTTGACAGCAGCAGTAATTCTCAACTAGGAACATTTTTACCCCACAGGAGACATTTGGTCACATTTGGAGATATTTGTGTTATAAGAAGTGAGTGGGGTGCTAGTAGTATCAAGTGGGTAGAGGCCAGGGATGCTGCTGAACACACTACAATATTCAGGAAAGCCCCCATGACAAAATGGCATTAGTGCCAAGGTTGAGAAACCTTGTTCTACAGGCTCACTAAATGTCTCCTGGCCCATAATCTACCTAGGAATTTACCTAGGAATCTTTGATGCTTTCAAGGGGTATCTGCGCTTTAAAAAAGACTTCAGAGAGCAATCTTCAAGTCACAAACAAATCGAACCTATAAATGAAATTTCAAATCTTCTCAAGGGAGATTATTGGTTTAGAACAGAATCTATCTACTGTTTCAAAGACTAGACCAGGTAGTAGGTCTGCATAGAGAGAAACTGATTCCCTGACCCTATGAACGGTGCTATACAAAGACCCAAATAATATCTAAATGCCTTCCTTAGGAGGGAAGCCCTTGTTATTAACCATTGCAAGTGGTCTGCTATGTCCACATGTATTTATGATAGAATCTCAGAGTAGGAAGTGATTGTAGAGGTTGTCGAATATAACTGCCAATTTATTTGAATACCATATCATATCACATCTTATAGATGATATCATATCATAATGTAAGGCCTATGTTATTCATTTCAGGTGTTGCTCAGCCTCAGTTCCAGGGCTAGACCACTCACTACCTTCTGAAACAACTTGCCTCTCATCTTCCTAAAAACAACTGTTTGCTAGAATTTCTTCCTAACATTGAGATGAAGTCTTCTTCAATTATGTTAAACCCATAGCTCCTAACTAAACATCACAAATCCTGAATGTGTAATTGTGTACCTCCTATTACAGGGAGATTCAAAAGGATTATGTGACTTCACAAATTTTAAGAGTTAAAATTTACTCACAATTGCTGTCTCATATGAGAGGTGTTTCAGAACAGCTCTTTTTAATATTGAGGCTTACTGAACAAGGTGGGGTGTGATGGTAGATGGGGTTGAAATGCTACGTATAATCAGGGCAGGCAGCAATAGAGGATGACACAGGCTGGGTGACTACTAGCTGGTTCCTAATGAGGTCCTCATTAATCCTTTGATATCTTCAAAACCTTGCTCCAGATATCCTGCCTTGAGCAAAGTATGGAGCATCCTTAAATTTTTATCCCACCTGGCTTTGAAAGGAAAGCCTTTTAGGGGCGGGGGGGATGTTTCTGATCCCCTTATGCTTACCTCATCAAAGTGTGTTTCGCTCTGCCTATTTGATGTCTGAGAGGCCTCATTAGGAGCTCATTATATTAGCCCTGTTAAAAGAGTTTCTTTCCTATAGAAACAGGAAGTTACATTTTACAGTGTGTATATCCCTAAGGTCTCCAGAATCTAGACACATTTGGAGTTCTAGTCTCCAGGTCTCCAAATGCAGACAAAACTCTTCCCTAAGAGGCTCCCCAGTGCTCTGGGAAATCAGTTCACACCTGAGGTCGGGCCTCTTGGCATGCCCACTTTATAGGCTCTGCTTTTCATGCAATCAGGAGAATGATTCCACTTTGGCATTTATAATCTGTGCTTTTGGTAACCTTGAATTCTCTGTCCCCTTTTAAAGGGCTCTAAAAAAAGATTGCAGTCTTGTAGGTCATTGGACCTAGTCAATAGCTTCCTGGCTCCTTCTTCAGAAAGGAGAAATGTTGGGAAACCAAAGTCATTGAAGTATTAATGCCTTTCCACTTCTAAAATGGGAAAAATGAGCACTAGGCAACTTTTCAGGATCTAGGGTCAAAGTGGTCAGTAGTGCCATGGATTCTTCTTTATTCTGCTTTTTTAGATCTGGTCGCTAGATCTTCACGTCCCCCTAGGAACCTAAAAGGGGCTGGGTCATCCTAAGCATTCGCCTACATCCCCATCCACCTCTTGGGCCTTTTCCCTAGGATCTTTCTTGTGGAGTTTCTTCATCTTATCCATAGCTCCACTGCCTAGCACATAGTTCTTAGCTGAATTGTATAAAAAGAAATATTTCCTTCCAGAAGATGTGGGAGGGGTGAACTTTTCCCCCTCATACTTGATGGAAATAAAAAGAAATTCTAAATTTCATAGTGTAATTTTCAAAGAGTGTTAGCAAATAGGAAATGTCCTACAATGGCAGAATCATGACTGTTGTAGACAGTAGTGAAGCCAGGGATCAAAGTGATTATTTCTAGAGCAGTTTTCTGCTCAAAGTCTAAAATTCAGTTCCGAAGCTTGTCTCTCTTCGGCTCCTGTGTAGGCTGTACATCTTTGATATTGTCCTAGGAAATTGTATTACAGGAGGCAGGAAAGAAAAGTTGGTACTGATTAGAGCATTGTTTCTTAACCTTAGTCAAACCTTGATGTTACCACACCAGGGGAGAGGAAAATAAACTCCCGACCGAAGCAGGACTTCAACATTTGAAAGGAAAAGCACTAAAGTTGATCCTTCCACCTTGACTCATCCTGTGTCCCACATACTTGCTTCATTTCCTGGCAGAGCATAAAATTGTCTTGCACTGGAATCTTGCATCTGAGTAAGTCAGAGTTCTCTGCATAAACAAGCTTCCCAAGTCTTATTCTGTACCTTCACAGAGTATGATTATTTATGAGCCAATCGGGTAACACTTTTTTTATCTTCAACCAACAAAAATGACTTCATCTACACAAGGTGGTCAATATATTCAATTCCAATTTTGCATGCCTTCTCCAATTTTTCTTTCCCAAATTTATTTGTCTTCCATTACAAAACGTATCCAAGAGTAAAACTGATTTTTTAAAACATTTTCCTCTCTGAGCTTACGAATTTATAGAAACTTTATGTGTCCATTTGTGTCTGGGGGTTTCCTTCCTATCTTCACTCCACTACCATTTTAGCAGAATCTTTACCTATGCAGGGTCTGAAAAACGGCAAGTCCTGAAAATGTATTTGTTGAATGAATACACGTCATCATATGATGTTTTAAAGCAACAAGGAGCTGGCATTGTAGGAGATACTTATTTGTCTCGGGTAATTGCTTGTATGAATCATCTTAGCAAACATTTATTACATGTCCCTTATGTTTCCAGAGAAGAAAAATAAACAGAAACTAAAGCTTTATGTACTTATAACTTTTTTTTTTAGAACTATTTTTCTACATTCTCCCCTCGAGAATTTAAGTCTCTGTTTCTTTGCACCACATTGTGTTCTGACTTTCTTCTAATGAAAACAATAACAGCAGCCAGATATTTGTAGTCTGATCTGTACTTTTTGATGCCTACACTGAATTTCTCCCACCAATCCCGGTGATTAAAAATAATCAGAACCCAAGGTATTGGCAACAACCTGGGCTTTGCTAGCCATTGACCTTTCTCCCACATGATCCAGTGGAAAATGAATTTTCTGCATAAGAACAAAAGACTCTATAACAGTGAACATGTCATCCTTTGATTTTTCTGATATTATGTGGATTTAAACAATTCAATAATTTTATAAAACTGGGGGGAAATGTGAAAGTCCTCATGACTTAAGAGTGTGACCACTAGAAGTCCTCATTTCTTCAGCCTTTTCTTTTCTGGCTTAAAGCAGAGAGATGTTTAAAATCAGTTTCTTTATTTGTAAAATGGGAATAATGATGGGTGAAGTAGAGCAACATAAGTGGTTAGAGAACTGTGCATTCTAGATTATACTGAAAAGCGTGGTACAGATAATCAGTAGAATGAAAGGATGAGAAGAGTGTTGACATAGTATTAGATAAAGGCTTCAAGGAGGTGGTACCTGAGAGTCAATGAAGACTGGTGATATTTGACACTAACACATTAGGGAGAAACATTCCAAAACCATAAAATAACAATTACTCATAGAGGTAGACGTGTTGAACTTAACTTTGAGAAGTCTTTCACCAGGGGAAAAATGGTTGGCACAAAACATTTTATATCTGTGTAGCTAAAATTAGCTCTTCCTGATAATTCCCTTGGAACATATCAAATATTTCTCCCCAAATCCCATCAGATCAAAGTCTGTTGGATGTTTTCTTTAGGACCAAGTGGATTGGTTTGTAGTTGGTACTTATTAGAAAATCGAGGCTGAAGATGACTTACTAAGTTGGCTAATGGACCAGAATAAATTCTTGTAGATCATAATATTTACAGTAAGAATGAGAACTATGGCTTAATTTTTATATAGCTAACCTGCATGTTGCCTAAAAAAATAGAAAACCCAGTTGTTTTCCAGGCAGAAAAAGAATTAAAAGGAAAATGAAGCACATTTTCTTCCTGCTTCACTCCTCAGCCTATATCCTCCTTGTTTAAAGCTATGTCCATTGGCCCATTCATGGAAATCCTTACAAAGTGTATTTATTGGGGAATTAACTTATTTCAGTTCTATCAATTTCTCTTAGTAATTTAACATGTAGTCATTTGAGTCTATGTTATATAAAATGTAAATTGTGTGATAACTTCTTTCATCTTTGTTCATATCTTAAATCCTCAGAATCTTGGCTAAGGGACACTCTTAGGTAAAACTAAGTACAATTAAATCATATAGTTTCTGGAGGGGAGTCCAAGATAATTTCCTATTTTTAATAATGCCCATCTTTCAGAGGCATGTGATAGGCCATTCAACAGAGTCCTTTTGACAAGTTTGCTCTCAAATGCAGCTTTTTTCTACAAGAGAAGCAACAACAAACAGCTGGATGTTTTGGTCAGTTTTGTCCAAAGACATTGAAATTTTTCCCCATTTGAGGCTTAGTATAGAAAGTAAAGTATGAAATTGGATGCTCAAACCTGCAGTAGTGCTATTTTCAGACTTGAGCAAAACCATAAGAGGAAATTCCCAAGTCCTTTTCCCAGCTGATACTAATTGGCTTTCATTTCCCATGGTTCCTGGAGGAAGCAATTTAACATGCTAAGGAGTAACTTGAATGTTCCATGCATCTTCCTGTTTCATTTGAAACCAAGATCTAGGATTCTAACTCATTCCAATATTGTCCAGGTTACTGGGAAGATAGTTTTCTTATTTTACTATATTTTAGACGTCTTCTGTAACCAGAAGTACTCCAGGGACAACAGTTCCGTTCATGGACTGGGCAACTACATTAGCCTATGCCAGGCTGACATTTCAGTAGAACCAGTCAAAGCCACCAGTGTCAAGGTAAAGAAACTAACTGCCAACTTGTTTAAATCCATCACCTTGTTGAATCCTAATGCCAAATTAGTCCTTGCTTTTTATTTTGTCCAGAATATCATAGACTAATTGTATAAGACCTACTGTTTCTTCAAGGCCTTCCACAAGTCTCGTCCTTTCACAGTATTTGTCCCAATCACAGCAAATTTGATAATAGCTGCTTCATTTAAACTCAGTGTATTATAAAAAAAATCCATCAACACACATAGGCTACTGCATATTTGTTAAATCTTTTAATATATCTACTTCATTTTTCATTATTTCTAAAATATTTATTGGCTATTAATGTAGCACTGTCCCTATCTCATGGACCATATTGTCTAGTAAAACTTTTAGATGAAACGATCAATAATGAGAAAGTGTGAGGTTGGTTCAAGATGGCAGAGTAGAAGGATGTGTGCTCACTCCCTCTTGTGAGAGCACCGAAATCACAACTAACTGCTGAACAATCATCGACAGGAAGACACTGGAACTCACCAAAAAAATACCCCACATCCAAAGACAAAGGATAGGCTGCAATGAGATGGTAGGAGGGGCACAATCACAATAAAATCAAATCCCATAACCGCTGGGTTCGTGACTCACAAACTGGGGAACAGTTATACCATAGAAGTCCACCAAGTGGAGTGAAGGTTCTGAGCCCCATGTCAGGCTTCCCAACCTGGGGGTCCAGCAATGGGAGGGGGAATTCCCAGAGAATCAGACTTTGAAGGCTAGCGTAATTTGACTGCAGGATTTCAACAGGACTGGGGGAAACAGAGACTCCACTCTTGGAGGGCACACACAAAGTAGTGTGTGCATCAGGACACAGGGGAAGGAGCAGTGATCCCATAGGAGACTGAACCAGGCCTACCTGCAAGTGTTGGGGGGTCTCCTGCAGAGGCAGGGGGTGGCTGTGGTTCACCATGGGGACATGGACACTGGCAGCAGAAGTTCTGGGAAGTACGCCTTGGCGTGAGCCCTCCCGGAGTCAAACATTAGCCCCACCAAAGAGCCTGGAACCTCCAGTGCTGGGTCGCCTCAGGCCAAACAACCAACAGGGAGGGAACTCAGCCCCACCCATCAGCAGACAAGTGGATTAAAGTCTGTTGACCAGGGGAGCACCCAGCTCTACCCACAACCAGTGCCTCCCATCAGGAAACTTACACAAGGCTCTTAGATAGCCTCATCCACCAGTGGGCAGACAGCAGAAGCAAGAAGAACTACAATCCTGCAGCCTGTGGAACGAAAACCACATTCACAGAAAAATAGACAAGATGAAAAGGCAGAGGATTATGTATCAGATGAAGGAACAATATAAAACCCCAGAAAAACAACTAAATGAAGTGGAGATAGGCAACCTTCCAGAAAAAGAGTTCAGCATAATGATAGTGAAGATATGATCTAGGACCTCGGAAAAAGAATGGAGGCAAAGATCAAGAAGATGCAAGAAATGTTTAACAAAGACCTAGAAGAATTAAAGAAGAAACACCTAGAAGAATTAAAGAACAAACAAATAGAGATGAACAATACAATAACTGAAATGAAAAATATACTAGAAGGAATCAATAGCAGCATAACTGAGGCAGAAGAACGGATAAGGGACGTGGAAGACAGAATGGTGGAATTCACTGCCACAGAACAGGATAAAGAAAAAAGAATGAAAAGAATTGAAGATACCCTAAGAGACCTCTGGGACAACATTAAATGCACCAACATTCTCATTATAGGTGTCCCAGAGGGAGAAGAGAGAGAGAAAGGGTATGAGAAAATATTTGAAGAGATCATAGTCGAAAACTTCCCTAAAATGGGAAAGGAAATAGCCACCCAAGTCCAGGAAGCACAGAGAATCCCAGGCAGGATAAACCCAAGGAGAAACACGCTGAGACACATAGTAATCAAACTGACAAACTTTACAGACAAAGAAAACTTATTAAAAGCAACAAGTGAAAAATGACAAATAACATATAAGGGAACTCCCATAAGGTTAACAGATGATTTCTCAGCAGAAACTCTACAAGCCAGAAGGGAGTGGCATGATATATTTAAAGTGGTGAAAGGGAAGAAACTACAACCAAGATTACTCTACCTAGCAAGGATCTCATTCAGATTTGATGGAGAAATCAAAAGCTTTACAGACAAGAAAAAGCTAAGAGAATTCAGCACCACCAAAGCAGCTCTACAACAAATGTTAAAGGAACTTCTCTAAGTGGGAAACACAAGAGAAGAAAAGGACCTACAAAAACAAACCCAAAACAATTAAGAAAATGGTAATAGGAACATACATATCAATAATTACCTTAAATGTGAATGGATTAAATGCTCCAACAAAAGACACAGACTGGCTGAATGGATACAAAAACAAGACACATATATATGCTGTCTACAAGAGACCCACTTCAGACCTAGGGACACATACAGACTGAAAGTGAGGGGATGGAAAAATATATATATATATTTATAACATTAAATATTTATATATATATTTATAATATTAAATATATTATAAAAATATATTCCATGTAAATGGAAATCAAAAGAAAGCTGGAGTAGCAATACTCATATCAGATAAAATAGACTTTAAAATAAAGACTGTTACAGGAGACAAGAAAGGACACTACATAACGATCAAGGGATCAATCCAAGAAGAAGATATAACAATTATAAATATATATGCACCCAACATAGGTGTACCTCAATACATAAGGCAAATGTTAACAGCTATAAAAGAGGAAATCAACAGTAACACAATAATAGTGGGAGACTTTAACACCTCACTTACACCAATGGACACATCATCCAGACAGAAAATTAATGAGGAAACACAAGCTTTAAATGACACAATAGACCAGATAGATTTCATTGATATTTATAGGACATTCCATCTGACAATAGCAGGTTACACTTTCTTCTCAAGTGCACATGGAACATTCACCAGGGCACATCACATATTGGGTCACAAATCAAGCCTCAGTAAATTTAAGAAAATAGAAATCATATCAAGCATCTTTTCTGACCACAATGCTATGAGATTAGAAATCAGTTACAGGGAAAAAAAGGAAAAAAGAAACACATCGAGGCTAAACAATACATTACTAAATAAACAAGAGGTCACTGAAGAAATCAAAGAGGAAATCAAAATATACCTAGAGAAAAATAACAATGAAAACACGACTATCCAAAAGCAATGGGATGCAGCAAAAGCAGTCCTAAGAGGGAAGTTTATAGCTATACAAGCCTACCTGAAGAAACAAGAAAAATCTCAAATAAACAATCTGACCTTACACCTAAAGGAACTACAGAAAGAAGAGCAAATGAATCCCAAAGTTAGTAGAAGGAAAGAAATCATAAAGATCAGAACAGAAATAAATAAAATAGAGACAAAACAATAGCAAAGATCAATAAAACTGAAAGCTGGTTCTTTGGGAAGGTAAACGAAATTGACAAAACTTTAGCCAGACTCATAAAAAAAAAGAGGGAGAGGACTCAAATCAATAAAATTAGAAATGAAAAAGGAGAAGTTACAACAGACACCACAGAAATACAAAGCATTCTAAGAGACTACTACAAGCAACTCTATGCCAATAAAATGGGCAACCTGGAAGAAATGGACAAATTCTTAGAAAAACACTGCCTTCTGAGACTGAACCAGGAAGAAATAGACAATGTGAACACACCAATCACAAGTAATGAAATTGAAACTGTGATTAAAAATCTTCCAACAAACAAAAGTCCAGGACCAGATGGCTTCACAGGTGAATTCTGTCAAAACATTTAGAGAAGAGCTAACACCCATCCTTCTCAAACTCTTCCAAAATATGGCAGAGGAAGGAACACACCCAAACTCATTCTATGAGGCCACCATCACCCTGATACCAAAACCAGACAAAGATACTACAAAAAAGAAAATTACAGACCAATATCACTGATGAATGTAGATGCAAAACTCCTAAACAAAATACTAGCAAACAGAATGCAACAACACGTTAAAAGGATCGTACACCATGATCAAGTAGGATTTATCCCAGGGATGCAAGGATTCTTCAGTATATGCAAATCAATCAGTGTGATACACCATATTAACAAATTGAAGAATAAAAACCATATGAAAATCTCAATAGTTGCAGAAAAAGCTTTTGACAAAATTCAACACCCATTTAAGATAAAAACTCTGCAGAAACTGTGCATAGAGGGAAGCCACCTCAACATAATAAAGGCCATATACAACAAACCCAAAGCAAACATCTTTCTCAATGGTGAAAAACTGAAAGCATTTCCTCTAAGGTCAGGAAAAGACAAGGATGTCCTTGTCCACTCACCATTATTATTCAATATAGTTTTGGAAGTCTTAGCCATGGCAGTCAGAGAAGAAAAAGAAATACAAATTGGAAAAAAAGAAGTAAAACTGTCACTGTTTGCAGATGACATGATGCTCTACATAGATAATCCTAAAGATGCCACCAGAGAACTACTAGTGCCAATCAATGAATTTGGTAAAGTTGCTGGATACATAATTAATGCACAGAAACCACTTGCATTCCTATACACTAACCGTGAAAGATCAGAAAGAGAAATTAAAGAAACAGCTTCATTCACCATTGCAACACAGTGAATAAAATACCTAGGAATAAACCTACCTAAGGAGAGAAAATACCTGTACGCAGAAAACTATAAGACACCAATGAAAGAAATCAACGATGACACAAACAGATGGAGAGATATACCATGTTCTTGGATTGGAAGAATCAATATTGTGAAAATGACTATACTACCCAAAGCAGTCTACAGATTCAATGCCATCCCTATCAAATTACCAATGACATTTTTTACAGAACTAGGACAAAAAATCTTAAAATTTGTATGGAGACACAAAAGACCCCGAATAGCCAAAGCAGTCTTGAGGGAAAAAAACAGAGCTGCAGGAATCAGACTCCCTGACTTCAGACTATACTACAAAGGTACAGTAATCAAGACAATGCAGTAATTGCACAGAAACAGAAATATAGATCAGTGGAACAGGATAGAAAGCCCAGAGAAAATCCCATGCACCTGTGGCCAACTAATCTATGACAGAGGAGGCAAGGGTATACAATGGAGAAAAGATAGTCTCTTCAATAAGTGGTGCTGGGAAAAGTGGACAGCTACATGTAAAGGAATGAAATTAGAACACTCCCTAACAACATACACAAAAATAAACTCAAAATGGATTAAAGACCTAAAGGTAAGACTGGACACTATAAGACTCTTAGAGGAAAACACAGGCAGAGCACTCTATGACATATATCACAGCAAGATCTTTTTTGACCCACCTCCTAGAGTAGTGGAAATAAAACCAAAAATAAACAAATGGGACCTAATGAAACTTAAAAGTTTTTGTACAGCAAAGGAAACTATAAACAAGACAAAAAGAAAACCCTCAGAATGGGAGAAAATATTTGCAATCAAATCAACGGACAAAGGGGGTTAATCTCCAAAATATATAAACAGCTCATGCAGCTCAATATTAAAAAAAAACCCAATCAAAAAATGGGCAGAATACCTAAATAGATATTTCTCCACAGAAGGCATACAGATGGCCAAGAGGCACATGAAAAGCTGCTCAACATCACTAATTATAAGAGAAATGCAAATCAAAACTACAATGAGGTATCACCTCACACCAGTCAGGATAGCCATCATCAGAAAATCTACAAACAACAAATGCTGGAGAGTGTGTGGAGAAAAGGGAACCCTCTTGTACTGTTGGTGGGAATGTAAATTGATACAGCCACTATGGAGAGCAGTATGGAGGCTCCTTAAAAAATAAAAATAGAACTACCATATGACCCAGCAATCCCACTACTGGGCATATACCCTGAGAAAACCATAATTCAAACAGACACATGCACCGCAATGTTCATTGCAGCTCTATTTACAATAGCCAGGACATGGAAGCAACCTAAGTGTCCATCGACAGATGAATGGATTAAGATGTTGTACATATATACAATGGAATATTACTCAGGCCTAAAAAGGAATGAAATTGGGTTATTTGTAGAGATGTGGATGGACCTAAAGACTGTCATACAGAGTGAGGTAAGTCAGAAAGAGAAAAACAAATATCGTATATTAATGCATATATGTGGAATCTAGAAAAATGGTATAGATAAACCGGTTTGCAAGGCAGAAATAGAGACACAGATGTAGAGAACAGACATATGGACACCAGGGTAGGAAGGCGGGGGTGGTGGTGGAATGAATTGGGAGCTTGGGATTGATGTATATACACTAAATGTATAAAATAGATAACTAATAATTACCTGTTGTATTAAAAAAATTAAATTTAAAAAAGAAAAAGAAAAGATATCTTAATAATGAGAAAGTGCTGTAAGTGTTTCTATAGTGAGCTGTGGTAACCCAGGGAAGAAACATATAAAACATACAGGTTCTCAGAGAAGCGTTTTGGGAGACATCAAATGTCTCCCAGTGAGCTGTGTAAATTTGGGAAGGATGAAGGGCATTTCAAAAGATAGAACAGAATGGACAAAGGCATGGAAATGTTTGAAGGATTCATGTATTCAGAGAATGGCAGGTTGTTCAGTGTGGCTGTCATGTTAGGAATTTGGGGAAATAATGGGGCAAAAAGAGAGTCAAGCCATTTTAAAGAGCTTGTGCCTTTTGGCAATTGAGAACACTTGAAGAATTCTAAGCAGATGGGTGATGCTATTGTAGTTAGATGTTAGAGGTACTGTGATAACTGCAGTATTATGGGATGGTTTGAAGAGCAATGAGATTGACAGAAAAGTACTCAAGCAGATAAGACTAAAGTTGATAAGGACCTGATCTAGGAAAAGAGTTAATTCAGGGAAACTTAAAGTGATAAAACAAACAGATTGCTAAAACATTAGCTATTGGGAGTAAGGGAGTGTGGGCATTCTTGGATGACTCAAGGTTTCTGGCTTTTATCATTGGACCAAATACGTTACATGAAAATAAACAGAATAAAGAATGAAGAATAGAAGAAGGAGCAGAAAGTATGGGAAGGGGGTTTAAAAAATGAGTTCAGTTTTGAACATGCGCTTCCTGATGTCCGTTTCTGATGTCTAATAGGACACTAAAAGTAAATCTCAAGAGAGAAGTCTGACTAGAGCTTCTGTATGTGACTTATTAGCAGAGAAATGGCATTAAAACCATGAAATTGGATAAGATTGCCCAGAGAATGTAAAGTGAGAAAACGGCCAGTGACAGACTTCTGGGGAGTGCCATAATGTAAGCTGTAGACAGAGGAAAAGGGTGACAGAAGAGAGTGAAGTGTGGTTGCAGAGACAGGTAGAAAGTTGAATGAGAGCAGTGTCTAAAACTCCAGAGAAAGGAGTTAGATGATAGTCTTAGTTTCCTAGGAAACGAAACAAATTACATTAACAAATTACAACAAACTTAAAATTTATTCTTTAAGAATTCTGAAGGCTAGAAGTCTGAAATCAAGGTATGGGCAGGACTATGCTTCCTCTACAGACTCTTGGGAAGAATCCTTCTTTGCCTCTTCTAGTGGCTTTCCAGCAATATGTAGTGTTTCTTGTAGCTGCATCATTCCAGTCTCCTCTGGCTTCACATGGCCTTCTTCACTTTGTGCATCTCTATGTTTTCTTCTCTTCTTATGAGAATACCAGTCATTGGATTTGGAGTGCACCCTAATCCAATACAACCTCATCTCCATTCTTTTAATTACATCTGCAATGGATCTGTTTTCAAATAAGGTCACATTTTGAAGTTCCAGGTGGACATGAATTTGGGGGGAACACTATTTAACCCACTACAATGGTCAATGACTATATCTTATGACCTTCACACATCTGTAAGATCCCCTGCCATCATCAGAAACCATGGCTTTTCTCTGGGGATTTCTCAGGTTTATCAAGGAGAAGATGAATTTATAGGGAAAAGAAAGAGAGAGAAAGAGAAAGAAATAGATTCTAGGAGAGAGGAAGCAGAGTTGATGCCTACCCTTTACCAGTTTTCTTCCGTAGGGCACATTTAAATGCTCCCTCCTTTTGTGAAGTAGGAGCTGTGCATTGAAAATTGTCCTAACATTCTGATAATATTCCCCACAATATGAGGGCAGACCTAGGAATGTAAATCAGACTTAGGTCCTTATAGCTCAGCAAGACAGAAGAGTCAAAAGAGTTGTGTGGTTGTTGGGTTGGGGCCCTGGGGTTCATATTCCCATGTGATTTCTCCTGGGTGTGGCATCCAGATTGTCCTTTTAAATCACTCTGGTCACTTTGTGGTTTGCCTTCCAGTTATTATAGCTGTATATCTTTCATCAATTAAGTCAAAGGAAGTTATTTCCCAGTAGTATTGAAGTAAGGTTAAACGCATGGCTGTTTTTATGCAAAGATAAACTTGTCTCTGAACTAGTATCTCATAAAAGACAACTCACACAATACATAGGTAATTGTGGAGAACTAATCCCAGATTAAAAAATGAAAACTTTATGGCTGACTATATTCTCCAGGTAAGTGTACTGAGGTTGTGACACATATTGGAAGAAAAGGTGACGAAGGCACTGAACAGTTACATTTTATCAGATAGAAAATTGGCAGGTTTTCTGCCATTTTAGTAAACATCAAGACTGAGAGAATCTTTCTTTACCAGATATTTACCACTGCCCAATAAAAATCCAATAGCGGGCTTCCCTGGTGTTGCAGTGGTTGAGAGTCCGCCTGCCGATGCAGGTGACACGGATTCATGCCCCGGTATGGGAAGATCCCACATGCCGCGGAGCAGCTGGGCCCGTGAGCCATGGCCACAGAGCCTGCTTGTCCGGAGGCTGTGCTCCGCAATGGGAGAGGCCACAACAGTAAGAGGCCCGCATACCGCAAAAACAAACAAACAAAAAATCCAATAGCAAGTCAAATCAGTAGGATTAGTCCCAAACAATTATTGGAATCAAGCCATCCTTTCTCTGTATCTGCTATTCAATACAGTGGTGTCAAGAGCAGTGGTGACCAAAATTTGTGACCAAATATGAATTTCATGGCTATTGCTATGTCTGGGCTGGACCTTGAAGGTAGCTTTGACTTGACAATATTGTTACAAAATTTTTCATGACGTTTTAAACTGAAGGGTGTTCATCTGTCAAAGAATCATCATTATTATTGTCACTTATCCTCACCATCCCACCCATTCCTAAAAAAAATTTTTGCTCTGATGTTGTTTACTCTTAATAGAGTGGAAAAGCCCATCATGGACCAAACATAAAGGAATTTTGCTATTAACCTTCCAGAGGAACTCATTACATGTCAGTTTCAAAGGCAACATTACCACATGATTTTAGGAAATGTAGACTTTATTATAAGGACAAAATTATGTCACATATTTAACCACACCATCTAAAACAGGGTTTTTAAAGTTTGTCACTGGTGTCTAAATCACATTATAAATGTTTGTTTAACTTTGTAATAAACAAACTATTTTCCAAAATAATTGTCTATTATTTTTGTTTATTTTATAGTGATTGTTATTAATTTAAGTGATTAGGTAATTGTTTAATTTATATTGCCCAAATCACTGTATGATAGTT
Source organism: Phocoena phocoena (assembly GCF_963924675.1). Taxonomy (NCBI): domain Eukaryota; kingdom Metazoa; phylum Chordata; class Mammalia; order Artiodactyla; family Phocoenidae; genus Phocoena; species Phocoena phocoena. The sequence goes on along the minus strand of NC_089220.1, from coordinate 82,430,684 downwards.
ATAATTGTTCTATCCTGGCCAGCACTTGGTATTGGTAAATTTTTAAATTTAGACTGTCTAGTAGGTGTGTAGCGCTATCTCATAGTGGTTTTAATTTACATCACACTATTGAGTAATGATGTTGACCATATTTTCATGTGTTTATTGGCCATTTGCATATTTTGCTTCTCTCCTCTATTTTGTACTATTCTTTTTTTTAATTGAAGTATAGTTGATTTACAATACTGTATTAATTTCAGGTGTACAACATAGTGATTTAATATTTTAATAGATTATACTCCATTTAAAGTTATTACAAAATGATGGCTGTATTTCCCTGTGCTGTACAATATATCCTTGTTGCTTATTTTTTTATACATAGTAGTTTGTATCTCTTAATCCCTTACCTCTGCATTGCTCCTCCCATGTTCCCTCTCTCCACTGGTAGCCACTAGTTTGTTCTGTATATTTGTGAGTCTGTTTCTGTTTTGTTATATACCTTCATTTGTTTTATTTTTTAGATTCCACATATAAATGATTACATAGAGTATATGTCTTTCTCTGTCTGACTTATTTCACTGAACATAATACCTTCTAGGTCCATCCACATTATTGCAAATGGCAGAATTTCATTCTTTTTTATGGCTGAGTAATATTCTATTGTATATGTATACCACATCTACTTTATCCATTCATCTGTTGATGAACACTTAGGTTGCTTCTATATCTTAGCTTTTGTAAATAATGCTACTATGAACATTGGAGTGATTGTATCTTTTCAAATTAGTGTCTTTGTTTTCTTTGGACAGTTACCCATAAGTGGGATTGCTGGATCATATGGTAGTTCTATATTTAGTTTTTTTAGGAACCTCCATACTGTGGCCAGGACTTGCAATGCTATGTTAAATAGAAGTGGTGAGAGTGGGCATCCTTGTCTTGTTCCTGAATTTAGAGGAAAGGCTTTCAGCCTTTTACCACTGAATATGACGTTAGCTGTGGATTTGTCGTAGATGGCCTTTATTACGTTGAGATATGTTCCCCCTATACCCACTTTGATGAGAGTTTTTATCTGTTCCTGTCTTGGAAGGTCATATGTTTCTAAAAATTTGTCCAGTTTTTCTAGGTTGTCCATTTTGTTGGCATATAACTATTCATAGTATTCTCTTATGGTTTTTTTAATCTCTGTGATATTGGTTGTCATTTTTTCTTTCATTTCTTATTTTGTTTATTTGGGTCCTCTCTCTTTTTTTCATGATGAGCCTGGCTAAATGGTTATCAATTTTGTTTATCTTTTCAAATTCCAGCTCTTGGTTTCATTGATCTGTTTTGGAGGGGTGTCTCTATATTATTTATTTTCTCTCTGATCTTTATTATTTTATTTGTTCTGCTGACTTTGGGCTTTGTTTTTTCTAATTCCTTTAGATGGTAGGTTAGGTTGTTTCTTTGATATTTTTCTTGTTTCATGAAGTAGGCCTGTATTGCTGTAAAATTCCCTCTTAGAACTGCTTTTGATATATCCCATGGACTTTGGAAAGCTTTGCTTCCATTTTCATATGTCTCAAGGTATTTTCTGATTTCCTCTTTCATTTTTTCATTGAATCATTGGTTTTTTATTAGCATGTTGTTTAGTCTCCTGTGTTTGTGATTTTCCCATTTTTCTTCCTGTAATTGATTTATAGTTTCATACCTTTGTGGTCAGGAAAATATGCTTGATACAATTTCTCTTCTCTTAAATTTGAGACTTGTTTTGTGGCCTATCATATTATCTGAACTGGAGAACGTTCCATGTGCACTTGAAAAGACTGTGTATTCTGCTATTTTTGGATGGGATGTCCTGTAAATATCTATTAAGTTCAAATGATCTAATATGTCATTTAAGACCACTGTTTCAATAGATTTTCTGTTTGGATGATCTGTCCATTGATGTAAGTGGGTGTTAAAATCCCCTATTCTTATTTAGTTGTCGTCAGTTTTACCTTTATGTCTGTTTATGTTTGCTTTATATATTTAGGTGCTCATGTATTTGGTGCATATATGTTAATGTGTAATATCCTCTTCTTGTATTGATCTGTTTATCATTTTGTAATACACTTCTTTGTCTTTTGTACAGTATTTGTTTTAAAATCTATTTTATCTGCTTAAATATTGTTACCCCAGCTTTCTTTTCATTTCCATTTGCCTGGATATCTTTTTCCATTCCTTCACTTTCAGTCTGCATGTCTTTAGATCCAAAGTGAGTCTTTTGCAGGCAGCATATAGATAGGTCTTGTTTTTGTTTGTAATCCATTCAACCACCCTATGTCTTTTACTGGAGCATTTAGTTCATTTACATTTAAAGTAATTATTGATAAGTATGCACTTATTGCCATTTTGTTGATTGTTTTCTGGTTGTTTTTGTAGTTTTTGTCTGTTCCTTTATTCCTCTCTTGTTCTCTTCCCTTGTGTTTTGATGATTTTCTTTAGTGTTATATTTGGATTTCTTTGACTTTATTTTTTTGTGTATCTATTATAGGTTTTTGATTTGTAGTTAACATGAGGTTTATGTATAACAATCAATATATAAAGCAGTCTATTTTAAGTTGATAGTCGCTTGAACACATTCTAAAGCACTACATTACCACTCCCTCTTCCATGTTTTATTTTTTACATCATAATTAACATCTTTTTATTTTGGGTATTCCTTAACTACTTATTATAGTTATAGTTGCTTTTACTACTTTTTTTTTTTTTTTTTTTTTTTTTGTGGTATGCGGGCCTCTCACTGTTGTGGCCTCTCCCGTTGCGGAGCACAGGCTCCAGACACACAGGCTCGGCGGCCATGGCTCACAGACCTAGCCGCTCCACAGCATGTGGGATCCTCCCAGACCGGGGCACGAACCCATGACCCGTGCATCGGCAGGTGGACTCTCAACCACTGTGCCACCAGGGAAGCCCTGCTTTTACTACTTTTATCCTTTAACTTCGTATTAGTTTTGTAAGTGGTTGACCCAATACTTTTCGTATATGTTTGCCATTACCGGTGAGATATTTTTCTTTCATATATTTTCTTATATCTAATTATGGCCTGTTCTTTTCCACTTAAAGAAGTCTCTTTAACATTTCTTATAATGCTTTAGTGGTGATAAACTCCTTTAGTTTTTGCTTTTCTGGGAAACTCTTTATCTCTCCTTCAATTCTGAATGATAACCTTGCCAGATAGAGTATTTTTGTTTGTAAGTTTTTTTCTTTCAGCACTTTGGATATATCATGCCACTCCCTTCTGACCAGCAAAATTTACGCTGGAAAATCCATTGATAATCTTATGGAGGTTCCCTTATGTAACTACTTGTTTATTCTCTTGCTGCTTTTAAAATTCAATCTTTATCTTTAACTTCTGACACTTTAATCATAATGTGTCTTGATGTAGATCTCTTTGGTTTTATCTTATTTGGGACTCTGTGTGATTCCTGGGCCTGGATGTCTGTTTCCTTCTGCAGATTAGGGAAGTTTTCAGCCATTATTTCTTCAAATAAGTTTTCTGTACCTTTCTTCTCTTCTGGGACCCCTACAATGTGGTCAGAAAAGATGCTTGATACAATTTCAATTTTCTTAAATTTTCTGAGGCTTGATTTGTGACCCAAGATTTTATCTGTCTTGGAGAATGTTCCATGTACACTTGAGAAGAAAGTGTATTCTGCTGCTTTCAGGTTTACTATCATATAAGTATCAGTTAAGTCTATCTGGTCTATTGTGTCATGTAAAACTTATGTTTCCTTATTTATTTTCTGTCTGGATGATCTGTAGTGGGTGTTAAATCCCCCCACTATTATTGTGTTACTGTTGATCTCCCCTTTTATGGCTGTTAGTGTTTGTGTTATGTATTGAGGTGCTCCTATGTTAGGTACATAAAGATTTATAATTGTTATATCTTCTTCTTGGATTGATCCCTTGATCATTATGTAGTGTCCTTCCTTATTTCTTGTAACAGTCTTTATTTTAAAGTCTATTTTATCTGATATGAGTATTGCTACTCCAGCTTTCTTTTGAGTTCCATTTGCGTGGAATACCTTTTTCCATCCCCTCACTTTCAGTCTGTGTGTGTCCCTAGGTCTGAAGTGGGTCTCTCATAGATAGCATATATATGGGTCTTGTGTTTGTATCCATTCAGCCAGTCTGTGTCTTTTGGTTGGAGCATTTAATCCATTTACATTCAAGGTAATTATTGATATGTATATTCCTATTACCATTTTGTTAATTGTTTGGGGTTTGTTTTTGTGGGTCTTTTTTGTCTCTTGTGTTTCCTAGAGAAGTTCCTTTAGCATTGGTTGTAGAGCTGGTGTGGTGATGCTGAATTCTCTTAGCTTTTGCTTGTCTGTGAAGCTTTGATTTCTCTGTTGAATCTGAATGAGATTCTTACCGGGTAGAGTAACCTTGGTTGTAGGTTTTTCCCTTTCATCACTTTAAATATATCCTGCCACTCCCTTCTTGCTTGCAGTTTCTGTTGAAAAATCAGCTGATAATCTTATGAGGATTCCCTTGTATGTTATTTGTTGCTTTTCCCTTGCTGATTTAACTTCTTTCGTTTGAATTTAATTTTTGTTAGTTTGATTAGTAGTGTCTTGGTATGTTTCTCCTAGGGTTTATCCTGTATGGAAGCACTCTCTGTGCTCCTGGACTTGGGTGGCTATTTCCTTTCCCATGTTAGGGAAGTTTTTGACTATGAACCCTTCAAATATTTTCTCATACCCTTTCTCTTTCTCTTCTTCTTCTGGGACCTCTGTAATTCAAATGTTGGTGTGCTTAATGTCCCAGAGGTCTCTGAGACTGTCCTCAATTCTTTTCATTCTTTTTTCTTTATTCTGTTCCTTGGCAGTAATTTCCACCATTCTGTCTTCCAGCTCACTTATTCGTTCTTCTGCCTCAGTTATTCTGCTGTCGATTCCTTTAGTGTATTTTTCATTTCAGTTTTTGTGTCGTTCATCACTGTTTGTTTGTTCTTTAGGTCTTCTAGGTCTTTGTTAAACATTTCTTGTATTTTCTCGATACATGCCCCCATTGTATTTCTGAGATTTTGGATCATCTTTACTATCATTACTCTGAATCCTTTTTTTTTAAGATGTTGGGGATAGGAGTTTATTAATTAATTTTATTTATTTTTTCTGTGTTGGGTCTTCGTTTCTGTGTGAGGGCTTTCTCTAGTTGTGGCAAGTGGGAGCCATTCTTCATTGTGGTGCATGGGCCTCTCACTATCGTGGCGTCTCTTGTTGCAGAGCACAGGCTCCAGATGCACAGGCTCAGTAATTGTGGCTCACAGACCTAGTTACTCTGCGGCATGTGGGATCCTCCCAGACCAGGGCTCGAACCATGTCCCCTGCATTAGCAGGCGGATTCTCAACCACTGCGCCACCAGGGAAGCCCCCACTCTGAATTCTTTTTCAGCTAGGTTGCCTATTTCCTCTTCATTTATTTGGTCTTGTAGGTTTTTACCTTGCTCCTTCATCTGTAACATATTTTTTTGTCATCTCACTTTTTTGATGGGTTTGGCTGTGTTCCTGTCTTACTGATTGTTTGGCCTGAGGCTTCCAGCACTGGAGTTTGCAGGCCATTGGGTAGAGCTGGGTCTTGGTGCTGCGATGAGCACCTCCAGGAGAGCTCACTCTGATTAATATTGCCTGGGGTCTGAGGTTTTCTGTTAGTCCAGTGGTTTGGATTTGGCACTCCCACCACAAGATCTCAGTCCCAACCCCTGACCAGTGAATCAAGATCCTAGTTACTCGGGGGTTCTTCCCGTCCCCTTAGGTGTCTGAGGTACCCCACCAGCACCTGGTAGGTGCCCTAGCTGTGAGGAGACGCGAACTGTGAGTCCTCCTACTCCGCCATCTTGACTCTACCCCTCATGATGTTTAGAATTTGAGTTGACATTGACAACCAGAAATCAAAAGCATAATCTTGGCCTCTCTGTTAGAGGTGGGGTTCTACTCTGGGTAGTAGATTCCAGTTAGTAACTGGTGTCCCGGAGAAAGTCAGTTCTCAGTCACTTAATGCATAATTAGAATGACTATACTTGGTAGGTGGGGTAACTGCTGCCACATGGTGTCCCAGTCCTATGAGGTAGGAGCCAAAGAGTGGGGACGGCCCAATAACCTCTAACACTTCTCTCCACAAAGACAGTAAAAAAAAAAAGCTTCATAGGTGCATGGTAGAGAATTTGGCAAATGTATTGTTTCCATCCTCTAGTACTCAGAATAAACTCTCACTTTGCTTCATTTTGCAGCAGAAACTACAATGTGAATATTAGTACACCTGATGCTGTTTCAGAGGTCCCTTAAACTATCCTCATTTAACTATTTTTCAAATGAAATTTTATTTTTCTGTTCTAATTGGGTGATTTCCACTACCCTATCTTCCAGATTACTGATTCATTCTTCTGTATCATCTAATCTGCTATTGATTTTCTCTAGTGTATTTTTCATTTCAGTTATTGTATTCTTCAGCTCTGATTGGTTCTTTGTTATATTTTCTAACTCTTTGTTGAAGTTCTTACTATGTCCCTCCATTCTTCTCCAAGTTCAGTGAGCATCTTTGTGAACATTACTTGGAATTCTTTATCAGGCACCTTATTAGTTTTATATCATTAAAGTGTGTTTCTGAGGTTTGTCTTGTTCTTTCACTTGGAACGTATTTCTTCATCTCCTCATTTTGCTTGGCTCTCTGTGTTTGTTTCTATGTGTTAGGCAAAACTGCTACCTCTCTTGGTCTTTAAAGAATGCCACTGCGTAGGTGATGATCCTTCTTATTCAGCCCTGCCTAGCTCTTGGTGGTCTCTAGAATCTTTGTGGCTGTCTATATTGCCTGATTTATTTTTGATATGCTCCTGTTGTTGAGGGTGTGCCAAGGCCCATCAGTGTTCCAAGGAGAGGAATCTGATTTAGCACCTAGTTTCAGGCTGATTGGATGCAAGACCCTTAGGCAAGAGCTTTTAAAGCATGTAGGTATATACAGTCCTATAGGGCTGCAACTGTAATCCCTACTGGCCTCAAACTCAGGAGACCCAGAGTTGTCCTCTTGGTGACAGTTGTAAAAATTGGGACTCCTTTCCAGGGAGTCTTGTCAATCTGTAGCAAGGCCAAGGAGGTGTATTAAAATGGTGTCTCCTTGCTTATGTTCCCCAGTAACACCTCCTTAACCTCTAGATGTGGGGGAAACCTGAAGCCTGTCCCACAGAGTGCAGATTCAGGTCAAGGAATAGGCCATTTTCACAGGAAGACTGGGGTTTTGTTTCAGTGCCTGGAGGTGGTGGCCTGCCAAGAACTGTCTTTCCAATTGTTATCGTCCTGTGGAGCTCAGGAACACCAGCTCCCTTGGCCATAATGTCCAGGTGATAAACAGGTGTCCCTTGTATGGATTGTACAAGCCTGCTGGCTATAGCTAGCCATCTGGAGAGCATAGGGAACAGAGCTTTCTCACTTGCTTCAGGAAAGCCATTGAACAGTGATTTGACTGTGTGTGCCCATGAGCTTCAGCAATACACCATGAGAGTGCCTTGCCTGTATACTTGTGTAGGCTTTAGCTGGGGGTGGGAGAATGCCGTGATTGCTCACATTCAAGGATAGCTTGCCCCCATGTCCAGGCTCGCCTGCCTCTGCTAGTAGGTCAGGTGAGGAGTGCAACAGTGGCATCTGCCAGGGCCTTTGTCTCAGGGAGCATTTCTGTCACCTCCCCTCCAGCTGATGCTTTTAGATTCTCAAAAGACTCTTCTTTGCGTATAGTCTTGGCATTTTTCAAATATCCATTATTTTACTGGGTCTTGGGGCAACTGAGACCACACATGAGCCCCTTAAGAAGTTTCCTGTAGCAATTTGGGACACTTGAACATCAGCCCCGTTGGTTTTCTAAGCCAGATGTTTTGGGAGCTCCTCTCTTCAGATGTAGATCCCAGGAGCCAAGGGGCCTGACATGGAGCACCAACCCCTCACTCCTCTGGTGGAAGCACCTGTCTGTCGAGATCCTGCCCTATTGTGTGTTGCCATACCAGGTGAGATTTTTGGCAAGAGTGTTTCTCTTCCTCTCTGACCCATCTTTATATGGTCCTTTTTATTTCTTGGTATAGAGCATGTGTTTCAGCTAGTTCTTAGGTTCTTTTCAGAGGGAATTGATCTGTATGTAGTTGTATATTTGTTGTATCTGTGGGAAGAGGTAGGTTCAGCCTCTTCCTATGCCATCTTCTTAAATCACCCCCCAAATTTCAATTTATATTTGAGTACATTTGGCCCAAATTCAAATAATTTATTATATGTTATTTTTTAAAACATATACTATCAAATCATATTTTATCTTACATAAGTGATTTAAAGAATATGTATCACTTGTTTAAGTTAAACAATCTTATGTCTATCACTAACAGTTATTAAAATGAGCTTTATGATATAGTTAATGGTCTACTGATAAAAATAAAATATACCTATTTAAAGTCACATCACCATGTACCATACAAAAGTAACAACTTGATTTTTTAATTCTTTAGATTATTTTATTAGTATATGTTACTAATAGAGGAACTTTCAAATCAAAGAAGGTTTGGAAACATCATCATAGATTAAGTATGGAGAAGAAAAGAATTAAAATGTTTCATGAGGTAATAATGGCCCCAAATGACAATGAAGATGTTGTTTATCAATACTTATCCCTTCAAGGAGCATTTGCTGATCTTCTTTTCTGTTAGAGGATGACAAAATAACCTGAACAACGATGAATAAAACGTGACCATCCACTCAATATCTAGGAGACATCTGTTAGATTCTCTGTCAGTTACGTTGTTATGTTCTGGAATTATAATATTGAACAAGATAGGCAAGAGTCACTCCTTCATCAGGGTTATAGTTCAGCAAAAGAGACTGACAAGAAACAAATAAGTCAACAACAACAAAAATAACATTGTGAAGAGATCTATGAAGGAAGCTGAATCACAGTAATGTAAACATAATAGTTAGATTTTCAGCATTAGCATTCACCTTAGATATCTCGTGGAAGACTTAACTATACTTACAAATAACTTGTCAATATTACTGATTTTGGCAACATAAATATAAAGCTCCGGATAACTGAGGTTGTGAGATGGAAGCAGGATGGGAGGTGAAAAGAAATGAGGGCTAGGGACTTCCCTGGTGGCGCAGTGGTTAAGAATCCACCTGTCAATGCAGGGCACACAGTTCAAGCCGTGGTCCGGGAAGATCCCACATGCCACAGAGCAACTAAGCCCGTGTGCCACAACTACTGAGCCTGTGCTCTAGAACCCATGAGCCACAACTACTGAGCCTATGTGCCACAACTGCTGAAGCCTGCGTGCCTAGAGCCTGTGCTCCACAGCAAGAGAAGCCACTGCAATGAGAAGCCCATGCACCACAGCAGAGTAGCCCCTGCTCAACACAACTATAGAAAGCCCGTGCACAGCAACGAAGACCCAGCACAGCCAAAAATTAATTAATTTTTAAAAAAAGAGATGAGGGTTAATATCCTGATCCTACAAAACTGTAGTTATTTAAAAAATATTATCTGTAGCTTCCCTTTTCAGTACAGTTACCATATGGCTGTTCAATTTTACATTATTTAAAATTAAATACAATTTAAAATTCCGTTTTTCCTTGGTTGCAGTAGCCATATTCCAAGTGCTCAGAATTCACCCATGAGTAGTGGCTACCATGGTGAACAGAATAGATATGAACATTTCTATTATCACAGAAAGTTCTATTGGACAGTTCTGGTCTATAGTGAGCAGATAAAGAAGTAATGATTTAAGAATGTTGTTTGAAGTAGCAGAGGCAGTCAAAGGTAGAAATGAGACTTGTGATGTAACTAGAATGAAAGAAGATGAGACAGGAAGGTGGTTTCATCTTCATCAGTCGAGTCAAGAATGTCAATAGTAAAGTGACAATTCCTAGTCAATAATTTTATATTCTGCCAAAGCACTATATTTAGCATCATTGAGATAACCAATAAAAGCACTGAAAATAGAAATCATTCCTGTACTGAGAGAGGGGAGAAGTGGGCCTGGAGAATATTGGCTTTAATTGTATATCTGTTGGTACTGTTTCATTTTTAATCATTTGCATGTATCACTTTACTTTTAAAGCTGTTTTTATTAAGAAATCATTCCAGTTTCTTTTGAGGAAGTAAATTGACAGAGATAAGAATTTAAGTAGGCAGACTACTTATGGGGATTTTGTAATAGTTCAGGGGATAGATATTGGTTTTTCTTTGCAATTAGTAGACAATCAAGTGATCAAAGTCTAAAAAGAGAAGGTGGGAAGACAGCAATGAAAGGGAAAAAGGAAACAGAACAGAATATTTATGGAGTGAAGATCCTTGATATAACCAAAAGTTGTTACATACATTAAATTCATGGTATTGTCATATTTGTATACAGTGTTTTTGACCCTTATTGTAGCAATGATTCAAGGACAACACATCTAGTTCAGTTCAGGGCCCGAAACTCACACAGGGCACGCACACTGACCTAACTAATAAGAGTAGGACATCAGATACACAGCTGGAGGGTGTGAAACCCTATTAAAGAATTCTTAGAATATGGAACAGAGTTAAGCCATTCCATCTATATGCTGGAGGAATAAACAGTGATCTTCCCATACAGTGTTCTACATCCTTCAAAGACAGGCAACTGAGGAAAAACAGTAGATGTTATGTTATCGTGTTTATCATGTTGATGTTCCAACTGGCAGGCTCCAGAGATAATAGGATTTCCTGGAGTGCACCTGTGAATAGACCTCAATGTCCTAGAGAAAATATTAAACACACAAGTTATCAGATTACTTTTACTGCCAGTTGCAAACTTACTGCTCTACATATTCTCAGCTTGTTTTTGTTTTCCTTTTGTCTTTTTAAAAAAAAATTTCCCCAAAACCATATTCAGACAAGTTAGACAGTTTGCAGCCTTTAACAAAGACAATTGAATTTTTAAAAATAAATTAAATGCTATAATTTTCCCATAAAAACCAAATGTTATGAACCTCTGGTCAAATTTTCTGCTTTGAATTTAAAGCATAATATTTCCCTTCCCCTCCAAACACACAGCAATAATATATGCAAAATAGTAAACCAAAACAATATAGACAGACTCAGAAACAAGAAAGGCATCTCTGGGGACCAGGAACAGAACTGAAATACAAAGCCATGAGCAAGACTGAAGCCACACACATGCTAGCCTTTGAATACAGAAACAAGCAGTAATAGTAGGAACTCAGCTTCTGTAGGATTCAGAGGACTAAAATTGTACCATGTGGGACAAGGGAGCACTGAAGCTAAGCTGCTGAAACCACCCTTCCCTCATAAAAGAAGGTGGAAAAAATATTAGACCGACTTGAGTCTACAGCTTTTAGCAAGCTGTAGGCCATCACTGCTGGAAGATATGGACAGAGTCCAACAATACTGAGACTGAAACAGGTGCCCACCGCTTAGTGACTGGATCTGAGGTATCCTCACAGTCCACACCATGGAGATATACTCACAGTGGCTCCAGTGCCCTTATGGCAAGCCCATGGGATGAGCAGAGGCAACTGTGGACTCTCTAAATAGGGGTAGTCATGTCCTCAGTAATAACTTATTCTCTGTATCTACCCTGGAGTTTAGCCAGAAGATAGAAAATAAAAAGACATACACACAAATTTCCTTTCAAATTTAAACTAACAGCAAAATTCTAAAACATTAAGAAACCCAGTGTTTAAAAAAAAAACCAACAAACAAAATTAACCATCAAAACCATATTAATTCACTTTGGTTGAAATTAATTTTATGTAACAATTTGACAAAGACTTTAAAATAAGGATATAGAGCGCTCTGCATTTTAGGTGAAAGAAGTATTTCCTTTTAAAATGAGCAAAAGTTTGAGTTAAAAAGAAACAGGCTTCCCTGGTGGCACAGTGGTTGAGAGTCCGCCTGCCGATGCAGGTGACATGGGTTTGTGTCCCGGTCCGAGAAGATCCCACATGCCGTGGAGCGGCTGGGCCTGGGAGCCATGGCCACTGAGCCTGCGCATCTGGAGCCTGTGCTCCGCAACGGGAGAGGCCACAACAGTGAGAGGCCCGTGTGCCGCAAAAAAAAAATAAATTAAAAAAAAAAAATTAAACAGGGTGAGTGTAAGAAGAACTAATTAGAAATCTTGGGATGAAAAAGTACAGCCATTGATTTAAAAGCACTCAAATAACTGGTTAAACTCCAGACTGTATACATAGAATAAGTTAGTACTGAGGACATCCCTAAGAATGAAGATGAGGGGAAAAAAAGATGAAGAATATGAATGAGCAGAACAGAAGCAAAGACAGATGCAAGGAAAAGCTAGATGAAGAAGCTCAAGCATACATCTAATAGATCTTCCAAAAGAAAATAATAAAATAAATGGAAGTGAAGTAATATTTGAAGAGGTAAAAGCTGAAGTTTTTTTCAGAATTAAAGAGAAATATGAATCTCTAGATTGAAAGTATACTCTAAGTACCAAGATGTATAAAATAGATCCACGTTGAGGTACATTACTGTGAAACTGCAGAATAACAAGGGTAGAGAGAGGGACCCTTAAAAGTTACTAGAGAGGAAAAGGCAGATTACTTATAAAGGGATAACCTTTGCATGTAAAACAGATTTCTTTATTGACAATGATAGAAGCCAAAGTACAATAGGATAATAGCTTCAAAATGCAGAAGGAAAATAACCGTCAATCTAGAATTGTATCAATATATAGAAATGAACTATCATTTAAGAACAGAGGCAAAATAATGGCATCAAAATAAAGACATTTTCATTTGTACGAAGCCAAGAGTTTATCATCCATAGCCCTCACTAAAAGTACTATTAAAGGATAAACTTAAACAAGAATAAAAGTGACACTAGAGAAACCACATGATGCAAAACACATAGGATAGAAATTGATAAATTATGTGGGTAATGGTAACAGTAGATTGGTTTAAAGAACAACATGGTTTCAAGGTAAAAGGCATAGTAAAATTTTGGCTACTAGACACATTGTTAAGACCTGTGACAAAAGTCTTCTCTACCAGACAATAGCTGTTCTAGAAATATTAAGATCATGGTCCCACAGAAGCCTGATGTGCCCAAGCGCTCTGTAATTTAGTCTAGATAGAGAGAAGCAAGTCTCAAAAGGAACTGTGGTTATGGCTTTTAGCACATGAGACTGACTAGAATAAAACACATAGAGAACCATAAGATTTTATGAGAGAGTTGCTTTGGCAAAAATGTCATCAGCCTTGAGTAAAAAAGACTGAGACTAATTGAGATGTGAAAAAATACCCATGGAGCCCAACATTCTACAGGCAGGAAGCAAGCCGATAAAGCCGCTCAGTTGCCAAGAATGAAATATTCTCCAATGCCCTCTGTGGAAGTGATCAAAGAAGATAGTGGAAAAAGACAGGAGACAGCACAGCCAAGCACCATAGGGGAAAAAAAAATGGACTAGGGAGCCATTCCCAGGATTTTAAACTGGAACCTAATCTAGATGCATTCCCTAGCCTTAAGGAAAAGGAAACTGGCAACATTTGCCCATAGGATTCAAATGGCTATGGACCATTGACTGCTATGTGTCTCCACTTCTTTTCTTTCTTTGAATGGGAGAGTTTGTTGCAGTCATCCTGTCTCTGATTCATCACTGTATTTGGGGTGTGTGGGAGGCAGATAACTTGTCCTTTTAGTTCTAGAGTTACAACCAGATGTGACATAGGTAATAAGATCCTGGGTTTAGAGCCTGATGCCTTGATTGGATGGATCTTTTGGGGTGTAACAGTGAAGGGCTGAGTGAAGTTTGTGTGTGGGAGAAATGTAATAATTGTAACCAAGAGGGTAGCCTGTGGTAGGTTTCATTATTATTCCCAATTTTTCACCCTACCCCTGAGTCTAAACCCATTGTCATAGGACTTTGCAGTTCTTCCTCCTAGAGGCAAAGTATATCCCCCATCCCACTGATTCCGACCTTGGCCATGTATCTTGCTTTGACCGTTTGGATGTTAGCAGATGTCAAGTGATCAGGGACTAGAAATGTTCTAGTGAGGTTGGGCTTGCTCTTTTTCACTTTTGTCATTGCCCTGGATAGCCTACCGGTCCCAGAATAATGTAACGTGTGTGAGGCAAGCTTGACCTGAACTCACAGTCTGGAACCAAACCTAGCTAAGCCTAGCCAAGATTAGCCAAACTATAATGAACCCAACAATGTTTGATATGTAAATAATTGCTTTTTGCTGTAATCCACTGATTTGTGGATTTTTAAAAAGAAGTATTACTGTGGCACTACTTGACTAAAATATTCTCTTGCTGCACAGAAAAATAAATTTGAGACAGTTTAAAGATCTAAATATAAAATGAAAAAAATGTAAATAAGCAAAAATAAAGGAAAAAATTCTAAGACTGTCTTGAAGAATAAACCAAAAGCCCAAAAATTATTGATTAATTTTCCTACATTTAATTTTAAAAATCTGTTTAACAAAACACATCAAATATTAAGATAAATTACAAGGCACAGACTGGGGGAAGATATTTGAAATGCGTATTGCTTGTGCTTAACGAAATATTATTGTCCAGAATATATATAGGAATAGGACAGTAAGGAAAAGTTACAAAGACAATAGAAAAATGGACAAATAATATGAATATTCACAGAAGAATAAATCCAATAGTCACATGGGAAGATGTTAAATCTCACTGGTAGTCAAGGAAATATAAAATAAAATGACAATGAGGTACCATTTCATATTTATTAGATTGGCAAAATTAAGCCAAAATTAGACAATACTAAATCTTGGTGAAAATGTGGAATGATGGACTCATATAATTATGGTGGGACTGTAAATGGACACATCTACTTTGGAGAATATTTGATATTGTCTAGTGAGAACTGAATTCAACATAATTCCCTGTCCTGGTGTTGAACAACACTGGTACCAAACATACTTTTCTGTCCCTGTATTAGACAAGTCTGACAGGCATGCTTTTCTGTCTCTTTGTTAAGAAATACTTAGCTACTTGCTCCAGGAAATATTTTCTCCTGGAAGTTAAGACCATGAAGCTACAAAAAATAACTTATGTATCAAGACTAATACCTTGCTCATCAAGGCTTACTTCAAGAGACTTGCCTCATGGTACCTACCAATTCAAAGCTGCTATGTCACAAACTCTGCCCAATCCAAATTAGTCCCCTGCAATGCAAGACATATGTGAAAATCACCTAGCCCAGGTCCTAAACCCATGCAAATACCATCTTCTAATTTCTCCATTTGGGGGCATGATTAAGACTCTGCCATAATAGTGGTTCTTCCAGAATACAGTAGGCCTAAGAAACTTAGCTTTCCTTGATCAACGGTGTTTTTTTTCTTTTGGTGGTGGGGGGGTGTATTTCACGGGAGCTGATACTAGTAAAGTTGAAGATTCTTATGGTATATCACTCAGGATTTCCATCTTCACATAAAAAACCTAAAGCAGTATAATTCAAATCCTGCATTTAGACTGATTAGTGAAATGAAAAATCAGTTTGGGGAATCACAACCCACATTTGCTCTTTTCAGAATAGGATAGATCAGACAGGTATGGACAAAAATGGAATGGAATGGAACAAAATAAAATAGAATGAAGAGTAAATAGTAAAAATTAGTAAAATAATAGAAGGTTGGTCTGTGAAACTGGTTTCAGTATCATCTAAGTGTATGTTTGTACATGGGTACATGTATGTATTATGCACCGCCTTAAATTAACCCTTTCATATGTATACAAGAAAACCGGTATTTGTTTATTGCACAAAAAAACTAGGAACAACCTCAATGATCATCAAAATATAGATAATAAATATTTATGTAGTAAATATTATACAGAAGTTAAAATGAATGAACTAGAGTTATATACATCAACACAAATAAACCTGAAAAACCTGTTGAGGGCAAAGCAATTTATACAATACATACGTAATTATAAATAAGAAAACTATACTCAATATTGCTTGAGAATACAGTAATCCAGACAATATGATGCCAAAGTATAAAAATTGGGAAAATCAACATAAAATTCAGGGCAGTGGTATTCTCTGCAAAGAGTGGGAGTGAGAGATTGAGGAAGCAGAGCATTGAGAGAGGGTAGTGAGAGGGAGTGAGAAAGGGAAGAAGGGAAAGATATCAAGGGGGGATAAACAGGGGGTCTTGAGTGTCTTCGTATTTTGATTTCTTAAAAAGTATCTGAGACAAATATGGCAAAATGTTAAAACCTGATAAAGCTTGGTATGGGTAACAGCAACAAAAATAGTAGCTCACTTAGAGTTTGCTATGGTCCAGACACTGTTCTAAGTACTTTACTTTTTATTTGCAAAGCTACTCATTAAATCTTTACCTTGTACTTTTCAGAGTGGTGGAACTACTTCACAGTTTTAAAAATAAAAGCAGGGACAAAATATTAACATATGAAATCTGAGTGGTGGGTATATGAATGTTCATTATGCTATTTCCTGTAATTTTCTGTATGGCTGAAATCTTTCATTAAAAAGCATTTATTTAAAAAATCAGTTGTTAATACAGGACCGATAGTTAATCCTTAATGAGAGGCCATATGACATAGGGAATGCACTGAAGTGTTTACAATGGCCTATGCACACATCTCTAAGGACTGTTCTTTTTCTCACCAGAGTTCCATAAAAATGTTCACTGTCATTTTGTAAAGAATCAGACTGGTTATCTCTAGAGTACAGAGATAGCTGTACTCTCTTCAGAGGGAACACAGGAAGTTGCATGAGAGCCATACTTGTCCAGCCTGTGCCATTCAGCCCTCCCTTTCTTCCCTCCTCTCCTGCAAATAACTGAAAGGAACACCCAGAAATGGTGACAGAGATGGGCTTAAAGTTCCCACGCCTTCTTTGAGAAAAGGGCTGGATCTAAAGAAAACAGACATTAGTAATACCACACCGTGTCGGCTGTGGAGGGGGGCGGGGGCAGGGCGCGTGGGGAAGAAAAGTGCTTCAGAGTAAAACTTCATTTGCACAGACCTTTTTGTGGTCTTTATGTCTGGAATGTCTTCACCAATCTGTGGCTTAGATCTCAACTGGTTTTATTAAGAGCTGGAAGCAGTCAACATCAAAATCCTTCATAATCTTCTGATGAGTTAGAACTCGACACCCAGCTCTCTGAGCGGGACATGTAGCCGCTCTTTGAGTGGTTGTTTGTGCTGGCACTAGAGGCAGCTTGGCTCCACTAAGGATGAGCCTCCAGTTGGACCATTGTTTCACAGAACTGGCTGGTTGTTTGATGAAACTGGCTGAACTAACCTCTTGCTTTGATATCGTGGAAATAGAGTCCAGTTCTCTTCCCAGCCAAGAAGTTGGCTAAAAGCCCAGCTTTAGATACAAAATTGGAGACGTGGATCCAACTCTTTAAGACTCTAAGCAACATCTTGTGCCTCTTGGTCTTTCTTTTAAATAAGTAAGGATTTTATTTTTTAAGAAAGGATGAAAATAATAAATGGGTTTTTAAAAATGGTTTTAAAGCCCATACTTGAAAGTATAATGTAGGGCTCAATTCACCATAAATCTGAAGTATTTAATAATAATAAAAATAGTAATGCTAATAGTAATACGAATAGCCTTTATGAACTGGTTTCTATGTGCCAAGTATTCTTTCATTTTCCGAACACAAACTGATCCTTATAACAACCCTATGAAATAGGTAACTATTTCTCCCATTTTATAACTGTGGAACTGAGTTCTGGAGAAATTAAATAATTTGCTGCAGATAGCAAAATCAGTGGTGGAGCATGTGGGACTTAGAGATGATGTAATTCAACCTCCTCCTTTTACATAGGAGGGAACTGGAGGTCTAAGCAGGGTGTCAACATGAGGAAATCCACTTGAGTCCATTGAAATTACATTCTTCTCCATAGAGAGAAGGGGATACATGCCTAGGCCTCCAGCCCAGCTGACACTGGGTTCACACCTTTGCCTCTAGATGAGAAAACTTAGGACTAGAGAGGCCAAGTAACTTGCTCACAATCTGGCATTTAGTAAATAGCAGAGCTGAGGTATAAGAGTTCATCTAAGTCTTTCTCTAGATTCTTAGCCTGATTTTCTTCTCTGTGAATTTGGATTTCTCCATCAATTTTTTTCTCTGATTTTAATTTGCTTTATTCTCCATGTTTTTCAGTTTTCACTAGAAATAGGTTTACACTCATATCCAGCCTCTTTTATTTATTTATTTATTTATTTGCGGTACGCAGGCCTCTCACAGTTGTGGCCGCTCCCGTTGCGGAGCACAGGCTCCGGACGCACAGGCTCAGCGGCTATGGCTCACGGGCCCAGCCGCTCCACGGCATGTGGCATCTCCCCGGACTGGTGCACGAACCCGTGTCCCCTGCATCGGCAGGTGGACTCTCAACCACTGCGCCACCAGGGAAGCCCGGAAGTGGAATGTTTTTGTCAAAAAATGTATATAATACTTTAATACAAATTGATAAACTTCATAATGTTTATAACAACTGCTATCCCATTCAAGTGTATTAGTGAATTCAGTTCCTCATGGCAAAATATACAGAATGTTATTTACCGATATAATAGATCAAAATAGCACCTTATTTTACTTTGCCTCTCTATAATTATGAGTGAGGTTAAATTCATTTTGTATACTTCTTAGCTTCCTGATTTACTCAACAAGTTTCCCTTTTTTAACAAAGTTTTGCTGATTTCCTATTGGCATGTTTGTGTTTATAAGATTTTTTTTAACATAGGAGTTACTATCTCTTTGATAAAATGATGAATATTAGTCCAGGCTTCTCATTGGTGAGATGGAACCTATATGGATTGGCTAAAACTTTTGAGAAAGCCTCCAAGCATTGCCTGAAGAGAGCCTAAGAATCTAGGGAGGCCCACAGACCCCTCTGCAGGTGTCCAAGACCTGCCCCTAAATAGCCCTGGTTGTAGCCACTGGACTGGGATTTTTGATTACCTGATGCTGACTCTGAGTAACTTGATGTATCTGCTTCAAAGGAAATTTTTATGCATAAGTGTCGGAGTTCCTTTTTGTTTTAGGGCAGGCAAGCCTCCAGAAGAGTTTTATGGCCATTTCTCCTTATTAGTTAAAAAATATCTAAATGACAAATATACATGGAAGACTTTGATCTGAGACTCCCTCTTTTACTAAGAGGATAATCCTCACTCATCCCACATTTCTTTGACAGCTACTAGGAAGAACATAAAGTTGTGCATGACCAGATTGTCCACAAGAAAGACCTGTGTCAAACTCACCAATGAACATTTTCAAAATGTTTCTGAACCAAAATGTTCTTGGACTCTTCTCCTAGATTGAGGCTATCTATAAGGAATGAGATTGAACTTACCTACAATTGGAAGAGGAAAAACTACTTCTCCTTGTCTTCTTTTTCTTATAGGAAGAAGAAATTAATTAAGGAATTCAAGGTCACTTGCCTCTCCAACCTTTTCTCTCTCACCCTCTCATCTGTGTCACCTTAAAAAACACTCATAAGGGCTTCCCTGGTGGCGCAGTGGTTGAGAGTCTGCCTGCCGATGCAGGGGACACGGGTTCGTGCCCCGGCCTGGGAGGATCCCACATGCCGCGGAGTGGCTGGGCCCGTGAGCCATGGCCGCTGAGCCTGCGCATCCAGAGCCTGTGCTCCGCAACGGGAGAGGCCATAGCAGTGAGAGGCCCGCGTACTGCAAAAAAAAAAAACCAAAAAAACACTCATAAATAGATAATTGGGAAAGGATGTCTGCGTTGAGAATTGTAACTAACAAGTAATTACCAATCCCTCTAACTCAGCACTGCACTTCATTGAAGCTGCTTTCATCCTCTTCATTGATTGATTCCACACATTGACTTGAATTTATTTTCAATCACCCCCCTCCCCGTCCCCCCATGGTTTCTTTATGTTATGTTAGATTCAGAGAATATCCATGACAGTGATGCCTGCTTCCTTCTCCAAGTTATTGACCTGCCAGAGCATCACCTCCTGAGAATTAGTGACCTACTAATCCTATTCTGGGTTTATTTTAGAAAACCAAGCATAGCATATCTGGATCCTCATCATCCAGGAAGTGCCCCAGACTTCAAATGAAACTTCTAAAAGTGTTTTCACAGAGTCGTTATTGTAATGGAACAGAATGAAAAGAATAAAACTTCCTTTTTCCCTTGGTTCATGAAAGTCAAAACCAGAAACAAGTTAAATGGCCTGTGACTCACTGAGTTCTGATTGCCTGCTTCTCTTTCTGCTCACAATCTTTGCCTGGGAGAGAGAGGCTGCCACATTTACTATGTGGTCAACCGGAGATGCACACATACTGGGAAGGGTGTCTAAAAATTGATCTTCTCTTGGTTGTCTGAGGCTTCGGGGTTTCATATGATCCTTCTATCACTATGAGGACCTGAGGAGAGAGATTAGCCTGGTTCTCTTTCTTCTCACCATCAGGGTCTCAGGGGAACATAAATCAACCTACCCATGAGGACCAAGACACAGGCTGCCTGGTTCAGCTCTGACAGTCACACCCTGGCTGGTCTCACCTGTGAATGAAGTAAATATCTACGTCATGTGACTGTGGGAGTATTGAGCCCACCCCTCCCCCAATATCGTCCTTGACTAATAAGTGATTCCTGAAACTCAACCCTCAGAGCTTTCCTTTTGCTGTTTAAGGTTACGATTACTATGCAAATAACTCTTGGACAGAAAGAAAGATGGGGAGTGGAAGGAACTAACATGTGAAGGCCTACATTGTGCCAGGACCTGTTTGGAGCCCATTAGAATCTATATTTGCCACTTATTTCATTCTTACCTCTCAGTTAGGTAGGTCCTGTCTTTTTTCTAGAGTGGAGGTAATTTAGTCTTAAGGACCCTCAATGAGTAAATGGTGCATCAAGGATTTGAACCCAAACCTCTCTGATTCTGGAGTCCTTGGTATTTAGGAGAAATACACATAAAGCTGCTGTCAATCATTCATAGTTTTATACTGATTTGGGGAGAAATTAGCAGTGCTTATGACTGGGAGAGTGTGAGAAATAGATTGATATTTGCTAAAAGCACTGTCGAGAGTAACTGAAAACACCTCTTCGCTCCCTTGCAATGTTGCTGTGGAGCCTGGGTGGTGCTTTCTTCCCTCCAGGGCTCACATCTCCTGTACAACCTGCTGCCTCATCCAAGTAAGGCTGTGCCGGGGGCGAGGGGGGGCGGCGGGGAACTCATTATGTGAAAAAAGCAACGTCAAGCAAGAGCCTCTCTTTCCCAGTCTGCCCCAAGTGATGTCAGTGATACATAGGAGTTTAGTAAATGAGGCAAGAATCTGTGATAGAATAAACAGCCTACAGCCTGCCACTGTGTCACTGGGATTTGATAGCTTAACCAACCAACCATTTGTAGATTAGGAGACCAGAAAGGTGTCAGGAGAGACTTGGAAAGTGCCTCAGACATTTACATTTGTGTCACTCTTTAGGTATGTTTTGAAGTTTGAAATAACAGATGTGGTTAGTCCCTTTGATGGGGAGAACCCTGGACTTGGAAGGAGAGACCAGTGTGACAGTGCCATCCCTGCCACTCATCAGCACTGCAGGGTAGAGGCTGAGGCTGTGATCTCAGGCAAAGCCCCAGCCTCCTCTAGACCCCACGGGGTGCTCAGAGGGTGCCACACCTCAGAGTTTGTCTTGGTTAGAGATAAGGAAGCTAGACTTTCATAGTCCCCAAACAGTCAGTCCTAGGCTAAGGGCTTTCAAGGAGCTGGTAAAAAAGAGAACAGATCCAAATCTGGACTCTGTCACTTACTAGAGTTGTTTCTATGGGGAAATTTTACCTAATCTCTTAGTTTCCCCATCTCTGATCATGGTAGGATAATTAGGCTCAAAGGAGAAAATAAAAGCAAATGTTTGTCCACTTCCTGGGCAGACACATATGTACTCAGAATTGGTATTCTCAGACTTGGTTTCCTTGCTCTGAAGTATCAGTCATAAAAATTGAAATTGACAGCTCAATAATACCATACATGGTCATGTAAATTTTATTATTCCTTCCAGTTTTGATATCCTATGAAGTCACAGCCTTGCCTACAGTTCCTAATGTCTAAACAGTGCTATTGAGAGAGGCTGAGAGACATTTATATAGGACTGGAAGTGAAAGCAAATTGATCCCCTTAGGCTAAATCTAGCAGAGCTCTGACAAAGGCCTTTATAATCCCCGACCAGCCTGGGGCGTCTATTTTCTATGAATAAAAGTAATGGTACATGATTTTTCCCTAAACCCCTATCAAATAGTCAGGTCTTGGAATTCATCATGAACCACAGAAGGGAGAAGCTCAACATAGGGAGTGAAGTATACAGTGATCTCTTCTCCTCATTTGGTCCCTTATTTATTTTAAGGGGAATAACTGCTTCTGGAAGCATATTTGGATGGAAGTTCATTTAAGGACGACAATAGCAGTGATGAGGCCAGTGCTGAATAACCAGGATTTAGGATAGGGCTGACTGTATATCCATGCCGTGAGCCCGGCAACTAAGGAAATAAGATCAGGAAATAGAAACGGCCCTCGGTTAGAAGGATATCTAATAGCCACTGGGTCTGCATCAAAAGGTCCTACAGAGTGTCTGCAAAAACAAAAGTGCAAATGAGAACTTTTAATACTGGAATAAAAGTTACCAAATGTGGGAGAAACTCAAGTCTGAGGAAATGATTGTTTCCTTGCTCATGATGGGCACAGCTTTGGGAATTTGATGCTACAGATGACCGCTTAGAACAGACCAGTTACAATGGCAAAGAGGAAGCCTGGAGGGCAGTTTAAGTAGCTCTCATCTCTCCCGAGAGCAGAGGTGGGAGACCCAACAAGGTTGTGCAAAGAGGATGGCTGTCCTAAAGGCTTGTTAAATAACTGAGCTTCACCTTCAATCCATAGGGTATGAGGTGCAAGGACATTGCCCATTTATCAGGGCTCAGTATGACAGAGCAAACTGGGTATTTTCATAGACATTCTTTTATCCCACTAGCACCTGAAGTAGGTACTAGTAGATGGGGGGGAATATTGCTTATCTAGGAGCATTGAGTTCACCAGTGTGATTGAAACAAAGGTGAGAAAATAACTGTTTAAAAATGTAGAGATAGTGATTTGGAAAATATTCCAAATAATGACAGACTAAGGATCTGTGCTTTATCTTAATGGGGAGCCTCTAAGGACTTTGGGGATGGGAATTGGAACGAAGAAAGGAAATTAATCTGACTCTGGTACATAAAATCATTTAGAAGGGAGGGGAGGCTGAGGTTAAGAAGACTGGTTAGGAAAAAGTTTTGGTCATTGAGGCTGAGGGTATCTTGTTGGGTGGAAGGAAAAATGGAGACACATAGCATGCTGAATGGAGCAGGGGAGGGATTAGCCCGGGTGCTCGTGTCTAGCTGAGAAGCTACAGAAATAGCGGATGAGACTAGCTTCCCACCTCTATGGAGGTACCTGCAGTAAAGATCATGGATTCCACAGCCACCTGAGGGAAGCAGACAACTGGCCAAGGTGAACAAGTCTCCTCAGTAACAGGACAGAATTTCATGTTGTGATTACTAGACACAGCCTGGAGAGGCCACTGGCTCTGCTAACCCTGGCTGCCCTCAAGGAGATAAACACTCCTGGCCAGGACCAGCCCATCCTCATGATTCCTGGAGAAGCTGAAGATGTAAAAATCCCCCCATTTCCCCCTACCCCTAGAAAGATCCAGTTTCCTACGTGCCACCTCCTTTGCTTCCATACTTCTGGGGGAGAAACTTCCCCTTTACATTTAACCACTTCTAGAATCCCCGCTCTCTGAGAGATGGCAACAGCAGGACTGTCACCAGGGCTCAGAGAATTCATACCACTGAAATCAGGCAAATGAGTTAATATTTATTCCAGACTTATGATCAATGACAATGTATAAAGAATTTTTAATTCATAAGTAATGTGTGGAAAAGGGTAAAGCTGTTTGAACTAACTTCGTATTTTTTCACGACTTTCTCATATTTAAAAGTAAAATAGGAATCTGTAGCCAAAGCATCCATTAATAGAAATAAAAACAGTAATGAGAAGATAAAGAAAGTGCTTAGCATAATTCCTGGTTCATGGTAAAAGACGTGGTACCCTGTTAATCATGAGGTGGAGTGACTGCATGAAATCCAAGAGAAAAGGTCTAACCCCTGTTAGGTATACAGGATTGGCAGTCAGCAGAGAATTGGGGGTTGGAGTGATGATTTAAAAGTCATTTGCACAGAGGGGATAGTAGAAATTGTGAATGAAGCTTTCCATGCTTTCCTGGAACTTATACGTGTGTTAAGAAAGTAGAGGCCTCAAACTTAATTCCTGGGGATGTGGAAGAAGCGGAGCAAGTAGATACAGGCTCAGAGCTGTTAGAAAGGAGGAAGATCCAGGACAATACGGGGTCTTAGAAATTTAAGGAGAAAAGGAAGGCAAAGACCTCATTGACTGAGAAACATAAGAGGCTAGAGAGACCTCAGGAGAGCAGTTTAATAGGACTGCGTTCAATTAATCCTGTCTTTTAATGGTGGGCACTGAGAGCTATGGCTTCATGTGCTTAGAGCTAGTGAATCCAGAGCTCCCAGCCCACAATATTTCTGCCATTGTTTAATCTTGTGTTTCCTGGGCCCTAGATCCAAAACTGTAAAATGTGTAGTATTTATTTAGTATTAGACCATGTTCTGAGAATGCTTTTTCTGGAGTTGTTTTGAGACCACAGAATTGAAAAAGTTCTTGAGATGAAATGCTAGCCCTGTACCCAGGTTGGCCTGTCATCCTTTCCATTTAAAGCCACTGGTAATATGGTTGCAAGATGTATTTTGCCCATTTTTTTAAAAGCCATTTTCTACTTTCTACTTTCCAACCACCAAAATGTGTTGGGAGTTTCATAATGGTTTGTCTCTTTGGAACTTTAGAAAATATTGTTTTTATAATAGAAATGGCATTTCTTTAATTTTTTTCTTTTTTTAGTCGCCAAAGGCTGCCATAGCAAACCACAGACTTGGCTCATTATGTTTCCAATTCTAGCTTGTGCTAGAATTTCTGGCAAATGAGTGTCATAGGACTGCCCAAAATATTTCTGAGGAGGTTTATCTCAGAGGCTAGTCACATGAAAGACTAGAAAATTTAAATGGACTTAAATGAATTCATGCAGGTTAAGCATTTAGAATAGGGTCTTGCACGTGATAAGCATATATAAATGCTGGTTATTATTATTATTAGGACATTCTAAGATGATGTATTATCAGAGGCCGGAATGGACCAAGAAAGATCATCTGTTCTTATGATAGGGTAAGTGTTCCCTAAGGATCCAAAACAAATGATTATTAGAGTTTAGAAGACTTCCAAGGAGCTGTTAAAAGACGACCGCACCATGGGTGATAGTTTTGTTAAGAGGTTGACCAGTTGTCAGTTGTGTACGCTTAACTACCAAATGTATCATGGAGTGGGAAGTGAAGGAGTTTGCGGTTATCCAAAGTTGTAGAATCCACATACTTTGAAAGTAGTCCAACCATAATAGAAGTGTAAAGGTGCCTGGAATTAGCATAGGAAGAAAATATTGAGATGCTGAAAAGAGCATGATGTTCAGGCATTTAGAAGTTGTCAAACGTGGAGAAAGATTAAGTGAGCCCCTATTCAGGGTTCTATCTGTTTCCCTTCACTTACTTGCTTTCAGGGTCTCTAAGTTCTCTTGCAGTAGGGCAATGTGATTGGAACATTTATGAATAAATGATCTGGTTTCGGGCTTCCCTGGTGGCGCAGTGGTTGAGAGTCCGCCTGCCGATGCAGGGGACACGGGTTCGTGCCCCGGTCCGGGAAGATCCCACATGCTGCGGAGCGGCTGGGCCCGTGAGCCATGGCCGCTGAGCCTGCGCGTCCGGAGCCTGTGCTCCGCAACGGGAGAGGCCACAACAGTGAGAGGCTCGCATACCGCAAAAAAAAAAATTAAAAAAAAATGATCTGGTTTCTGCAGATCAGTGAGTAAATAATTGAACAACTATTTATACAAGCATTTGCTCTGAGACATGTGAAAATCACTATAATAGAAGTCTTTGTGTCAATAATAAACTTCTCTATCATTCAGATTGTTGCTAAAGATAGAAAGAATGTATCACAGACTATGAGATAAAGGGAGGACAGAAGGTACTCCCCAAATTTACATGCTAACAATGTCCGATCTAACCAATGAAAGAATATGTCTAAGAGTCTTGGAAGAGAGCTGGGAAGACCGGATAAATTTTGAGTCAAGACGAAGAGAATAGGGGAAGAACAGATGGGATGTTTTGGAGTTAGTGAAACTTGCCTGCAGACTCACTATAGACCAATACATGACTTAGACTCTAAAAAATTCATGAGAAAATAAACATGTCCTCCAGCAAACCTAGTCCACCCTTTGCCCAGAATCCCAGCAGGCTCAAAGAGCCCATTCCCAGGCTAGAATCCCACAAAATAAATAACCAGTTCTGGTGGGGAATGGTCATAGCCCATCCCTTTGAAAAAAACCCTAACCCCCATTATCCCTGTCAGTCATCCTAAACGGAGAGTAAAGATTTTTTTTAAAAAAGAAAGTTGTAGACATATTTTCAGACTTGCCATGTACAGAGGTAAGACTGTCCAAAGAGCCCTAGGGACAAGACAAGGAAAACAGCGTTTAATGAAGAAGAATATTCATGTGAGAAATTTGGAAGATGAGGTTGTAGAAGTAGGTCAGGACCTAATTATAGAGGACCTTGAGAGCTTAGAAACGAAAGCTCAGAGTTTCTCCTCTTGGCATGGGAAGGGAGTGAAAGATTTATGAGCTAGAGGGAGGGGGATAAAATATTAAACGATATATTTCAGAAAGACTACTCCTCTGGTTGGTAGTGGGGAGGGTGGACCACAGTGGGTAGGACAACTCAAGACCAGAAAAGAGAAAACAAATTGATGTTACTATCATGTGTCACGCACAGGGGCCTGGATATCATGGAACTGTGGGATTAGACACAGGAGAGGCCGTCTTCAAGGAAAATCACATGGGTGTTTTTCATTATTTTTTTTTCACTTTTTATTATGGAAATGATTCAATCATACATAACAATAGAGAAAATAGTACAATGACTTCCCAAGTATCTAATACCCAACTTCAACAGTTATCGATATTTTGCTAATCTTGTTTCATTTATCTCCTCCTACAACTATTTTTACATGTGTTTAACCTTTTTCTTTTGAAATAGTTTCGGACTTACAGAAAAATTGCAAAAATAATACCAAAAATTTCCATATACCCTTCCACCAAATTTCCCAAATGTTAACGTTTTGCCACGTTTACTTTAATTTCCTCCCCCTCTCTCCCTTCCTCCTTTCCTCACTCCTTCTCTCCCTCTCTCCTCCCCTCTTTGTCTCTCTCTCTCTCTCTCTCTTTCTCTCTCTCTCTCTCTCTTTCATATTGGTGCTACAATTGTCCCATATTTGGTTAGTGGGAGCCCCTGCAAGCTGGATCCTATGTTCTCCTGATGTTCTTCCATCATTCTTTGAGTACTTCTTCTTTTTTAGCACAATACACTATTCCCTGCTCCATGTTATACTTTCCATGCCACAAGCCTGGAATCAAACATTTCTCAAGAACCCTGTTCCTTTTAGTGAAGAATGATATTTAGAAAACAAAGTATGACCATTAGGTATACTTATTGATTTTGCTATGCCCTCTCAGCAGATATAGCTACAAATCCATGTATATCTATTTCTATATATAAAATTATGGGTTCATAATGGTAACTCCAATTCCAATCCAATGCCACAGGGTTCTTTCCAGCCTTACCCCTTTCACAATTGTAGTTTCATTTCCCAACAGTGAGAACACTGACTCTTATCCACAATATAGACAAAATGATGCTTTTATGAATTATCTATATGACTTTATAGAATAATCCTGAATTTACCCATAGCTCTCTCTCTTTGACCTCGTATACTTAGTCTCAGCAGGGAAGAGGAGGAAAGATGCCCACAGCAAGCAACAGTTTGACGTATACATTCCTCCACATTTCTAAACACAAAGTCAAACACAGGGTGAAATGATGTTTCCAGGGCAGTTAAGGACTGGAAACCTCACATCTGTCCTTAGATGGGAGTTTATTTTCTCAGACTAAGCCCGGGCTTTACATTCCAGCCGCTCACCCTTCCATGGCAAATGGATATGGAGAAGTCTGCCACCAGCCGCTGATGGAGAAAACAGCTTTCCTTAGAGGGGAGAAGCCATGGAGGTGGTTGGATGTCCTCTCCACTTCCCCCATCTTCTCCGCATCCTGCAAATACAGCATGCACACATGTACATGCAAATGAAGGGAAAAGGACTCTCATTCGTTGCTAGGAGATTCAACTGGGAGCAAGAAAATCTCCTTTAAGTAAATTCTTTAGCCAAAGTTTTCCTTTAGATGATGATTTGCATGAACATTAATTCAAGCATGATTATCTTGATTATATGTGAGTTGTTGCCTGTGTCGATTCGTTCAGTTTCCTGAAAACTGGATGAGTAAGCACATGACCTTGATGAGCTGACTACCACTTTATTTCGGTATGTTTGCCTGTAGTGACTTATCTTCATTTCTTAAACAGTGCTTACTAAACACTTTTTATGTGTCAGACACTGTGTTAGGTGCTTGAAATATAGACATGGATAGTCCACCAGAAAGAGAAGTCTAATCACCAGGAACAGAAGTAAGACCTATTTCCCCTAGGGGTAAACCATATCTGGTGGCCTTAAAATAGCTATCTGAAATGGTATGATTTAGATGATTCTTAGCTTTCTCTAATCCTTTACTAGCCACCTGACGTCTCTTATGATGCCACTGTTAGTGCTTCTTTTGATTCCTTCCTAAAGACTTTGCATTCCTATAGAATTTTATATTACAATATAAGTACTTTTCCCTGGCAGGATATTTGTCTTAAATCTTTTATACAGATAATGTATTAATGAGATCAGTTAGCAGTTAACTTAGAGTGAGGTCTTATGAGTAGGAACACATAAGAAATGGAGGTCCATTAGAAGGAGAAGGCAGAGGATCCTAGCAAACACCAGTACCAGTTTCATAGTTTCCTGTCTACAAGACCCCAAGTCAGTTGAGAACTACAGTTGATAGGCTTCCCTGGTGGTGCAGTGGTTGAGAATCTGCCTGCTGATGCAGGGGACACGGGTTCGTGCCCCGGTCCGGGAAGATCCCACATGCCGCGGAGCGGCTGGGCCCGTGAGCCATGGCCGCTGAGCCTGCGCGTCCAGAGCCTGTGCTCCGCAACGGGAGAGGCCGCAACAGTAAGAGGCCCGCGTACTGCAAAAAAATATATATTTTTTCTATAACCCAAAATATGTGCTTTGTTTTGTCACCCCATGAAAAAAGAAATATGAAGAGTCTAGTCAACTGCTGTGAAATGAAAACTGATCCCAAACTTAGATCCAGGTAATATCCCACGTATAATTTTAAATGGATTGCTTATCTTATACTTTTCTACTTTCAAAGAATTTTCATTTGAAAAGTATGTTCAAATATTTATTTTACAATAAACCTGTATCACTCTGATTTCATAGTAGAGTGGGAGGGACCATTAAAAAGGGGGATCCCTACTGTCACACTGTGTGTTAGTGACATAAACACAGTATAGATAGCTTAAGGTAAAGGTATAAACTCACAGAGCTGAAAAGGATGCAAGGGTATCTCTGATGGGCGACAATTCTTCATTGCTATCTCAGGTGTCTGCATGTCTTGTAAGCAGAGGCAGTGAGCGTCTTTTTGCTGGACTTTTTCAAGGATGTTTGTATAGTGAAGAGCTAGTGTCTCACTCTGAAACAAAGGGCAAGCAGGCTTACTCCCCACTATAAAAGGTCTGAGTTCCCTAAGCTCAGGGTTTCTCTTCCATAATGCAGCTCACTGTGTGTGCAAGTGTTACTTTGTCCTCTTCACATCACCAGATGGGAAATGGAACTCGAGGAATGAGCACAAGGACATGCTGATATTCCAGCTACTGTTGTGGGTGTGACTAATAGTCCTTTGTCTCTGAACCAAGAGTTTTATGTCTTCTACTTAGCAACCATGAGACTATGGCAGGCCAAATTGTTAGCTTGCAAAGGGGGTAAAATTTCAGATCTTTCACAGTTCTTATAAACTCAAAGAATCAAATTAAAGACTAACTACTGGAACTAGGGTCTCAAATTTATCCCCTCCATGTCCACCTTTCTCTCCATATTTGCTATGGGCTAATTGCTTATATCTCCTCCAAATTCATATGTTAAGACCTAATTCCAAATATGAGGGTATTTGAAGATGGGATCTTTAGGACGTAATTAGGTCATGAGGGCAGAGCCCTTATGACTGGGATTAGTCCCTTATAAAAAAGGCTCAAGAGAGCTCCCTTGCCCTTCTGCCATATGAGGACACAATAAAAATGGCTGTCTATGAACCAGGGAACAAACAACCCCCCATCAGACACCAAATCTGCTGGCACCTTGATTTTGCACTTCTCAGCTTCCAAAACTGTGAGGAATAAATTTCTATTGCTTATAAGCTCCTCTGTCTATGGTATTCTGTTATAGCAGCCTGAATGGCAATACCTCATCCATTTCTGCCTATTCCTATTCTGCTTTAGTCTATAGACAGAGAAGCAAGACAGCTTTCGTCATTGCCAAATCTGTTCTCTGAACTCCACAGCCCTGGGCTGTTGACCTTCAGTTGTTCCCAGGGAAGAACTCTGATTAGCCTAATTTGTATCATGGTTCCCTTGGACCAATATTTATTTAACAGATATGATATACTCAGTAAGAATATATTTCTGGAAATCATGTTCTTGAATATGAAAATTCTTATGAATATATTTCTCTTTAAAACTGAACAAATTAATGAAGAAGATTAATATAAATTATTCATATTCAAAACTTTACGCTTATTAATATATCTTCGTATGCCACTCAATTTGCCCCCTCTCTCCACCCTTCAGTATTCAACTGTAACATAGATCTGGGAACAGAGACTAGAGCAATATTCCTTAAGCGTCAATTAGGAAGGTAAAATAAACCTGACTTACCACAAGGAAATAGAAGAAAAGTAAACTGAGTGGTATTGTCATTTGGAAAGCTGATCGTTGGTAAATAGCTTTTAGATAAAATTACCTAGAGCCCTCCTTCCTACCCCTGCTTTGACCCCCACTAATACTCACATTTCTTCCTTTCGCTCCTTTATTTCTATAGGTCTATCTCCCTGATAAGCTCTTGAGAGAATAGAGCCCATTCCTTATTTTTCACACATAGTAAGTAAAAACTTTTAATGTCCACAATAAAGAAGCTCACCAGCCTCTTCTCCTGGGGATAAGCAGGATGCCTTAAAAAGGAACACAGCAAGACAAAAAGATTCCCCAAATTCTGTTACATATTATTCAAAACGGTTATTTTCCTGTAACTAGAAAAATAATTTCATAAGTTCCAAAGTTTTGAGTAGATTTTATTTTCCTGTTCATTAATTCCCAGTTTCAAGACTTCTCAAACATAGCTCAATTAAACCAATTAGAATAAAGTTTCCTATTAAATTTCCGGAAGATCATTGAGGTCTCATTAAAATAATCCCTATAACCTCTGTTTGGAAACATTCTCCTTTGCTCATGTGCCTTCTCCTGCCTGTTTTCTTTTTTCGAATCTTTAGTTCAAATATTGAAATTCTTAACGAGTCTTTGTTTAAGTTTGATGCTAATGTTAAAACTTGCTGTTTTTATCTGACTCCTCATGCTTATTGTTGCCCTTTTGTCTTTGCTAAGAGGGAAGAGAGACCAAGATCCTGAGCTGAAGCCTCAGGGCAGAGATGAAGGAGCCAGTCTGTCTTCTGTAGAGTCAGTGAATCCTGGTGCAGTCATAGATCTCCTGGAGCTTAAACCCATTGGCAGCCCAGCTGAGGAAAAGAATCTCAGCTTCTGTAGCAGGTAGGGCTAGCCAACAGGATGACGATGGATTAATTTCATTGGCCTTGGTCTGTTTTTCTTTAGCGGATACCTACAAGACGTATGTGTGTGTGTGTGTATATCTCCTTAAACCTGTTTTCAAATTATGATAAAGCTGATGATTTTACAAACACTGATGACACTAGAGTGACCTCAGGCATCAATATCTGTCATCTGAAGTATCTCCTGACTGCTGTGAACCTCAGACTTGCCTATATAGTACATAACTCTAATAATGTGAGCTTCTTCCAGGAGTGTTTATATCTGCCACATTAGAATGATCATGGATTGCATTAAATCAGCCATATAGATCCAAGTCAATAAGCGGCACTTGGAATTGATTCTAAGAGTAATTCCCATACTTAACCCAAACCACATGTCCTTACAATATAATCTAGTGTGTGGGGTTAGTGCAGGGTAATCCAGAGAGAATATGCTTCTGACTCTCTCATTAGACATCTGAAAAGCTTCTGTTAGTGACACACACAGTCATGGAAGTATTTTGACTGTTTTTTTTTTTGAGGGTTATGTTTTTTTGTTCTTTGTTTTTTTAACATTTTATTGGAGTATAATTGCTTTACAATGGTGTGTTAGTTTCTGCTTTATAACAAAGTGAATCAGTTATACATATACATATATCCCCATATCTCCTCCCTCTTGCGTCTCCCTCCTACCCTCCCTATCCCACTCCTCTAGGTGGTCATAGAGGACTGAGCTGATCTCCCTGTGCTATGCGGCTGCTTCCCACTAGCTATCTATTTTACGTTTGGTAGTGTATATATGTCCATGCCACTCTCTCACTTTGTCACAGCTTACCCTTACCCCTCCCCATATCCTCAAGTCCATTCTCTAGTAGGTCTGCATCTTTATTCCCATCTTGCCCCTAGGCTCTTCATGACCAATTTTTTTGTTTCTTTCTTAGATTCCATATATATGTGTTAGCATACGGTATTTGTCTTTCTCTTTCTGGCCTACTTCACTCTGTATGACAGACTCTAGGTCCATCCACCTCACTACAAATAACTTAACTTCATTTCATTTTATGGCTGAGTAATATTCCATTGTATATATGTGTCACGTCTTCTTTATCCATTCATCTGTTGATGGACACTTAGGTTGCTATCATATCCTGACTATTGTAAGTAGAGCTGCAGTGAACGTTTTGGTACATGACCCTTTTTGAATTATGGTTTTCTCAAGGTATATGCCCAGTAGTGGGATTGCTGGGTCATATGGTAGTTCTACTTTTCATTTTTTAAGGACCCTCCATACTGTTCTCCATAGTGGCTGTATCAATTTACATTCCCACCAATAGTGCAAGAGGGTTCCTTTTCTCCACACCCTCTCCAGCATTTATTGTTTGTAGATTTTATGATGATGGCCATTCTGACTGGTGTGAGATGATATCTCATTGTAGTTTTGATTTGCATTTCTCTAATGATTAACGATGTTGAGCATTCTTTCATGTGTTTGTTGGCAATCTGTATATCTACTTCGGAGAAATGTCTATTTAGGTCTTCTGCCCATTTTTGAATTGGGTTGTTTGTTTTTTTTGATATTGAGCTGCATGAGCTGCTTGTAAATTTTGGAAATTAATCCTTTGTCAGTTGCTTCATTTGCAAATATTTTCTCCCATTCTGAGGGTTGTGTTTTCATCTTGTTTATGGTTTCCTTTGCTGTGCAAAAGCTTTTAAGTTTCATCAGGTCGCATTTGTTTAGTTTTGTTTTTATTTCCATTCCTCTAGGAGGTGGGTCAAAAAGGATCTTGCTATGATTGATGTCATAGAGTGTTCTATGTTTTCCTCTAAGAGTTTGATAGTGTCTGGCCTTACATTTAGGTCTTCAATCCATTTTCAGTTTATTTTTGTGTATGGTGTTAGGGAGTGTTCTAATTTCATTCTTTTACGTGTAGCTGTCCAGTTTTCCCAGCACCACTTATTGAAGAGGCTGTCTTTTCTCCATTGTATATTTTTGCCTCCTTTATCAAAGATAAGGTGACCATATGTGCGTGCGTTTATCTCTGGGCTTTCTATCCTGTTCCATTCATCTATATTTCTGTTTTTGTGCCAGTACCATACTGTCTTGATTACTGTAGCTTTGTAGTATAGTCTGAAGTCAGGGAGCCTGATTCCTCCAGCTCCGTTTTTCTTTCTCAAGATTGCTTTGGCTATTTGGGGTCTTTTATGTTTCCATACAAATTGTGAAAGTTTTAGTTCTAGTTCTGTGAAAAATGGCAGTGGTAGTTTGATAGGGATTGCATTGAATCTGTAGATTGCTTTGGGTAGTAGAATCATTTTCACAATGTTGATTCTTCCAGTCGAAGAACATGGTATATCTCTCCATCTATTTGTATCATCTTTAATTTCTTTCATCAGTGTCTTAATAATTTTCTGCATACAGGTCTTTTGTCTCCTTAGGTCGGCTTATTCTTAGATATTTTATTCTTTTTGTTGTAATGGTAAATGGGAGTGTTTTCTTAATTTCTCTTTCAGATTTTTCATCATTAGTGTATAGGAATGCAAGAGATTGCTGTGCATTAATTTTGTATCCTGCTACATTACCAAATTCATTGATTAGCTCTAGCAGTTTTCAGGTAGCATCTTTATGATTCCCTATGTAAAGTATCATGTCATCTGCAAACAGTGACAGCTTTATTTCTTCTTTTCCGATTTGGATTCCTTTTATTTCTTTTTCTTCTCTGATTGCTGTGGCTAAAACTTCCAAAACTATGTTGAATAAGAGTGGTGAGAGTGGGCCGACCTTGTCTTTTTCCTGATCTTAGTGGAAATGGTTTCAGTTTTTCACCATTGAGGCCGATGTTGGCTGTGGGTTTGTCATATATGGTCTTAATTATGTTTAGGAAAGTTCCCTCTATGCCTACTTTCTGGTGGGTTTTTATCATAAATTGGAGTTGAATTTTGTCAAAGCTTTCTCTGCATCTGTTGAGATGATCATATGTTTTTTTTCCTTCAGTTTGTTAATATGATGTATCACATTGATTGATTTACGTATATTGAAGAATCCTTGCATTCCTGGAATAAACCCCACTTGATCATGGTGTATGATCCTTTTAACGTGCCGTTGGATTCTGTTTGCTAGTATTTTGTTGAGGATTTTTGTATCTATGTTCATCAGTGATTTTGGCCTGTAGTTTTCTGTTTTTGTGACATCTCCGTCTGGTTTTGGTATCAGGGTAATGGTGGCCTCGTATAATGAGTTTGGGAGTTTTCCTCCCTCTGCTATATTTTGGAAGAGTTTGAGAAGGATGGGTGTTAGCTCTTCTGTAAATGTTTGATAGAATTCACCTGTGAAGCCATCTGGTCCTGGGCTTTTGTTTGTTGGAAGATTTTTAATCACAGTTTCAATTTCAGTGCTTGTGATTGGTCTGTTCATATTTTCTATTTCTTCCTGGTTCAGTCTCAGAAGGTTGTGCATTTTTAAGAATTTGTCCATTTCTTCCAGGTTGTCCGTTTTATTGGCATGGAATTGCTTGCAGTAATCTTTCATGATCCTTTGTATTTCTGCAGTGTCAATTGTTACTTCTCTGTTTTCATTTCTACCCCTATTTATTTGACTCTTCTCCTTTTTTTTATTGATGAGTCTGGCTAATGGTTTATTAATTTTGTTTATCTACTCAAAGACCAGCTTTTAGTTTTATTGATCTTTGATATTGTTTCCTTCATTTCTTTTTGATTTTTTTCTGATCTGATCTTTATGATTTCTTTCCTTCTGCTACCTTTGGGGTTATTTTGTTCTTTCTCTAATTGCTTTAGGTGTAAGCTTAGGTTGTTTATTTGAGTTGTTTCTTAAGGTAGGATTGAAGTGCTAAAAACTTCCCTCTTAGAACTGCTTTTGCTGCATCCCATAGCTTTTGGCTTGTCGTGTTTTCATTGTCATTTGTTTCTAGGTATGTTTTGATTTCCTCTTTGATTTCTTCAGTGACCTCTTGGTGATTAAGTAGTGTGTTGTTTAGCCTCCATGTGTTTGTATTTTTTCCAGATTTTTTCCTGTAATTGATACCTAGTCTCCTAGCATTGTGGTCCGAAAAGATACTTGATACGATTTCAATTTTCTTAAACTTACCAAGGCTTGATTTGTGACCCAAGATATGATCTATCCTGGAGAATGTTCCATGAGCGCTTGAGAAGAATGTATATTTTGTTATTTTTGGATGGAAAATCCTATAAATATCAATTAAGTCCATTGTGTTTAATATGTCATTTAAAACTTGTGTTTCCTTATTTATTTTCATTTTGGATGATCTGTCCATTGGTAAAAGTGGGGTGTTAAAGTCCCCTACTATGATTGTGTACTGTTGATTTCCCCTTTTATGGCTGTTAGTATTTGCCTTATGTATTGAGGTGCTCCTTTGTTAGGTGCATAAATATTTATATTTGTTATATCTTCTTCTTGGATTGATCCCTTGATCATTATGTAGTGTCCTTTTCTGTCTCTTGTAATATTCTTTTTTTTTAAGTCTATTTTGTCTGATATGAGGATTGCTACTCCAGCTTTCTTTTGATTTCTATTTGGATGGAATATCTTCTTCCATCCCCTCACTTTCAGTCTGTCTGTGTCCCTAGGTCCTAAGTGGGTCTCTTGTAGACAGCATATATATGGGTCTTGTTTTTGTATCCATTCAGCCAGTCTCTGTCTTTTGCTTGAGGCATTTAATCCAGCTACATTTAAGGTAATTATCAATATGTATGTTCCTATTCCCATTTTCTTAATTGTTTTGGGTTTGTTATTGTAGGTCTTCTCCTTCTCTTTTGATTCCTGCCTAGAGAAGTTCCTTTAGCATTTGTTGTAAAGCTGGTTTGGTGGTGCTGAATTCTTTTAGCTTTTGCTTGACTGTAAAGATTTTAATTTCTCCGACAAATCTGAATGAGACCCTTGCTGGGTAGAGTAATCTTGGTTGTAGGTTTTTTCCTTTCATCACTTTAAATATGTCCTGCCACTCCCTTCTGGCTTGCAGAGTTTCTGCTGAAAGATCACCCATTAACCTTATGGGGGTTCCCTTGCATGTTATTTGTTGTTTTTCC
The DNA here is from genome assembly GCF_963924675.1 of Phocoena phocoena. Taxonomy (NCBI): domain Eukaryota; kingdom Metazoa; phylum Chordata; class Mammalia; order Artiodactyla; family Phocoenidae; genus Phocoena; species Phocoena phocoena. The sequence continues at coordinate 82,393,712 of NC_089220.1, read as the reverse complement.
CTTGCTGCTTTTAATATTTTTTCTTTGTATTTAATTTGTGAAAGTTTGATTAATATGTGTCTTGGCGTGTTTCTCCTTGGATTTATCCTGTGTGGAACTCTCTGTGCTTCCTGGATTTGATTAACTATTTCCTTTCCCATATTAGGGAAGTTTTAAACTATAATCTCTTCACATAGTTTCTCAGTCCCTTTCTTTTTCTCTTCTTCTTCTGGGACTCCTATAATTCGAATGCTGGTACATTTAATGTTGTCCCAGAGGTCTCTGAGACTGTCCACAGTTCTTTTCATTCTTTTTTCTTTATTCTGCTCTGCAGTAGTTATTTCCACTATTTTGTCTTCCAGGTCACTTATCCGTTCTTCTGCCTCAGTTATTCTGCTATTGATTCCTTCTAGAGAATTTTTAATTTCATTTATTGTGTTGTTCATCACTGTTTGTTTGCTCTTTAGTTCTTCTAGGTCCTTGTTAAACATTTCTTGTATTTTCTCTATTCTATTTCCAAGATTTTGGATCATCTTTACTATCATTATTCTGAATTCTTTTTCAGGTAGACTTCCTATTTCCTCTTCATTTTTTAGGTCTGGTGGGTTTTTGCCTGCTCCTTCATCTGCTGTGTGTTTCTCTGTGTTCTCATTTTGCTTTTCTTACTGTGTTTGGGGTCTCCTTTTTGCATGGTGCAGGTTTGTAGTTCCCGTTGTTTTTGGCATCTGTCCACAGTGGCTAAGGTTGGTTTAGTGGGTTGTGTAGGCTTCCTGGTGAAGGGGACTAGTGCCTGTGTTCTGGTGCATGAGGCTAGATCTTGTCTTTCTGGTGGGCAGGTCCACGTCTGGTGGTGTGTTGTGGGGTGTCTGTGGCATTATTATGATTTTAGGCAGCCTCTGTGCTAATGGATGGGGCTGTGTTCCTGTCTTGCTAGTTGTTTGGCATAGGGCGTTCAGCACTGTAGCTTGCTGGTTGTTGAGTGAAGCTAGGTCTTGGCGTTGAGATGGAGATATCTGGGAGATTTTCACTGTTTGATATTATGTGGAGCTGGGAGGTCTCTTGTTGGACCAGTGTCCTGAAGTTGGCTCTCCCACCTCAGAGACACAGCCCTGATACCTGGCTGGAGCACCAAGAGCTTTTCATCCACACAGCTCAGAATAAAGGGGAGAAATAATAGAAAGAAAGAAGATAAAATAAAATAAAGTTATTAATATAATTATTAAGAAAAAAAATTTTTTAAGTAAAGAAAAAAATGAATATGGATGGACAGAACCCTAGGACAAATGGTAAAAGCAAAGCTATACAGGCAGAATCACACAGAAGCATGCACTTGAGGGTTATGTTTTATTCAGTGGGAACTTTTAGGACTTCAAGCCCAGGAGGCAGCATCTCAAGTAACCCTGAGTGAACTGCTCTGAGGAGGCAAAGTGGGGAGCCAGGTTATATAGAAGTTTTACAACGATGGGCAGGTAGTCTATGCGTAAAAAGATTATTGTTAATTAAAGGAAAGCCAGATATCTCAATTTAAGGAATTTAGAGCTTTTCTATATATGGGAAGATGCAAGAGTCTAGGCTCCCTGTAATCATTCCTTTGATATGCACCTTAGCCTATCTGGGGCCAGTATCCCCTGTTTTCACATCCTGAGTTTCCTCAGGGCTTGCCATAGGGAGTGGCTGCAGTGACTGTTCTTACTGACAGAGAAAATAAGATTCTGTTTGGGTGGCAAGGCTCTTTATAACAGCCCAATCTATGACAGCCAAGAGGTCAATGCATCTAATCTTCCGGATTCACATTTAAGAGTTTAACTGATCACGTGAGATGTTAAAGTTCTGAAGGCCTCTGTGCCCTACACTTGAAACTAACATGATATTGTAAATCAAGTATACTTCAGTAAAAAAAAATTTTAATTAAAAAAAAGTTCTGAAGGCCTTTGAAAAAAGGGCTCTGTTATTTTTTCACCGGTACCACAAACCACGTAGAATGTTTCGCTGATAGTACAAACCACATGTCTTATTCTGCAGTAAACAAATTGCTTTCTGAGAGCTCTAACTGTGGGATAATTCTTGATTAAAACAAGTACAATTTTTTCATTGAACAGTAGAACAGAAAGTTATTAGCAGATATCATATATCTCATCTAGTATATGTAGTTTACCAATATGAGAGATAGTCAGACTTAGAAAGTATTAGAAAATAAGCCTCACAGAGTATTTAAAGAAAAAAACATCAACAACAACCAAAAAATCCACCTGTTTGGAGGAAAAACATTCGATAAGGAAAAGGAACTCAAAGAAAAAATAAAGAGAAGGAACAGTTCAGTACCCATGATCAATTACGAGAGCTAGTTTTTAAATGCTTATTCAGTTAAATCAAAGTATTTTAAATTTGCAAACTAAGAAGGCTTACCAACTAAAGATAATTAATAAAGGATTAGCCTAATTTAATAATAAATCAGAAGATTCAAGGACTGAGCACAAAAGAGAAAGCTAACATATGATGTGACTCTTACTTTAAATATTGTGTATAGCGTCTGGGCATTAACTTCCCCACTGTCTGAATTAATCTGGTCATCTGATGAATATTCTCAGCACATGTTTGTTAATAATACAGTCAAGAATAGAACTTTTGGTGAGGCAATTTTAGACTCAATATGTTAAGCTACTGCTAAGTGTACCATCAAGAGAACCTAAGTGGGGGATGTCTCTTTGTTTTCCTTGATGAACCTCAGCTAAACTTTGATAAGATCTTAATATTTTCATAGGCTGAATATCTGTGACTTAGAAAATTGAGGTGTTTTTTTCCCTGATATGGATTGTTACATGGATAAGAAGGAAATTAGTGAAGAATCCTTATCTTATTCTTGTCAGCATTCCTTGAAATGCATAGTCTCAGTTCAACAAAACTGATATAGATCAGTTAAATTTTATTTTTGCTCCCTCTTAAAATTCCCATTTGCTTTCTTTTCTCCTTTGTTCTGAAATGTATTTTTCTAGGTCTATATACTAATTCTTGTTCCTAAAAGGCATTTAATTAGCCAGTTATCATATCTTTAAATAGTGCTGTCAAGGTAAGTGGGAAGGTGAAACTGGAGGAGAGCCCTCTGGAAGACTGAAAAATCCACGATATGTTTCTCTGAATATAAAAACCCTTTACTCCCTCGTTTGACATAGAATTCTATGACTGAAGCACAACAGGTGAAATGACCCATCTGTTTCAAAGCCAAGATGTTGAGCCCATATGGTGGCAGAGACATAACAGTGTTCAATCCAGTATCAACTATTTCCTTAGTAGCCTATGAAAGAAGGCAGATTTTCCTGCTGGCTTCTGCCTACAGACAAGCCACTCCGACATCTTCCCCAGTCTGCTTTATAGAGATAGAATGGCCCACCAGATAGTATTGCCCTGGTAGGCCAACTCAGCCCTGCCCAGGGGAAGTTTTAGAGCTAGTGAACTTTTTTCTCATGAGAAGTGGAGACATAAAACTCTGAGTCACATCCAGGCCCTGCGTGTATTTTTCTGGGGCAGCCTTCTCTGGGCACATGTGTGTACGCCTCTCACACCTGCCCATCACTGCTCTGCCCAGTTCTACGAATAGGAAGCCAAGCGCCACATGAACACTGGGCAGAGAAACAAGGCAGGGAGAGCAGACAAGCCCTGGCGAGGCATCTCTAACGCCAGGGCACACATGGTGCCCTGGGCCATCCAACAGAGGTGTGACACTGTTTACCAGGGAGAACGGCTGTTGCAGCCTGGCTCCCTACGCCCTGTCTGGCCTATGAAATTTGATCTAAATCACAGGAGGCAAAAACATATTACTCTGACCACAATTCACATTCCGTTGGAGGAGGCAGGATTAGAACATTTCTATTCTTGCCCAATGCTGCTAAATTTAAAGTCAGTATAACTGTTCACTGCAGTCTTCCTTCAAAAGACCAAAGGCAAGCGTCATCTGCTGGTGGCAGAATGCTCTGAAATGTCATCGTGAGCTGTATGGTTGGGCAGAGGACGCTGAGAGGTCACAAACAACAGTCCTAAACTCATGGCCAGGGCTGCTCGTAAGGCTACTTATAGTAAACGCCTCCATTTATGACTTCATTCATACCCTCATCCATTTGGCTAATCATGTATTTCTTTATTAAACAACTGTTTATTAAACTTCTATTATGTGTCAAGCATAAAGGTGAACAGTCGCAGCCCTTGAGAGGCTTATAAAGGAGACAGGTACACATGTGAAGAAGAATAAATCTCCATCACCTTAAAACTGGTATGCTGATGGCTCTCTGCTCTTTCACTTCTGCATACTTCCTAAGTTATTCTCAGGTCTAGAGTCTTTCATTTCTTGTTCACTTAAAGATCATCCTTATGATTTGAAAGGTAGCTCAAAAATACTCATCTAGCCCTCCTCCTTCAGGACACCCATCTGGATTTACCAGGAGGACCAGGGAATATTTCACAGCAAACTTTACAATTACTTCCTTTTTCAGCCCTCTTTCCCAGACTCCAATCCCCACCCTACTTCCATTTACCATTTATTTTTTTTGCGGTACGCGGGCCTCTCACTGTTGTGGCCTCTCCCGTTGCGGAGCACAGGCTCCGGACGCGCAGGCTCAGCGGCCATGGCTCACGGGCCCAGCCACTCCACAGCATGTGGGATCTTCCCGTACCGGGGCATGAACCCGTGTCCCCTGCATCGGCAGGCGGATTCTCAACCACTGCGCCACCAGGGAAGCCCCCATTTCCCATTTTTTAAACCAACATTATTTTATGTCCAATAATTTTTGAGGTTATGTTCAATTTCATGAGGATATCAGCACCTGGTCTGATTTTCCCCGACTTCTTATACCATTTGTTACTTTCAGTGACTTAGATCTGCTCTCAAGCAGTTCGGGACTTATTTCCAGTAGCATGGCAAGATCTCTGTGATGGATATCTAAGGTGGAATTATCTCTTCTGCTATCCAGTGTGAGACCACTAAAGATTCCTAGAGAGGAACATGGGCAGGAATTGTGGCTATTAAAGACCCTCTCTAGATTTAATTTTTATTTCTGCTGGTTTGGCAGTCTGAGGGAACAAAATTCTGAGGGCTATTTTCCTACCCCTGCTTGAAATAATATTATACATTATTATTTTATGTAGGCTGAGACCCCAGATTCTGGGTCTAAGGAATGGCCCTGAACTTAATGCTTTACATGTATCCGAATAATCAGTGCCATGAAAGAAGGAACCCAAGAGTCCTATTCCTCACTTATTTTCTCCACTCTTAACCATAACTGATTGAAGACCAGTAGAAGTTCCTGCCTGGACATATTGTGTCTCCCTCCCTTCTCCTAAACCCACCAATGGCTGGTATAGTGAGTTAGGATTTGGGGTAAAGCATCTACTGGGTATATAGTATTTAAAGTTCCTTACTCATTTCTATGTGTCCTTCTTTCCCCAGAGAAAATGAGGGCAAATCATCAGGGAATGAGGAGGAGAGACTGAAGAATTAGACTTAAAATTGGAGTTTGGAGAGGGTTACAGCATGGGGAAATGCTGAGAAATGACCTCTTGGAAGAGAATCTTAGGATGGACTAAATATTATTTACACACAAAAAAAAAACTAAAGGAAAGAATTTAAGTTAGTTGGAGTTGTCAGTAAAGAATTCAGCCATTCTACACTGTAGTGATCTTCACCAAGAAAGAACAAGTCCCTGGCCTGGCCTCTTGCATCTCCAGGCACCGGTTCTGGACCGGGCCTGAAACAGGAGACTGAGCCCCCAGCATATTGAAATTACATCAACTGAAATGTTATTTTCTTTTGATCGAAAAATTATAGCAAAAACATTAGGATATGATTTAGCGCATTTCAAAGGAAAATAAACATTTATTGCAATAAATAACCATAAGATAGGCCTAATAATACTCTGCTTTAAAAATACTCATGTGAATCGGGAAAACAGTGAAACTTCTTTTTCGTCGTGCCTGAATTTTCACATAGCATTAGATAAATGCTTAGAAAATTTGACTGCTAATTCAGGGTCTCGATTGACTCACTGCCTGACCCACGGCTCAGCCCTAACCTCTCTGTGACCCCATGTCTTTCTCTGCACAATGGGAGTGTCTTTCTCTTTTCTCAGTGAGCATATTCTGAAATAAGTAAAATAATAAAAGGTTTCATCCCTTGGAAGACATGATGCTAATCGATATAAGCTTTACTTTCATACACAATTCCTTCTAAATAATCCTGCCCCATTGTAACTCCCCAACGCACATACATAGTAAATAAGAGGTCGCAACAGATCTAAATAAAGTGGGAGACAGACAAGTATTGAAATTGAAGACCAGACAATACCTATTCAACAAAACAAAGTACTTTTTTAACAACAGCACTTCCTTAAGTCAAGATAAACATATACACGTTTCGTAACATAGAAAAGGTAGCCAACAATATCTTTCTTTTCCCCTCCTTGACAGCATCCCCCTCCTGACTCTGATCTCTCTCGTGGTGCCCTCCCCATGGGTCTGACATATTTCACCATCGTACTTGTGTCTGTTCACATGCGCCAGTCATCACTTCTGGCTGTGCTGTCAAAAGCTCTGTCTGGAGAATTTTTGGAAAATGCCATTTCCCAGGCTTCACCCCTGAAGTCCTGGATTAACTGGTCCTGGGTGGAACTGAGGCAGCCCTGATTTTAAAAGGCTCACCAAGTGATTCTAAGGTACAGCTGAGGCTGAGAAAGAAGCATTGAGTGGTTGACCTAGGGAAGCTTTCACTTACAGGTGGAAAGAGTTTTTAAAAAGTTATTGGTGCCCCAAATATCCACCTTGCTTAAGGAATTACTCTTATGCAAGAGAAGCACACTGTATCCCTTATGGCCCAAGGTATAACTCACCATGTTATCAAAATTTGCTAGTTGCAAGTGAAATTCTGATTTAATTCTATGCTTCAGGATAGGTTTATAGTATAACTTATCCCTCAAACTAGGACACTTTTGAGAAAGAATTATGCTGGTGCAACCAGGCAAACTGGGGCATATAAACCACCCTAATTATGGGAGATGTTTATAATTGGAAAATACTTAGACTTTTGGGATACAACTTATTGACCCTTGAGCAGATTAATTTTCTCATTTGTAAAATTGGCATAATAATTATTATCTTGCAAGTTGGATGGAAGTTGAAATGTGGATGTGAAAGACCTTTGTAAACTCTGTCCTATATATAAAATTTATTTATTACTATTTGAGCCAAGATACTTGCCATCAGAGAGATTGAGACACCAGAAAGTGTGAACAGGAGAATTAACAAGTGTTATTCAGCACCTCCTTTTCTCTTTAAATCCCACTGGAAATTTGGAAGTCAGGGGAGCTAAAGGAAGAGATTCATAGGTCCCTGTCAAAGGGGATCTATGAATGGCCTGTCATCTAACCTATCAGGTGTCTTTCCTAAACATCCTGGCTCAGGTATATCGTGGGGCATCAAGGAAAATTTACAACTACAGGGTTAGGGTTGCAAAGGGCTTAAGAACTGTAACCAATGCCAACCATCTATATAATGCTTTACGAATGAAAAGACGTAATGTAGCTTAGTTAGTAAAGGCATGGCCTTTAGAGGTGCCCACCACTGCTAACTTTATTTTCTTGGTAGTTTCTTAACTCTTCTCATTCTTGATTTTCTTATGGGTAGGTGAAGACAACATGCTCTCATCCCAAGCACGTTTGAAGATTGAAGTGGAAATATTAGTGTCTAGCACACAAAATGTACACAGTAAAAGGCAGTAACTGCTGTTACTCTCATTATCACTCCCTGCTCCCAATCCTTCCAGCAGCCCATGAAGTGCATAGAGAGGGTTGTGAGAGGGATAGCCCTGAGAGGAAGCAGAGGAGAAGCAGGGCAAGAGGAAAAAAGGAAAAGATAATCTTTCTTATTTTATCAGCGTGGATGGACACCAAGGCTTACGTTTGTTAGTGCAAATGGCATAACCCATTGCAGTTTAGAATATGTCTGATGGGTTCATCATTAGGACTCGGGGTTAGATAAACTCTTACTCATCCTCAATGATCTTGAGGACAGAGAGCATGGTTGCTAAGGCTATCTAAAGGATCTCCTTTCTCCTGGAGCCCCATGTGGATGGCAGAGCATAGCAGGTATCACCTAGAGCCAGTGCCTTGTGGATGGTAACCACCACCACCCTCACTTCTGTCACCCTGTCCTTTGGGGTTGTTTTCCTAACCTCCCTGGCCATGCACATTTCACTTCCATGTGGTACAATCCTTAACATTTAGCTAGGAAGTAAAATATCTCCTAACACATTTAGATAATTCATTTGCCGTGCTAAAATGTTTGTATTGCCCAAGCCCAGATAAGGTTGAGCTCTTTCTTGTTTTCAAGTACAAGGGAAGTAATGGAGAGAAGTGGTTGAGTGTTATTGCAGGCACGATGGAGTGATTGAAGTGGCATGCAAAAATGCAGTGATAGGCCCAGATGGAAGAGGAGGTAGGCCAGGAAAAGACATCAGAGGCTTCCACAGCTGAGGTCAGAAGGGACCAAGAAAAAAAATGTCCCTTCTCTACCCTATCCCAGGGACATGAGGCAGGTAGGAGGAAAGCCATTGAGTTTATGCAATCTAGGGCTCTTTGCTTGTGGACCTTCATGTACTCCTTGCAAAGATGAAATATCCCTGCCTCTTTGTGTTGGGAGTTGCTGGGTGGGTGTATGTTGTTGTTAACACCCCTTCCATCTGGTTCATAGGTTTCTGTATCTAAGTCACAAAGGATTAATGGATTTGCCAACCATGAGAAATTTGTCACCAAGAGTGTGAAAGGAACAAATCACTATGATCTTGTAAAGAATCTTTTATTCTTCACTAAATTTGAAATTGCAAATCCCAAAATAAACATGAAACTAAGTCTCCTGTGTGGCACAGTGCCCTATAATTTTCAGCTCACGGAGCTCTATAAATTTCAGCTTTTGATTTCACAGACAACATTCAGATGGGTAAATGAGTTCAGTTGCCCTGACTACAAGCTCAGACACCTAATCTGAGCCTACAGCTGAGGACTCTGTTAAGAGAAAGTTGGTTACCATGTTTTCTGACACTGTCAACCCGTGCCTTCTTCAAGGAGCAGTTCAATGTAGTCAGATTGGTTGACATCTTGCCCTAGATAATCACACACTCTAAGGATATTGTTACATGCTAAGATCCTCATATTAAACCCAAAGCATGCAGGGCACACGTCTACATCAAAGTCACGATGAAGAAAAGGTCTACCACCTCTTTGACACCTCTTTCCCCTGACTCCAACCACCACTTCTCCTTTGCTCATTCTTTTCTTGTCTTTGGATGTTTGAAAGCTGTATGCGTAGTGGAGTTTGAATCCCACTCTTTCCGCTGGGATTTTTATACTCCTTTTATAAAGAAGTAGAGTGGGGAAAGCCAGTCAACTGATCAGTTTGGTGGGTTTCAGGAAAAGGGAGCTGCCAACAAAATACTGAGAACCACAGAAAGAGAAAAGTCACAGAGGTGGAGCCGTGACCCCTCCAGGTCATTTATAACTAAAACATGAACTTAGCAGAGCCTAGGATTGATTTACCATGCTTCTCTCTTCTCCTCTTCTCTTACTTCCTTCCCCTTTCCTGCCCTTGCACACCACACAACACACACAACACACACACACACACACACACATGCCAGGACTGGATGAAAGCCTAATGGCAATTCCATACCAACTTTTAATCTATCCAAATTACCAGGTTCCCACTGCCATATGCTAATGTGCCAGTGAGCTTTCTGGTGCCACCCAGCAATTCAGAGTGGTTATGATGGTAAGATGATAGCTGCTCTTCTGTTGCAGTTTGCTTTATGAACTTCCCTTGTTTATGGCTTTTTAACTTTGCAATAATAAGCCCCTTGATGCTGAAATGGAGGCCAGGGAATGGAGAAGGGATTCCAGGTTCAATGTGAAAAGGAGAAGAAAATAAAACACCCATTTTCAAATCATGAGACAGGAAAAAGCAGGGGCAGGAACCAGTCATTAAAAATATTGTTTTTATAGGACTCGTGGCAACTAAAAGTTCAGTTTATATGTAAAAGACAACTATATTTATTGATTGGAAACGAAATAAAAATTACAGCATGCCTTTCTGTTTTCCTGTGTTAGTTTTGAATTACAAATCCGTTCTTGTCTTACTTCATCATAAAATTTTCTGTGATTTGCTCGTTTTCCACGTGGACTATTAAAAGATTCTCCTACAAACTCAAAATATGAATTGGCTGAATTATTCGAAGAGGATAGAGAAAAACTCTTTCACCTACCCCTTCATATTTCACCATCTCTTTTACATGACCCTTAAAGAGCTACCCAAATCCTCTCATCATCAGATGTAACCCTCTTTGTCACTTAGAGGGTAGACAATGTCCCACCACACTTTCACATCTCATCTCCATTTCTTCCATGTTATCCTCTCACTTAACTTCTTTCGTTATCTTCTTCCATTCTTTCATTCCACAAATGTTTATGCACTAGGAATATAACGTGGCAAAAAAAGAGCAAAAATTCCAGCATTTATCTGAATGAAAAAAGAGATAGTCAATAAAGAAAATAAATGTGGGCTTCCCTGGTGGTGCAGTGGTTGAGAGTCCGCCTGCCGATGCAGGGGACACGGGTTCGTGCCCCGGTCCGGGAGGATCCCACATGCCGCAGAGCGGCTGGGCCCGTGAGCCATGGCCGCTGAGCCTGCGCATCCGGAGCCTGTGCTCCGCAGCGGGAGAGGCCACAACAGTGAGAGGCCCACGTACCACAAAAAAAAAAAATTAATGCTTATATTATATGTTTTCTGGTGATAGGTTAAGGGAAAAAATAAAACAAGGAAGGGTTGTAGTGATATTGTGTGTTTGCCTGCTTCGAAAAAAGTAGTCCAAGACTGCCTCTCCAAGAAAGCAGCCCCATCACCCCCAGTAGTCAGAAGACAAGTGATGTCACGTGCTTGTTCTTTTTGAAGTCTTAACTGACCATCAAACAACTCCCAGCCAGATATTGGACACATGATCAAGGAACAGTGTTCTTATTTAACATATTCTGTGCTCACTGTGGCAGGCACTATGAGGAAAGCAACAAAGTAACAGAAATAAAATACAATTTTTTATTTATTTTGCCACTTCAAATTGATTCCCCCTTCTTGAGGGTAGAAATAAACTATATGAATAATCAAATACTTTAAGAACTTGACACAAATTATGCCATAAAAGAGTTATTTGCCGTAGGCTGGATAGTCAGAAAAGTCTTCATTTAGTAGCTTGCTTATGTTTTTTTGTTTGTTTGTTTTTCTGTTGATTCTTTTTTTAATTGAAGTATAGTTGATTTACAATGTTGTGTCAGTTTTCTGGTGTACAGCAAAGTGGTTCAGATATATATAGATACATTATATATATACACACAGATATAGATATAGATATATTCTTTTCCATTATGGTTTATTATAGGATATTGAATATAGTTCCCTGTGCTATATACAGTAGGACCTCATTATTTATTTATTTTATATATAGTAGTTTGTATCTGCTAATCCCAAATTCCTAATTTATCCTTCCCTCACTCCTTTTCCCCTTTGGTAATCATAAGTTTGTTTTCTAAGTCTGTGAGTCTGTTTCTGCTTTGTAAATAAGTTCATTTGTATCAAATTTTAGATTCCACATATAAGTGATATCATAGGCTATTTGTCTTTCTCTTTCTGGCTTATGATCTGAACTTTGAAAGAAGTGATATGGGTGACAGGAAAAGGACATTTGGGGTAAGGGGAGCAACAAGGTTTCTGTAGTCTCCAACTCCTCAACTGAGTTTTAAAATAATCTATAGGTTAATTCATTTGGAGCTCCAAGACAATTTACATCTTTTTCTCCAAGGCTCTCCCCTCCCAGCATACATTGTCTTCTTTTCTCATCCCTAATTTTCTCTTCAGTGGTTTGGATAATTATGAGTTCAGTGTTCAGGACTATGTTCTTTTTAATTTTATTTTTCCTGGGCCCTGCATGAGCACCAGGCTCTTCATAGGCTGTTGAAATGAGGAAGGCTCTGACCCTCCACTCAGGGAGATACTATACTGGTAAGTGACCTAACAACTATACAATTATGGCAGATAATGCTCACTCTTACTCAAAATCCGCTCTTCCCCGATTTTTTCACTGACCATATGACCACCCAGAAAAAACGCGATGTTTCCAGTCTCCTTTGAAGGTAAGGAGCTCTGGCCAATGAGTGGTAAAAAGGAGAGAAATAACTCTTTCTTAAAAATCCATCTTTAGTTGGTTTCTGCCTCTGACTAGTACAGGACCAGTCTACTTGCCATAAACAATTAGAAAACCAGATAAAAGATATTAAGCAACTCTTTCAGACATTGAGACAATAGGCAGAGCAGGACTGTGATGACTGAGAAAAGGGGAAGCCTACGATTAGCCTTTCTTTCTGCCTGTAAAAGATGGCCCAGGGGGAAGATCCCAAGCAGAGCACATGAGAGCTTGCTGAGCTGAAAAGACAGTTGGATTTTGGGGATGCTGAGGCAGTCAGAATCCGTGGGACAGAGTACTGAAGAGGAGTAATCTGAGCAGAGAAACCTGCATAATGTCCTTTTAATTATGCATGTATACAGTGAAACTCCAGAAAAAGCAATTGCTGGGATAACTACTGAGGAGCTATAAGCTGAACAACAACTAGAACTTGAACAAGGTTGAGAGATATTCAAAAATCCTTCCATCTAGAGCAGAGAAACCTCATTAAACCCTCAGGAAATTCAACAAGAGAACATAGAAGGTCATGGCTTGGTAATATGGCCAAATTAGCCTTGGAGTAAAGGCTACTCTAGACCAACCCCAACAAAGCTTAAAAGCAAGTTTTAAAATACAAGCTTTGCCTAACAAGATTAATTCAACACTCTTTAAAGGAAGTAAACATAGGAAACACTCAATATTGTAACATTTATAATATGATATTCATAAAAAATTTCTAGGCAAGAAAAACAGCAAGTTGTTGCCACAAAATAGGAGAAAATATAAGCAGAACGAGAAATGACATTGTTGATGAAATTAAAAGAGAACAATTTAAAATCAGCTATTATAAATGTGATCAATAGTTCCTAAAGAACAACATGTTCATAATAAAGTAATAAGTCAATAATAAAGAACTTCGAGAGATGAAAAATACTTCTAAAAAAATAAAATTTTGCTTAATAGAATAATAGCAGATTAATGCTTCAGAAGAAAAGATCAGTGAACATGAAGACACAGCAATAGAAACTATCTAAATTGAAGCATAGAGAGAAAAAAAAGAAGAAAAATTGAAGAGACTCAGTGACCTGTGGGACAACCTCAAACATCTAACATATATGATATTTTTTCCCCAAAAAAGGAGTGGAAAAAAGTACATAAAATTTTTCTCAGTAAATAATGACAAAAAATTTATAATTTTAATTTCTGATTGATAATGGTTTGTAGAGCTATAGTTTATTTCTGTATATTGACCTTTATCTTAACTTCTAAACTCACTTATTTGTCCAAAACCTTTTAAAAATAAATTCCAAATGAATTTCTGTATAAATGATCGTGTTGTATGCAAATAAAGACCATTTTTTACTTTCCAATCTGTTTGCCCTTCATTTCTTTTTTTCTTGCTTTATTGTACTGTTGAATAAAAGTGGTGTTAGTGAACATCCTTGCCTTTTTCCTGATTGTAGGGGGAAAGTATTTTCTCACATGCTCAAGTATGATGCTAGCTATAGGTTTTTCACAGATGCCCTTTATCAGGTTAAGGAAGTTCCCTTCTCTTCCTAATTTGATAAGAATTTTATTGAAAAGGGTGTTGAATTTTATCAAATAATTTTTAATGTATATTGAGGTGATCTTAGTTTTTTTAAATTTAGTCTGTTAATATGAGCCAGAGTCGAGGTGTTTGAGTACAAAAGAGAAAAAGGGAACTTTCTGGTTGACAGAAGATTTCTAGATCTTGATTGTGTTACTGGTGAGTTTTGTCAAAATTCAGCTAACTGTAAACTTCGGATGCTTTTATTTTCTTGTATGCATATAATACCTCTACAGGGTTTATTTAAAAATATATCTCGAATGCATTCTTTTTCCCTTATTTTGTTGTATCTTCCTCCATCCTATTGCCTAGAATTCATAGATAATCACTGAAGCGATAGCTGCCATCTTATAACATGAGGATGAGCGTCATGCAAGGAAGGAGCATGAATTCCTGAGGTCTCTGAGAAGATAAGCTGCCATATCTAGCCCTGCACTGCTCACTGAATTTTTATGAGAGAAAAATAAACTTGAAAATTTTAAATCACAGTTATATTTTGGAAAACCTAATTCTATATGCTGTAAGTGAGTAGAATATGGTACTATATAAATTTGATGCAAAACAAGTGCTAAGGACATTCAGTAAAGTTCACAATGAATTACAAGTTGGATTTCAGTAAAGACTTCGTTGGAATGAGAGGGAGGGAATTGCATTTGAAGTGAACCTTAGTGAATATGACTTGAACAGATAAATGGTTTTGTTAAGCTATAAGAAGTCAAGGAAGATTTCTGAGCAGTGGGATAATAGCATGGAAATTATACTTCTAAAAATTAAATTGTGCCAACCCAGACAGAAGAAGATAAACTCAAGAAAAACAGAAAGTGTGCATGGGAAGAAAGATGTTAATTTTAGCTGAAACACAGGATGTACTAAGAGGAGCTGGGGTTGGAATAGAGTAGAATAACAACTTTTAATACTAAACTTGGTGTGAATGTAAGTCTTTTAGAAAAGTAAGTGGTTATTTCTGACTTAAATGAAATCAACTTGCCTATGGAATTACATGGCAATTATGTGTTAGAATGAGGAAGGCATGCGGACAAGAATATAAGATGGAAATCTATTAACATAGTCCAGACAGGAGGAAATAAGGACCAGAATCAGGAAAAATCATCTGCAATTACTAAATCAAGAAAAGCTGAAAAATGATCACAGATGAAGGACCCTGAGTAGGGGAGGAGTTAAGATTGGCTTTGAGGGCACAAGCCTGAGATGATCACCCAACTGGGGATGATGCAGCAGAGCTAGTGGCATCAGAGGTATAGTTTCTCCACCCAACCTTGAGCTGTGATATGCCTTTGTGGAGAAACTAGTTTATTTTGTCTATGCTGAAGCATAGAAAGGGGGGTGGGGTAGGGAGAAAACACAAAATAACGGAATGAGAGGAGGAAAAGAAAAATCCTATAGTGTTGGACTGAATTAAAGGTATCAAGATATATAGATACAGATATAGATATAAATATCTCCCAGCTTTGTCAGCTGCAAGGAACTAGAGGCAGTAATAATCAAAGAAATGAGCATAGCAGCATCTAGATCCTGGCATTTAAACACCATTTCATTTTTCTCTAAAAGGAACTAGTAAATCTTGGAGAAATGCTGATTCTAGCCTTGGCTCAGGAGAAGCTTTAGGTGTTATAGAAATTTCTTGTTGTGCCATAAATTAAGGGAATGCTCAAAATCTAAAGGGGCCGTGTCAAAATGACATAGAAACCAGCTTGAAGGTGATTCCTACTGGCCAAATTGGATAATTTTGAGCATCAAAGTGAAAACTGTCATTAATATAACACATTGAATAACAAAATGAATTAATGTCACTTATTATAAGGAAGAAAAAATGAATGAGTGAATGAATGTGATGAACAGGAAGGGAAAACCCTCTTTTACAGAAGAATGCCAAGTAATAATGTAGAAGATATGATAGAATGAAAATCTTCATTCTGTATCATTCTTCAGGAAAGAATCATCAACAGATGCTAACTTCATTGGCTAAAGATTGTCTGGAAGCAAGATTTCACAGTCCCAGAGTATCACTTTTTAATTACACACAGAGAGAGATACCTATTAAAAAAAAACAAAACAAAACTAGGGTCTACTAACTTAACCAAGTGATTCAACTTTAGTAAAGGCACAAACGGATTTAATGTGCCTTATTTTAAGATTTCTAAATTCTAAATGAGAGTACATCATCATCTATGTAGCAATTCTACAAAATGCATTCATCTAAAGCTAGTCTTAAGGACATAACCATATAAATTCAAATTGAGGAGCATTCTGAAAAACAACTGGTTTGGAATCTTCAAAGCAGGAGAGATTGATGAATCTAGGTGAAAGATATATGGGTATTTACTGAATGAGTCTTGCAACTTTCCTATAAATGGGGGAAAAAAACACAAAATAAATTCTCAAGAAAATAATAATAAAAGATCAATAGACTCTGAGTTGAATGCCTACAGTATACTCATGTAAAACAAATGCATAATGTTTCATGCAGGCTCAATCCCATCCCACCCCAATTTTAGGGGTGCTTGTTTTCTGGTTTTTACTTGTGTGCTAGGGTAGACAATTTGTTGGATTACTAAATGTTGAATAAATGAATCTTTAATATAATTAATAAGAAAAATAGCCATGAAGAAAATTAAGAAGCATATATACGTATATATGTAATAAATATTAGTTGCACAGTGAAACAAGATTATGAAATGTCATTGGTAACTAAGAGGTACTGCACAATCTAAATTGTAAAGGACATCCACTGTGTTGTAGGCCCCCATAGTCTTAAGAACACCCTTGTTATGTTATGATTACAGTAACTCCCCCCTTGGTGTCCCTCTTCTCCAAGGTAGAAGCCAGAACTCTCTCCACTAGATTCCCTTTTAGAAGGGGCACAGCAGGTAGCTTGGGTTCGACCAATCAGACACATCCATGGAAGTCTTTGATTTGTAATTGACCCAAGTAAAGAGTATGCAAAATCCATCTTTCAGTGAGTGTGGCAGAAGAGGTGCCTGCCTTTTGGTGCAAAGAATTAAAACACTTCTGTCATAGTCAGCAGTATCATCACTGCAGTCTGGAACTTTGGGCTGAATGGCAGAAGCAAATGCCCTGGAGCCCTGTGGGGTATTTTTCTCTTAAACGTCTTTGCTGCAAGCAGTTTCTCTGAAAGCAGTTTCGCCACACAGCTAATTTTGCAGTGAAAGATCAAAACAAAACAAGTAAAATAGGGACATTTAATAAGACATAATCAAGCAAGAAAAATTAATAAAATTGTATTGTGAAAAATAAAAACACAAAAAATATTGATATTTGAATACATTTAAAATGTGTGTAGATTCATGGTTACTCTGAGATTTCCCTGGAAGTTCAATGAACAGAGGAGGAATGCTGCTATTTTTTATCAATATATATAATGCATACAACTGAGAGTACATATCCAGACATTTAAATGTTCCAGCACGTGCTCGGTCCTTGTATTTCACCAAATTATGTAAGCAGATTCTGTCTACATCATGTTCTCCACTATCCAATAGCAAAAAATGTTCACCATTTTCAAGAAAGTTATACTCATCAGGAATGACATAACTATGTCTTTTGGGGAGATAGGAAGAGTTTGATTCTTCTTTTCCCTCTAGCTTCTAATATTGCATGATAAATTTAACCGAACTGTTAAACCAAAGTGTCAGTCAGTTAGTTTATCTTTTACGGCAAAATTGCCTTACGGCCAATTAGTTGTGCGACGAAACCGCTTGCGGCAAAGATTCTTGAGGCTAAAATACCTCGACCCTCGGAGTGCAGGCCTGCGAGTGTGGTCTGGGCTCTCTTTCTAGCTGCAGAACCTCCGTTTGACGCTAGTCGTCTAAGGAAACAGGTGAGCTTCCTAATTTCCCTAACAAATTTATTTTCTGCTTCAACTAACTAGAATCAATTCTGTTTTCCGGAGAACTCTGTTAGGAATGACACTCTGACTTCCAGACTTACCGTCTCCCATGGAAACTTAGAATATTCTAGGTTAGAATTCCTTCCACCATTTTCAAATCAGCGTGTTTAATCTTATCCCCGATAATTTATACATTGTGAGCAGCGATGACAGGAATTATTTTGTTAAACATTAAAACATGAGGAATATCATAATGTTCACAGGCTTCATTACTTCTTCTTAGAGATGGGCCTGGTGGTTCTTAAAACATTTCCAGATACCTTTCCGTGAGTTTGTGAAAACCTCAATCACATGTGGTGATTTTGAGAGATTTTAATTCATATGTTTCTAATTGACATTGATTCAACTCATTCAGCTGGGTCTCCAAGATGATAAAATAATGCCCAAGAGGGTCGAAGATTGTGTTAATGGTTTTTAAAGACTTTTATGTATTTATTTTTGTTGGTTGTATATACTTGACTGGAGTACCTCCAATCTCAGAGAGTTAAAATAAGTTCAGTAGTTTGTTTATTTCCCTCTGCGTCGTTATCAGTTTCACCTGAAACGAGTTGTGGCAGTATGCTCTGTGCTACTGGTTTCCTCTATAGTCTAGTCATTCTTCAGTTTGTCTATAGCTGAAAGGCAGTCTGAGTTCAGAGTGCCTTGGCAGCACTGAAAATGAGGTTGGACTTATCTTTCCTGCTTGAAAGTTTACATGACAGGAAAATGTCAGTGACTTAGGTCCACCCTAATACTAACAGAGTGAAAAATAGTTTTTTCCACCCTACTAGCCGCATTTGCTTTGGATTTAACCTGAGGGACACAGTTATTGATGAGGCCATGGCAGAAAGAGTGCTGAGATCTTTGTAGTTCTTTTCTAAATCCTCGGACTCCGCCATACCAACTGTTTCCAAACCGTCTGCCCCAGTTAAACTCCATTGAACTAAGTTGGTTAATGCAGTGGACCAATTAACTGGCAGTATTTTATTTCCACTACATGAAATTTACGATCTCCACATTAGTCTCTGGCTATCCCTGGGAACCGTGTGCCCTCCCCACAATAGTTTCTATTCTTGGAAACATTAGAATGGCTATTTGGGGTGAAATAAAAATTTAGGGTCCAAGTTAACCTCCTGAAAAAAACTTTTTAGAAGCTTTATTTAATTTCAGTGAAAATGTATTGAGCTCTAGTGTGCACATGGAACTGTGCTAGGCACCCTAGTGGACGTCATACACCACTCACCTTTCCTTCACTGTGATCCAGCCATATTGACTTTGTTTCAGTTCCTAATCTCAGCAAGGTCTTTCTGCCTAAGACCTACATGCATACTGTTCACTCCACCTAACTGTCCCCCTCCATCTTGTCTTTCCCTACAAATAGACACACGCTGTTCCCAGCTGACTCAGTTTTATCCTTGAGGCCTCAGATTAAATGTACTTCCCTTTAGAGAGGTCTTTTCTCACCACCCAATATAAGTTCTCTCTCCTAGCACCCTCTGCCTTTATAAGATATCGTAACTTGTGATTAAATGTTTATTTGATTGTTATATGCATACTTTCTTTCTCCCACAAGACTGTAAGCTACACAAGGGCAATGATCAAGTCTGCTTTGTTAACCGCTGCGTACCCTATATTTTCAGTTTTAATTTTTTCTATTGAGGTCACATTGATTTATAACATTATGTAAGTTTCATGTGTGCAACATTATATTTCTACTTCTGTATACCCTGCAGTGGTGCTTACCACAAAAAATTTAGTTTCCATCTGTGGCCATACAGTTAATCCTTGACCCATTTCACCCTCCTGCTCTGATAACCACTACTTTGTTCTCTGTATCTATGTGTTTGTTTTTATTCAGTTTGGCTGTTTATTTTTTTGTGTGTGTATTTTTTGTTTTTATTAATTTTTTGTATTCCACATATGAGTAAAGTCATACTGGACTTTGAGGGTATTATGCTAAGCGAAATAAATCAGACAGAGAAAGACATATACCCAGGTTTTTAGTGCAGAGTCTGTCATATGGTCAGTACTCCACGTAAGCCACAGAGAAGTTGCTGTTTCACGTTTTAATCTGATGGACAGCAGGTTTAATTACACATGTTAATAGATTAATAGACAATATTATGCTTATGCCCAAGAGAAGAATCCAATAAAGAAAACACACAGCTATACTTTTCTTTAAGTTGTGATTCCTTTGCTGATTAGTCTAAACAGAAATTTACTGGCAATCTTTTCAGACATCGTTGTGAACTTGGGCCAAATAATAAAGGTCATAAAACTTTCTCCCACTAAAGTAATTTGTGCTTATTTTATATCCACTGCAGAGCAAAAAAATTTAAAAAATGAAATGATTGTTCATCATTAGGAAGTAAAAAATTCAGTGAGTAACCCGTAATTTTTATACCATTTTATATTAATTATCTCCCTGGGTGCTTAACCTCTCTGTTCCTTGCTATTAACTATACTTAATGGAAGTGAATACTTCTGTGCATGAGCTAAGAGGAAAAAAAAATGTCAGGCATGATTTCAAGTTGTTCCAGTCATCTGTCCTGTTTGGGTTTGCATTCTTTCAGTCTACTAGTAAAATGTCAAGTACGACTGACTGAATGAAAATGAAAGACATACCTTTCAATTCCATGTTATTGGAAAGCTCTTTTTTTTTTTAACATCTTTATTGGCGTATAATTGCTTTACAGTGGTGTGTTAGTTTCTGCTTTATAACAAAGTGAATCATCTATACATATACATGTACATATATCCCAATATCTCCTCCCTCTTGCATCTGCCTCCCACCCTCCCTATCCCACCCCCTCCTCTACGTGGTCACAAAGCCCCGAGCTCATCTCCCTGTGCTATGTGGCTGCTTCCCACTAGTATTGGAAAGTTTTGATGCCAGTTTTAATGAAGCATGGGGATAGAATAGCCAATAAGGGGAAAATCTGGTGTGTCACAGAACTAGGGACTGTGTCTTCCTTATTGATCTCTGAAGTCATCTCCTAGTGAAGGAACCCTGTCTACAATGCCTTTTAATTAGCAATGTCTCTGCCTCAACCTGTCCATTCTGCTGCTTTGTGTGAGATGGGAATTGGGACAATTGGCCAGGCATCTGGGGAGGTAATTCAGAGTGAGCACACTGGAGGTCCTTTATGAATCTATGGTACTGTAGACATTGGGAACACAAGAAAGAACACACAGGATGTCCCGTTACCCATTCAGTGAAACAGTGTAGAGAAGAGGCTGGAGTCTATCAGGGCTATCTCTTTTGGTCTCCCCATCAACAAAGCTTCAAAATTGGCCCTCCGACTAAGTAGTCCCTCACCCCATAGTCAACTCCTCCCCAACCCCAAAATTTCCCAGCCCCATGGAATACAATATATTTATTTAGAGAATCCCAATGCTCTACTAAGTGCTGGGCTTTACATTTCCCATTACAAACATGAGTAGAACAGCAATAGTCCCTGCCTTCAGGGAGCTCCTTGCCCTGGAGTAGAGATGAGAGTGGGGATTGCTGAGAAGACCTGTTCTTATACTGTAATGTATTAAGTGCCGTAACAAAAGCCTATACAGTACACTATGGGAGTATAGAGGAGAAGAGAACAGATTCCCTGTAGACTTTTTTTGAGCACTGTTGAACAATTGTGGCCTTAGTTGCATCTAGCACTCATCAAGTTATTTATTTTCCTACCATGTTACGGGTTCCCAGGTCCACCCTCAGGTTCTATAATTCACTGGGAGGATTTGCAGGATTCAGCATAGAGTCATATTCAGGGCAAAATTTTTTTTTTTTTTTTTTTTTGTGGTACGCAGGCCTCTCACTGTTGTGGCCTCTCCCGTTGCGGAGCACAGGCTCCAGACGCGCAGGCTCAGCGGCCATGGCTCACGGGCCTAGCCACTCTGCGGCATGTGGGATCTTCCCGGATTGGGGCACGAACCCGTGTTCCCTGCATCGGCAGGCGGACGCTCAACCACTGCGCCACCAGGGAAGCCCAGGGCAAAAATTTATTACACTGAAAGGATACAAAGCAAAATTGGCAAAGGGAAAAGACACAGTGAGTGAAGTCCATAGAAAAACCAAGCACAAGCTTCCAAGGGTCCTCTCCCAGCTAAGTCACAAGGATGTGCTCAGTTCCTCCAGAAATGAGTTGTGATAATACATGTGAGATGTTACCTACCAGGGAAGCTGATTGGAGACTCTAGGGTTTTTACTGGGGAATAGTCACATAGGCACGCTCTGCCTAGCAAGTATGAAAATTTTAGATTCCTGGAATAAAAACAGGTGTTCACCATAGACCAAGTTTGTGTAAATGGTTTAGGCACAGTGAGCCACTATTATCAGTTCTGGCAATGGGGGGAACCCTCTCAAAATCCAATTCCTGGTTGCCAGCCAATGGCCAACCTTACAAGCAGGTCGGCTTATGGACAGCCATCTACATTAACTCATTTCTGCAAGTCTATCCATTTATCTGTTTATACATATATTTATATATCTTGGAATAAGAGTGACTTTTGGATTTGTATTCTAGTTTCAAGCCATGTTAAATAATACTAGGTTTTCCTTTTTAAATTTTCTAATTTAAATTAATCTAATACCTATTTTTAGTAGTGAGCTGGAGCCTAGCGAGCTGGAGCCAGTGGGTACCTGTTTCCAAGAGCCTATTGTTAACTCACCAGGAATTTTGTGAGCTTCTTGTTGGTAGCTTGAAATGACCTATGGTTGGTGGGAATATTTATTTACGCCACAGAAATTGGCAAATGCTACAAATCAGGGCCTCCCCCACCTCTTTGGAGAGCTACTTATTAAACATTTACCAGCATTCAGTTGCCTGTTTTTATGTTCCAACGGAAAAGGTGAGAGAGTAGAAAGAATAAATTTTCACACCAAGTAAAGCCCCTACTCACATTTACTTATCTATTCATTTAATAAATATGAAATGTGGAAAAAAGGAAGATCAAGGCCTTTGAGGAGCTTCTAGTGGGGGAGACCAGACTTAGCAGGCCAAATTATTCTCACATTAATGTGCCTTTTCCCTCATTCCCAAAGAAGAATGAAAAGAAAGAGAAGTATTTTTCCTTCTACTCAAAGAAGCTTTACCAATATCTGAGTTCTCCAATTTTTAATAAATGCGGTGATGCATGGTTTTCTGAAGACTGTCTCCCTCCCCATAGAAAATAAATGACCAGTCTTTTGTTTTGGGAGTCAAGGTCAAAAAAGAGAGGCTGATGCTGGCAGTGGGGATGCAGAACTGGCCTTCCCTTTGGAAGAGGTACTGTTTTTTCTGATCTGGAGGAGAACTGTGTACTTAGGTTGGTGGAGGGCTAGGAGGGAGGCCATCAGCCATGGCATGTACTGAGTGGTCCAGCCCTCTCCCCGCTGTCCTATGAAACATTTTGTACATATGAAGTGCTTTGAGGAGTGGCAGAGGCTCTGAAGGAATAGCACATGGAAGCCAGAGAAGTAACACTGGGACAGGTAGCCTTGGGAGCCAAACTGAAACTCCTTGTACTCTCAGGCAGCAAGGAACAAAGAGTAATGTTTACAGACCTTCCCTGGTGGTGCAGTGGTTAAGAATCCGCCTGCCAATGCAGGGGACACGGGTTCAAGTCCTGGTCTGGGTAGATCCCACATGATGCGGAGCAGCTAAGCCCGTGTGCCACAACTACTGAGCCTGTGCTCTAGAGCCCACGAGCCACAACTGCTGAGCCCGTGTGCCACAACTACTGAAGCCCATGCGCCTAGAGGCCATGCTCCGCAACAAGAGAAGCCACCGCAGCGAGAAGCCCACGCACTGCAATGAAGAGTAGACCCCGCTCGCCTCAACTAGAGAAAGCCCACGCGCAGCAACGAAGACCCAACACAGCCAAAAAAAAAAAAAGAATATATAAATTAATTTAAAAAATATTAAAAAACAAAAAGAGTAATGTTTACAAAGCTCTTATCATGCTCTAGACACTGTTCTAATCACTTTACATGCTTTAACACCTTTAATCCACACAGTAGCCCCATGAGGTCGTACCATTTTATTAAAGAGGAAACTGAGGCACAGGGAGGCTGAGCAACATTGCCATGTAGCTAGGAAGTGTCAGTTTTCCACTTGGTTTGGCCCCAGAAGCCACTGAAAGCACTCAAAGAACTAACAGTTTTTTGGTTACAAGTGCTAGATTTTCTTTCTTTTTTTAAAAAAATTCATTTTATTTATATATTTATTTCCACCTTTTTAATGATGTAAGTGACATATAACATTGTGTAAGCTTAAGGTGTGCGATGTAATGATTTGACATAGGTATATATTGCAAAATGATCACAATAAGATTAGTTAACTTCCATCGCTTCACATAGTTACAGCTCTTTTTCTTGTGATTAGAACTTTAAAGATTTACGCTCTTAGCAACTTTCAAATATACAATACAGTATTGCTAACTGTAGTCACCATGCTGTACATTACATCCCCAATACTAATTTATCTTATACCTGGAAGTTTGTACCCTTTGACCACCTTCACCCATTTCCCCAACTCCTCACCGCTGCCTTTGGCAATCACCAGTCTGCTGTCTGTTTCTATGAGTTTGGTTTTTTTAGTTTCCACATATGTGTGAGATCATATAGTATTTGTCTTTCTGTCTGACTTATTTATTTATTTTTGGCTGCTTTGGGTCTTCGTTGCTGCACGTGGGCTTTCTCTAGTTGCAGCGAGTGGGGGCTCCTCTTCGTTGCGGAGCGCAGGCTTCTCATTGCGGTGGTGTCTCTTGTTGCGGAGCACGAGCTCTAGGCGTATAGGCTTCAGTAGTTGTGGCACGTAGGCTCAGTAGTTGTGGCTCGTGGGCTCTAGAGTGCAGGCTCAGTAGTTGTGGCACACGGGCTTAGTTGCTCCATGGCATGTGGGATCTTCCTGGACCAGGGTTCGAACCCGTGTGCCCTGCATTGGCAGGCAGATTCTTAACAACTGCGCCACCAAGGAAGTCCCTGACTTATTTCACTTAGCATAATGCCTTCAAGATTTATCCATGTTGTAAAGGGCGGGATTTCTCTGTTTTATCACTGAATGATATTCCATCATTTTCTTTAGCCATTCATCTGTCTATGTACACTTAGTTTGTTTCCATGTACTGGCTATTGTAAAGAATTGTAAATAATGCTGCAAGGAACATACGAATGAAGATAAGTCTTTAAGATAATGATTTCATTTCTTTCACATACCTACCCAGAAGTAGGATTTCTGGATAATATGGTAGTTCTATTTTTTATTTTTTGAAGAATCTTCATACTGTTTTTCATAGTGGCTGCACCAGTTTACATTCCCACCAGCGGTGCACAAGGGTTCCCTTTTCTCTACATCCTAGCCAACACTTGTTATTTGTTGTCTTTTTGATAATAGCCATTCTGACAGGTGTGAGGTGATATCTTATTGTGGTTTTGATTTGCTGCATTTCCCTGATGTTAGTGATAATTAGCACCTTTTCATATACTTTTGGCCGTTTGTATGTCTTCTTTGGAAAAATGTTTATTCACATTCTTTGTCTACTTTTTATTTGGATAATTTGGGGGATTTGCTGTTGAGCTGTATGAGTTCTTTATTTATTTTGGAAATTTACCCCTTATTGGATATGTGGTTTACAAATATTTCCTCCCATTCCATAGGTTGCCTTTTCATTTTGTTGATCATTTCTTTTGCCGTGCAGAAGCTTTTTAATTTGATGTAATTCTACTTGTTTATTTTTGCTTTTGTCGCTTGCGCTTAGAGTTTCATGTTGACAGAATAATTGCTGAGGTCAATGTCAGAACCTTTTCCTTGTGTTTTCTTCTAAGAATTTTATGGCTTCGGGTTTTACACTTAAGTCTTTAATCCATTTCGAGTTTTTCTGTGAGTGGTGTAAAATAGGAATTCAGTTTTGTTGTTTTGCATGTTAGTATCCAATTTTCCCAGCACAGATATTAGACTTTCTTAAAAATCGGCATTAATTATTACTGTCAGGGTATTTCAAGTGCATTTTGCGTTTTTAAGTTGAAAACATACTTGAGGCCTTTCCATAGTCATATGCTCTCTGAAAGGATGAAACACAAAATGCTTCGCCTCCCCTGTCAGCTTAGTGTGATATAAATATATTTTGAGTCATGGTGGAATTGACCCCTCCCAGAAGGATGCTCACCAGTCTTGCCCTTGGAAATCTCATCGTCCCTCTGGGTTTCATTTTTGCCTTGCTTACTCCCCTGTGAGTCTGCTGCAGGCCCTAAACAGAAAAGGCTACTTTTGAGTCGATATGCTCATGCAGTATGCCGTTTTAAAGAAAGTTCAGCTTTAGTTACAATAACTGCATTTATTTCATTGCAAAATGTTCTGCCTCGTGCTTTGTCCCTTTCCATACAATTTTTTTCAGAGACTCTCATCTGCCTGAGATTCAAGAGAGAAACGCCATGAGTTCAGAAACATGCTTTAAGAATATATCCTTTAAGAGAACTGCTCCTTGAAAGCTGTCTTCTAAAATATCTTAATACTTCTTGCTCAACTTAGTTCAATGCAAATAAATTGTTCAACTCAGTATAACAGTGAGATTACAAAGAAAGAATGTTTGCCTAAAAAATGGTCAAAAATAACATGAGGAAACATGTTCCTACCATACCTGTTCTTTGCTTCTCTTGTAGCTTTCTTTTCATCTTGTGGCCAAATAAATAAAGTACATGGAGCATCATTAAAGAACTATGTCCCCTTTGCCAGAATATTTTCTTAGAATTACCTTCCCTCCTATTCCAGAGTCCTACTAACAAAACTCTCATATCGGTGAGCAAATATTCCCTTCTAAACTGGAGTTCTGCTATTTTAGCTCCCACTTGCCAAAGCCAGCATGATTTGAGCATTCCTCTTCATCTAATATCAGTCCCCATCAGATAACCATTAAATGAACAGAGGCTGAAGAGTAGGAGGAATGCTAACAATGCAGATAAAGTCCTGATATCTGGCAGCTGTGAATTAATTCGACCAGATCGCAGCCTAGGAGGGTGGCTGTCAAAGGGAGCAAAGGGTGCTGGGGAGGCTTGGCTTCGTGCTTGCAACTTACAGCACCTTCCCTCAGGCCAGCAGCCTGGCATTTCATATCTAAAGTCACCACAGGAATGAGACAGATTCCACTGTCCTATTTGGCAACTGCTCACCATGGCAAATTAACTCCATATGACTGTAGGAAAAGAAAATAGTCACGTATTTTCACCCACAGGAATGAATTAAAATAACTCTGAGGGAGCCACTGACCCAACTAAGCATTGAGAAAAAGGGTCAATTGACCTCTTAAGCCATTTCATATACTGGTTTTAGACTGAGACTTCCAGAGCCTACTAAGTCTGGTAATGCAAGAGGCATAGCCCTTTGCCCCTGAATACTTTGAAGCAGTCACAACCTATTGCCTGTTTCTAGGTTGGCAGGAGAATACACAGCAGAGCCTCAGGTTATTTAATTTCTAATCTTACCCCTCTGCTCCACTGCTGATCTATCTGAATAGGCTGCTTTTTGATTAGAATTTACCTTCATCATCAGCAAGAACCCACTATTTTGAGCATCTGAGCCTTGACGCCAAGCTCTGCTCAGTGTGGGTATTCTGTCTTCTCCACTAGTGACTTTAGGCAGAGGAATACTTAGTGTATTCCTGACTTTGACCAGTAGATGGAAGCATTTTTGACTGTGTGACACCTCTAGGTTCCCAGTCCTGAAAAAGAAGTATCTTGGATTTCCAGGAAAAGCCAGTAAGTTGAGTCACCAGACTCATTGTCTGACATAGTTTCTTATTTGTGTATGCAAATAAAAAGAAGTGTAAATATTTTGGAATAATCAGGGAAGAAATGAGGAAACATTCAGAGTTTACTTTCAATAGCTGCAACCACCTAGTTCTCTTAAATCCCTCACATTCTTTTAATTAAGAAATGCAAAATGAAGATCATGGTTTATAACAATCTATAGTTTAGAATCAATACAGTTCTTAAATCCAAAGTGATTTATAAATACTCCATCTTTAACCAAAGGCCGGTAAGAGAGGATTTAACATAGTTATTCTGCCCAGATAGCTGAGAAACTGGGTTCTAAAGCAAACTGTCTTTCCACTGAGACCTTATTACTTATTATAGTATCTCCTTTACCTATGTTTCTTAAGGTTGGCCGATTTTAATTTAGAAACCATAGGATATTTTTGAGAGAAATGTCAAGGAGATTGTAGGTTATTACTAATCATTGGCAGTCACTCAAATATGGGGCAGTTATGTGTCTTGACATAGTTGATAATTGGATTGATATTGAGGCTGAAATTTAATCACTCTCTTACTCTCTACTTTCTGAAGCTGAAATTCAAGGCATGTTCAAATAAAGCCTTGAAATACTTCTCTGCCACTGGGGAAGAAAAAAAGCGTACAACCCATTCTTTGAATTATACCAGAAGGAAGATTGGCAGCCCTTGATGGTATTATATGTCTTTTACTAGGGCATTCTCCAGTAAAAGTTCTACCATTCTGTGATAGTTGAAGGTATCCCATGGACACCTTGGGGATTCTGCATAAGGAACAAGTTAGAAACTTTGCTGATATACCCACCTAAATGTGTTCTTTTCAAACTAGGATACACACACACACACACATATATAACACATATACACACTTATACATAAATATACACATATATGTATAATATATATAATTTACATAAATAATATTTATATATATTTATAGTTTACATATGTAATCATACAAACGCACCCAGAATGAAATACTACACAACCACACAAAAGAGCATGTATAAGGCAAATATGTATTTATTCATCTATCCTAGAGTTGGCCCCAGGTAACTGCCTTGACCTTGAAATGAAGAGTTATATGACACATAAGAGAAAGTACAGTACTATTTCTATCCTGTCACTGATTTTCTTTTCCACTTCCTGCTGATTTCACTTTTTTTATTTCAAAGACAAACTTTTTGAAGGAGATACATAACTCGATTTCTCTTTCCTTACTTCTCACTCCTTCAACTTACAGAAATCTCCTTCTTTCCTTTCATACCCTGAGATTTCTTTCATAAAGGTGACCAGAGACCCAGTCATCTCTAAATCTAATGGAGACTTTTCAGTGATTAGTTCCATCTCTTAGCAGCATTGAACTGCTTTGAACATTCTTCCTTTTTCATCAAAACAACCTCTTGTGTTGGCCTCTGTAGAGCACATTCTCCTGGTCTTCCTTATGCCATTTCCCCATATCTCAGAATTAGATCTTTGGTGTTCTCACTGTGCACTGTCTTCCTAGGCCATTTCATCCACATCTATAGATCCACTTACCACCTATATGCTGATTTCTCATCTATACCTATACCTCAAACCCAGATATGTCTCCTATATATAGACAAGTAAATAAAACTGTGTACTACAGTGTTTTCCAAACTGGAAATTAGTGGGTTTGAAATCAGTTGACTGAATAGAGACCAGCATGTTAAAAATGAAATATGGAATAGAATAGAGAATATCAGAGTACTTCAAATTTATATTGAATAATTATATTTCATGAAACTTTTTTTCATTTGTGTGGGAGCATGGCATTATGATGTTAAACATATTTCTTTATCTGGGCTATGGTCAAAACATTGGAAAGACACTGGTCCACTGGATGTTCCCACACAGATGTTTCAAAGTTAATTCCTATAACACATGTTCAAAGATGAATTCCTTCCATAGCTAACATTATACTCAATGGTGAAAAGCTGAAAACATTTCCTCTAAGATCAACAACAAAACAAGGATGCCCACTCTTGCCACTTTTATTCAACATGATATTGGAAGTCCTAACCACAGCAGTCAGACAAGAAAAAGAAATAAAAGGAATCCAGATTGGAAAGGAAGAAGTAAAACTGTCACTGTTTGCAGATGACATGATACTATACATAGAAAATCCTAAAGATTTAACCACCAGAACACTACTAGAGCTCATCAATGAATTTGGTAAAGTTGCAGGATACAAAATTATATGTAGAAATCTTTTGCATTTCTATACACTAACAATGAACTATCAGAAAGAGAAATTAAGGAAACAGTTCTATTAATAATCATATCAAAAAGAATAAACCTACCTAAGGAGGTAAAAGACCTGTACTTGGAAATCTGTAAGACACTGTGAAAGAAATTGAAGATGACAGAAACAGATGGAAAGATAAACAGATGGAAAGATATACTGTGTTCATGGATTGTAAGAATTAATATTGTTAAAATAACCATACTACCCAAGGCAATCTACAGATGCAATGCAATCTCTTATCAAAATACCAAAGACATTTTTCACAGAATTAGAACAAATAATCTTAAAATTTGTATGAAAACACAAAAGACCCTGAACAGCCAAAATAATTTTGAGAAGGAAGAACAGAGCTGGAGGAGTCACGCTCCCTGACTTCAGACTAACTAATCAAAACAGCATGGTACTGGCACAAAAACAGATACATAGATCAGTGGAACAGAATAGAGAGCCCATAAATAAACTCATGCACTTATGGTCAATTATTCTACAACAAAGGAGGCAAGAATAAACTATGGGGAGAAGACAGTCTCTTCATTAAGAGGTACTGGGAAAACTGGACAGCTACATGGAAAAGAATGAAATTAGAACATTCCCTAACACCATATATGAAAATAAAATGATTAAAGACCTAAATGTGAGACTGGAAACCATAAAACTCCGAGAAGAAAACAGTCAGGACACTCTTTGACGTAAATTGTAGCAATTGTTTAGATACGTTTCCTAAAGCAAAGGAAATAAAAACAAAAATAAACAAATGGGACTTATTTAGGCTTAAAAGCTTTTTCACAGCAAAGGAGACCATCAAAAAAATGAAAAGACAACTTACTAAATGGGAGAAGATATTTGCAGATGATGATATCACTGATAAGGGGTTGATATCCAACATATATAAACAGCTCATACAACTGAACATCAAAAAAGCAAATAACCAGATTAAAAAGTGGGCAGAAGACCTGAATAGACATTTTCCCAAAGAAGACATACAGATGGCTAACAGGCACATGAAAAGATGCTCAACATCATTAGAGAAATGCAAATTAAAACCACAATGAGATATCACCTCACATCTGTCAAAATGGCTGTCATCAAAAAGAAGACAAATATTAACAACAAATGTCAGGATGTGGAGGAAAGGAAGCCCTCATAAGGGCTGGTGCAAAGGTAAACTGGTGCAGCCACTGTGGGAAATATTATGGTGGTTTCTCAAAAAACTAAAAGAGATAACATATGACCCAGCAACTCCACTCCTGGGTATGTATCCAAAAAAACTAAAAACACTAATTCGAAAAGATACAGCCCAGTGTTCATAGCAGAATTACTTACAATTGCCAAGATATGGAAGCAACCTAAGTGTTCATCAACAGATGAATGGATAAAGAAGATGCTATATATACATAAATACATATACAACACACAAATACATATATATACACACACACACACATACATACATACAGTGGAATACTACTAAGCCATAAATAAGAATGAGATTTTGCCACTTTCAGCAACATGGATGGTCGTGGAGAGTATTGTGCTAAGTGAAATAAGTCAGACACAGCCAAATACTGTATTATATCACTTACATGAGGAATCTAAAAAATAAAACAGCAAAAAGGAAACAGACTCAAGATATAAAGAACAAACTAGTCGTTACCAGTGGAGAGAGGTAAGGGAGAAGGGGCAATATAGGGGTAGGGGATTAAGAGATACAAACTATTATGTATAAAATAAATAAGCTACAAGGATATGTTGTACAACACAAGGAGTATAGCCAATATTTTATAACTATAAAAGGGGTATAACCTTTAAAAATAGTGAATCACTATGTTGTACACCTGTAACTTACATAATATTGTACATCAACTATCTCAAATAAATAAGTAGATCCTCATTTTTAACCCCAAACCTGTTTCTATTGTAGAAAGTCCTATTTCTAGTCCACTGGTCAGTTACCTACGTCAGAACCTGCAAGTTGCCTTGCAGTCAGCTTCTTCTTTACTCTCACAGACAGTCACAACAAATACTGCAAATTTGGCCTACTAATGTGTTTACAACCCAACACTTTTCTCCATCTCCATTTCCACTGGGTCAAATCAGACCACCACAGTCTTTCTTGTGGACCATGGCAGTTACCTCTAATTGGATGAATACATGAGTAATGAATGATCACTAAAAAGTAAGAGGTAAATATATAAAATTACTAAAATATAAAAGGTTGAAATAAATTCACAGCTGGTATACCTTTAGCAGACTACCCAGGAATTTGGGTAACACAATGAGTGTTTTCACACTGGTACCAACCAACACCAGTTCCTGGATTTTATAGTCAAAGAAATACAGAAGAAATTATTGACCATTTCGACTATGGAGCAGGCCTAAAATGGTTTAAGTTCATGTAAAGATAAGAATCCATAGCTACCAAATCCTGATCATCTGTAGCAGCCAGGAGAGCTGCTACCTAAAAGATTAGCAGGGATTTGGGAAAATGCTAATGGTGCTGGTCCCTATTGCTTTAGCAGCACTGAAATTCATGTTTACCTCACCTCATGAGTTACTTTCTAGGGCTAAGGCTTACCTAAATAAAGCCAAACATTTATCAGAGTACATACAATATAGGCCGTCCTACTTTCCACCGTCATACTTACACAGGTAGTTAATGGACTGAGACCAGATTTTATATCCATTAGGCTAATGAATGAAAATCCTGACTCAGACTCCAAACTAAACTGAGCTATTTTGTTTCTGCTGCCCCCACCCACCATAATGCCAGATTTTAATTTATGGAATAGTAAACATATTCTTATTAGGAGGAAAATGGAGAATGGTTTGCTAACAGTAATCAGGAGTAATATCTGATTGAATTCATATATGGATCCGATATGTGATCCAACCTAAGAATCAAGGCAGTGGAACACTCTACTTAGCCCATGCATACCAGAGTCTAACCAGCTAAACCTGGTGAAGGCAATCCAGCTTTCCCATTTGTGGTTGCCCAACAAAAATTCTCATTCAACCTGGCAAGAGTTTGTGTTATTTCTGAAGACAGCTGACCTTATTGACTTAAACCACAGAGTAAATAAAATAATATCTGATAAATACATAGGCTTCCATAGGATTTCTTCATTGAAGGCTGCAGGTTTCTTATCAATTTATATTAATAATTTGTTTACATTTGTGGAATGGGGAAAATCTACAATTATCAAGATAATTGACTCATAAAATACCCAGCTTCTGTGCCATACAACCGACTGTTCCTGAGGCACTTTTACTGGAGAAGGTGGGAGCCTTGGCTGTTATCAGCGTGGAAGACACTGCTCTTCTCTTTCTGGGTATGGGCTGCTTCCAGAGCCTGTCCATCTCCAGGACAGACAGAAAGGCTTTGTGAGCAGGAAGTGAAGCTGGAGCCACAAAAGCATGAAGCCTGTGGAGGCAGGCGTCGTGGGCTCCGGACGTCTGCAGAAAAAGTTGAAAATAAGCCAATGTGTGAAGAATTGGGAGGCGTTTTGAAGCCCTCTCAAGACATCAAAAGCCAAGTATCACAAGAAAAGGAATAAAGAAATAAAAGCTGCCATTTTTATAGCCTTCTCAGGATTACTACCAATTGCATTTAACCTGAAAATATTTCATTGGATTAATGGTATTCATAACTACAAAAATAAAGAAGACATGTCTTGAAAAACAAAATAAACGTAAAAAAGAAAAGTAAACCTTTTGAGGAAGGAAACCTTTGATAATGAATATTTTAGAATTTCATCAACCTGTTTGACAATGTCTTTTGCCTGACTAGATCTGACAGTAAATCCCAGGAACCTTCACACAGTCACATGTGAACTTCATCTTCAGGTTTGTGTGTTTCTGCATCACGCCTGAAGGTCAGACAGGACAGACAAATTACCCGGAGCAGCAGAGGTGCACTTCTTCCTAAGAGTTGTGCAATGTTGAGATGGATCTAAATTTGGAAATTAAAAAGTGGTCCTAGTCAGGATTTAGAGAGCTAATATATCAACAAAGATTTTGGAAAAGCATTTTCAGGTGGCAGAATTTCAAAAGTCAGGGTAAAAATAGAATCTTTTCGACTCTTTCAAAACCTCCCAAAGTGTCTGTCACTTCCCTGTTTGTGCAAAATGTTGAAAATTTTAAATTTCCATTAAAAGGATTTTAAAAACATGTTTCATGATATGGAGCTACACAGCTCAGTATGGTAGCCACTGAGCTATCATATGGCCATGTGTGGCCTTGTGTGGCTATTTAAATTCATCAAAATTAATAAAGTTTAAAAATTATGGGGCTTCCCTGGTGGCGCAGTGGTTGAGAGTCCGCCTGCCGATGCAGGGGACACGGGTTCGTGCCCTGGTCTGGGAAGATCCCACATGCCGTGGAGCGTCTGGGCCCGTGAGCCATGGCCGCTGGGCCTGCACATCCGGAGCCTGTGCTCCGCAGCGGGAGAGGCCACAACAGTGAGAGGCCCACATACCGAAAAAAAAAAAAAAAAATTATGTACCTCAGTTGCACTAGCCACATTTAGATGCTCTGTGACTACTAGCTACCATATTGCATGGCAATGCAGTGTGGCTAGTAGCTACTATATTGCATGGCACAGACATAAAACATTTCCAACACTACAGAGAGTTCTATTGAACAGCACTGAACTAAAGCAACTTGTTTTGGTGTCTAATAGAGGTCACTAGGTCCAGGTTCTTAATAGAGGGTAGTGTACAGGGAGTTGAGTTAAGGTTTTCTTTTCCTTCCGTTTTTTACTATCAGTCAATAAGAGGAGGCTCTGGGAGCTAGGAGTTTGCCAAACTAATTTAGACATCAAATTTCTTTGTTGACGAACTTCCAGGGCATTGTTTCATGGAGCAAACTTTGGGAAATGTGGATCTGTAGAATAAGAAGTTTGATATCATGGACTATGCCTTACTCATCTCTCTCTCCCCCGTCTGTGTCCAGAATAATACCTCACATATAGTAGGTAAGTACTGTTGGCTTAACA
Organism: Phocoena phocoena; assembly: GCF_963924675.1. NCBI lineage: Eukaryota > Metazoa > Chordata > Mammalia > Artiodactyla > Phocoenidae > Phocoena > Phocoena phocoena. The sequence continues at coordinate 82,358,973 of NC_089220.1, read as the reverse complement.
GTCAGGTGCTAAGGCTAGGTGAAGGAGAAAGTGATAAACAGATACAGGATGAGAACCGTCTAGTTTTCAGGCTCCCAAACCAGTTGTATTCTCTACTGGGGCCACCAAATAAGGTAAAACCACCACTCTTCTATACCCTAGCACACAGAACTTTTTAATTTCTACATTTGGATTCACGTCTCTGATATATGCCATTTCACATTTTCATGGTTTGAGAAAGCAGGAAATGTTCTTAAATGTATATTTTCCTGAATTATTATTTAACTTCCTAAATTAATTTTGACTGGAATTTGCTTAGAACTCCAATCTTCCTCACTGCACTGGAAAGAAAGATGTCTACAGGCTCCAAAACTCCTCTGTCTTCATAGTATTGCAGTTTGGACAAGTTCTAATGAAAATTTGATGCTTTAAAAACGACTTAAATTTTCCTTTTAGTGACATATCTTACCAAAAGCTGGCTGGAGCCTGGGAGGCAAGAGAATATCTTTTCCAAGGAAAACCACAGATCCTTCTTTCAAAAAACTCTTCAACGTACCATAGTTTATTTTTCTTTTAACTGAGCCCTTCTTGAAATCCCAGTGCCTTCGTTGTTGTCCTAACTCTAAAACAGGATGAATACTCTCAGACCCTAGTGGGAGGGTAGAAAGAAAATGATGGTGAGAGGAAATTGCCTTGATCTCCACAGAAGCCAGGTGCTAAGCAAGCTCTCCACAGCCTTCCTGTCCTTAGTCTTTGCTCTTCTTTCCTTTGCCCAGATGTCTTCCTCTTTTACATGCAAAGACCCATCTCCTCCAGGAAGCTTTATATCCCCCCTTCTTCTGAATGCCTGTGATGTTCATCATTGGAGCTCCCACTCGGCATGGCCCTTGGTCTTCCTACTGAAGTGGGTACTTCTGTGCCATGTTCTGTCTCCCAGATGAGCTGAATGGCTCTTTAGACCAGAGATCAAGGTTTAGTGACTTTTTTGTTTCTTGAGCACTTAGCACAGTATCATGCAAGGGCCAGTTGTTCAATAAATGATGATAGTAAAAGCACCCTCACATACTGCTTAGAGTAGATAGGTTGTATCCAACCATAAAATTTACATTTAAAATCGTCTAATTTAGAATTTATGGTAATACGTATAACATAAAAGAGTTTGACAAATTAAAGAATTGCAAAAATATATTTTTCATAAATTTAACCTACATTAAAAAATCATTTTAAGCTCTTTAGAGACACTTTGTCACATAACAACCATTGTGATAATGCAGAAGGTAGATAAACTGAATTTACTTCTTTTTTTTCCTCGATAGTATTTCTTTATTGAGAGGTACTTCATGTAACATAAAATTCACCATTTTTAAGTGTACACATCAGTGGATTTTAGTCTAATCACTGTGTTGTGCGTCCGCCAGCACTGATTCCAGAATTTTTCCATTTTCCCAAAAAGAAACTCCACACTCATTAACAGTTAGCCCCAATGTCCCTCAGAAGCCACTAATCTACTTTATATCTCTATAGATTTGCCTACGTGACATTTCATGTAGGTGGAATCATACAATAGTGTCCTTTCGTGTCTGGCTTCTTTCACTTAACATGTTCTCAAGGTTCATCCCTGTTACAGTATATATCAGTACTTTGTTTTTATAGATGAATACTATTCCTTTGTATGGATATGCCCCATTTTGTTTATTCATCATCTGATGGACACTTGGGTTGTTTATATTTTTAGGCTGTTATGACTAATGCTGCTCCAAAAAATTGTGTCCAAGTTTGTGTATGGACATATTTTTTTTTGTTCTCTTGGGTATATACCTGGGAGTGGAATTGCCCTGTTCACTTTTTTTTAACTCTTCATATAAATCTTTGAAATCATACATTTTTATATCATTTTTATCTACTCACTAAAAGAGACCCCTGAGCGATTTCTCTTTGCTAGAATGTTGCAAACCAAGTGATTTTTTTCTGAGAAAGCATTTCTTTAGAAACAGAGTCATAGATACAGAGAACAAACAGGTTGCCAGAGGGGAGGGGGTGAGAGGAAGAAAGAAATTGGTGAGGGAGATTAAGAGGGTCAAGTTGCAAAATAGTGAGTCATGGGTATGAAATGTACAGTGTTGGAATAGAGTCAGTCAATAACTATGTGATATCGTTGTGTGGTGACAGATCATAACTAGACTTATTGTGGTGATCATTTTGAAAAATGCACAGAAATATCGAATCACTATATTGTGTAACAGGAACTAACATAGTGTTGTAGGTCAGTTATACTTTAAAAACAAACAAACAAACTCATAGAAAAAGAAATCAGATTTGCGATTACCAAAGGTGGGGAGTGGCAGGGGGGCTTGTATGAAAGTAGTCACAAGGTGCAGACTTCCAGTTATAAGAAAAATAAGTACTAGAGATGTAATTTACAACATGATAAATGTAATTAACACTACTCTGTGTTATACATCAAAGTTGTTAAGAGAGTAAATCCTGAGAGTTCTCATCACAAAGAAAAACTTTTTTTCTGTTTCTTTAATTTTGTGTCTATATGAGTTGATGCATGTTCATTAAACTCATTGTGATAATCATTTCCTGATGTATGTAAGTCAAATCACTATGCTGTACACCTTAAACTTACACAGTGCTGTATGTCAGTTGTATCTCAATAAAACTGGAAGGAAAAAAAGATTCTAATTCAGAATTGTTTCTCCACAAAGACTTCACTTAGTTTCTTGACTCTGCCATAGGGTATCTTGAGAGGACCTAGCCTCCTAGCCTCCCAACACAGCAGGCCTCCTCAGATAAATATGTCATCTGGTTCTACAAAGACAGGTTAGGACAGGTCCCCTAGGCAACCTCCAGCCAGATGGCTGACCCTCACTTCTTCCTAATAGAAAATCTGGAGCTACCACTGCTCTCATCCCATCTTTCTTAGATTCCTCTGCTTCTTGAATCACTGGAGCTATTTGACTTAGTGGCTGGAAAAATAAACACCAGTCCATCATTCGGCACAGTCTTTATAGGAACATTGTTCTGTGACGTGTGTGAGGGTTGTGTGGAGTAGCAAGGTAGAGCCCCTCCTTAACTTCCCATGGTGGCGAGGATCCAGGACCGAGAGGATGCCTTGCTGTGAGTGACAACTTGAAGATGGCTGTGGGAATGAACTGCCCCTATCCAAGTGCCTCTTTCTTCTCTGAATAAGGCTAATTGCTGACCTGGGAAGAAGAGATGTAAAGATGATCTATAACATGCCCAAGGATGAAAAATTATAGCATATTTCCAAGTTCAGAAAAATAAGTTTGCTCACATGGGTGTCAAAATGGTTTAGCAATGTTTTTCAGCCTTCAGGTATAAAATCATTTAGTAAGTCACAACCAGCATTATTTATACTGGGATGGGATGGGATGAGATGGGATGGGATGGAATGGGATGGGATGGGATGGGATGGGATGGTATGGGATGGGATAGAATAGAATAGAATAGAATAGAAAAGAAAAGAAAAGAATAGAATAGAATTTTTTAAAATTCTAAAAATATATATCCCCCAGGTAGCAAGCAAGGATAAGTATTATTTCTTCAAACTTTGTCTTAGTTGTATGTGGGGTGTGTGTATGTATATGTGTGTGTGTTACATCTGGGTCATGATGCAAAATGCACTTCTTTCTCTGGATTACCCTCAATAATGTTTGAAAACCACGCCTCTGTAGAAATCTTCAATTACTTTTTCTTGTTAGCAATGGACATTTGCAAACATTTCTGAACATTTTCTTGTCTTATGTATAAATATCCTATTTTTGTCTAAAGCAAAGGCTAATTACCATTTTTATCATTCCCCTGCAACCAGAAGTTGTATAAGAAGTATTTGTGGTATCTTTTATATGAAAAGCCAGATGAGGTGTGCTATGTCATTTCAGAAGTAGAGATTTCTGGAATTGCTAAATGATTTTGAGAGAAAACAGAGCTATCAATCTTCTCTACCCTCAGGAACATTCCAAATGGGCTAAAGCATTGTTTTGGAGGTGTGAGTAGGGAAGCCAAGGAAATCAGCAAACAGCATGAGAGCAGGTGTGAACACAAAACATTGCAATGTTTCATCTAGAAAATTCCAGTCTGTCCTTTACATACATTGCCACACAAAATGAGTGGCCTTCAAGAGAATCTTAATATACATGTCTCCTAAGCAATAGGGAAATGTGTAAGTCTCTTTAATGGCATAAAAAAGACAGTAAAACCCATGATGCGTTATGAGCATTGCCACTAAGTTTCCTATTTTTAATAAATGTCCATTATGTGGAAACCCAAAGAAGGAGAGTCCAGTGAACCTTTCTTAATGTACTTCCTTTCTAACCTCAGTTATCCCACCAACTCTTGTAGAACACACATTATAAGCCATTAAAGCTTCACAATAGTAGAACAATCACAGGAACAAGAACATTTTTCCAATGAGGGTCCTGGTTGTATTCTGTGACTTGTATTTCTAGGCTTTAACTCACATCTCAGACACTACTCAACATTCTTAGAAAACCTTCATAGAAGTCTTTCTTCAGAAGCCTCACTTTATTTCTTCTTCTCCTTTCCCATTTTTACTCATTGAAAACAATCTTCAATCTTGACTTCTCACTTATGTTCCAGTTCCAAATTTCTAACACCTGTAAGAAACTTGGATGTCTGGTTGCCCCACCGATTTCAATGTTTCTATCACCCAAACTCTCTCTCTCTCCCTCCTTCCCATATCATCCCATTACATACATCATTGCTTCAGGCAAGAAACCCAAACAGCATTTTGAAACTCTTCACCCACCATTTCAATAGGATCTATTTTTAATTTCTTTGAAATGTCATTGAGATTTGCCCTTTTATCCATTTACACAGGGACCCTATAGTCATGGTTGTAGTCACCTTTTGCCTGAGTTACTGCTATAGCCTCTTCCATTCCTTGTTCAACAGACAGGGAAATTATAGGCAGAAGGACAACTTAAAATTTTATTACAAATGTGCTATGTGTCAAACACTATACTAGTCATAGAAATAACACCATAATGAGCAATACTCAGTCTGTAACATCAAGTTTCTCAGAATATCTTGGCTGCTACCGCTGTACTAGTACCAGATATTCTTAAACATCTCTGCCATTGTGTCACTCTCCTCCATTATTTGGGATTAAGTACAAATGCTTTTGCCTGACTTTTGTGGTCTTTCCTATTTGGAAAGACTCCATCTGTCCACCTTATTTCCCTTAATTCCCTGAGATGCCTCATTTCATGCAACAATCTACACTCCTACCTGTCTCCTTCATGCTCCATATACCTTTTTACTTCTGGTCCTTCCGAACCTTCTTCCCTCCCTCTTTCCACACAAGTTATCCATCCTTCTGAGTCTATTTGGTGTCCACCTTTTCCACAGAGCCTTCTGTGACTCCCCCAAACCAGTTTTTCCTGTCTCAGTCCCTATTGTGCCAACAACTGGAGGATAATTCTGCCTTAGGGCACTGAGTAGTATTAATTGTATCATATGTTTTAGGGTACCCCTACACATCCGAAGTACTTAATATTGGCCCCATACCATCCAGTACTGTGCCAAAACAATAGCAGATATAGATTTCCCCAAGCACACCCTTCCATTTCACCATTCCATGACTTTATTTATGAAATGTTCAGTGACTGACCCCCTGTGCCTGGCCCAGGGTTAAACATTGGAGGTACAGGCATATGCAAACAAATAGATCCTCGTAGTAGAAATAAATACACAGTACAACAGAAGCCCAGAGGAAGGAGATATTAACTCTGAGGAAGTAAAGGACAGCGGAGTCTCCTGAAAGAGTTGCTCTTTCCAGCCTGCAATATCCTTCCTTTCCTTTTTTTTTTTTTTTTTTTTTTTTTTTTTTTTTTGCGGTACGTGGGCCTCTCACTGCCGTGGCCTCTCCCGTTGCGGAGCACAGGCTCCGGCCGCGCAGGCCCAGCGGCCATGGCCCATGGGCCCAGCCGCTCCGCGGCATGTGGGATCCTCCCGGACCGGGGCACAAACCCGCGTCCCCTGCATCGGCAGGCGGACTCCCAACCACTGCGCCACCAGGGAAGCCCCTTCCTTTCCTTTTTAACTAGCAAATTTTATTCATCCCTCATGAATCAGCTCAAGATCTACCTCTTCTGTATAGCTTCTTATTTTTTGTCAACCAAAGAAGGAATAAAAGACTTAGAGAAGTGTGATGATGTGGCCAAATGATGCACACCTTTTCTTCATATGTTCTCCATGAGTATTTTTATCTTTGATACTTGTTTAAAGTAATTCTGCTTATAAATCTTTTTGGATTTTGTGGTAACTAGATGTAAAGGACAATCTTGGACATTGACTTCAGGTGTATTAGAGTTATTTGCAGAAATTATTTAGATTCTGTGACCCTCCTTGTCTGTCTTCTTTTACTTTCTTTTTTTCCTTTTCTATTTCTGTACTTAATTTCTTAAAGGCTCTCAGTAGACATAAGAGAGTATATAAAGGAGGTGTTGTGCTCTCCGCCTAGAACAAGTCCCAGACTGTATGGCTAATCTAGTGAGTATGTTTTGAAAAGGTCTCAGTTTCCTTCCCTTGATCACAGGGAAGAGGTGTTTGATCTAACCCACCTAATCTTTCATTTCCAGCCAGTTGTGAAAACATGCTTCTCAGGAGTCCAGACCACTGCAGTGGAAGGGAGTAAATAATCAGGGAAGAGTGGTTAAATATAGATCAGGGTTTAGATTTATAAAACTTCAGCTAGTTGGTCTGGCGGTTCCTCCTTGGAACCCCATCCAGAGCTGCTCTTGTCAGTGGTGTGTGTTTCTTAATTTCTGTTAACCATTTTAGTGTCAGAGCTCTTTATTTTCTCAGCCTTCCTAATAATGTAAATGTTCTGACTTGCCTTTTTCAAAAGAAGGCAAAGAATCCACTATGTCCATTCACATTTATTCAGTAATTGCTCACTAAATTCCTATGCCTCAGACATTGAAAGTAGATACTGGGGAAACCACAAAAATGATTCAGCTTAAAATATCAGTTTGACATATCACTGGGAAGTTTCCATTGATACAAATTATATGAATCATTTTACCTCTTTTTCTTTCAGAACACTGTCATATAATGTGTGTGTAGAGGAGGGTATTGGAAACAAAAGCTTTCCTCCTGGTAGGAGTGTAGAATGGCATTTTCAGGGTACTTTGTGATTATCAAAATCTCAAATATTTCTACTTCTGAACCATCCGCTCTACTGCCATAAATGTAGTCTATTGGTATCATCATACAAATAGGCCAAATGTGTAAGAATTTTTATTGCAGCATTGCCTCTAATAGCAAAATTAAACAAATATCTATTAACGGGAATATGTAGACAACATATAATGAAGACATTCAATGAAATACAATGCAACTATTTTTTTTTAATGAAACAGATCCATATGTGTGGATGTGGAAATATTTCTAAGATGTGTTGCTTTAAAAATAATTTATAGCAAACTTTTGAGATGTCATTTATATTTTTTTACAATGCTTTATAAAGACTTTCATCACCAACCATAATGTAAAAGTAATAGGTCAAAGAACATCAGATTTACCTTCTCTGTCCTAGACCACTGTAAAAATGAACAAAGCATTTTAAAGCAACTGTGTTCACAAATTTGAAGCTTGACAGTGAAGAGCTGCCTGTGATCTTTGAGATGAGGGAAACATGTGACATGAGCTCCACATTCACCAGGGCTTTCTATATCAGGGAACTATACCAACTATGGCACAGGTATATAGATATAGATATAGATTACCCTTGAATTCTAAGCTATGCATACCCAGTGAAAATTCTGGGATAATAGCTACTGATGGGTTGTGAGCTAGATGGAGATTCTGGAGCTTGCACAATACTGAGATATGTTGGAATTCCAACCAACCAGAATGAAGAGACCTTGATGAATACCCTGTGTATTCAGTTGAGACCTTACAAAGGACATACTGTGGAATAGGGCTACTGCAACTTTGCATAAAGGTGTTCCTAGAGTAGCTCAACAAACCAAGCTTTGCTGATATTAAACTGATCCTCCAATAAATTATTTTATTATTACTTTATAATTATTATAGTAAATTTCCAAAATAAAATATAGCACTATTCAAAGAAAGAAAGAAAAAGACTTTAAGAATATAGCATCCTAATATTCAATATATATTCAAATAAATTACTAGACATGTGAAAAAGTATGAAAATATGACCCATAACCAGGAACTGAGAACAGTAAACAGAAAAGGCCCAGTGATGATACAAATGTCAAATTTAGGAGAAAAATATTTTTTAAAAGAAAGAAAATGAAAATATAGATCTAATGAGAGAATAGGTGGAACATTTCAGCAAAGAGGAGAAAGACACATACCAAAAAAAAAAATCTATTAGAACCAAAAAATACAATATCTGTAATGAGAAATACAGTACATGAACTGAATAAAAGATCAGAAACTCCAGGAAAAAGTATCAATGTCCTTGAAAATTGTTCAATATAAGCTATAAAATAAAGCACAGAAAGACTGAAAAATATAGGCACACAATGACTTGTGAGACAGTATAGAGCAACCTCTAATGTGTGTAATTGGAGTCCAGGGAGAGGAGTGATAGATTGACGCAAAAGAAGAAATTTTTTGAAAAAATAATGACTAAAAAGTTTTACAAATTTTAACATATCAACCCACAAAATTTAAAACGTTGACAAAACCAAAACCAAAACCAAAACCCTACACCTAGGTACATCATAATTAAATTGATAAAAATCTAAGACAAGAGAAAATTGTTAAATTGATAAAAATTTAAGACAAGAGAAAATTGTTAAAGACAAGAGAGAAAGACACAACACATTCAGGGGAAAGACAATAAACACGGACTCCGCACAAACAATGCAAGCTACAAAACAATGGAAATGGCATCTTTTAAGTGCTGGGGTAAGAAAACAACCCTTCCACCTGAAATTTCACAATCTGCAAAAGTATTCTGCAAAAATGAAGGCAAAATAAAGATATTTTCAAATAAAGAATAGCTGACAATGACAACATTCATAACTAGGATAACTACACTACCAAAGAAAAAATGTTCAAAGAAGGTCTTCAGTCTAGAGGATAACTGATGCTAAAAGGAACTCAGGTATTAGCAAGGAAGTGAAGAGTGCCAAATATAGTAAATATTTGGAAAAATATTACAGACTTCTTCCTTTAGTATCTTAATTTATAAGACTATTTAAAGGGAAAAATGACCATGAGGTGTTTAGTTTTAACACAGATAAAAGTAAAACATGTGACAAGAAGCACAAAGGATAGAGGATAAATGTTTTAAGGTTCTTACATTGTATGTGAAGAGATAAAATTCTAATTTAAATTAGACGGTTATAACCAGGCACTATAAAACTCTTAGAGGAAATCACAGGAAGAACACTCTTTGACATAAGTCACAGCAAAATCTTTTTTGACCCACCTCCTAGAGTAATGGAAATAAAAACAAAAATAAACAAATGGGACCTAATGAAACTTAAAAGCTTTTGCACAGCAAAGGAAACTATAAACAAGACGAAAAGACAACCCTCAGAATGGGAGAAAATATTTGCAAACGAATCAATGGACAAAGGATTAATCTCCAAAATATATAAACAGCTCATGCAGCTCAATATTAAAAAAACAAACAACCTAATTAAAAAATGGGCAGAAGACCTAAATAGACATTTCTCCAAAGAAGACATACAGATGGCCAAGAAGCACATGAAAAGCTGCTCAACATCACTAATTATTAGAGAAATGCAAACCAATGCAAAACAAAACTACACCAGTCAGAATGGGCATCATCAGAAGATCTACAAATAACAAGTGCTGGAGAGGGTGTGCAGAAAAGGGAACCCTCTTGCACTGTTAGTGGGAATGTAAATTGATACAGCCATTATGAAGAGCAGTATGGAGGTTCCTTAAAAAACTAAAAATAGAATTACCGTATGACCCGGCAATCCCACTACTAGGCATATACCCAGAGGAAACCATAATGCAAAAAGACACATGCACCCCAATGTTCATTGCAGCACTATTTACAATAGCCAGGTAATGGAAGCAACCTAAATGCCCATCAGCAGACAAATGGATAAAGATGTGGTACATATATACAATGGAATATTACTCAGCCATAAAAAGGAATGAAATTGGGTAATTTGTATAGACGTGGTTGGACCTAGAGACTGTCATACAGAGTGAAGTAAGTCAGAAACAGAAAAACATATTAATGCATATTTTTGGAATCTCGAAAAATGGTACAGATGAACCGGTTTGCAAGGCAGAAATAGAGACACAGATGTAGAGAACAAATGTATGGACACCAAGCGGGGAAAGCGGGGTGGGGAAGGATAGTGGTGGGATGAATTGGGAGATTGGGGTTGACATATGTACACTTTTGTATAAAATAGATAACTAATAAGAACATGCTGTATAAAATAACTAGCTAAATAAATAAGACTGTTATAAGTTGATAATTCATGTAACTGCATGACCAACCACTGAAAATGAAAACAGTGACAGCTGAAAAAAAACAAAGAAAATGGAACAGTAATAAATACTTGATTAAAAGATGACAGAAAAAGAGGAAAAACAAAAGAATAAGAAAAATAGCAAAATGGTAGAGTTAAACACAATCATATCAATGATTACATAAATGGAAATAGAGTCAACACTGATTAAAAGGCAAAGGTTGTCTGACTGTATAAACAAGCAAGATTCCACTGTATTAAGACAGTTAAAAATAACAAAGTGGAAAATATTTAGTATGTATATGAAAGAGGGGACATCATAGAGATTGTAAATATTTTGAAAGGATAAAGTAATATTATGAACTGGTTTGTACCCATAATACCAATTCTACAGAAAGTCTCAGAATCTAATGGAAGAGGAAATATTTCCCAACTTGTTTTATGGGCCAATATTACACTAGTATCCAATTTAGAGAAAAACATAAGAAGAAAAAAAAAGATAGAAAAATATTCCTCATGCATAAATCATAAAAATTCTTAACAAAATGTTAGCAAATTAAATTCAGCAATATATCAAAATCATAATGCATCATGACCAAGAGAGGTTTATCTGGAATGCAATATTGGTTTACCATTTGGGAATCAATCAATATAGACCATATTAACAGAATGAAGGCCAAAAATATCCTGCATAGTCATTTTTATAAATGCAGAAAAAGCATTTAACAAAATTAACCACCCATTCACGATAAAAATCTTCAGAAAACTAAAAATAAAGGAAACTTTCTCAACCTGATCAAGTGTTATCTGTAAAAAAAAAAAACCTACAGCAGAGCACAGGGAATTTTAGGGCAGTAAAACTGTTCCATATGATACTATAATGGTGGGTACAGGACATACGTTTGCCAAAATCCATAAAGTGTACAACAGAAAGAGTGAACTCTAATGTAAATATGGACTTTGGTTAATAATAATATGTCAGTAATCATTTATCAATTGTAACATAAACATCAGATCTACTGCACTAGTGCAAGATATTAAGAATAGGGGAAACTGGGAGTGCGGGAAGGAGAGCGTATAGGAACTCTCTGTACTTTCTGCTCAATTTTTCTGTAAAATAAAAAGTGCTCTATAGAGTAAAGTCGATTTTTCAAAAGCCTACAGAAAAAAATCAAACTTAATAGCGAAGCATTGAATACTTTCCCACTAAAAGGGGAAACAGGGCAGGGATGTCCACTCTCACCATTTCTATTCAACTTTGTGCTGGAGGTTCTCGCTAGCACAATCAGCTAAATAAATAAATACCTAACATAAAGATTGGAAAGTAAAAGAATACTGTCTTTATTTGCAGATTACATGGTGATGTACATAAAAAGCCCTAAGGAATGTACGGTAGGACTCCTAAACCTAATAAATGAATTTAGCAAAGTCATTGGAAACAAGTCAAAATACAAAAATAAATTGTATTTTATGTAAGCAATAAATAAACAAAAGACATAAGATATTAAAATTCCATTTACAGTAGAATCAATAAATACATATTATTTTGGAATAAATTTAACAAAAGGTGTTTAAGGGCTCTACAATGAAAACTATTCCAGCAGGCCTTTTTGAAGAAATTTTGACAGACTGATTCTGAAATGTATACCAAATTTGAAAGGACTTAGCCAAACAATCTTCAAAAAGAACAAAGTTAGAGGACTTACATTACATGATTGCAAGATGTACTATAAAGTTATGATAATTGAGACAATGTGATATTGACATAAAGGTATAGACATACAGATTAATGGAACCAAATCAGTAGTCTAAAAATAGCACCAGTGTATGATCACTGTTTTTAAAAAGGCACCAAAGTAACTCAGAGAAAGAAAAGTCTTCAGAATGTCATGCTGGAAAACTGGATAATGTATTTTAAAAATGAACTTTGACCTCTATCTCACAGCACACTCAAAACTTAATTTGAGATAGATCATAAACATAAATATAAAAGCTAAAACTTCTAGGGCTTCCCTGGTGGCGCAGTGGTTGAGAGTCCGCCTGCCACTGCAGGGGACATGGGTTCGTGCCCCGGTCTGGGAAGATCCCACATGCCGTGGAGCGTCTGGGCCTGTGAGTCATGGCCACTGAGCCTGTGCGTCTGGAGCAGGAGAGGCCACAACAGTGAGAGGCCTGCGTACCGCAAAAAAAAAAAGTAAAACTTCTAGAAGAACACAGAGGAATCTATCTTTGCAAACTTGGAGTAGTCAAAGCCTTTTAGACAGGACAGAAAAAGCACCATAAAAGCAAGATAAATTATACTTCCTTAACATTAAAAAATTCTTCTCATAAGAAGACAATGTTAAAAAATGAAAAGGCAAGCCATAACCTAGAGGAAAATGTTTGTAATACATATAATGGAAAAAGTGACTTGTGTCCAGAAAATACAAAGAACTCTTACATCTTAATAATGAAAAGACAACCTGATTAAAAAATGGTCAAAATAATTGCATAGGGGCTTCCCTGGTGGCGCAGTAGTTGGGAGTCTGCCTGCCGATGCAGGGGACGTGGGTTCGTGCCCCAGTCCAGGAAGGTCCCACATGCCGCGGGGCGGCTGGGCCCGTGAGCCATGGCCGCTGGGCCTGCGCGTCCAGAGCCTGTTGCTCCGTGGCAGGAGAGACCGCAGCAGTGAGGGGCCCTTGTACCAAAAATAATAATAATAATAATTGAATAGACACTTCACAAAAGAATGTGCAAAATAACCACTAAACACGTGAAAAAGTAATCAAAGTTATTCATCATCAGGAAAATGCAAATTAAACCCAAAATTATATATCACTTCATACACAATAGAGGCTCTAAATGTTGGTGAAGATATGGAGCAACTGAATTTCTCATACATTGTTAGTGGGAGTGTAAAATGATACAGACATTTTGGAAAACCAGCAGTTTCTTATAAAGTTAAAATACATACCCTTGGACCAGCAATTTCACTCCAGGGACAAAGACATATGTTGGCCTAAAATACTTGTCTATGATTGTTCATATCACAAACCAAAAACAATCCAAATATCCATCAAGAAGGAAATGGATAAATAAATTGTGGTATATTCATATGATGGAGCAATAAAGAGTAATGAGCCACTGATGCATGCAAGAAAATGTACAGATTTCAAAAACATTTTGTTAAGCAAATGAAGCCAGACGTAAAGGATACTTTATGAAAAAGATACTGTATGATTCCATATTTTTTGAAACCCTACAACAGGTAAGGATTTGGTATTAGAATTCAGAGGATGGTGGCTTGTGATGTGGGGCTAGAGCAGGATTTACTGGAAGAAGCATGATGGAACTTCCTGGGGTAGTAATATTCCATATCTTGATTCATTTGTGGGGATACACAGATGTATGTATTTATCAGAACTCACTGAACTTACGATACATGCATTCATCTGCATATAAATTACACCTCAGTGTATAAAGGACAAACGTTTATACAAATGCACATCCCAAGGAGGGGATAGAAGAGAAAAAAGATTTTGTTGGTTTATTTTTTTTCCTTACTGCATCCCAAGAAACTAGAAGAATGGTTAGTACACAAAAGGTACTCAGAAAATACTAATTCAATGAATGAAGTGATACATATGAAAAAATTTGAATAATGAACAAAAAACTGTTAATAGTAGTTACCTTTGAAAGTCAACCTAATAAAAGGGGGATGTTTACTTCCAGCTTTTCATCTTTCCATCCAGTCAATCCTGAACACATATTACACCTACAGATGTGCACACACACAGATACACGCATGGTTTCAAAAACTCATGTTACATTTTTGCATGTTTTTTTTAAAGCTAAATTTTGGCAAAAATTAAAATGTCTAGCACCTAATGGAACCCAGTGTATTTTTGTTGAATACATGAATTAATAGATAAATGATGATTTTCCAAATAATATAAACCATTTGAGTTTTTAATAACTTCAGGTCCTCTTTATACAGTTCAATGTGTGTCAAAGGCTGAACTAAAAATATCATAGTACCTGTTAGCAACAAAATTGGCTATCATTGACAAAGAGTATCAGGGAGATTAATTGCTGCTGATCTTCTCAGCAACTCTGCAAAGAGGATATTATTATCTGTAGTTTACAAATGATAAAAATTGAGGTCAGGGGAGCTAAAGATTTGTCAGGATTCTTAGGCACAGGGAGTGGCTAATTCAGAATGTGCTGCTACATCTGATCCCTTAACTTATACTTTTTATAATGAATTTCTTTGCTTCTTATATGTCATAACTTAAGAGGAAAATAAAAAGTCATATTTTTAAAAGGCAAAATAAATTTATAATATAGCAGCCAAAAAGACTGATTTTGGGAGGAAGAGAGTCACCAGGAAGAAGAGTTGCTAAATGGTAGGTACAGAATCTGACTAAGGGGTAGGCCAGCTTGACCACTGCTTAAAGAACTGACTTGGGGGCATTGAAATATCCATGGAATAAATTAGAAATGAGTTGCTTGCCAAGTTAGATTTTCTCAAGTGGCTTTTTATGTTACTATGGAAATGCAAATTTGTACAAATGCAGCTGAAGCCGATAGAGCTTCAGATGGAAATGTAAGCGAGTCCTCACTAGCACGAACACGCCTCTACTGAATAATTTTGCAACATGCACATGCAATTGTAGTCAGCCAAAAGACAGCAGTAGCTGGCAGCTGAAGCTCTGAGATCAAACATTTGCACAGCACAAGGCTGTTCACAGGACTGAGGAATTTCCTTCATTATCTAAATCTTTAATGAGCTTGCCAAGAAGTTGTCTGGTTTGGATAATCACAGAAGAACAGAAGAGAGAATAAGAGCTATAGGAAAGCAGGAAACTTTTGTCTGCTCTTATTTTTCAGACTTTTGACTCTGCTTTGGGCAGCAAAGTGAATCAACAAATGAATTTATCTCTGTATACATCTTTTGTTAATGGGAAATCAGAATCTTCCTACCCCTTTAAGTAAATGTTGAATAAATATCTAAAAATTCATTTTGAAATGGAACCAAATGATTAGTCTGGAGACACCCATGTGTCTAGGTCCAGGCTTGGCTATGTTTATATAGTCTTTCTTTTTACCCTTTTCATCATGGAATCATGGCGGGGAAAAGGCAAAGAACTCCCCTAAGATTAGGATTATCTGAGGAAAAACAAAAAGTACAATCTTAAACCACATTTTTAAAAGACCATACAATTTTGAGTGGTACGTACTAAATGCTAACCTGAGTATGGAATGTAAACATGTTACAGGAATTCAGACATCAGGCCATGTGCCAGTGGCAGAAAGGAAAGAGTTTGGTTTGAGGTGGATCTTGAGCTGCACTTGAAAAGTCAGTAGAATTTGGGACAGAGACGAATACTAGACACAGGTAGAATGCTACTAAAGAACTATGGTATCCCATTGTTTCTTCCTTTTACCTGCTCTGCACCATCCCAACCATCCCCATAACTCAGTACCTCTCAACTTTGTGTATGTACATACACACACACACACACACACACACACACACACACACACACACACATGTTCTTACCTTGAAAGAAGATTTTTAGCGAAAGTGTATGACTGGCTATAATAGCTACTTTTACATCAAAATTAACTCAGTAATTTGCAAGAGCTTCTCACAAATATTAGTCCTTACTGAAAAGCAGAATTGTAAAAAATAGTGAAGACAAATTTTTCATCCCTTGGATTCTTCCACAGGCATAACTTCTCTTCAAACATCAACACAGGGGAAAGTTTACCAAAAAGTTCCTATTCAGCTTGGGACAAAATTTAAATGCTGTCCATTTGGCACCTGCTTGTAATGGAAGATGCTAGCAGCTATGTTCTGAAAGAAGACTTCTGTGAACAAGGACTTGGCCTGCCTTCAGTCCTTCAACGCTATCTGTAGTAGTAAGAGTAGAAACACCAGCATCACTCATTAGGTAAAACGTGAGGTTTTCTGTTGTTTCTTCAGCAGTGAACCAGATGTTGGCATGACTCTTTCTCTCCTTGGCTGGTCACGGAGAAGTCTTATTTGGAAACTTTAGCACATATAGAGGGACCCTTTGTTGGTTAAGAGAAAAGAAGCTGGAATGTTCATTTCTGAGTTATTTCTATTTCTATATTGTGGTAGCTTACTTTCCAAAAAGATTATTATAGGGATAAACCAGTCTTTAACTTTTGAAATGACGAATCACACTTCTTTTAAGCCTTCTTTTCTTAACTCCATTTAAAAATATAATCACAGCAGTATAATTGTACATTTAATGATGTAGCAAAAGTCACCTCCAATCTGCAAAATTACTTCAACTAATATGGAGGAGAGAGAATAGGTAGAAACAATCCTTGATCTTACCATAATTTAAAAAGAAAATGTAATCACATGCCAAGACATGCGTCAACCATGCAAATGGTTTTTATAGATATCCACTGGTGAACAGGAAGTATTAAAAACTCTAGGAAATATTCCACAAATATTTTACTACCCATGAACAAGTTTTATGAAAATATATACTTACTCTTTATACCTATCCTAAATTTTATAAGGCCCTGTCTTTGTAGGCATTCCAATTTTTATATTGATTATAAGTGAGATTATAAGTAAATGAAGACTTAAGAGAAAGAGATAGGTGAGAAACAACTTATGAAAAAGAGGATGACTTAAAAGACAAACTATGGTTCTGGATTCATAGTAAAGCTACAAAAATAATTTTAATTTTATTTCAGAGTGAAACCCCAAACCAGCATGAGTTATATAGCTATGTAGAACTAAAGTTTTGAAAAAATATATGGTATGTTTTATAAATACAAAGAACAAGTAAAATTAAGGTGTTAGAGAAAGCCTCCTGAAACACTGATAGAGTGATCATTCATTCTAACCTGTATTGACTAATCCACTATAAAAGAAAAATGATGCTGAGAATATAATAATTATTATGGGAAACTTTCATAGCTTTACATTGAAGAGAATTTATGGTTGTAAAGACTTCTAGAGCAAACCAGAAAAAAAAACCCATAGAAATTACATAAACAAATCAAGAATTTGGGGAAGATTTCTGCTCATGGTTGGAATGTATAAATTCATGAGACTATCACTGTCACTCTAACCATGAGAATAAGCCAGATAAGCTACAAAATTATAGCTTAAAAAACCCATCATAAAAAGTAAATAAATGGACCTAATTAAACTTAAATCTTTTGCACAGCAAAGGAAACCATAAACAAGATGGAAAGACAACCCTCAGAATGGGAGAAAAGATTTGCAAATGGAGCAACTGACAAAGGATTAATCTCCAAAATATACAGGCAGCTCATGCAGCTCAATGTCAAAAAAACAAACAACCCAATAAAAAAAATGGACAGAAGACCTGGATAGACATTTCTCCAAAGAAGACATACAGATGGCCAACAGGCACATGAAAAGATGCACAGCATTGCTAATTATTAGAGAAATGCAAATCAAAACTACAATGGGGTATCACCTCACACTGGGCAGAATGGCTATTATCAAAAAGTATACAAATAATAAATGCTGGAGAGGGGGTGTATAAAAGGGTGCAGCCACTATGGAGAACAGTTTGAAGGTTCCTTAAAAAACTAAAAATAGAGCTACCATATGATCCAGCAATTCCACTCCTGGGAATATATCCAGAAAGGACGAAAACTCTAATTTGAAAAGTTACATGCACCGCAGTGTTCATTGCAGCACTATTGACAACAGCCAAGACATGGAAGCAACCTAAATGTCCATCAACAGAGGGATTGATAAAGTAGATGTGGTACGTATATACCATGGAATATTGCTCAGCCATAAAATGAATGAAATATTGCCATTTGCAGCAGCATGGACCTAGAGATTATCATACTAAGTGAAGTAAGTCAGACAAAGACAAATATTAAATATATCAAATATATTTGATATAAATATCAAATATAAGTGGTATCACTTATATGTGGAATCTTAAAATATGATACAAATGAACTTATTTACAAACCAGAAATAGACTCAGACATAGAAAACAAATTTATAGTTACAAGAGGGGTAAGGGAGGGGGTAAATTAGGAGTTTGGGATTAACCGATACACACTACTATATATGAAATAGGTAAACAACTGGGACCTACTGTATAGCACAGGGAACTATACTCAATACCTTGTGATAGCCTATAATGTAAAAGAATCTGAAAAAGAACAAATATGTATAGGTCCCTCCATATTGCTGAATGAGTCATCTTAGAAGTGTGTCAACTAACTACAGGTGATTTACCCCAGCTGATGCTACATGGGACAGAAAAATTTCTCAGATGAACTCTGCCTTAATTCCTGACCAACAGTATCATTTTTTTCATATGGGATACCACTTGACCTAGCACATTTATTAAAGGGACATTTTTTTATCCATTGCTCTGAAGTGCCATCCTTGCCATAAATCAAATGTCCACAGGTGTGAATCTCTTTCTGGATTCTATATTCTCTTCTATTTGTCTATCCTCACAAAATGTCACCTGCTATAATTACTCTATCTTTAATTCTTGATTTCTGGTAGTGGAGGCCACCAAGTTTATTCTTCTTTCAGATTGTCTTGGAAATTTTTGATTCTTTGAATTTTCATATAATTGTAGAATCAGTTTGTGTAGAGGTCTCTCACATCTTTATTGAACTGTTCCCTATATAGTTTTTCATGTAAATGGCATTTTTAAATTTTAATTTTAACATTCTCACTGATGGTTACTGGTAATGTGAATATAATTGATATTTTTAAACTTTGAATTATATCCATCAACCCTGCTAGCTCTTACTTAATTCAATTGCTTTTCTGTATATTATTTTTAAGTGTTCACAACTATGTGAACCTACAATTCTATAACTTTAGCAGTTTTAATAGGTATATAGTAACATCCCATTGTAGATTTAATTTGCATTTCTCAATCTTTTGTACCTTTTTACTGCTGAGTAGCAAGCATTCTGTCATATGGATATACAACTGCTCATTTATCCATTTCTGCTAGAGGACATTTTATTTATTTCTCGCAACATTTATGTATAATTTTCTATAATTGCTATACGCTTATTATTTTTTGTGAACATGAGTTTTTATTTCTCTTGATAAATACCTAGGGGTGTGATTAATGTGTCATGTGGTAATGTATATTTAACTTTTAAAAAAATCTTTATTGGAGTATAATTGCTTTACAATGTTGTGTTAGTTTCTGCTGTACAACAAAGTGAATCAGCTATATGTATACATATATCCCCATATCCCCTCCCTCTTGATGTATGTTTAACTTTATAAAAAATTGCAGCATTGTTTTTGAACAATGTAACATTTCTTATTCTAACCAGCAATATATAGGAGTTGCAGATGTTCCTCCATCCTTTTACTTTAAACCTATGTGTCTTTATATTTAAAATGAGTTTCTTATGGGCAGCATATAATTGTCTCTTTTAGTACAATCTGACAGCCTCTGCCTTTTAATTGGGGTCTTAAAACCATTTGCATTTAATGTGATTATTGATAAGGTTGGGTTTAATTTATCATCTTGCTGTTGTTTTCTGTGTTCTTTTAGGTTAGTTGCATAGGTTTTGTTCCCTATTTTTTCCCATTGTTGGCTTATTAGCTATAACTCTTTGGTTTTGGCTTATTTTAGCCATTGCCTTAGGGTTTATAGTATATGTCTTTAATTTATCACAGTCTACCTCTAAGTAATATTATACAGTTTCCTATATAAGAACTTTATAACAGTATATGCTGTGCTTCTCTCAATACCTAAGGTCGTCATGTCTTTCCTTTACTCCTATGCCCCAGGTTGATCTCTATGTCACTGGATTTCCCATAGTCCAGAACTGTGTAGTAAAGAATGTTCAAAGGCTATTTCAGCATTATTTCATTTGTTTCAGTTTAATCTATGATTAAAATTTTGATTATGCTTAATATTGCCCCCTCTACTTTTCCTTATGCTACTTTAGAGTCTATGTAAGTTAGTTAGACAACATTACCCTGAAGTAATTGGTATCAAGTTCCCTTTCTCCTGAGCTAGTTATAGTTTTGAGAAAATATGGAAAGGATTCTAGGAAGTATTGTAAATGATCAAAAGGATAATGAACTGATACCAGTTTAACATTTAAGTTGTAATATTTTATAAGTAATTAGAAAAGATTTTATTTTCTAATTTCTAAGTATAAGGAAACCTTTACTTTGCAATCTTGGAGTATTTATTTTTAAAAGTTTATAAAGTATATAATTAGCTAGACTTATTGTTGTGATCAGTTTACAATATATAAAAATATCGAATCATTATGTTGCATACCAGAAAATAATGTAATACTATATGTCAATTATACCTCAGTTTTTTAAAATATATGTATACATTTATATAACTTTGTTTGTTGCCTGGGTTAATTTCACACCCCATATATCTATTTTTTTAATTGAAATGTTTTCTTCAATTCAATAAGACTATTGAATTTGTTTTGTCTGAATTTGACAGTGTTGAATTCGATATTGTCTATCACCCTAGCTGTTCAATATCACGTTTTTTAAAAAGTGACTAATTTTGACTTCAAGTAATTTTAACAGCATGTAGACATATATTATGACAACACAAATATTTTGCTTAATAAAATATTAGAATTTTTTCTTCAGCATTAAATATAAGCTGAATGAACAAATGACCTATTTTAATTTAACTTGAAATGAGACCCAGATTATAAATACCATCATGTGTATAGTTTTCCAGTTATAATAAGGTGAGTAGGGTTTTTCTGTCTACTTTCAAAATTAACCTCAAAGTATTTCTTTTGCCTACTGAATTGTTCATACTAATTATTAAATAAAAGACTAAGTTTTCTCTCTATACCATAATTCCCCAGAAATGCTCATGTCTGAAAGGGAAATGTTACAAGACAAAAATAAGATTTTTTAGGCAGTGTAATGTCATATGGTGAAATTTCCATGAAAATATTTTCATAAGTAATGAAAGAAATATTATGAGCAGGTTCTTAAGCATATTCCTTGGGAGATGGTTTAAAAGGTATGAGAATGCTAAGGATACTCCAGAAAGGACTCCCCTTTTCCCAATATAAGCCTGGTTTTATTTTCAATATTTTAGGTGCAATTCCACTATCAAAAGTCACCTTGACTCTTAAAAGTCAAGACAAACACATTTTATTAAAAGCGAAGTATTTCTTGAAAAAATATTATCGCTTTAAAAAAGCTGGCATTTTTAATGTAAAGTGGAGATTGTTTTAAAGGATCACAAAGTCTGATGAATGAACTCTTAAAAATTGTAGCCCGGTTTGTTTTAAAGAAAACATGCAATTGACCAAGATTTAGGCTATGATTGAGGAGTCTTAGCAACTTGTATACCTAAAATAGATGGAAAACAAATGAGAGGACATCAAACACATTCTCACCACAGAGTTAACGAAGATCAATCATATATATCATTCCAAACCAAAGGATAATGGAATCATTTATTGTCTGCAGACATATATCAGGGTGCAGTTTGATGCTTGATCCTGGGACTATTAGCAAGTTGAAGTTTGGCTCCTGAAATGGGCTCCAGATCAGCCAATCCATAATTATTCATTTAACCTGTCAAATCATTGACTCAACTAAACAAAGCCTTGATTGATAAGTACTGTTACTAAGACTAGTGCCAAAGGTATGCTTAGTTTAAGGTACACCAAGTCAAGACCGAGTCTGTCCTCACAGGATTTGAAACACTGGGCCAGCCAGCCCCTGCTTAGTGAGCTGGTCTCCAATACCTTTCAGAGATGGATTAACTTTTCCAAGAATCCATTTTCAATTGCAGCCTGCTGGGAGACCAAAGGAAGTAGAAGAATCTGTCCCTTCCTCTCAGATTGATTAAAATCTCAGTAAGAGACAGAAGTGATACAGTAAAATCTGTTATCCCTCATGGTTGGTAAGGAGTTTTAGACAATCAAATATTGTGATCAAGAGTCCATGTATGTTTAAAGAATTAGAATGAAAATATAGTCTTAACTCCACATGTCATAATATAAATTATAGTAATATATTTGTAATGATCCAAAAAGCACAATTTTTAAAGGTTATACTCCATTTATAGTTATTATAAAATATTGGCCATAATCCCTGTGCTGTACAATATATCCTTGTTGCTTGTTCATTTTATGTATAATACTTTGTACCTCTTAATTCCCTACCCATATATTGCCCCTTCCGCCTTTCATCTCCTGACTGGTAACCAGTAGTTCATTTTCTGTATCTGTGAGTCTTTTTCCTTTTTTGTTATATTCACTAGTTTGCTGTATTTTTTAGATTCCACGTATAAGTGATATCGTACAGTATTTGTCTTTGACTTATTTCACTTAGCATAATATCCTCCAAGTCCATCCATGTTGTTGCAGAATAGCAAAATTTCATTTTTTATGGCTGAGTAGTATTCCATTGTGCATGTGTGTGTGTGTGTGTGTGTGTACACGTACATACATACCACATCTTCTTTATTCATTCATCTGTTGATGGACACTTAGGTTGCTTCATATCTATGCAGTTGTAAATAATTCTGCTATGAACATTGGTATGCATGTATCTTTTTGAATTGGATATATACCCAGGAGGAGAATTGCTAGGTTATATGGTACTTCTATTTTTAGTTCTCTGAGAAAACTCCAAACTGTTTTCCATGGTGGCTGCATCAGTTTACATTCCCATCAATAGTGTACAAGGGTTTCCTCACCAACATTTATCTGTCTTTATTTATTTATTTACTTATTCTTATTAGCCATCCATTTTATACACATCAGTGTATACAAGTCAATCCCAATCTCTCAATTCATCACACCACAACCCCCACCCCCTGCCGCTTCCCCCCCTTGGTGTCCATACTTTTGTTCTCTACATCTGTGTCTCAGTTTCTGCTCTGCAAACCGGATTGTCTGTACCATTTCCTAGGTTCCACATATATGCGTTAATATACAATACTTGCTTTTCTCTTTCTGACTTACTTCACTCTGTATGACAGTCTCTAGATGCATCCACGTCTCTACAGATGACCCAATTTTGTTCCTTTTTATGGCTGAGTAATATTCCATTGTATATATGTACCACATCTTTATCCATTCGTCTGTCGATGGGCATTTAGGTTGCTTCCATGACCTAGCTATTGTAAGTAGTGCTGCAGTGAACATTGGGGTGCATGTAGCTTTTTGGATTATGGTTTTCTCAGGGTATATGCCCAGTAGTGGGATTGCTGGGTCATATGGTAATGCTATTTTTAGTTTTTTAAAGCACCTCCATACTGTTCTCCATGGTGGCTGTAACAATGTACATTCCCACCAACAGTGCAAGAGGGTTCCCTTTTCTCCACACCCTCTCCAGCATTTGTTGTTTGTAGATTTTCTGATGATGCCCATTCTAACTGGTGTGAGGTGATATCTCATTGTAGTTTTGAATTGCAATTTTCTAATAATTAGTGATGTTGAGCAACTTTTCATGTGCTTCTTGGCTATCTGTATGTCTTCTTTGGAGAAATGTCTGTTTAGGTCTTTTGCCCATTTTTGGATGGGGTTGTTTTTTTATTAATATTGAGCTGCATGAGCAGTTTATATATTTTGGAGATTAATCCTTTGTCCGATGATTCATTTGCAAATATTTTCTCCCATTCTGAGGGTTGTCTTTTCGTCTTGTTTATGGTTTCCTTTGCTGTGCAAAAGCTTTTAAGCTTCATTAGGTCCCATTTGCTTATTTTTCTTTTTATTTCCATTACTCTAGGAGGTGGATCAAAAAATATTTTGCTGTGATTTATGTCAAAGAGTGTTCTTCCTATGTTTTCCTCTAAGAGTTTTATAGTGCCCCATCTTACATTTAGGTCACTAATCCATTTTGAGTTTATTTTTGTGTATGGTGTTAGGGAGTGTTCTAATTTCATACTTTTACATGTAACTGTCCAGTTTTCCCAGCACCAGTTATTGAAGAGACTGTCTTTTCTCCATTGTATATCCTTGTCTCCTTTGTCATAGATTAGTTGACCGTAGGTGCGTGGGTTTATCTCTGGGCTTTCTATCCTGTTCCATTGATCTATATTTCTGTTTTTATGCCAGTAGCATATTGTCTTCATTACTGTAGCTTTGTAGTATAGTCTGAAGTCAGGGAGTCTGATTCCTCCAGCTCCATTTTTTACCCTCAAGACTGCTTTGGGTATTCGGGGTCTTTTGTATCTCCATACAAATTTTAAGATTTTTTGTTCTAGTTCTGTAAAAAATGCCATTGGTAATTTGATAGGGATTGCATTGAATCTGTAGATTGCTTTGGGTAGTATAGTCATTTTTATAATATTGATTCTTCCAATCCAAGAGCATGGTATATCTCTCCATCTGTTGGTATCATCTTTAATTTCTTTCAACTGTGTCTTATAGTTTTCTGCATACAGGTCTTTTCTCTCTCTAGGTAGGTTCATTCCTAGGTATTTTATTCTTTTTGTTGCAGTGGTAAATGGGAGTGTTTCCTTAATTTCTCTTTCAGATTGTTCATCATTAGTATATAGGAATGCAAGAGATTTCTGTGCATTAGTT
This sequence comes from Phocoena phocoena, assembly GCF_963924675.1. Taxonomy (NCBI): domain Eukaryota; kingdom Metazoa; phylum Chordata; class Mammalia; order Artiodactyla; family Phocoenidae; genus Phocoena; species Phocoena phocoena. The sequence continues at coordinate 82,333,954 of NC_089220.1, read as the reverse complement.
TTGTATCCTGCAACTTTACCAAATTCATTGATTAGCTCTAGTAGTTTTCTGGTGGCATCTTTAGGTATACTTTAGGATACTATACTATGTATAGTATCATGTCATCTCCAAACACTGACAGTTTTACTTCTTATCCAATTTATATTTCTTTTATTTTTTTCTTCTCTGATTGCCATGGCTAGGACTTCCAAAACTATGTTGAATAGCAGTGGTGAGAGTGGACATCCTTGTCTTGTTCCTGATCTTATAGGAAATGGTTTCAGTTTTTCACCATTGAGAATGATGTTTGCTGTGGGTTTGTTGTATATGCCCTTTACTGTGTAGAAATGAGTTCCCTCTATGCCCACTTTCTGGGGAGTTTTTTATTATAAATCGGTATTAAATTTTTTTTTTTTTAAACATCTTTATTGGGGTATAATTGCTTTACAATGGTGTGTTAGTTTCTGCTTTATAACAAAGTGAATCAGCTATACATATACATATGTTCCCATATGTCTTCCCTCTTGCGTCTCCCTCCCTCCCACTCTCCCCATCCCACCCCTCCAGGCTGTCACAAAGCACCGAGCTAATATCCCTGAGCCTTGCGGCTGCTTCCCCCCAGCTATCTACCTTACTACGTTTGTTAGTGTGTATATGTCCATTACTCTCTCTCGCCATGTCAAAACTCACCCTTCCCCCTCCCCATATCCTCAAGTCCGTTCTCCAGTAGGTCTGCGTCTTTATTCCTGTCTTACCCCTAGGTTCTTCATGACATTTTTTTTCCCTTAAATTCCATATATATGTGTTAGCTTACGGTATTTGTCTTTTTCTTTCTGACTTCACTCTGTATGACAGTCTCTAGGTCTGTCCATCTCATTACAAATAGCTCAATTTCATTTCTTTTTAAGGCTGAGTAATATTCCATTGTGTATATGTGCCACATCTTCTTTATCCATTCATCCGATGATGGGCGCTTAGGTTGTTTCCATCTCCGGGCTGTTGTAAATAGAGCTGCAATGAACATTTTGGTACATGACTCTTTTTGAATTTTGGTTTTCTCAGGGTATATGCCCAGTAGTGGGATTGCTGGGTCATATGGTAATTCTATTTGTAGTTTTTTAAGGAACCTCCATACTGTTCTCCATAGTGGCTGAACCAATTCACATTCCCACCAGCAGTGCAAGAGTGTCCCCTTTTCTCCACACCCTCTCCAGCATTTATTGTTTCTAGATTTTTTGATGATGGCCATTCTGACTGGTGTGAGATGATATCTCATTGTAGTTTTGATTTGCATTTCTCTAATGATTAATGATGTTGAGCATTCTTTCATGTGTTTGTTGGCATTCTGTATATCTTCTTTGGAGAAATGTCTATTTAGGTCTTCTGCCCATTTTTGGATGGGGTTGTTTGTTTTTTTGTTATTGAGCTGCATGAGCTGCTTGTAAATTTTGGAGATTAATCCTTTGTCAGTTCCTTCATTTGCAAATGTTTTCTCCCATTCTGAGGGTTGTCTTTTGGTCTTGGTTATGGTTTCCTTTGCTGTGCAAAAGCTTTGAAGTTTCATTAGGTCCCATTTGTTTATTTTTGTTTTTATTTCCATTACTCTAGGAGGTGGGTGAGAAAGGATCTTGCTGTGATTTATGTCATAGAATGTTCTTCCTATGTTTTCCTCTAAGAGTTTGATAGTTTCTGGCCTTACATTTAGGTCTTTAATCCATTTTGAGCTTATTTTTGTGTATGGTGTTAGGGAGTGATCTAATCTCATACTTTTACATGTACCTGTCCAGTTTTCCCAGCACCATTTATTGAAGAGGCTGTCCTTTCTCCACTGTACATTCCTGCCTCCTTTATCAAAGATAAGGTGTCCATATGTGCGTGGGTTTATCTCTGGGCTTTCTATCCTGTTCCACTGATCTATCTTTCTGTTTTTGTGCCAGTACCATACTGTCTTGATTACTGTTGCTTTGTAATATAGTCTGAAGTCAGGGAGCCTGATTCCTCCAGCTCCTTTTTCCGTTCTCAAGATTGCTTTGGCTATTCGGGGTCTTTTGTGTTTCCATACAAATTGCGAAATTTTTTGTTCTAGTTCTGTGAAAAATGCCAGTGGTGGTTTGATAGGGATTGCATTGAATCTGTAGATTGCTTTGGGTAGTAGAGTCATTTTCACAATGTTGATTCTTCCCATCCAAGAACATGGTATATCTCTCCATGTATTTGTATCATCTTTAATTTCTTTCATCAGTGTCTTATAATTTTCTGCATACAGGTCTTTCGCTCCTTAGGTGGGTTTATTCCTAGATATTTTATTCTTTTTATTGCAATGGTAAATGGGAGTGCTTTCTTGATTTCACTTTCAGATTTTTCATCATTAGTATATAGGAATGCCAGAGACTTCTGTGCATTAATTTTGTATCCTGCTACTTTACCAAATTCATTGATTAGCTCTAGTAGTTTTCTGGTAGCATCTTTAGGATTCTCTATGTATAGAATCATGTTATCTGCAAACAGTGACAGCTTTACTTCTTCTTTTCCGATTTGGATTCCTTTTATTTCCTTTTCTTCTCTGATTGCTGTGGCTAAAACTTCCAAAACTATGTTGAATAAGAGTGGTGAGAGTGGGCAACCTTGTCTTGTTCCTGATCTTAGTGGAAATGCTTTCAGTTTTTCACCATTGAGGATGATGTTTGCTGTGGGCTTCTCATATATGGCCCTTATTATGTTTAGGAAAGTTCCCTCTATGCCTACTTTCTGGAGGGTTTTTATCATCAATGGGTGTTGAATTTTGTCGAAAGCTTTCTCTGCATCTATTGAGATGATCATATGGTTTTTCTCCTTCAGTTTGTTAATATGGTTTATCACATTGATAGATTTGTGTATATTGAAGAATCCTTGCATTCCTGGAATAAACCCCACTTGATCATGGTGTATGATCCTTTTAATGTGCTGTTGGATTCTGTTTGCTAGTATTTTGTTGAGGATTTTTACATCTATGTTCATCAGTGATATTGGCCTGTAGTTTTCTTTCTTTGTGACATCCTTGTCTGGTTTTGGTATCAAGGTGATGGTGGCCTCGTAGAAGGAATTTGGGAGTGTTCCTCCCTCTGCTATATTTTGGAAGAGTTCGAGAAGGATAGGTGTTAGCTCTTCTCTAAACGTTTGATAGAATTCACCTGTGAAGCCATCTGGTCCTGGGCTTTTGTTTGTTGGAAGATTTTTAATCACAGTTTCAATTTCAGTGCTTGTGATTGGTCTGTTCATATTTTCTATTTCTTCCTGATTCAGTCTTGGCAGGTTGTGCATTTCTAAGAATTTGTCCATTTCTTCCAGATTGTCCATTTTATTGGCATAGAGTTGCTTGTAGTAATCTCTCATGATTTTTTTTATTTCTGCAGTGTCAGTTGTTACTTCTCCTTTTTCATTTCTAATTCTATTGATTTGAGTCTTCTCCCTTTTTTTCTTGATGAGTCTGGCTAGTGGTTTATCTATTTTGTTTATCTTCTCAAAGAAACAGCTTTTAGTTTTATTGATCTTTGCTATGGTTTCCTTCATTTCTTTTTCATTTATTTCTGACCTGATTTTTATGATTTCTTTCCTTCTGCTAGCTTTGCGGTTTTTTTGTTCTTCTTTCTCTAATTGCTTGAGGTGCAAGGTTAGGTTGTTTATTCGAGATGTTTCCTGCTTCTTAAGGTGGGCTTGTATTGCTATAAACTTCCCCCTTAGAACTGCTTTTGCTGCATCCCATAGGTTTTGGGTCGTTGTGTCTCCATTGTCATTTGTTTCTAGGTATTTTTTTATTTCCTCTTTGATTTCTTCAGTGATCACTTCATTATTAAGTAGTGTATTGTTTAGCCTCCATGTGTTTGTAGTTTTTACAGATCTTTTCCTGTAATTGATATCTAGTCTCATGGCGTTGTGGTCAGAAAAGATACTTGATACAATTTCAGTTTTCTTAAATTTACCAAGGCTTGATTTGTGACCCAAAATATGATCTATCCTGGAGAATGTTCCATGAGCACTTGAGAAAAATGTGTATTCTGTTGTTTTTGGATGGAGTGTCCTATAAATATCAATTAAGTCCATCTTGTTTAATGTATCATTTAAAGCTTGTGTTTCCTTATTTATTTTCATTTTGGATGATCTGTCCATGGGTGAAAGTGGGGTGTTAAAGTCCCCTACTATGAATGTGTTACTGTCGATCTCCCCTTTTATGGCTGTTAGTATTTGCCTTATGTATTGAGGTGCTCCTATGTTGGGTGCATAAATATTTACAATTGTTATATCTTCTTCTTGGATCGATCCCTTGATCATTATGTTGTGTCCTTCTTTGTCCCTTTTAATAGTCCTTGTTTTAAAGTCTATTTTGTCTCATATGAGAATTGCTACTCCAGCTTTCTTTGGGTTTCCATTTGCATGGAATATCTTTTTCCATCCCCTTACTTTCAGTCTGTATGTGTCTCTAGTTCTGAAGTGGGTCTCTTGTAGACAGCATATATAAGGGTCTTGTTTTTGTATCCATTCAACCAATCTGTGTCGTTTGGTGGGAGCATTTTTGGTGTTGAATTTTGTCAAAAGATTTTCTGCATCTATTGAGATGATCATATGGTTTTTATTCTTCAGTTTGTTAATATGGTGTATCTCATTGATTGATTTGCGTATATTGAAGAATCCTTGCATCCCTGGGATAAATCCCACTTGATCATGGTGTATGATCCTTTTAATGTGTTGTTGGATTCTGTTTGCTAGTATTTTGTTGAGGATCTTTGCATCTATATTCATCAGTGATACTGGTCTGTAAGTTTCTTTCTTTGTAGTACCTTTGTCTGGTTTTGGTATCAGGGTGATAGTGGCCTCATAGAGCGAGTTTGGGAGTTTTCCTTCCTCTGTAGTTTTTTGGAAGAGTCTGAGAAGGATGGGTGTTAGCTCTTCTCTAAATGTTTGATGGAATTCACCTGCGAAGCCATCTGGTCCTGGGCTTTTGTTTGTCGGAAGATTTTTTTTTTTTTTTCGAGGTACCCGGGCCTCACTGTTGTGGCCTCTCCTGTTGTGGAGCACAGGCTCCAGACACGCAGGCTCAGCGGCCGTGCCTCACGGGCCTAGCCGCTCCGCAGCATGTGGGATCTTCCCGGACCAGGCCACGAACCTATGTCCCCTGCATCGGCAGGCGGACTCTCAACTACTGCGCCACCAGGGAAGCCCTCTTGGAAGATTTTTAATCACAGTTAAATTACATTACTTGTGATTGGTCTGTTCACATTTTCTATTTCTTCCTGGTTCAGTCTTGGAAGGTTATACCTTTGCAAGAATTTGTCCATTTCTTCCAGGTTGTCCATTTTATTGGCATAGAGTTGCTTATAGTAGTCTCTTAGGATGCTTTGTATTTCTTCAGTGTCTGTTGTAACTTCTCCTTTTTCATTTCTAATTTTATTGATTTGAGTCCTCTCTTTTTCTTGATGAGTCTGACTAATAGTTTATCAATTTTGTTTATCTTCTCAAAGAACCAGCTTTTAGTTTTATTGATCTTTGCTATTGTTTTCTTTGTTTCTATTTCATTTATTTCTGCTCTGATCTTTATGATTTCTTTCCTTCTGCTAACTTTGGGTTTTGTTTGTTCTTCTTTTTCTAGTTCCTTTAAGTGTAAGGTTAGATTCTTTATTTGGGATTTTTCTTGATTTTTGAGGTAGGCTTGTATAGCTATAAACTTCCCTCTTAGAACTCCTTTTGCTGCATCCCATAGGTTGCAGATCGTCGTGTTTTCATTGTCATTTGTCTCTAGGTATTTTTTGTTTTCCTCTTTGATTTCTTCAGTGATCTCTTGTTTATTTAGTAACGTATTGTTTAGCCTCGATGTGTTTTTTTTTTTCCCTTTTTTTCCCTGTAACTGATTTCTAATCTCATAGCATTGTGGTCAGAAGAGATGCTTGATATGATTTCAGTTTTCTTAAATTTACTGAGGCTTGATTTGTGGCCCAAGACGTGGTCTATCCTGAATAATGTTCCATGCGCACTTGAGAAGAAAGTGTAATCTGCTGTTTTTGGATGGAATGTCCTATACATATCAATTAAATCTATCTGGTCTATTGTGTCATTTAAAGCTTCTGTTTCCTTATTAATTTTCTGTTTGGATGATCTGTCCATTGGCGTAAGTGAGGTGTTAAAGTCCCCCACTATTATTGTGTTACTGTTGATTTCCTCTTTTAGAGCTGTTAGCAGTTGCCTTATGTACTGAGGTGCTCCTATGTTGGGTGCATATATATTTATAATTGTTGTATGTTCTTCTTGGATTGATCCCTTGATCATTACGTAATGTCCTTCCTTGTCTCTTGTAACAATCTTTATTTTAAAATCTATTTTACCTGATATGAGTATTGCTACTCCAGCTTTGTTTTGATTTCCATTTGCATGGAATATCTTTTTCCATCCCCTCACTTTCAGTCTGTATGTGTCTCTAGGTCTGAAGTGCATCTCCTGTAGACAGCATATATACAGGTCTTGTTTTTGTATCCATTCAGCAAGCCTGGGTCTTTTGGTTGGAGCATTTAATCCATTCACATTTAAGGTAATTATTGATATGTATGTTCCTATTTCCATTTTCTTAATTGTTTTGGGTTTGTTTTTGTAGGTCCTTTTCTTCTCTTGTGTTTCCCACTTAGAGAAGTTCCTTTAGCATTTATTGTAGAGCTGGTTTGGTGGTGCTGATTTCTCTTTGCTTTTGCTTGTCTCTAAAGCTTTTGATTTCTCCATCGAATATGAATGGGATCCTTGCTGGGTAGAGTAATCTTGGTTGTAGGTTCTTTCCTTTCCTCACTTTAAGTATATCATGCCACTCCCTTCTGTCTTGTAGAGTTCCTGCTGAGAAATCAGCTGTTAACCTTATGGGGATTCCCTTGTATGTTATTTGTCGTTTTCCCTTGCTGCTTTCTTTGTCTTTGATCTTTGCCAATTTGATTACTATGTGTCTATGCGTGTTTCTCCTTGGGTTTATCCTGTATGGGACTCTCTGCACTTCCTGGACTTGGGTGGCTATTTCCTTTCCCATGTTAGGGAAGTTTTTGACTATAATCTCCTCACATATTTTCTCAGGTCCTTTCTCTCTCTCTTCTCCCTCTGGGACACCTATAGTGTGAATGTTGTTGCTTTTAATGTTGTGTCAGTGGTCTCTTTCGCTGTCTTCATTTCTTTTCAATGTTTTTTTCTTTATTCTGTTCCACAGCAGTGAATTCCACCATTCCATCTTCCAGGCCACATATCTGTTCTTCTGCCTCAGTAATTCTGCTGTTGATTCCTTCTAGTGTATTTTTCATTTCAGTTATTGTATTGTTCATCTCTGTTTGTTTGTTCTTTAATTCTTCTAGATTTTTGTTAATCATTTCTTGCATCTTCTCGATCTTTGCTTCCATTCTTTTTCTGAGGTCCTGGATCATCTTCACTGTCATTATTCTGAATTCTTTTTCTGGAAGATTGACTATCTCCATTTCATTTAGTTGTTTTTCTGGGGTTTTATCTTGTTCCTTCATCTGGTACATAGCCCTCTGCCTTTTCATCTTGTCTGTCTTTCTGTGAATGTGTTTTTTGTTCCACAGGCTGCAGGATTCTAGTTCTTCTTGCTTTGGCTCTATTTGTCTTATTTTTGATGATAGCCATTCTAACAGGTGTAAGGTGATATCTCATTGTGGTTTTGATTTGCATTTCCCTGATGATTAGCAATATTGAGCATCTTTTCATGTGACTCTTGTCCATCTGCATGTCTTCTTTGGAAAAATGTTTATTCAGGTCTTCTGCATATTTTTTAACTGGGTTTTAAAAAATTTTTTATTGGACTATAGTTGATTTACAATGTTGTGTTACTTTCTGCTGTACAGCAAAGTACAAATGAACTTATTTCCAAAAGAGAAATAGAGTTAAAGATGTGGGAAACAATCTCATGGTTACTGACGGGGAAGGGGGGAGGGATAAATGGGAGATTGGGATTGACATACACATACTACTGTATATAAAATAGATAACTAATAAGTACCTACTGTATAGCACAGGGAACTATATTCAGTACTCTGTAATGACCTATATGGGAAAAGAATCTAAAAAAGAGTGGATATACTTATATGTTTAACAGGTTGCCTTTTTTTGATGTTGAGTTGTATGAGCTGTTTATATATCTTCGTACACCCATCATTGGTCATATATTTTGCAAATATTTTCTCCTATTCTGTACATTGTCTTTTCATTTTGTCAGTGGTTTCTTTTGTGTGCAAAAGCTTTTAAGTCTAACTAGTTACTATTTGTCTATTTTTACTTTTATTTCCTTTCCTTTAGAAGACAGATCCAAAAAAATATCGCTATGATTTATGTGAAATAGTGTTCTGCCTGTGTTTTCCTCTAGGAGTTTTGTGGTTTCAGGTCTTGCATTTAATGCATTTTGAGTTTATTTTTGTATATGGAGCTAGAGAATGTTTTAATTTCATTCTTTTACATGAGGCTGTCCAGTTTTCCCAGCACCATTTATTGAAGACTGTCTTTTCTCCAGTGTATATTCTTGCCTTCTTTGTCATAGAATAATTGACCATAGGTGCATAGGTTTATTTGTGGGGTCTCTATTCTGTTCCACTGATCTATGTGTCTGTTTGTTGTGCCAGTAACATGCTGTTTTGATTACTGTAGCTTTGTAGTATAGCCTGAACTCAGCATGATTCCTCCAGCTCTATTCTTCTTTCTCAAAATTATTTTGGCTATTCGGATTCTTTTGTGTTTCCACATAAATTTTAGGATTATTTGTTCTGGTTCTGTAAAAAATGCCATTGGTATTTTGATAGGGATTGCGTTGAATCTGTAGATTGCCTTGGGTAGTATGATCATTTTAACAATACTAATTCTTCCAGTCCAAGAATAGGTATATCTTTCCATCTGTGTGTGTTGTCTTCAATTTATTTCATCAGTGTCTTACAGTTTTCTGAGTACAGGTCTTTTACCTCCTTAGGTAGGTTTATTCCTGGGTGCTTTATTCTTTTTGATGTAATGGTAAATGGGATTATTTCCTTAATTTCTGTCTCTGATAGTTTGTTGTTGGTGTATAGAAATGCAACAGATTTCTGTATATTAATTTTATATCCTGCAACTTAACTGAATTCATTGATGAGCTCTAATAATTTTCTGGTATAAAATGATTATTAATTTTTGGTGCAGTAGATCTATTTATCAGACTCTATGATGAGGAAATAGAGAATCTGTGCTGAGGAAATAATCAGAGACAAAAAATTTCTTTCTCTCCATTGTACATAAGAGAAAAGAGCTGGCCTAAATGCTCAGCAATAGGAAAATAAGTGAATAATGATTATATAAAAGGAAATGTTATTCAGTCATTTACACAGTTCTTAAAAACTCAGAGACATGAAGAAATGTTCATAATCTAATATTTTTCAAAAAATATACTGAATTTAAAAGTATATATTATAATAAATCATATTATTAATATACAGTATACATAACATACATATTATATTATATTATTAACATATATGAATTATCATGTAATATCTTAATTATAAATTGTATATGTGTATACAGATGTATATGTGTGTGTATGTGTGTATATCTTTGGGAAAATGTACCAGAACAACATTCTTGATCGTTACTTTTAATGTATATTAGTTATTAGTACAGTGAAAGAACACATGCTATATACGAAAGAAATTTAAATTTAAATTAAAAAATGGCATCTTGATATAATGCATGTTTTGTATCCCTATAGCATGTTTTTGTCATTTTTTTTTTAAGTCCTCAGTTACCTTACACTTCCTCTGGGTTCAGTGTGAGATAAGCTATATTTGCCACCATGTGGGAAATGTTAGGAGAGCGAAGGAAAAGTGAATAGAAAAACAAGCACTGGAGTGTTAGTTTGTTATACTGTGCTACTAAATGGTAGTCTCATATTGTCATTTATCCCCAACATTGCCAGATTTATGAGGATTGGGAAGAATTATTTCTTTGTCAGTAAAATGAGAGTTGAACATTTTACTGGGTAAATTAAGTCAAAAAATTAAATGGGAGTTGTATGTAAAGTCAGGCCATATGCATATAAATATGTAAAGAGAATAAGGTAAAGAATGAGAGAAAATATGTGTACATTGCTTGAAACAAACCAAGTATCAAAACCCCAGTAACTATTATTCCCAGAAGCCAGGTAGTTTAATACTTTCGAGGTTGTATGGTCTGGGCTTTAATCCCAGCTCTGTGACTCAACAGCTGTGTTGTCTGCAGCAAGATGTTTTATATTTTTTAAGCCTTATTTTTTTTAACTATATAATTGCATTTATTTAAAATTTAAAATACACCAACCTAGGAATGTATACTTTATACATTTGGTAAATGTATAAAGAAGCAAAGAAGTTTTATCATAAAATCATGTTAGTGTTAACCTCTAAGGGAAGAGAAAGAAGTGTGAGTGAGAAAAGATATGATCGGTTCTGGAAGAGCAGAAACCTATTTCTTGAAATGGTTTGTGGTTGTATAGCTGTTTCACTTTATAATTCAAAGATTTTTTCTTTGTCTTGGTTTTTAATTGTTTGATTATGATGTATCTCGGGTGTATTTCTTTAAGTTTATCCAGTTTGAGATTTGCTGAGCTTCTTGAACCTGTAAGTCTATATATTTCACCAATTTTTGAAAGTTTTCAGTCATTATTTTTTTATTTTTTTGCGGTACGCGGGCCTCTCACTGTTGGGGCCTCTCCCGTTGCGGAGCACAGGCTCCGGATGCACAGGCTCAGCAGCCATGGCTCACGGTCCCAGCCGCAGCATGTGGGATCTTCCCGGACTGGGGCATGAACCCGTGTCCCCTGCATCGGCAGGTGGACTCTCAACCACTGCGCCACCAGGGAAGCCCTCAGTCATTATTTTTTAAAATACTTTTTTGAACCACATTCTTTATCCTCTTTTTCTGAAACTCTGATAACATGAATGTTAGACATGTTGGTGTTGTCCCACAAGTTTCTGAGACTCTATACTTTTTTCTGTATTGGAGTATAGTTGATTTACAGTATATTAGTTTCAGGTGTACAAAATAGTGATTGAGTATTTTCATAGATTATACTCACTTAAATTTATTACAAATTAATAGCTATAATTCCCTGTGCTGTACAGTATATCTTTGTTGCTTATCTGTATTATATATAGTAGTTTGTATCTCTTAATCTCATATCCCTATCTTGCCTCCACCCCCACCACCGGTATGTACTAGTTTGTTTTCTGTATCCGTGAGTCTATTTCTGTTTTGTTAGATACATTTGTTTTCTTTATTTTTTAGATTCTACATGAAAATGATAACACACAGTATTTTTCATTCTCTGTCTGACCTATTTCATTAAGTATAATTCTCTCTAGGTCCATCTACATTGTTGCAAATTGCAGAATTTCATTCTTTTTTATGTCAGAGTAGTATTTCATTGTGTTCTTTTGTATATGTATGTGTGTGTATACACATACATACCATATCTTCTTTATCCATTCATCTGTGGATGGACATGTAAGTTGCTTCCAGCGTGGGGGTGCATGTTTCTTTTTGAATTAGTGTTTTCACTTCTTTGAATATTCCCAGGAGAGGAATTGCTGGATTATATGGTAGGTTTTTTTTTTGTCTTTTGAGAAAGCTCCATACTATTTTACATGGTAGCTGAACCAATTTGCAGTCCCACCAGCAGTGTACAAGTGTTCTCTTTTCTCGACATCCTCACCAACACTTGTTTTTCATAGACATTTTTTTTGTTTATTTTGATAGCCATTCTGTCAGGTGTAAAGTGATATCTTGTTGTTTTGACTTGCATTTCTCTAATAATTAGAGATGATAAGCATATTTTCATGTGCTTGTTAGCTGTCAGTATGTCTTTGAAAAATGTTTATTCAGGTCTTCTGCCCAGTTTTTAATTGGGTTGTTCGTTTTTTTGATATTGAGTTGTATGAGCTGTTTATATATTTTGGATATTAACCCCTTGTTGGTGATATATTTTGGAAATATTTTAGGCCATTCAGGGTTGTCTTTTCATTCTGTCAGTGGTTTCCTTTGCTGTGCAAAAGACTTTATATTTAATTAGGTCCCATTTGTTTATTTTTGCTTTTATTTCTTCCACTTTAAGAGACATACCCAAAACAATACTGCTGTGATTTATGTCAAAGGGTGTTCTGCCTGTGTTCTCTTTTAGGAGTTTTATGGATTCAGATCTTACATTCAGATCTTTAGTCCATTTGGGGTTTATTTTAGTATATGACATGGCAAAATGTTCTAATTTCATTGTTTTATATGTAGCTGTGCAGTTTTCCCAGCACCACTTGTTGAAGAGATGATATTTTCTCCATTGTATATTCTTGCCCTTTCTGTCGTAGATTAATTTACCATAAGTGTGTGGGTTTATTTCTGGGCTCTCTATTCTGTTCCATTGATCTATGTGTCTGTTTCTTGTGCCAGTAACATGCTGTTTTGATTACTGTAGCTTTGTAGTATAGTCGGTAGTCAAGGAGCATAATATCTTCAGCTTTGTTCTTTTTGCTCAACATTGCTTTGGCAATTTAGGGTCTTTTGTGATTCCATATGAATTTTTGGATTATTTGCTCTAGTTGTGTGAAAAATGTCATTGGTATTTTGACAGGGATTGCATTAAATTGGTAGATTACTTTGGGTAGTATGGACATTTTAACAATATTAATTCTTCTGATCAGAGAGCAGGGGATATCTTTCTATTTTTTGTATCATGTTCAGTTTCCTTCATCAAAGTTTTATAGTTTTCAGCATGTAGGTTTTTCACTGCCTTGGTTGAGTTTATTCCTAGGTATTTTATTCTTTTTGGTGCAATTTCAAATGGGATTGTTTTCTTGCTTTCTCTTTCAGACAGTTCATTGTTAGTATATAGAAAAGCAACAGATTCCTCTATTTAATCCTGTATCATGCAACTTCACTGAATTTATTTATTAGTTTTAGAAGTTTCTTGGCAGAGAGTTTAGGATTTTCTATGTATAGTATCATGTCATCTGCAAATAGTTACAGATTTACTTCTCCCCTTCCAAATTGGATGCCTTTTATATCTTTTTCATGCCTGGTTGCTGTGACTAGGACTTCCATTACTATGTATAAAAGAAGTGGCCAGAATGGGCATCCTTGTCTTTTTCCTGAATTCAGAGGAAAGGCTTTTAGCTTTTCGCCATCAAGTGTGAAGTTTGTCATAGATGGCCTTTATTATGTTGAGATGTGTTCCCTACATACCCACTTTGATGAGAATTTTTATTATGAATGGATGCTGAAAAAGCTTTTATTGTATTTATTGAAATGATCATGTGATTTTTACCCTTCCTTTTGTTAATGTGGCATATAACATTGATTGATTTGAGAATATTGAACTATACTTGTATCCCTGGAATAAATACCTCTTTATCATGGTGTCTGATCCTTTTTATATAGTGTTGGATTCTGTTTGCTAATATTTTACTGATTATTTTTGCATCTATATTTTTCAAACTTATTGACCTGTAATTTTCTTTTTTTTGTAGTGTCTTTGTCTGGTTTTGTTGTCAGGGTAATAATGGCTTCAAAGAGTGCCTTGGGAGTATTCTGTTTTCTTCAATTTTTTGGAGTACTTTGAGGAGAATAGATAGTAGTTCTTCTTTATATGTTTGGTAGAGTTTGTCTGTGAAGCCATCAGTCATGGAGTTCTGTTTGCTGGGAGATTTTTAAATTATAAATTCAATTTCACTACTTGTGATCAGTCTGTTCAAACTGTCTGTTTCTTCCTGATTTGATTGGCAGATTGTATGTTTCTAGAAGTTGTCCATTTCTTCTACATTGTCAAATTTGTTGGCATGTAACTGTATCATTCTCTTATGATTTTTTTGTGTCTCTGTGGTATTGATTGTTACTTCTCCTCTTTCATTTTTTATTTTGTTATTTGGTCCTCTCTCTTCCTGTTGAGGCTGGATAAGGATTTATCCATTTTGTTTATCTTTTCAAAAAATAAGCATTTGGATTCATTGATTTTACTATTACTTTTTTGGTGTTTATTTCTTTCCTCTCTGATCTTTATTATTTCCTTCCTTCTGCTTACTTTGGGCTTTTTATTATTGTTGTTGTTCTTCTTTTTCTAATTCCTTTAGATGGTTGTTTAGGTTAGGTTGTTTGATATTTTTCTTGAGGTAGGCTTGTATCACTGTATATTTCCCTCTTAGAACTGCTTTTGCTACATCCCATAGATTTTGGAATGTTGTGTTTCCATTTTCACTTGTTTCAAGGTACCTTCTGATTTCTGCTTTGATTTCTTCATTGACCTATTGGTTTTTTAGTAGCATATTGTTTAGTCTCCAAGTTTTGCCCTTTTCTCATTTGTCTTTCTGTAATTGATTTCTAGTTTCATACTGTTGTGGTTGGAAAAAATGATTGATATAATTTCTAATCTCTTAAATTGTTGAGACTGTTTTGTGGCCCCACATGTGATCTATGCTAAGAACTTTGCATGTACACTTGGAAAGAATGTATGTTCTGCTCTTTTTGGATTGTTGTCCTATAGATATCTATGAAGTCTATCTGGTGTATTGTTTCATTTAAGACCACTGTTTCCTTATTAATTTTCTGTCTGAATGATCTTCCTGTTGATGTAAGAGGGGTGTTATTGATGTATTGATATATTGGGTACATATATGTTTTGAGTGTAATATCCTCTTTTTATACTGATCCCTTCTTTGTCTTTGTTGTACGTTATAGCCTTTGTTTTAAAGTCTGTTTTGTCTGATATGAGTATTGCTACTCCTGTTTTCCTGATGTTTCCATTTGCATGAAATACCTTTTTCCATTCCTTTGCTTTCAGTCTGTGTGTGTCTTTAGCTCTGAAGTGAGCCTCCTGTAGGCAGCATACAGATGGATCTTGTTTTTTAATCCATATTTCCCTGAAATAACTTTTCTAAATCAATGCCAAGCCAGTCTCCTTTGTCTTTTTTTTTTAAAGCAGTTATCTCCTTAAAGCTCCTCCTCTCTGATCTGCAGTGCCCCCTTTATTCCACATGTTTTCCTTTTTTCTCAGTCTTTGGAACAATGGGCACTGTCATGGGTGCTTCGGCTAAGGATGCTATTATGGCCACACATCTGGACTCCTTCTGGGCACTATGTAATATCCTATATATGCCTTAAAGTTTTTCTAACATTAGTGAATGAAGTTATTGAAATAAAAAATTTATATCAAATGTTATGGTGGATATGTATTTTTTCAATTAAACGATGTTAATCATATAGGTACTATCATGGAAAAAAGGGCCAGCCAAATCTTTTGACAAATAGAAGAGATCTTTACATTGAAAGATTGGGGCCACTGCTTTTAACATCACCACAAGCACCTTTTACCCAGTGTAGAATGAATCATTCTCTTCTGCACCAGCATAGAAACAGCTTCACACTAGAATTCAGATTTATCATTAATTATAGCACTGAAGGATGTGTGGATAAAGGAATGAACTTCAAAACTCTGTGATATCTCATGAGAGAGAATCGCATGTGTTAGGTCCCAGGGATTACCAAAGTGAATGCATGCTGACAACTCATGATTTTGAACATTTTTTTAATTGATTGATGAAAGAGACAATAGTATTACTACCTATTGGACCACTTTTTATTTAGCTTTGGGAATTTGGGACTAGCTACTTAATCTCTTTCAGCCTCAGTTTCCTAACCTGTCATCTGAGCTAGTCTTATTGAGTGTGAAGAGGATAAAGTGAGATTACGTATGTTAAAGTCCCATCCGAGGGCTCTATGCACAATAGATATAATAAACGTAACTCCCCTGTCCCTTTGTTTCCTGTAATAATTGCAGTCACGAGTTGGTGACTGTACCACTGAAGTAATTCCAGGAGAAATGCTAACTCCTCCATTCCAAAAGTTGAGAGTTATCACTTGGGCTATTTGAGTTCTTGGACAGGCAGTTTACCTGAAAGGAGTGTGTTTTCTTACTGGGTCTTACGAGAATGTCCAGAAACAAATTAAAGTCCGTGTTGGCTCATTAACAAGAAAGATCTGACTTTATCTAAACACGTCCTTAACAGTTCTAGTAATTGAAAATGGATCACTTTTTTTGTTTGGTGAATAAACATACATATTTGAAACTACACAAGCATCTCAGTTTCAGAGACAAAATAATTGCCTAAATGTGAGGCCAATGGGAAGATGGGGTGGGGTGGAGGCATTTTCTAATTTGAATCCATCAAACTCCATGACAGGTTATATACTTACGGCCTTCTTTTCAGTGAGACAAAACTGGTCTGTTTATTTGGTTTATTTAAGTAATTAGTTGTAAAATTAGGTTGGGATTTTTTAAGCCTATGGTAGTTATTCTTTATGGGTCTGGGCCATGAAAAAAAATATTTCTTTAAGTTTTTTATTGGAGAATTGCTTTCTTCAGGTGAGCTCTGGCAAACACCATTAAAATGTATAAATCTAGAATGCTAGGAAGTATAGAAAAGGGGAGGAAATTACCTCAGTTTGGCAGGAGGCACAATGTTACGTTCTTTAATAAAATGCATCCTCTGTCCTGACTAGCCCGATGCAGCTCAGTTGAGCGTTTCATTGTGTTCTGTCACTTAGCCCCGCCAGCCAGAGAAGGCAGCTGACACAGCGTGCCTGAGGTTACAAAGAGCCCATGTGTCCCCACTCCGGTTTTCACATTCCTCAGAAGGTTTGAGGGGAGAGCTGCTTTGTTATTTTTCTCAAGTCCTGTCACAAATGGTCTTTGACAGGCTCCCAGAAGGTCTGAGCAAGAGCTGTTGGAGCTGGTTGGCGCCAGAAGTGCCACATGCCTATGAGGGTGGGGGCAGGGTGGCAGAAAGCGATTCTGTCTGAAGGCACCCAGTGACTGTGGCAAAGAAAATCACTTTTCAGGGGAAAAGCAAACGTCAGGATCGGAATGGAAGGGAAGTGCTGACAGGGAGGAAGACAAGGCTTGGAAGAGTACAATCACAGGTCACAGAAGCCTCTTGACACCTCAGCTTCTAGCCAAGGGCTACAGTGGTTTCCACAACATTCCTGCCAGACAAGGGGCCAATTTTTGTAATGAGAGAACATTTTTCTAAGTGTGCTTCCACGCATTTCCTCTAAAATTCCCAAAGAGCTTTTTATCTAACAGGTACAATGAGAAGTAAAGTCACCCCTATTTCAGTATCACACTTGGTACATACAGCAGATCTTTCTTATCATTGACTCCAGTGATGATAATCTTGTGCCTGTGCATTTATGCATATTATGACTAGTGCAATTCATGTAATTTTTGATTAAGAATTGAGTTGTTAAATAGTTTCTTAAACGTATTCCATAATTATTAGACTGTTTTTCATGCTTTCTTTTTTAATATATAAGTAACCTACATATTTCTTGTACTCCCTGTTTCAATCCTAGAAGATTACTAAGAGAAGCCAAATCTATACCAGCCTCTGATAAAGTGATTCAGGCAGCATATACTCACTGGATCTCTTCATATCAGCCTCCATACTTGCCAGTCTGTTCTCATCTCAGTGTCATTGGCACATGGCAAGAACATCTGAAGGTCACATGCACCCATCCAGGCTCTGGCACACTTCAGAGAAACACAGGCAGTTCTTTTCCTTACCAGTGAATGTGTGTTACTTCTGTGAGTCTCTTCACAGAGGTAACAATCTCAAGAAAGTAAAATATGTACTTGTTTATTATTATTGAGGATTTCATGGTCATAAGAGATATATACAAAGAAGGAGTTGTCATGAGCGTCTCTAATGAGAGTCCCTGCAAATTTGACAAAAGGAAATGATATTTGACAGTGAAGGTGATTAATGGAGCAGTGAAACAGAGGCCAGTAAAATCCATTTCTTCTCTTTTCTCAGGAGAATTAGTAATGAGGCCAGTGACTTTCTCCAGTTCCTCAGTGAAATTTTACCCAACCATGGACTTCTCTCTTAGTCAAAACAAAATAGAACACAGCTATTCAAATTCTTGTTACAAGTGCTCCATTAGGTCTTATGAGGGATCCAGAGAAGGATAATACACCACCCACCATGTAACACCAGAGTCATGAGAGCAGAACTAATGTATGAACAAACTGACCTCCTTTCACTCATTTTGAAAATCTGCTTTATAACAGTGAAATTTGATACAAGGTGAAGCCTGCATCAGCCTGCAGGATGATATCCCTGCATCCATCTGAATCCATATGAATGTATTATGGAAGAGATGGTAGTTGGAATGGGTAGCCTTAAAATGTGGGTGGCATTTGAGAGTTAGAGCTGATTAGGAGGGAATCACAGAAATGGGAACAGTATAAACAAAGAAGTTATGGTGGATAAAGCAGGAGTTTAGAATTGAGCTCTGCCTTCAAATCCTGGTTCTGTCACTTAGCATCTGTGCAAACTCTAGCAAGTCATCTGGCCACTTTGAGCCCGAGCCTGCAAAGAGGGTAATAATGGGGTTGTTTATCTGAGGAAGTGAGATAACTTGTATGATGCTCATACTTGGACGTGACCTGTACCACACCTAGTCCCTCCTCATAGCACTCATGTCAGGCACACCTCCTTCCCACCTCTCTGACCCCATCTCCTACACTAAGCTCCTCTCCCTGTGATTCAGCCTCCCTCTTTCCCCTGTCCCTCAAGTCACCTTCTCATCCCACCTTGGGACGTTTGCATTCTTTTCTGACTGGGATACTCTTCCCCACATCTTCCGGTTTCTTGCTTCCTTATTTCAAATAAGCTTCTGTTTAAACTTGATCTCTTCAGAGAGGCCTTGACTGATGCTTTGTTGAAAACACCCCACAGCCATCACCCCTACCACCGCTGTTTATCCCCTCTCCCACTTAAATTGTATTTGTAGCACTTATTACTATCTGAAATTTCATCCTGTATTTGTTTTCTCATTGTCTGTCTTCTCTCCATAGAATACAGGTATTTGTCACTCTTGTTCAGCACTGTATCCCCAAGCCCCTAGAATAGTGTCTCATCTTGGGTACTGGGTCAGTATTTACTTAATGTTATTATTATTAACGAATGAATAAAATGGTGTAATTGTAAAAGAATTTTGAAAAAAGCAATACAATATAAAATTTACTAAGCATTTGCTAAGTACTAAGTGGAGAGAGATTCTAAACCAATGTGAAAAATAGTTTGCCCTAGATGGGTAAAGAAAACAAAAGCGTAAGAAATCATCATATGCTGTTTCTGTCTTGTTTTCTGATTGGAAGTTAATTAGTGGAACATTCTAGACCGTAACTACAGGAGGAGTGCTGAGAAGGCATAAAACAGGCAGAGGAGACTGGGAAAGCTTCAGCAAGGAAAGGATGGGAAGGCACTGGATGAGGGTCCCCAGGCTGGCGATCAAGCTGTCTAGAGCACTGCTAGAGGTCCTCATGCCAGATCTCATTGAAGCCACACGTGCCACATCTCTGCTGACTGCCTGGTGATGGCACATCCGTGGGTGAGAGGATGGGATGTGAGCCTTTCATGCATTCTGTTTTCCTCATGTCTCCAGCTGGGATCTTTGGGAGTGTGTGTGTATATGTGTGTGTGTTTCTTTTCCTTGGCACCCAAGTCACATCAGTCCGCTCCTGGTACTTGGCAACCCAGCACGCTTCCTCCCACTAACGACAAGCCAGTCTGCAAAACAGAACAACATCTTTGAGATGGGGTGTTTATCTGGGCAGGGCGCAGCCTCTGCAGCCCACAGGGGCCCCTCCTTCAAAGGCATTGCTGAATGGGGCTCACCTGATGAAAGCCCGAACTGTGTATGCTCGACTTGATTTACGGGTAACGGCCAGCTCATTAGGCGCACTGGCCTAAGGAAGCCAGTCGGCTGTGGGAACAAATGTTTGTGTAGCTCTGTGGTGCCCACAGGGCTGTTTGCAGCTTGGGGGCTGGAGCACAAAGCGGGCAGTGATAAGGGGCTCTGGAATCCATTCCTGGCTCAGAGAGCGCTAACTGCCCAGGAGATTGATATCTAGGGTGCAAAGGCTAAAAAAATTAGATTAATTTAGCTCAGCTGTACTCGCTGAAGGATTGGGTTGCAGCTGGTGCTGAAACTTTAACGATCAGACCTCAGAAATCAAGGGGCAAGTCTCAAGTTGGAAGGAAGGGAATAAGATGGATTGCCTCTCAGCACGCCCACTCCCCAGGAAAAGGATAGCCTACAAAGGCAGCCCGACATTACAGATAAGCCCATGGAACACCAGTGAGAAAGTAAGTTGTGTGTTCCTTGGGATGTGGCATTGGAAATTGGGAGCACTGTCTTCTAACCCTGGGAGAGTCATAGGGACAAACTGCTTTAAAAATAGTCTCAATTTGATCTCTTCCTCCAGAAAATAAAACTGAACAATAACAAATATTTTGAGGTAAACTGAAAAACAAGTAGAATCTCTGAGCTCTAGTATTTTGTTATAAAATATTATTTCCAATATCCCTGATTTTATGATTGTTTCTGTGGCCCTGACTCTTTGTCTTCCAAGTTTTTCTCCTTAGAAATTATCTTCACCTCTAAGTTTGCCTACAAAGGTTCTTCACCCTTGCAGTTGGTTCCTAGGTGGAAAGTCTAATAGACTTCAAATTCCACATGAAGTACAAGAAATAAAACATTTTTTCCCCACCATAAACCCATTGCTCTGGGCTACTTTTTAAGGGAACAACTCTTGAGTATACTCTTAGTAAATTATCAACTCTTTTCACCTCATTTGGTAAGGTTCTTTTTAAAAGTTCCCATTTATTAAATACCTGCTATGTGCCAGGCACTATGCAAATGCTTTATGTGAGAATGATTATCCCCATTAATACATGTTAAGAGTAAAAAATTATGCCACTTCCTTTCTCCAAAGTGTACAGGTTTAGATGATAAATTTTGTGCTCGCCCTACATATAATTAATTCAGAGATTAGAGTATGCCTGTGTCATTAACTCAGTGTTCAACCAGTGTTGAAAGAGCGACCCCTGTTAAGGTCCAGCCTATGACATTGACCATGGAAAATGGAAGGAGCAAAATTTCGACGGGTGCAGGCCCTCTCCTCTGAATATTTTCCATTCAGATCGTGAATGCTGTTTTGGGAATAGATTGAGGCTGACACAAAAGAGATCATGAGTTTTAGAAACAGAGAATGGTAAAAAGTGTACCTCAAAAAAAGGCAGGGTCTTTTGGGGAATGCCCTGTTGTGTAGTGGAATAAAGACTTACCTGAAAACTAGAAGACTAGATCCCAGTTCTAGCTCATTCATGGACTAGTCCTATGATCCAAGGCAAATCACTTCTTCCTTAATGTTCCCCGTTTGTAAAACATAGACATCAAATGAGATTACATACAGAAAATTTCACTGAAAATTATGAAGCCTTAAACCCATGAAGAAATTATTTTCCCTAGTTCTACATCTCAGAAAGATCGTGACATTTTCAAAATCACGCATCTACTGAGTAGAGAAGGAGAGAACCGGCACTCATGTCTCCCAATCACCAACTCAGTGTCTCCTCTGTCACATACTCCACATCCCTGCATAACTGGTAACAGTCCAGATCCTTAATGGAACTCAAAGTGAAATCAAGGAAGAGCCACAAACCACTGTTTAAACAGAGCTACAAAATCAAACATTTATAGACGGCAAAATTAACATTCTTGGCTCAAGTTCAGTAGCAAGCAAAAGGGTGCACAACCAGAACTGCTTTGACATAGAAGTTCATGGGATGATGGTCCAGGGATAATAGGAGGTACATTATCTCTCAGAGAACAGGAATCTCATTTAAGTGGCCCTAATTTCAACCAGCGCAGAAATAAAAGAAGGAAGACTTCTGCCCAAAGGCCACCAGTGGTAGCAAAAAAGAAGCCTTTATTAACCTTTAAGCAAGCTGCACCAGTAGAGTTGTAGTGCAGAAACCAGAATTTAGAACAGGAATTATAAACCCAAATGCCTGGAAGAATGGGAAATTGCATAAGTGAACTAAATGGGCTGGGGGCAAGAGACATCAAAGAGTGTTGAACTGTGGTGAATTAGAAAGAATATGCATGTCAGTACTCAGCTTTCGCTAATTGCAGTCATGTCAGAATGGATGACCAGTGTGTTTGATCTAACAATTTTTCAAGAAAATACAGAAATTGGGGTTCTTATGTGAATCCCCCACTTTTTTTTTAATGCTTACAAGAAATTAAAACCCTTTTCAGGCCAAACAAAACATGGTCTCTGAGCATCATTTTGTGACCATTGTTTTTGAAGAAGGAGAGGAAATAGAAGAGCATTAGAATTAAAAGAGCAAGAAATACAGCATGGATTACCAAGGTTTGGAGTTGGGTGAGGAAGGAATGAGGATGGGAAGTTCCAGGAGGAGTAACAGCCAAACCCAGGTTGATTTTCCCACAGGCATCCATGTCCAACTGTGACAATGAAGAAGCTACTTTAATTTCAACTTTAATGACTCACTTTGTTTTTTTTTTTTTTTTCGGTATGCGGGCCTCTCACTGTTGCGGCCTCTCCCGTTGCGGAGCACAGGCTCCGGACGCGCAGGCTCAGCAGCCCTGGTTCACGGGCCCAGCTGCTCCGCGGCATGTGGGATCCTCCCGGAACCGGGGCACGAACCCGTGTCCCCTGCATCCGCAGGCGGACTCTCAACCACTGCGCCACCACGGAAGCCCTAATGACTCACTTTTGCAGTTAAGGAATCTGGCCGGTGAGCCAAGCCAGTCAGAAAAGCCAAGAGTTGGCATTGGGTATGGCAGTAAGATAAAAAATATTGTTTTCGGGCTTCCCTGGTGGCGCAGTGGTTGCGAGTCCGCCTGCCGATTCAGGGGACGCGGGTTCGTGCCCTGGTCCGGGAGGATCCCGTGTGCCGCGGAGCGGCTGGGCCCGTGGGCCATGGCCGCCGGGCCTGCGCGTCCGGAGCCTGTGCTCCGCAGTGGGAGAGGCCACAACAGTGAGAGGCACGCATACCACAAAAAAAAAAAAAAAAAATATATATATATATATATATGTATATATATATATATATATATATATATATTGTTTTTTACTTCTCAGCATGGCCATGCATGTTTCTGTTTAAGTAAATCTCACTGAATGAATGGAGGAAAATGGAGCCCACCAAAGACTAACCTGTCACTGACCAAACTTAAATATGCTATTATTACTTGGTTAAATCACTTAAAAAACAAAACCAATATTCATTCCTCTAATTTTATGACCAATGTTATGCTTTCATTGTTTGCAGCTGAGCCAAGTAGTATACTATAATTATGTTTTCTTTTTGCTAATTTTTCTCCTCTGAAGTAATTAGCTGCCTCGATTTTAGTAGTTTTGTTTTTATGGCCCTATTACTAATTTATTCCCAAACTTCTGTTAGAACTTTAAAACTCTTCTTATATGGCATAGTGACTCTGGGTCTGCTGGGCAGCTGTTCTCCTAGGAGTTCACTGGGGGAAATTAACCTGGGTTTGGCTATGCTACTCCTCCTGGAACTTTCCATCCTCATTCCTTCCCCACCCAACTCCAAACCTTGGAGATTGGGAGTTCCTTTTGCTTTTCGCCTACATTGGACCTCTTAGGTTGCATGTCCATCTCTTTTACCTTAACTCTTATAATAGTGGAGTAGAACTTCTTCCTGAGAAAAGGTATAGATAGGGTGGTCAGTATTTTAGATTTTTTATATTGGAAATATATTCATTTTCTTATATTTGACTAACAGTTTGTCTAGGTATAGAAATCATTTCCCTTCAAATTTTGAAGGTATTACTTTAGTTTCTTTTAGCTCCTGGTGCTGCTTTGAGAATTCTGTGCCATTCTGATACTGACCTATTTATTTGATGTGCTTTATTTCTCTGGGTGCAAATACTATTATTTTTATGCCGGTGTTCTAAAATTTCTAACTTCTAATTCATAAAGTCTGACCCACATCATAAAGTTTGGTTCAGTTTTGAAGATTGGAAAAAATAGCAAGTCAGATTTGTCACTTATTTCACTATGGATTACAAAAAACAAAAAGAGGGTTGGTTACAAAATAGAGAATCTCATGTTAGCATAACTGTGTCATCAGTCTGGTGGGTCTTTTTTTTTTTTCTAATTTATTATTCTGAACACTTACTGGGCCCTTTTAATCTATGGACTTTTCTCCTTCAGTTCTAGGAAATTGTATTATTCATTTGATAATTCCTCACCTCTGTTTTCTCTTTATGAAACTCCTTTTAGTCAGATGGCACATCACATTCTTATAATGCTCTAATTTTTAAATTATTTCCCTCTTATTTTCTACTCTTTTCAAAAAATTCTAGTTTCTGGATTTCCTTAACTTTATCTTCTAAATCTTCTATTGAATTATTCATTTCTACTATTCTTCATTTCTAATAGTTCATTATTCTCTGAATTAAATATATTATGTATTATATATATTATACATACACACATACCCATATTTAAGATATGTATATAAGGTATGATATATATTATATAGTAATATCAATTATATAATACAGATATTATCAATTATATTAAATATATAAGAAAGATTAATATCTAATATAATTACATTATATATTATTATAAAATAATATGTAAATATATTGTGTAATATATAATTTAGAAGGGTAGATAGATGATAGCTACAGAGATTGATTATGCCAAATATTAATTTGTATACCTGCAGCTCAGTGCTTATCTATGGACCCTCCTTCTCCATCAGAGAGTATCATCTTTTGGTCCACTTTTTCCATTTCATGTATTTTCAGCAAGGAGCCATTTTTGGTGGGTCCAGTCAGAAGAGAGAAAGGATAGGCTTATTCACTGAATTTGCTTTTCCTTACATCTGGGGTATTAGAATCCTATTGGTTTTTTTCACTTGCCAGCACTGCTTCTAGGAGTAAGGGCAGAGCTTCATTCACTCTGCTATAATGCTCTGCTCATGAGAATTCTCTGTTTCTTTCCTTAGCCACCAATGTTTTTGTTATGAAAGTAGATTACATGAAAACTTCAAATTTTGGACACTTTGTTTTGCTTTGTTTGTTTTGATTTGGTTTTAGGGTATTACAGTTAGAAGTTTCCATCAGAAAACTTGAATCCACGACCTTAATACAGCTTCTAGGTGCAAGTGCAACTAATTATCTTCTAATTTACCATTTTTGCAAGATTTAAAAAGATATTAAAATAGAGTTATTATGAATAAAGAATAGTTGATAATTTTATTTGAGTTGTTCCTTTCATTTTATCACTTTAATCATAGGAAAAGCTTATGCATTAGACTTCATGGAGAAGATCTAAGATCTGTACTTCAATATTAATATTAGTGTGAGGTAATGTAGCAAACACTTTTAATGGATTGAATCTATGCATATATATTATGTATAAAATGTACACAAAAATATGTGAAATCTTCAATCTGTCTTAATTGTTTTTAATAAAAAAGACATAAAATCTTTAAAGGCTAGATACATGTTTTCTTCCTAAACTGGACTATATCATTCCTGTCTAGTGGTTCATAAACATACTGTGGAGCTGTATTTTGGATTAAACTGCCCAATAACTAAAAAAAAAGTGTTTAGTCAGAAATTGTAACTCCACATAAAGAAGAATAAGAAAGTTTTAAATTGCTTTTAACGGGCAGACTAAATGGAATCTTTAAAAACTGCTGCATCTTTAGAAGTGACCAGAAGTTCTCTCTGAATAACTTCACTGACTTCTGGTGTTTACATTGTCTTTTAAATGCTGGCGTCCATTCTTTCAAAACGATGAGGACGAATAGAATGAGAAATATTATAGTCAGAAGGTAATTTTATTAATTAGGGTTCTTGCTTATCTAGACTGTATCAAGAAGTCTTTTGTCCTAAGATGGTGTTTTCAAAATTACAAAACAAATAAGAGCTTTAAAAATACCTTTTAGTTTTTCAGAAGGTTTCATAGAACATAGAGTCACAGGGTTGGAATCATAGATAGCTAAATCACCAATCCAATGCTTAAATTCCTTAGTGCCAACTAATTGGAGATAATTTTCCAAATTCTTGGTAAAATTTATGTTTTCCAGAAAGCACATACTTGTAGGCATTCACAGAAAATATGTGTAAATATATATTACCCTGAGTACATATCATTCTAGAATGATTTTGTTTTTCTGTGTCTTATGATTCATAGTGGTGGCTTGATTTAAATATATGAATGTCAGGGCTGCCCCTTCTCTGACTTTGGGGCTCCAGCCTGCATTGCCGAGAGTCTGCTGTGTTTCTCGCTGATAGTGGTACACAAAGAAACAAAAATAAAAGATCACTTTGTAAACATCCAGGTGAACTTCTTCAAATCATTTCTAACTGGCTTTCCAGAAGAAATCATATTGAATTAATTTAGATTTATAGCTGCTACTTTAAAATATTTCTCTGGTAGTAGGTGAGCAACACTTTCTAAAACCAACAGGTAGAAACAAAAAATTGTTTTTTGAGAGAAGAGAAAAAAGTCCACTGAGCAAGTACTGCTCTGTCCCTAAGAGAATGGACTCACTACTCCGATGGCCTCACAATTAAGCATCTTCAAAGGAATAAGAAGTCTGAGGAAATTTACTATATATGTGGTACATTTTAATATGCATTGGTGCATTATGGCTTTAATCTACTGTGGAGTATTTTCTTTGTGCAGAGTTTATGGTACTCTCCTACACAACAAGGAGAACAATTCAGAAAGTTTTTCAGAATCAATGTTAAGTGTGATTTTTATTATAATCCATGCTGAGATAGATATAATTTCTGTAAGACTGTTTTCTAAGTTAAAACACATATAAAAGGGACACAAATATTTGATTTGAATTATTATACATAAATTCCCTTTGCTGATAATATTCAGAAATGCATCTAATAAAGTGAAATCAAATGTATTTTACAGTATTGTGCAGTTACGGTGCTGTCAGGTAAAAAAAAATAGCTTGTGATTTAACTTAAAGGAATAGTTTTTTTAATCTGTAAATGTTACCAAATTTATTTTGCTTCATTTTTAATTGAAATATAGTTCACTTACAATATTATGTTACTTTCAGGTATATACCAGAATGGTTTGACATTTACATACATTATGAAATGATCATCATGATCAGTCAAGTAACCATCTGTCCCCATACAAAGTTATTACAATATTATTGACCATATTTCTTATGTTTTATATTATATTGCTGTGCCTTATTCATTATATAACTGGAGGTTTTTACCTCATAATCACCTTCACCTATTTCCCCCACCATCTACCTGCCTCTCTTCTGGTAACCACCCATTTGTTCTCTGTATCTATGAGTCTGTTTTCATTTTGGTTTGTTTGTTTGTTTTGTTTTTTTGGATTCCACATATAAGGGAGATCATATGGTATTTGTCTTTCTCTAACTTAATACATTTAGTATAATGCCCTCTAGATCCATCTATGTTGTCACAAATGGCAAGATTTCCTTTTTAATGGTTGAGTAATATTCCATTGTGTTATATATGTGAGTGTGTGTGTGTGTTTATACATACACACACCACACCTTCTTTATCCATTCATCTATCGATGGACACTTAGGTTTTCTCCATATCTTGGTTGTTGTAAATAATGCTGCAGTGAACACTGGAGTGCATATAACTTTCTGAATTAGTGTTTTATTTTCTTTGAGTAAATACCCAGAAATGAAAGTGCTGAATCATATGGCAGTTCTATTTTTAACTTTTTGAGGAACGTCCATACTGTTTTCCATAGTGGCTGCCCCAATTTACAATCCCACCAACAGTGTACAAGGGTTCCCTTTTCTCCACATCCTCACCAACACTTATGATTTTGTTGTCTTTTTGATGATAGTCATTTTTACAAGTGTGAGGTGGTATCTCATTGTGGTTTTGATTTGCATTACCCTGATGATTAGTGATTTTGAGTGTCTTTTCATGAGTCTGTTGGTCATCTGTATGTCTTATTTGGAAAAGTAACTATTCAGCCCCTCTGCGCATTTTTTAATTGGGTTGTTTATTTTTTTAAGTTGAGTTATATGAGTTCTTTGTATATTTTGGATATTAAAATCTTATTAAACATATCATTTGCAGATATCTTCTCCCATTCAGTTGGCACTCTTTTTGTTTTAGTGATGGTTTCCTTTGCTGTGCAAGAGCTTTTTAGTTTGCTGTAGTCCCATTTGTTTATTTTTGCTTTTGTCTCCCTTGCTTGAGGAGACATATCCAAAAAAATATTGCTAAGACTGATGTCAAACAGTGAGCTGCCTATATTTTCTTCTAGGAGTTTTATGGATTCAGCACTTACATTTAAGTCTTTAATCCAGTTTGAATTTATTTTTGTATATCGTATGAGAAAGTAGTCCAGTTTGATTCTTTTGCATATTACTGTCCAGTTTTCCCAATAACACTTTTCCCTGCATAGTCTTGCCTCCTTTATCATAGATTAATTGACCATATAAAGCATGGGATTATTTCCGGGATCTCTATTTGCTTCCATTGATCTGTATGTCTGTTTTTGTGCCAGTACCATACTGTTTTGATTATTGTAGCTTTGTAGTATAGTTTGAAATCAGGGAGTTTGATACCTCCAGCTTTGTTTTCTTTCTCATGATTGTTCTGGCTATTCAGGGTCTTTGTGTTTTCATATAAATTTTAGAATTATTCTAGTTCTGTGAGAAAGAAATGCCATTGGTATTTTGACAGGGATTTCATTGAATCTGTAGATTGCCTTGAGGGAGTATGGTCATTTTAACAATATTCTTCCAATCCATGAACACAGTACATCTTTCCATTTGTTTTTGTTGTCTTGAATTTCTTTCATCAATGCTTAAAGTTTGCCAAGGATCAGTCTTTTACCTCCTTGGTTAGATTTATTACTAGGTGTTTTATTCATTTTGATGCAAATGTAACTGAGATTGTTTTCTTAACTTCTCTTTCTGATAGTTTGTTGCTAGTGTATAGAAATGCAACAGATTTTTGTATAACAGTTTTATATCCTGCAACCTTACTGAATTCACTGATGAGCTCTCATAGTTTTTTGGTGGCATCTTTAGGATTTTCTCTATGTAGCACCACGCCATCTATAAACAATGACTGTTTTACTTCTTTCTAATTTGTATTCCTTTTACTTCTTTTTCTGTCTGATTGCTGTGGCTAGAATTTCCAATACTATGTTGAATATAAGTGGTGAGAGTGGGCATGCTTGTCTTGTTCTGATCTTAGAGGAAATGCTTTCAGCTTTTCACTGTTGAGTATGACCTTGGCCGTGGGTTTGTCATATATGACCTTTATTATGTTGAAGTATGCTCCCTTTATACATTGAAGTATGCTCCCCCTATATCCACTTTGTTGAGAATTTTTATCATAAATTGATACTGAATTTTGGCAAAAGCTTTTTCTGCATCTATTGAGATGATTATATGATTATCTTTATTCAATTTGTTGTTGTGATATATCACATTGATTGATTTGCAGCTATTGAACCATACTTATATCCCTGGAATAAATCCCACTTGATTATGGTGCATGATGCTTTTAACATATTGTTCAATTTAGTTTGCTAATACTTTGTTGAGCATTTTTGCATTTATGTTCATTAGTGATATTAATCTATAATTTTCTGTTTTTGTGCTGTCTTTGTCTGGTTTTGGAATCAGAGTGATGCTAGCCTCAGAGGATGAGTTCAAAAGTGTTCCTTCCTCTTCACTTTTTTGGAATCATTTGAGAAGGATAGATGTTAACTGTATTTTAAATGTGGTAGAATTCTCCTGTGAAGCCATATGGTCCTGGACTTTTGTTTTTGGGGAGTTTTCTTTCTTTTTTTTTTTTAAATAATGGATTTAATTTCATTACTGGTAACTAGCCTGTTCATATTTTCTGTTTCTTCCTGATTCAATATTGGGAGAGTATATGTTTCTTGGAATTTACCCATTTCTTCTAGGTTGTCCATGTTATTGGTGTATAGTTGTTCACAGTAATATTTTATGATCCTTTGTATTTCTGTGGTGTCGGTTGTAACTTCTCTTTCATTTCAGATTTTAATAATTTGGGACCTCTCTCTTTCTTCTTTATGAGTCTGCCTAAAGGTTATAAAATTCTGTTTATCTTTTCAAAGAACCAGTTCTTAGTTTCATTGATCTTTTCTATTGCTTTTTAGTCTCTACTTCACTTATTTATGCTTTGATCTTTATTAATGTTTTTCCTTCTACTAACTTTCAGTTTTGTTCTTTTTCTAGTTCCTTTAGATGTAAGATTAGTTTGTTTATTTGAGATTTTTCTTGTTTCCTGAGATAGGCTTGTATCACTCTAAACTTTCCTCTTAGAGCTGCTTTTGCTGTGTACCATGGATTATGGAACGTTGTGTTTCCATTCATTTGATTCCAAGTGTATTTTTAGTTTCCTCTTTGACTTCTTTGGTGACTTGGTTAATAACATATGGTTAGCCTCCACATGTTTGTGTTTTATGCATCTTTTTGGTAGTTGATTTCTAGTCTCATAGCATGGTGGTCAGAAAAGATGATTGATATGATTTTAATCTTCCTAAATTTACTGAGACTTGTTTTGTGGCCCAGCATGTGATCTATCCTGGAGAATGTCCCATGTGCACTTAAAATTTGTGTTCTGCTGCTTTTGGATTGAATGTTCTATAGATATATATTAAGTCTATCTGGTCTAATGTATCATTTAAGGCCAGTGTTTCCTCTTTGATTTTCTGTCTGGAAGATCCGTCCATTGATGTACGGGGAGTGTTAAAAGTACCCTACTATTATTGTGTTACTTTCAATTTCTTCCTTTATGTCTATTAATATTTGCTTTATGTATTTAGGTGCTCCTATGTTGGGTGCATATCATATATATTTACAATTGTTATATATTCTTGTTGGATTGGTCTCTTTATCATTATGTAATGTTCTTCTTTGTCTCATTACAGTTTTGTTTTAAAGTCTATTTTGTCTGATATATTTATTGCTATCTCAGCTTTCTTTTTGTTTCCATTTGTGTGGAATACCTTTTTCCATCCCCTCACTTTCAGTCTGTGTGTCTCTTTAGGTCTGAAATAAGTCTCTTGTAGGCAGCATATATATGGGTTTTCAAATTTTTTATCCAGTCAGCCACCCTATGTCTTTGATAGGAGCATTTAGTCCTTTTACATTTAAAGTAATAATTGATAGGTATGTACTTACTGCCATTTTGTTAATTGTTTTCTTGATGTTTTTGTAGGTTTTTTTTTGTTCTTTTCTTCTTTTGCTCTCTTTTCCTGTGATTTGATGACTATTTTTAGTGTTATTCTTGGATTTTTTCTCATTTTTGTGTGTGTATCTTTTATAGGTTTTCAGTTTATAGTTATTAGGAAGTTCACATATAACAACATATATATGTATATGTATATGATTATTTTAAATTGATGATCTCTTAAGCACAAATACATCCTAACAACCCTGCATCTTTACTCTCCCCACTCCCTGATGCTTACTGTTTTTACATCATATTTTACATCTTTTTGCTTTTTGTATCCCTTAACTACTTATCATGGATATGAATTATTTTATTACTTTTGTCTTTTGATCTTCCTACCAGCTTTATAAGTGATTGATACTTTATTGTATGTTTGTCTTTACAAATGAGATTTTTTCCTTTCATAATTTTCTGTATTTGTAGTTGTGGTCTTTAATTTTCCACTTAGAGAAGTCCCTTTAACATTTCTTGAATGCTGGTTTAGTGGTGCTGATGTCTTTTAGATTTTGCTTGTCTGTAAAACTCTTTATCTCTCCTTCAAACCTGAATGATATGTTTGCTTTGTAGAGTATTCTTGGTTATATGAGTTTTTTCTTACATCACTTTGAATATATTGTGCGACTCCCTTCTGGCCTGTTAGTTTCCCCTGAAAGTCAATTGAGAATCTTATGGAAGTTCTCTTGTGTGTAACTAGTTGCTTTCCTCTTGCTGCTTTTTAGTATTCTCTCTTTATCTTTCATTTTTACTATTTTAATTATAATGTATCTTGTGGCCCTCTTTGAGTTCATCTCTTTTGGCACTCTGTGCTTCCAGGACCTGGATGTCTGTTTCCTTTCCCAGGTTAGGGAAGTTTTCAGCTATTATTTCTTAAAATAAATTATCTGCTTTTTTTTCTCTGTCATCACTTTCTGGGACCCCTATAATGTGAATGTTAGCACACTTGATGTTGATCCAGGGGTCTCTTAAACTATTTTAATTTTTTTGATTATTTTTTTCTGTTCAACTTGGGTGATTTTCACTACTCTGTCTTCCAGATCACTGATCCATTCCTCTGTATCATCTAGTCTACTGTTGATTCTTTCTAGTGTATTTTTTGGTTTCTCACTCTCTGATAAAATTCTCAGTGTTCATTCTCCCAAGTTTGTGGAACATCTTTATGATTATTACCTTAAATTCATTTTTTAAAATTAATTATTTTTGGCTGCATTGGGTCTTTGTTGCTACGCATGGGCTTTCTCTAGTTGCAGTGAGCAGGGGCTACTCTTTGTTGCGGTGCGCTGGCTTCTCATTGTGGTGGCCTCTCTTGTTGCGGAGCACGGACTCTAGGTGCATGGGCCTCAGTAGTCATGGCATGTGGGCTCAGTAGTTGTGGCTCGAGGGCTCCAGAGTGCAGGCTCAGTAGTTGTGTGCACGGCTTTGTTGCTCCACATCACATGCGATCATCCCAGACCAGGGCTCGAACCTGTGTCCCCTGCACTGGCAGGCAGATTCTTAACCACTGCACCACCAGGGAAGCCCTACCTTAAACTCTTTATCAAGTAGATTGCTTATCTCTACTTTGTTTAGTTCTTTTTCTGAGGTTTTGTCTTGTTCCATCATTTGGAACATATTCCTCTGTCTCTTGGTTTTGCCTAACTCTCTGTGTTTTTTTTTTTCTATGTATTAGGTATGTTGGTTATGTTTCCCGAGCTTGAGGAAGTGGCCTTATGTAGGAGATGTCTTATATGACCCAACAACATGCTCCCCTCTGGTCACCAGACCTGTATGCTTTAGGTGTGCCTCCTATGTGGGATGCATGGGCTTTTCTAGGGTGGTGGGCCAACTACTGCAGGTACACTGGTTGACAGGACTGACTTCTGGCCCATTTGGCTGCCAAGCCCTGCCTTGTGCAATGGCTGCTGGCCCACTGGTGGGTGAGGCCAGGTCTGGCATGGCTGGCTGTGCAGCCTGGGAGGTCCCAGAACTGGTGCTGGCCCACTGGTAGGTGAGGCTGGGTCCCAGGGCAGCTGGCTGCCTGGCCAGGGAGTCCCAGGACTGGTGCTGGCCCACTGGTGGGTGGGCATGCTTCCAGTGCTAATAGGCTAGAGAGAGGGCTCTAAAATGGTGCTTGCCAGCACCAGTGTCCTTTGGTAGGACAACTCCCTAAACGGGCTGCCAACAGTACCTGTGTCCCCAGGGGGCATCCCAGTTGCCTCCTGCCTCTATGGGAGGTTCTCCAATATCAGCCAATGGGTCTGATCCAGGCTGCTTTCAAAGTACTGCCTCTGCACTGGGATTTGGAGCGTGTGAGATTTTGTTCCTGTCCTTTGAGAGTGGAGTCTCTGTTTCCTACAGCCCTCCAGCTCTCCTGTACACAAGCCCCACTGGCCTTCAAAATCAGACATTCTGGAAGCTCTGTGCAGAGCTCCTGAGCTGGGGAGCCCGATGTGGACCTCAGACTCCTAGCTCTATGGGGAGAACCTCTGCAACTGTGATTATCCTCCCATTTGTGGGTCACATACTGAGGAGTATGGGCCCTGACTATACTGTGTCTCTGCCCCTCCTATCCATCTCATTGTGGTTCCTTCTTTTATCTTTAGTTGCGGAAAATCTTTTCTGCTAGTGTTCAGGTCATTCTCCTATAGTTGCTCTATTAATAGTTGTGATTTTGCTGTGCCTGTTGGAGGAGATACGCTCAGGGGCTTCCTGCTCCACTACCTTGGCCACACCTCAGGGCAGCTTTAAGGTAATTCATTAAAAGTGTATTGTTATACACTTCTCTTTCTCTGTCTCTTTGTTTAACTCCTTCTATGAAATTTAAATTGTTTTACTAAGTTATAGGTAGATCTTTCCTTTTCAATTGACCGTTGCTATTATTGTCTCTTCACAGATACTATATTTCATTGGGAGATGGGAACAAGTATAACAATCATGTGACTAGATAGTTCTTTTTTGAAGAGGGTATGAATACCTAGAGTTAAATTTGATTTGGTTAATAATACTTCTTCTCTCTCTGATGAATAGATATTTCTATCATTCTTAATTTTTTTATCTATTAGTTAGGTCTTTTCAGTGATAACTTGTATACCCTTGTGACTTATAATGTTTTACCTTCACCTAGGTAATACGTAAGACTTATAAAATTGTTGGTATTTTTCTGATCTACTGATACAAGTGCTGTAAATGCAGTTTCTCTGAATCAAACTGTCAAGGAAGCACCTGTACACCTCTGATTCATGAATTTGTGCTTTGTGTCACAGGATGCCAGAAGCCCACCGGACCAAAATAATATTAAAGACATCCAAGGAGAACATCTCTGAATGGGCGGCAAGATTTCTCAGACAGGTACACTGTCCTGTTTCTCTTGTTTCATTCCTGCACCTCATCATGAGGTATGCATGGACTGTTTAGCTGGTTGAAGAGGATTATGAATGGCAGTGGGAGGAGGCATTAACTTCTGTTTACATGAATACTGACTCGTAGGCATCATGACTTCATTAGTACCTCTGTCTTCCCGGCATAGCCCTGTAAATAGCCAGTGAGCCATGGTGACTCCCATCATTCCTAGGAAGCTTGGTGATGTGTTAGGAGCAAGCTTAGTGTCCAGTTGACCCATACAGGGAAGTATACAAGTCTCAGTAGGGCTGAGTTCAAAGGATAGTGTCATAACCTGGACGTCAATATTAGGCTTGAGAACAGAGCATTGCTGGGCCAGAAATTCATGCTTAAAGATTAGGAAAGGGATTCAGGAGTCAGGGAACCCAGCAGCCTCCAGGTGCATTGCCAAGAAGATGGAATCTGACAGCAGAGAAGAGTGCAAACTTCCTACAGAAGGTACCTTCTTTTTCACTCTCGTGATAATTTCCATTCCCACATTCATGAGATGAAAGTTGTTAAGATGCTTGAACAAGGATTGTGAAATGACAATGAGAGGATGTTTCCTTTTTTGTTTTTAATATTACAAAAAATATTTGTTTTTAATATCAATGTTAAAAATGTGCTCTCTTGGGGCTTCCCTGGTGGCGCAGTGGTTGAGAGTCCACCTGCCGATGCAGGGGACACGGGTTCGTGCCCCGGTCCGGGAAGATCCCACATGCCGTGGAGCGGCTGGGCCCGTGAGCCATGGCCGCTGAGCCTGCGTGTCCGGAGCCTGTGCTCCGCAACGGGAGAGGCCACAACGGGGAGGGGCCCGCGTACCGCAAAAAAAAAAAAAAAAAAAAAAAAAAAAAAAAAAAATGTGCTCTCTTGAACAAGATTTAAAACATGTATAATCCTTCCTTATGGACTGGGCATAGTAAAAGGACCGTGGAGTAACTCTGGCCTAAGTGAATGAATATTAAGTTGCAGATGCTTTGTATTGTATACCCAGAGCCAAATGAATGACAACACGATACTGTGATTGTAACCCCAGAGGTTGATTCCACACTCTGGTTTTTTTCCCCAAAGTGTCATAGTAACTTGGCTCGCATGATAAGAATTTGATTTCTGGTCTTCCCACCCAACAATCTTGCTGTATAACAAATCAAAACTGAATCTCAAGCTGATGCCCTTGCCCTGCCACCCTCTGAGTTTACTTAGTAACTAGAATGGGTTTGTTCTGATCCAGCCACAGCAAACACCCTAGGCAAATATCAGGCTGTCAGTATGCCCCTACCCGTTGCCTTGGTGGTTCATCTCTCCTCTTCTGAAACCTTCTTCAGGCACCTTTGTGCTGTCCCTGGCCCACACAGGTCTTCCTACCACCAGGTCACACTCAAGGCAACAGCTTTTAACTTTGACTGTTAAGACTTCCTTCTCCCATCAGATTTTATTTGTCTGGTTTTTACTCCCTTTGGGGTGTTCTTCAAAGAAAAGTAATGGAGAAGAGTGAAGCTCCATGAATGAACTAAATATATGACTTTGGACTCATTTA
Source organism: Phocoena phocoena (assembly GCF_963924675.1). NCBI lineage: Eukaryota > Metazoa > Chordata > Mammalia > Artiodactyla > Phocoenidae > Phocoena > Phocoena phocoena. Next base: position 82,297,920 of record NC_089220.1, on the reverse strand, counting down.
CATAACTTTCTAAACTGCTAAGCGAAAAGCCTATATTTAAGTCCAATACAAACACCTTGTCCTAACATGCTCCAGCCCCCATTGCAGGAGGAGATGATTGTTTTGCTGTGTTTAAAGGCTGAAAGTAAAGGAAGGAAAACTTAAGCCACGTAAACTGAAAATAAATATTATTTTTCTCTAAGGCTCACCAGTATAAAAAATCTCCTTTCAAGGAACAGACTTTGTTATTAGTTCTCAGTGTGCCAAAAAGCCAGCAATGGTAGCCCCTACTTTACACCTACCCTAAAAGAAATAAGTGGATGCTTTTTCTCATATTGTAAACTCAGCATTTAGAATCTCTTCTAAACTTCCAGCATTGTATGGTTCAAAAATATTTGTTTCCAGCTCAAAAATAAGTAGATTTGGTTTTGAAAATATTTTTGGCAGTTTTGTTTAAATAAAAGTTTTAGAAATCTTCATTCAATAACTCAAATCCTTTGTGGTGTTTTCCTAAAAATACATCTCAATGCCTAAAGGTATCTTAAAATGACTGGAATGGTGACTATGGCCATTAGCAGCACACAAGTGTCAAAACACCATATACAGCTGGCTTTGGCTTTCCTGAGTGAGCCCAGAAAATGTAGAGGAAGAAAATATCTGAATAAAAGGGCATAAGTCACCTACAGTTGACGTAGTTCTTGACTCTTTTCAAAGCATTTGGGAGAAGAGAATAGACAAACCAGAAGTAGGCTGACAATGGAATACTTTACATGGAAGGGATGTTGTTTCTCTCTCTTTATTTAGTGAGCCTTTCTTCCTTACTGTCGTTTCGTTTTTCTTAGCAGTTAAAGTTGGGTACTAGCTTTCCAGTGTAATCACTTTGACTGTCAAGTGAGGGAAGTAACCTTAGCTAGCCATTTCTCCAAATGTACCTTAGTGATTTGATAAACATTTCTAGAAAAAGTACTGTAGGAAGATTGTTCCCTAACACAAACCTGCCCAGCTTGCATACTTAGGACTATCTGTAGCATTCATCATGGTGTTCTCCACCTCACTGTCTGTTAGCACCTTGGGAGGCAGAGGTCGAAATGTTTCCTGAGGGAGGTTTGTCACCTCGAATCACTGGAAATCTATGAATTCCCTCCTTTCCAGACATACTACTAAATCCCTCCATATATTCCACTTGTTCTTTTTCCTTTCAACTGATTTTAAAAAGTCAAGAATAGTTAATTATGGAAGTTCTTTGAGATTGGAGATTATGAGACAGGTACTTCTGCTTTATTTGGGAAAATGGTAGCTTCTGTGTGTCTATTTAATATAACCTGTTCCTGATTGCAAAAGTAACACCATCTAGCACCACAATACATAAGGCAAATACTAACAGCCATAAAAGGGGAAATCGACAGTAACACAATCATAGTAGGGAACTTTAACACCCCACTTTCGCCAATGGACAGATCATCCAAAATGAAAATAAATAAGGAAACAGAAGCTTTAAATGATACATTAAACAAGACGGACTTAATTGATATTTATAGGACATTCCATCCAAAAACAACAGAATACACATTTTTCTCAAGTGTTCATGGAACATTCTCCAGGATAGATCATACCTTGGGTCACAAATCAAGCCTTGGTAAATTTCAGAAAATTGAAATTGTATCAAGTGTCTTTTCCGACCACAACGCTATGAGACTAGATATCAATTACAGGAAAAGATCTGTAAAAAATACAAACACATGGAGGCTAAACAACACACTACTTAATAACCAAGTGATCAATGAAGAAATCAAAGAGGAAATGAAAAAATACCTAGAAACAAATGACAGTGGAGACACAACGACCCAAAACCTATGGGATGCAGCAAAAGCAGTTCTAAGAGGGAAGTTTATAGCAATACAATCCTACCTTAAGAAACAGGAAACATCTCAAATAAACAACCTAACCTTGCACCTCAAGCAGTTAGAGAAAGAAGAACAAAAAAACCCCAAAGTTAGAAGAAGGAAAGAAATCATAATGATCAGATCAGAAATAAATGAAAAAGAAATGAAGGAAACGATAGCAAAGATCAATAAAACTAAAAGCTCGTTCTTTGAGAAGATAAACAAAATTGATAAACCATTAGCCAGACTCATCAAGAAAAAAAGGGAGAAGACTCAAATCAATAGAATTAAAAATGAAAAAGGAGAAGTAACAACTGACACTGCAGAAATACAAAAGATCATGAGAGATTACTACAAGCAACTCTATGGAATAAAAGGACAACCTGGAAGAAATGGACAAATTCTTAGAAATGCGCAACCTGCTGAGACTGAACCAGGAAGGAATACAAAATATGAACAGACCAATTACAAGCACTGAAATTGAAACTGATTAAATATCTTCCAACAAACAAAAGCCCAGGACCAGATGGCTTCACAGGCGAATTCTATCAAACATTTAGAGAAGAGCTAACACCTATCCTTCTCAAACTCTTGCAAAACAGAGCAGAGGGAGAAACACTTCCAAACTCATTCTATGAGGCCACCATCACCTTGATACCAAAACCAGACAAAGATGTCACAAAGAAAGAAAACTACAGGTCAATATCACTGATGAACATAGATGCAAAAATCCTCAACGAAATACTAGCAAACAGAACCCAACAGCACATTAAAAGGATCATACACCATGATCAAGTGGGGTTTATTCCAGGAATGCAAGGATTCTTCAATATATGCAAATCAATCAACGTGATACACCATAATTGAAGGAGATACACAAATTGAAGGAGAAAAAGCATATGATCATCTCAATAGATGCACAGAAAGCTTTCGACAAAATTCAACACCCATTGATGATAAAAAACCCTGCAGAAAGTAGGCATAGAGGGAACTTTCCTCAACATAATAAAGGCCATATATGACAAACCCACAGCCAACATCGTCCTCAATGGTGAAAAACTGAAAGCATTTCCACTAAGATCAGGAACGAGACAAGGTTGCCCACTCTCACCACTCTTATTCAACATAGTTTTGGAAGTTTTAGCCACAGCAATCAGAGAAGAAAAAGAAATAAAAAGAATCCAAATCAGAAAAGAAGTAAAGCTTCTTCTTGTTTGCAGATGACATGATACTCTACGTAGAGAATCCTAAAGATGCTACCAGAAATCTACTAGAGCTAATCAATGAATTTGGTAAAGTAGCAGGATACAAAATTAATGCACAGAAATCTCTGGCATTCCTATACACTAATGATGAAAAATCTGAAAGTGAAATTAAGAAAATACTCCCATTTATCATTGCAACAAAAAGAATAAAATACCTAGGAATAAACCTACCTAAGGAGACAAAAGACCTGTATGCAGAAAATTATAAGACACTGATGAAAGAAATTAAAGATGATACAAATAGATGGAGAGATATACCATGTTCTTGGAATGGAAGAATCAACATTGTGAAAATGACTCTACTACCCAAAGTAATCTACAGATTCAATGCAATCCCTATCAAACTACCACTGGCATTTTTCACAGAACTAGAACAAATGATTTCACAATTTGTATGGAAACATAAAAGACCCCAAATAGCCAAAGCAATCTTGAGAACGAAAAACGGAGCTGGAGGAATCAGGCTCCCTGACTTCGGACTATATTACAAAGCTACAGTAATCAAGACAGTATGGTACTGGCACAAAAACAGAAATATAGATCAGTGGAACAGGATAGAAAGCCCAGAGATAAACCCACACACATACGGTCACCTTATGTTTGATAAAGGAGGCAAGAATATACAGTGGAGAAAAGACAGCCTCTTCAATAAGTGGTGCTGGGAAAACTGGATAGGTACATGTAAAAGTATGAGATTAGATCACTCCCTAACATCAGGTGTGTGTGTGTGTTTCTTTGTACACATACATATTCAAAGGCATCCTGAAAATATTTTTGAACCCATATATTGTACCAGTGTATGAGCATTTACACACATCATTAAAAACAGGAGAAAAGACAGCCTCTTCAATAAGTGGTGCTGGGAAAACTGGATAGGTACATGTAAAAGTATGAGATTAGATCACTCCCTAACATCAGGTGTGTGTGTGTGTTTCTTTGTACACATACATATTCAAAGGCATCCTGAAAATATTATTTTTGAACCCATATATTGTACCAATGTATGAGCATTTACACACATCATTAAAAACAGTCTGTATGAGTGATATTTAGTAGCCCCTTAATATTCCATCATTTGTTTCTCCTACTAGGAGAAATTGTTGACCTTTAATCTTTTTAACCTACAAAAAATGGCCGTTCGACATGGTTCAACCTAGTAAAATTTGCTTAAGTTTTTTCCCCAATCATTGGACATCATGTCTAGCTTTTAAAATGTTAAGTAACTGACCTGTGAACATTTCTGAACATATTTGTATTTTTTCACGTATTTAACCTTTTCCTCAGAATAATTTCCAAGAAAAGAAAGAATTGATTAGAAAGTATGAAAAACATGGAGTCTCTTATTACCTATTTTGAAATTCCTTGCAAAGAGGTTGTAGCAATTTATGTTCTTCTTGATTATATACAAGAATTCCAGGTTTACCCTATCCTCACAAAAATTGAGAATTATAATATTTTTATCTTTGCTAATCCTATAGGTAAATATTATATGCCATATTATTTAACCAGTATGACTATAATTGGCATAATTCATATTTGCTTCAATTTTACTTCAAGATGAAAAAATTCAATTTGTAAATGTATAAAGTTAGTTGAGAGGCAGAGTCTAAAACACAAAATAGAATTGGGTTTAATGTGATATTGAATTACTCTCCTATTACCCCAGATCCATAATAACAGTGTCTTTGGTAAAGTATAGGAAACTTCAGAGGTGACAATTTCATTGATACTATCTTTGATTTAATGTGAGAAGAATCTGAGATTTGCCATTGTGAGTAATTCATTTGTATACAAAAATATATATGTGGATTTGCCATATTTCTTCAGCAAAGGAGATTATTTGTTTCTGGGTTATTTTTGTTACAAAGCCTCATTTAAAATATGTGTTCTTTTCCTGTCCTTCAAAGTCATTTTAACAGTCAAATAAATTTTGAGCATAGCTCATTTGTGAAATTAGCTGGTTCAGATAAAAGATAAAATGCTCTAGTCAGATTGTTCAAGAAAATGATAGAAGACACAAATTACCAATATCAGCTATTAAAACAGGAGGAATCACCATGGATTTTAAAGACATTAAAAGGATAATAAGAAAGTATTATGTAGTAGTTTATGCCAATACATTTGACAACTTAGATGAAATGGACAAAATCTTAGAAAGCACAAACTATAAAGCTTTTTAAAATTGAAGTATAGTTGATATATAATGTGTAAATTACTGCTGCACAGCAAAGTGATTCAGTTATACATATGTATACATTTTTTAAAATATATTTTTCCATTATGGTTTACCATAAGATATTGAATATAGTCCTCTGTGCTATACCGTAGGATCTTGTTGTTTATCCATTCTGTACACAAAAGCTTATATCTGCTAACCCTAACCTCCCACTCCATCCCTTGCCCAACTTCCTCCCCCTTGACAACCACCAGTCTGTTCTCTATGTCCATGATTTTGTTTCTGTTTCATAGATAGGTTCATTTGTGTCATACTGTAGATTCCACATATAAGTGATATCATATGGCATTTGTCTTTCTCTTTCTGAGTTACTTCACTCAGTATGATAATCTCTAGTTGCATCCATGTTGCTGCAAATGGCATTACTTCTTTTTTTTAATGGCTGAGTAGTATTCCATTGTGTGTGTGTGTGTGTGTGTGTGTGTGTGTATGCACCACATCTTCTTTATCCATTCATTTGTTGATTGACATTTAGGTTGTTTCCCTGTCTTGACTATTGTGAATAGTGCTGCTATAAACATAAGGGTGCATGTATCTTTTTGAATTATAGTTTTGTCTGGATATATGCCTAGGAATGGGATTGCTGGATCATTTGGTAATTCATTTTTAGTTTTCTGAGGAACCTCCATACTGTTTTCCACAGTGGCTGCACCAACTTACATTTCCACCAACAGTTATAAAACTTAATCAGGAAAAAAATAGATACCCTAAAGAGCCCCATATCTATTAAAGAAATCGTAGGAACAAATCTTCTCATATTAGATATGTACTGTATATTGTACATCAAAACAGACAAAAACTAAGATAGCTAAAAGCCCAGAGATCTTCACTGGTGAGTTCTACCAGACACTTAGGGAAAAAAATATCTACACCAACGCTTCAGAAAGCAGAAGAAAAGGAAGTATTTCTCAGCTCATTTTTTGAGGTCAGTATTACCTGATACCAAAACTATAGACATTATAAGAAAATAAACTGTAGATCAGTATCCCTCATGAACTTAGACACAAAAAGCCTTAACAACGTACCAGCAAATTGAAACCATCAATATATAAAATAGATAATATATTATGAATTAGTAGAGTTTATTCAGGAATTTGAGATCACTTCAGTTTTCAAAAATTAATCAGTTCATATCTTCATATCAATATCTTGAAAAACATAATATGAGATCTCCTTATATGGAGAAAAAGCAAACTTCAAGAACCATTCGTGATTTTAAAAATAAATAAAACTGATAAACTAGAAGAAGGGAACTTTCTCAACCTGATAAAGAACATCTACAAAATATCTGTAGCTATCATTATATGTAATGATGAAACATAATTGCTTTCACTCCCTAAGATCAGGAAGAAGGCAAGAATGTCCATTCTTATCACATGTATTCAGCATTGTACTGTATCTACTAGCCGCTGCAATAAGACAAGTTAAAAATAAATAAAAGGCATACAAATTACAAAGGAAAAGACAAAATTGTCTTTATTCACAGACAACATGATTGTACACATAGGAAAATCTGAAAGTAAAATATACTGGTTAATAAACTAGATGTGGTTCACATCACCCAGGGAGAGAGGATAGAATAGAAACAGAACAAAATCTAGGTTTGAGTGTACAAAAGCCCAAAGTTTAAAGGATGGGTAGAGGAAGATAAATCTAGGAAGGATAAAAAGGAATGGTTAGCAAGATATGAAGGAGAAGAAGGAGTGGTTAGCAAGATATGACTCTTGATGAAGAGAGAGTCATCAAAAAGTACCTTTTCTGAAAAGTGTGCGCTTAGTATCACTCTTGATGAATTGGAATATCTTAAAAATAGGAGCAGTTGTAATGAGAAATAGTCAGTTAAGCAAATAAGGATAAGTAAGTGAAAGTGATTTTAGATATTAGAGATGATGTCATGCAGATTGTGTCTTTTTCAAAAGAAAATAATTTTAAATTTTGTTTAATGCTTTTATTTCTTGTCCTAAACTCTACTTTATGTGACAGTCATTTTACTAATGCTCCTTTATTTTTTCCAGTCATCATTAATTTATAATTTTTAAATCTGCTCTTCAAGTTTCTCTTTTATATTCTATTTTGTTGCTATAGTTATAACTACAGAAAATATTTAGAATAGTCAAAGGAATGGTTTTGAAGAGAAACAATGGATCTTGTTTTAATTATTAGATAAATATAGAGAAGACAAACAAAATATTAGCAGTGATCATCTCTGGCTATTTAGATTTCAGATACAACTTTCATGCATCTTTGTATTAACTAAATATTTTAAGATGAACATATATTACTTTTATAATTTGAATTTTTATAAAGCATTAGTGCAATTTAAAACAAGGAGACACCCTTTTTCATATATCCTGTTTTCTTGTTTATTGATCATTTGTTTCCTCTTTTTGAGTTATCTTCTATAGTAGTTTTCCCTTTTTATACTGCATTGTTGGCCTTTTTCAAACTAATTTGAAGGCACACTCTATAGGTTTATTGTCTCTCTTCTGTTTTACAGGTTATTTATATTTTATTCCAGTTTATCATTTTGTTTTAATTTTATTCATGTCATTAGCCATATTACAGTTTCCATTTGTACGTAGTAAAATCTGTTAGTTCTTTGCTGCGTGTCTTATTGGTTCATGTGAAATTATTTTGATAGCAAAGGAAATGATAATAAATGCACAGCTTTAGACAGACATAAATTGTGATATATCTACCTGATTGAAAGCCATGCAGCAAACAAGAATTATTTAGTAACATTAACAATGTTTATAATTTCTTGCTAATAATATAGTAAATGCAAACAATACAATATGAATCCTTGTTTTTACTATATGTACATATAGATCAACACTGTATGGAAACCAAGACTGACAATGCATAAATAGCAATTATCTCTGAATGGTATAAGCATAGATGACATCATTTTCTTCTTTGCACTTTTCTGCACTTTTCAGTTTTGTTGTTTCCTGTACCATACCTGAAAATAGCTTTTAAAATAAGAAAAAAGTCTTTAAAAGGTATTTTAAAAATAAATATAAGAACATATATGAAAGTGATTTTAATGAAATGATATACAAGATTAAGTTAGTGAATGGATAAGTGGGAGTTAAGGGAAAGAGACTAAAGTTTTGAAGTTGGAAGCCTAAAAATATGGTGGTGCCCTTGATAAGTTAAGGGTGTGGGAGGAGGACAACATGAGGAAAAATTGAAGAGTTCTACCTTAGACATGCTGAGTTTCTGTTGACAGTGTACTGTCCACGTACACATAAGTCATTTGGAAATGTGGGACTGGAATTCAAAGTGAGAGATAACAGACATAAAAAGTCACATGAAATGAAGTAAAATATGAGAATTCTGAGAATAGATGATTCCACAGGAGATATATCAAGAGAGCTTAGTCCTTAGGAAACACTTCCATTGGAGGAACAGGAAGAGCACCTAGAAAAGGAGACAGAGCTGAGAAAGGAAACTCTGGATGACACAGACCAAGTTATCTATCTTGGGGATGATGGAGACAGGGAAGTTTTCACTGAACACATGAACATCCCGCCGTGGTCAAGAATGTGACTCTATTTCTGCTTTCATGCTTCTGAGTGGGAACAAATATGCCAGAGTGCTCCCATCACCTTTCATCCTAAAGATCCCCACCTAGACTTTTCTACAACCAATTCTACAACCAATATGTATGTATCTTCCAAATCCAGAATAAGAGGGGAGCATTTGGAGATAGAGACCAGGAGAATTCGAGAGTTAGGTGGTGCCGGGGCAATGAAGTTCTCTCTTTAGAGAGGGGAAGGAGCAATATTTACTCTTGTCTTCTGGCACCCCAACAGAAGGAGACAGATTTCTCTACTACCAGGGTCAGATTCTGGAGAGAAAAGAACCGAGAAGGAATAGGTAATCAAAGTAATGACAAAGACTGAGTTTCCCATTACTTAGAAGAGTATGGAAGAAAGACCTTGAAGACCCAAGTCAGAGTAAACATCTGAGTCCTGCCACAGGTCTTTAGTGGGAAAGATAAAAACTTCCCCCTTGCCTGAAACACACATCAACAGGAACACCAGGCATGGCTGATCTCTATCAGCTTGCCAAGGCCAAGCCCCATGCTATTCCAAGGGCTGGACCTGAGTGACCAGCAACTCCTTTAACCCCAAGGCCAGCTCTCCTTTCAACACCGATGTCTGCATGTTTCATTCTTTTTTTGTTTCCTTCCCGCATTAAAGATGAAGGGGACAAACAAGGGCTTTTTTTCTATTTTAGGAAGTTAAGCAAAGATCAGGCTGTACGAAAGAGAAAGAAATGGAGTCAAAGATATGGAAAAGTTAAAAAATACTGAAGAGCTAAAGAAAGAAGAATATAGATCCAGAACGGGAAACAAATCTCAAGATTCCTCAGACTTAGGAAAGAAATTTTGCTTTGCAATTAAACACATACTTGCCCCAAAGATGACATAACAAACCATTGTCTGCTTGGATATATTGTGATTAGTTTTCCTGGGGACAGAGCGGAAGAGTCAGGGGTCAACACCATTGATACCACTTAGGGAAGTTGGAGGCAAAGCAAAAAACCTCAGTGGTAATAATTGGAGCAACAGCCTTTTTAGGAAAGGAGGGCTTATGCATTTTTCTCTTAAATGTAAAATGAAAAACAAATATTAAAAATGAACAGAAATTTTATTTCTTTTTAAACTATAGTTGCTCTTGGAAACAGGTACCAAAGACACTTTGTTCATTGCTGCAGGCCTAATAAATTTAAGGCACCAAATGTGTAATTGGAAGTTTATTGTCTGGAGAGATCTTTCTCTTTAAAAGCATAGGCATCCACTAGCAGTCGGTTGGTGTCAAGCAAACAGCCAAGCCAAATAGTAGTTGCTTACTGTTTGGCATGCAGGTGATAGGGCCATCAAACCATTTTTCAGAGGAGTCCACAGCTCCCTGCAGAATATCTGGGAGGAGGAAAGGGAACAGGAGTTTGGAAGGGAGGATGGCGGGACCATCACAGAACCATGGAAAGAATGCCAGTACATGTATTGGGTTTGGGGATGGGGAAGTTTTACAACTTTTAAATCTAAATTAAAAAGGCAAATATTTCTTAAGTAGATATTGATACAGGAGATGACTTACAACCATAATAATGGGCAATATTTATTGAGTACTTGGTGTGTGCCAGATAATGTGCTAAGCACTTTAAATGTTGTATTGAATTCTCAAAACAACTCAGCTTTATTGATGGAAACTATGATTTTTAGTGAGATGGAGTAGCTCACTACTGTCTACATCACATAACCAGCGGCAGAACCAACAATGAAACCCACATCAGTCTGGCTTCAGTACCACACTTTTGCAAACCACCACCTCTTTCCCACCACACACTCAACTGAAATGAAAGGGTCTTGTTTGTCTCAGTCTTGTTTATATATTTTGAGATACAGTGAGAGCTGCTTCCTATCCCTATTCTTTTTAGAATTCACCAAGAATAAGAGAATTCAGTCAAAATTGCTGAGACAAGCTCCCCTGGCTGAGTGAGAGGCAGTCTGGAAGTTTCTGCTTCTTTTGAGTGGTTTTTTCTCACAGTCCATAGTTAAGGCAAAAACGATTAGGTGTATTTCAGGATGTGTGGTTTCAGTGGACACTCCTAAAGCATGCAAAAGAAGGGACTGTACATAAAGCAGACATACAGATGGTAAGAAGTACTGGTCCTTTCCCTAATACTCAGTTAATCACCTCTCAGATGCTATGCTGACTTCATCCAAGTACATCCCAGTTTTCACCTGGAGAGGCTGAAAACATACACAGGAGTGGTCTTTACTTCTTCTTCCTCTGCTTCTTCATCTCCAAGGGAAGACTCATTGACAGGGTGTGTGTGTGTATGTGTGTGTGTGTGAGTCTGTCTCTGTCTCTGTTACTCCATGCTACATGCTGCTGCTTTTCCTGTTTGTGTGCCTTTCCTAGAATGAGTTAAGGCCAAGAACTGAAAATTTAGGACTAAAGCTACTTCCTAACACCAGTTTCACAGCAACAGTTGACGGTGATTGATGTGCTCTGTCTCTTGAAACATTTGGGAACATTCAGTTCCTTGCCCACAATTGCACAGTTAGTGAGAGACACACGGCTCACATACAGGGCTAGCTGATTCTAATGCCTGAGCTCTTAAACACTAATCATACTGATCTCAAATCATCGGTTACAAAGGTTACAAAGGAGGAAATCAACATAGTATCACAAGCAGAGAGAATCCCTGTATGCACGAGAAATGGGCCTTTATTACAGAAACAGTTTCTATAAAACATTAGATTCTTTCACACTACAAACCTCCACTTGCTCTGTATCCTGTATGACCTGTAACAGCTCCTGTCTCCTCCACCTGATGCTCCCCACTGGCGTTCTAGTGACTCCCCACTCCCTTTGTCCCTTGAGGCTGAGGTGCAAATGCTCCCCGCCCTCCACGGCCCCCTATGGCTTCCCTGCACTCTGCCCAAATCTTTGGGCATCGTCTCTTCATTAAAACCTCCTATGTTATCCATTTTAAGGGTTCATCTTTTTATTGCCAGTATTCTGACTGATTCACTCTTACAATATTACATTTAAAAATAAAAAACTACATTACATCTACATTCTGACAGTCAAGAAATTTTATACCGGCGACCTTCAAGATGGAGAAGGACTAAGATGTGGAGATCACCTTCCTCCCCACAAATACATCAGAAATACATCTACATGTGGAACAACTCCTACAGAACACCTACTGAACGCTGGCAGAAGACCTCAGACTTCCCAAAAAGCAAGAAACTCCCCACGAATCTGGCCATGTAGCTGACAGGGTCTCGGTGCTCCGGCCAGGTGTCAGGCCTGTGCCTCTGAGGTGGGAGAGCCGAGTTCAGGACAGTGGTCCACCAGAGACCTCCCAGCTCCACATAATACCAAACGGCAAAAGCTGTCCCTGAGATCTCAACACTAAGACCCAGCTGCGCTTAATGACCAGCAAGCTACAGTGCTGGACACTCTAAGCCAAACAAGTAGCAAGACAGGAACACAGCCCTACCCATTAGCAGAGAGGCTGCCTAAAATCATAATGAGGTCACAGACACCCCAAAACACACCACCAGACAGGGTCCTGCCCATCAGAAAGGCAAGATCCAGCCTCAGACACCAGAACACAAGCACCAGCACCCTCCACCAGGAAGCTTATACAACCCACTGAACCAACCTTAGCCACTGGGGGCAGACACCAAAAACAACGGGAACTACGAACCTGCACCATGCAAAAAGGAGACCCCAAACGCAGTAAGATAAGCAAAATGAGAAGACAGAAAAACACACAGCAGATGAAGGAGCAAGATAAAAACCCACCAGATCTAACAAATGAAGAGGAAATAGGCAATCTACCTGAAAAGGAATTCAGAGTAATGATAGTAAAGATGATCCAAAATCTTGGAAATATAATGGAGAAAATACAAGAAACGTTTAACAAGGACCTAGAAGAACTAAACAGCAAATAAACAATGATGACCAACACAATAAATGAAATTAAAAATTCTCAAGAAGGAATTAATAGCAGAATAACTGAGGCAGAAGAACGGAAAATGACCTGGAAGATAAAATATTGGAAATAACTACCGCAGAGCAGAGCAGAATAAAGAAAGACAAATGAAAAGAACTGAGGACAGCCTCAGAGACCTCTGGGACAACATTAAACACAACATTCGAACTATAGGGGTCCCAGAAGAAGAAGAGAAAAAGGGACTGAGAAAATATTTGAAGAGATTATAGTTGAAAATTTCCCTAATATGGGAAAGGAAATAGTCAAGTCCAGGAAGCACAGAGTCCCATACAGGATAAATCCAAGGAGAAACAAACCAAGACACATGTTAATCAAACTATCAAAAATTAAATACAAAGAAAAAATATTAAAAGCAGCAAGGGAAAAACAACAAATAGCATACAAGGGAATCCCCATAAAGTTAGCAGCTGATCTTTCAGCAGAAACTCTGCAAGACAGAAGGGAGTGGCAAGACATATTTAAAGTGATGAAAGGGGAAACACTACAACCAAGATTACTCTACCCAGCAAGGATCTCATTCAGATTTGATGGAGAAATTAAAACCCTTTCAGACAAACAAAAGCTAAGAGAATTCAACACCACCAAACCAGCTTTACAACAAATGCTAAAGGAACCTCTCTAGGCAGGAAACACAAGAGAAGGAAAAGACCTATAATAACAAACACAGAACAATTAAGAAAATGGTAATAGAAACATACATATCGATAATTACCTTAAATGTAAATGGATTAAATGCTCCAACCAAAAGACAGACTGGCTGAATGGATACAGAAACAAGACCCATATGTATGCTGTCTACAAGTGACCCACTTCAGATGTAGGGACACATACAGACTGAAAATGAGAGGGTGGAAAAAGATACTCCATGCAAATGGAAATCAAAAGAAAGCTGGAGTTGCAATCCTTATATCAGACAAAATAGATTTAAAAAAAAAGACTATTAGAAGAGACAAAGAAGCACACTACATAATGATCAAGGGGTCAATCCAAGAAGAAGATAGAACAATTGTAAATATTTATGCATCCAACATAGGAGCACCTCAGTACAGATGGCAAATGCTAACAGCCATGAAAGGGGAAATCAACAGTAACATAATCATAGTAGGGGACTTTAACACCCCACTTTCACCAATGGACAGATCATCCAAAATGAAAATAAATAAGGAAACAGAAGCTTTAAATGATACATTAAACAAGATGGACTTAATTGATACTTATAAGACATTCCATCCAAAAACAGAAGATTCCACTTTCTTCTCAAGTGCTCATGGAACATTCTCCAGGATAGATCATATCTTGGGTCACAAATCAAGCCTTGGTAAATTTCAGAAAATTGAAATCATATCAAGTATCTTTTCCAACCACAATTCTGTGATACTAGATATCAATTACAGGAAAAAAATATGTAAAAAATACAAACACATGGAGGCTAAACAATACACTACTAAATAACCAAGAGATCACTGAAGAAATCAAAGAGGAAATAAAAGAATACCTAGAAACAAATGACAATGAAAACACTATGACCCAAAACCTATGGGATGCAGCAAAAGCAGTTCTAAGAGGGAACTTTTTAGCAATACAGTCCTACCTCAAGAAACAAGAAACATCTCAAATAAACAACCTAACCTTACACGTAAAGCAGTTAGACAAAGAAGAACCAAAAAACCCCAAAGTTAGCAGAAGGAAAGAAATCATAAAGATCAGATCAGAAATAAATGAAAAAGAAATGAAGGAAACGATAGCAAAGATCAGTAAAACCAAAAGCTGTTTCTTTGAGAATATAAACAAAATTGATAAACCATTAGCCAGACTCATCAAGAAAAAACGGGAGAAGACTCAAATCAACAGAATTAGAAATGAAAAAGGAGAAGTAACAACTGACACTGCAGAAATACAAAGGATCGTGAGAGATTACTACAAGCAACTATATGCCAATAAAATGGACAACCTGGAAGAAATGGACAGATTCTTAGAAAAGCACAACCTTCTGAGACTGAACCAGGAAGAAATAGAAAATATAAACAGAACAATCACAAGTCCTGAAATTGAGACTGTGATTAAAATCTTCCAACAAACCAAAGCCGAGGACCAGATGGCTTCACAGGCCAATTTTACCAAACATTTAGAGAAGAAGTAACACTTATCCTTCTCAAACTATTCCAAAATATAGCAGAGGGAGGAGCACTTCCCAACTCATTCTACGTGGCCACCATCACCCTGATACCAAAACCAGACAAAGATGTCACAAAGAAGAAAACTACAGACCAATATCACTGATGAACATAGAAGCAAAAATCCTCAACAAAATACTAGCAAACAGAATCCAATAGCACATTAAAAGGATTGTACACCATCACCAAGTGGGGTTTATCCCAGGAATGCAAAGATTCTTCAGTATACTCAAATCAATCAATGTGATAAACCATATTAACAAATTGAAGGAGAAAAGCCATATGATCATATCAGTAGATGCAGAAAAAGCTTTTGACAAATTTCAACACCCATTTATGATCAAAACCCTCCAGAAAATAGGCATAGAGAGAACTTACCTCAACATAATAAAGGCCATATATAACAAACCTACAGACAACATCATTCTCAATGGTGAAAAATAAACCATTTCCTCTAAGATCAAGAACAAGAAAAGGTTGTCCACTCTCACCTCTGTTATTCAACATAGTTTTGGAAATTTTAGCCATAGCAATCAGAGAAGAGAAAGAAATAAAAAGAATCCAAATCAGAAAAGAAGAAGTAAAGCTGTCACTGTTTGCAGATGACATGATACTATACGTAGAGAATCGTAAAGTTGCTACCAGAAAACTACTAGAGCTAATCAATGAATTTGATAAAGTAGCAGGATACAAAATTAATGCACAGAAATCTCTTGCATTCCTATACACTAATGATGAAAAATCTGAAAGGGAAAATAAGGAAACACTCCCATTTACCACTGCAACAAAAAAAATAAAATACCTAGGAATAAACCTACCTAAGGAGACAAAAGACCTGTATGTGGAAAACTATGACACAGTTGAAAGAAATTAACGATGATACAGACAGATGGAGAGGTATACCATGTTCTTGGATTGGAAGAATCAACATTGTGAAAATGACTCTACTACCCAAAGCAATCTACAGATTCAATGCAATCCCTGTCAAACTACCAATGGCATTTTTCAGAGAACTAGAGCAAAAAATTTCACAGTTTTTATGGAAACACAAAAGACCCTGAATAGCCAAAGCAATCTTGAGAAAGAAAAACGGACCTGGAGGAATCAGCCTCCCGGATTTCAGACTATACTAGAAAGCTACAGTAATCAAGACAGTATGGTACTGGCACAAAAACAGAAATATAGATGAATGGAACAGGATAGAAATCCCAGAGATAAATGCACGTGCATATGGTCACCTTATCTTTGATAAAGGAGGAAAGAATATAGAATGGAGAAAAGACAGCCTCTTTAATAAGTGGTGCTGGGAAAGCTGGACAACTACATGTAAAAGAATGAAATTAGAACACTCCGTAACACCATACACAAAAATAAACTCAAAATGGATTAAAGATCTAAATGTAAGGCCAGGCAGGGTCAAACTCTTAGAGGAAAACATAGGCAAAACACTCTATGACATAAATCACAGCAAGATCCTTTTTGACCTACCGCCTAGAGAAATAGAAATAAAAACAAAAATAAACAAATGGTACCTAATGAAACTTAAAAGCTTTTGCACAGCAGAGGAAAACTGAAACAAGATTAAAAGACAACCCTCAGAATGGGAGAAAATATTTTCAAATGAAGCAAATGACAAAGGATTAATCTCCAAAATATACAAGCAGCTCATGCACCTCAATGTCAAAAAAACAAACAACCCAATCCAAAAATGGGCAGAAGACCTAGACATTGCTCCAAAGAATATATACAGATTGCCAGCAAACACATGAAAGGATGCTCAACATCACTAATCATTAGAGAAGTGCAAATGAAAACTACAATGAGGTATCACCTCACACCAGGCAGAATGGCCATCATCAAAAATCTACAAACAATAAATGCTGGAGAGGGTGTGGAGAAAGGGGAACCCTCTTGGACTGTTGGTGGGAATGTAAATTGATACTGCCACTATGGAGAACAGTTATGGAGGTTCCTTAACGAACTAAAAATAGAACTACCATACAACCCAGCAATCCCACTACTGGGCATATACCCTGTGAAAGCCATAACTGAAATAGAATCATGTACCACAGTGTTCATTACAGCTCTATTTACAATAGCCAGGACATGGAAACAATCTAAGTGTCCATCAACAGATGAATGGATGAAGAAGATGTGGCACATATATACAATGGAATATTAGCCATAAAAAGAAACAGAATTGAGTTATTTGCAGTGAGGTGGATGGACCTAGAGTCTGTCATACAGAGTGAAGTAAGTCAGAAAGAGAAAAACATATACCATATGCTAACACATACATATATGGAATTTTAAAAACTGGTTCTGAAGAACCTAGGGACAGGACAGGAATAAAGACATAGATGTGGAGTATGGATTTGAGGACACGGGGAGTGGGAAGGGTAAGCTGGGACCAAGTGAGAGAGTGGCATGGACATATATACACCACCAAATGTAAAATAGCTAGTGGGAAGCAGCCACACAGCACAGAGAGATCAGCTCGGTGCTTTGTGACCACTTAGAGGAGTGGGATAGGGAGGATGGGAGGGAGAAGCAAAAGGGAGGAAATATGTTGATGTATGTATATGTGTATGTGATTCGCTTTGTTATAAAGCAGAAAGTAACACACCATTGTAAAGCAATTATACTGCAGTGAAGATGTTAAAAAAAAAAAAAAAGAAATTTACTACCAGGGAAGTACGATAAAGTCCTCCCTCCCATTCATTTAATCCCCCCCTTCCACACTCTGCCTTTTCCTCTCAGATTCCTTGTGCTCCACACTTCACACTCACACCTTTCCACTCTTAGCTCTGTGGCTTTTGATCCATATCATGATGTCCCTCCACCCTCTGCCCACTCCCAGCACAGTTACCACCTCTGCCCCTTGCCCCCAAAACTGCCCATGGAGCCATCTACATGAACTATTTTCTTCACACCTGTGTCAGCTTCAGAGCAGTACCTTAGTGGGGATTTTATTCTGTCAGCATCTCCAGTGGACTTCATTTCCCCCCACTCCTGCCAAATCATAACGATTCTATCCTTTAAACTCCAGTTGACATCTTCATTTACAAAGCCTTTATTACAGAAACAGTTTCTATAAAACATTAGATTCTTTCACACTACAAACCTCAATACTAGCAAATAGTTTTCTCCAGCAGTTCATGCGTGCTTCAAATTTGTACACTTGAATGAGTCCTAAGTGTGAATTCAGATATGTCCATTTATTTGTATACCTCCGTACACCATTATCTGTTCTTGGGATGGCAATGCATTTGTCATGTGGTACATTGTCACTGGCACTGGGTGCTTAGTATCTGTTTCTGGGAATGCTGGTCAGGGGAGAGAAAAATATATAGTTCAGGTTTCATGTCTGTCTGTCTCTCTCTCCCTCCCTCTCCCCTCCCTCCACTCGCTCCCTCCCTCTCTCCCTCTCTCATTCTCTCTCTTATTAAAGTGAGCCCATAAAAGCTTGCCTCACTTGGTTCCGTTTTGAATACATAGGTCATTCAAATGCTCATTCTGTGTGTGAATTCGGCATGGAATGTGTAGTAACAAGAAAGAGAAATATACAGACTCTCCGTGCTTAGCATGGCAATGTGTTGTGTGGCTTGGGTAGGTATGTCTGGGAGTATCATATGGCGATCACTCAACCCAGACACAGAAGAGCTTTGTGTGGCATCCCTCACCGTCTAGCCCCCAGTAACAGACATTCAACTGAGCTGGCTCACATCAACTGCGAGAAGTTTCAATGTAGGTCCTGAAATATTTTTTCAACTGCAAAATATTCATTTTTTCCAAAAAAAACCATTCAATTACTCCTTTATCCTAGTGTCCAGTCCCACAGCATTTTTTGCCTCATGGGGTGCAAGTTTACGCCCTGAATTTAATGATTCAACTGCCTTAGTTCTCACAGCACATGTGAATGTCTGGAGGGCTTGCCTTTAAAGTAGCTACCGTTAATTGTTTATAAATGCCTCAACAACCCCATTCCATAAATGTCAAAAACAAGGCTTAGGATGTTGAAGAAATTTGTCTAAGCTCATACAGTTAATATATGGGGATTTTGAATTTAAACTCAGGGTTATTTCCAGATACCCAAGTTCTTTACCACCACAATATACTAGCGTGTTAGCATAGACCAGTGTTGGCTTTTTTCAGTGAAATGCAAAACCAAGAAAGTTCATTCCAAAAGTGCTCTTAAGACTCTTATTTTTCTAAGAAAGTCATCAGGAAAGCTATAGCAAATAGCAGTGGGATGGATTCATGAGCCAAGGACAGTAGTTGTATCACTTCACGACAGAGATAAGCAGAACATTCTTGGAATAGTTTGTAGACCTCTAGCAGGAATAGCAAATCTCCCCTGTCTGCTTCCTATCAGAGGGGATGGGGAACAGCACTGCCTCCTGGATCGTGCACCCCAGAAGATTTTCAATAATAAGGATTTTCCACGATGGAGTCAGTTTCGAACAATTTCAGATGTTTAACCAAACCTCGCAATTGTCAAGCTTTGTTGAAGAGTTCTGTCAAGTTAAACTGGTCTGGGTGATGGACAAGGTCATTAAAGCCAGTGGGATCAGTCACTTGGAAAATGACAGTGGCTGGGAGACTGCAAATGAGTAAAAGGCCATGACACACCTGACTCTTTGGATCACTGACCCGTCCTTGTGGGTTTTCTCTTCAAAGAACGCAGCCACCGCCACAAGGAAAAGTACCCAAACACAATAGCCACAACAGAATGTAACTTGCCCTCAAACTTGGCTTCTTAACTACCATGGTACGGGAACGAGATCCCATCTACCTCACTTCACCCCCAAAAAAGGTATTTGTGCCCCACAGTTTTGCAGCTTGTGAGGTTCTTTCCTTTGCCTAAAGGTGTGAGAGCAGTACATTCAGAGGCTGTGTGGTTAAAACCCCTGGCACTTCCTGTTTTGCACAAATGTGGCTATGGATTTCTCTAAAAAATCAATTTGAACTATTTCACCATGTGCTTTATTATGACAATTTGGGGGAATGGCAAAAAACAGCCATCAGGTGGTCCTAAATCTTTATCCTAGTTATTTGTGTCTATAAGTCAGCTGTTTTAACTCACATTGAATAAACAGTTTAACCATGAGAAATACTTGGGACCACCTAGCCACTGTCCCTCTCTTCCTGATAGTATATGTAATCATATGCATCCATTGTATATAAATGGTGATGGTTTGGATGAAGACATGCTGCGATGGAGCAAGGGAGCCATCCCTACCCCCCTACCTGGTGCTGTCACACTCCTCCAGGAGCCTTGACCATGGTTGTGTGGTCAGGATTTTACTCTAATATTGGTGTATCAGGTGTGTTAGAGAGGAAGACAGTGTGATTCCAGGCTGATGGTGTGAATACTTTGGGACCAGTGTGATCCTATAAAATGCTTGGAGAGTATCTTGTGTGACTACCTTAGTTGTGACAGACCTTAGTTGTTGAACATTTTATCGTCATCCCCAGTGAAATATTTAATAATAAATAGTAAGGTGTTTTCACCAGTGTTTAAGTTTTGGGAAGGAGCTAGGCTCTACAGAGAAAGAACCTTGAAAAGATGTTTTTGTAAGTCAGCCATCTTTGCTGGTTGCTCTGGTAAGGCTGGCTATTAGCAAGACGTTCAAGAAGCAAGAACAGAGTCATCCCGGGATTTGTTTCCTGCCTCTGAGAGGAAGAAGGTGGTCAGTGAGCCTTCCAAGAAATAAAACAGTCAGCTGGGAGAGGCTCCTTGTGCTTGAAGGACTCTGCCAGCATCCCCTTAGACTAATAAAGTATCTGCCTAAGAGCCCGACACATGCCGCTGGTCCCTCAACAAACAGAAGTTCCCTTTATTTCTTGTATATTGACAGAAATAATGGAAGAGTTTCACATGATGTATATTATACATGAAGTGCTTAGTAAGTTTTCACTGATCAACATACATCATGTGAGCACTCAGAGAGAAATAAATCCTAGATAAATATTGGAGGACCAGAGAAGTAAAAGCAACCATCTAAAATGTCATCCCTATCTCCACTCACTCTCATACCATCATGTGTATTTGTATAGCATCTATCACAATCTTAAATTATCTGTTCAGTTATATCCCAGAACCTAGAACAATGCCTGCCTAGCATATAGTATGTGTTCAGTTAATGTGTGTTAAATAAATACATACATATGTATAGTATTGAATGAATATATATTAAATCAATCAATGACAGTAAACTGTTAAAGGTCCTATGATACAATAGGTAAGTTCAGAATATGAGTTGAAAGGGCCTTTTTAAGGGCCAAGCTAAGCCATGCTCTGACTTTGTAACCTTGAGTAGGTCACTTGATGTCTCTTTGATTCATTTCTTCATCTATAACTAACAATAATACCATTCTCACCAGGTTGTTATAAAAATTAAACCATTAAATACACATGAAAATAATGTGTAAACCGTAGACATCATGCAGATATGAAGACTTTTAGAGTGATAAAAAATAGGCACAGTGACATAATAGGATTATTGTGTATTTAAGAACCAAGTTTAGCATGGCTGATAGCCTGGGAAGGAGACCCTCATTCTGAGTTCCACTATTCCAAGTGGTCCTTTCAGAGTTCTTCTTCCTGCTCTCAGAATGAGTATGTGTTCTTCCCCCACCTACATTAGTGGTGTGCACAAGTAACAATCTTAACGTTTCTCTACCTCTTACTCATCCTTAAGACCCACTTCAGGTGTTGCTGCCTCCCAGAAGCCTTTGCTGATGTTCCCCTGTGTGAACATCCTATGTACACAGCACACTCTGTTAGAGTTTTTCATCGGTAATCAGATGCATATGTCTTTGCTTAGTCATCTGGGACTGAACCATAAACTCTCTGAGAATTATGTCTTTCTTCTGATTATGACCTGTACCTAGAACAGTGTCTGATACAAAAAATTCAGTAACTATGGAATGAATTAATATAAGTGAACAAGACTTAGAAAGGCTGATGTTTCCGTTGGTTGACATTGCAGAAAATCTCCTTACTCAAGCCAGTTAATAGTTAATCTTCCAAAGACATTCTAAAACTTGACTCACAGAACTTTAGGAATGTGTGTCCTTGGAGGGGTTAGAAAAATATCAAGCGAGCCATGACTGTTTATCTCTTAAATGATATTTCCCTCCCTTAATTTTCCTTATATGTCTCCTGTAGCAATAAACAGGGTCTCTCTTCTTACCATGGCATGAGTACAGCATGAACCACAAACTCCACACATTCCTCTTACTGAGGCAACTGTACATGTTTTCCAAATGAAAAAAAAAATATATTAGATGCAAGATGTAGAAGTCATCAGCAAATTTTTTTTAAGGTCCCAAAGATCCCTAGAGAAATTAACATTTGCAAAATCACTTTGAACTCTGGCATTCAACAGCTTTTTGAAAGTTCCATACAATGAGAAGTTCCAGTCCCATAAAAGCAGAAATACCTTTCTGGGCTTATTTCATGTCAGAATGCAATAAGGTTCATAAATGTCTCTGTGAAGTTTGAGTGTAATAAAGTTCAGTCATAAAACATTGAATATGCGACAGGCTTCTAGACCCGTTGAAGCACTGACTGTGTTTAACAGGGCTCCCTTCACAGCATACTTCATCAGCAACAAGAAGAAACAGGAAACAGAGCCAGAAAAAAATCTATAAATACCTGCAAGACAACCATCAAAGGCTTTTTTACTCTTTTACAGATCAGGCTGAGGCAAGCTGACATTCACCACCACTCCACACAGAGTACTTTCGTAGAAAGCGCTGTACTTCTGTCCCCAAAGAGCATGTCAAATCCACTTCTTATTTGGATGTCATTCAGCAAGTGGTACCAAGAGCTTCAGCAGTAGCGTGTCCTACAAAATAAGTTTTTTTCTTTGGGAACCAAAGAAGCAGGTTCCTTCCACCTGTCCCAAGTTGTCTGTGTACCTCCTCTTGAACCCAGACCCAGTCCACCACCAAGTCGCTAGACCCCAGCTGGAGCAATTATTGAGACATTAACAAAGCTCAGTGGGTAATTCCATTTCACAATTTGGGCCTGCAGGCTCAAGGGTGTCTCTTTCCTAGAAATGACCACATCCTCACCGAAGGGTTTCCCTCTCTTTTCATGCTTCTATCAGACTTACAGAACTGCATCTACAGGATTTAAAGGAAAACTCCAGAATCACACCCAAATTGCATATTCTCACTTCATTTAGATTTCTGCTGAAATGTCTTCACCACATACAGCCCTATCCTGACCACCCTGATTAAAACAGCCCCCCAATTTGTCTATATCTCCTTACCCAATTTTATCTTCTTATAACTCGTATCACCCCTTGTCATATTTACTCGTTAGCTGTTTCTGTCTCTCCTCAGTAGAATGTAAGCCTCCTGAGGGAAGGGACTTTGTCTGTTTCACCTACACATTGTTGTGTTCTCAGGGGTTAGAATTAGTTCTAACACCTGGTTGATGCTTAAAAATTACCTGTTGACTGTGTGAATGAATAGATGGTTGGATGAAAAAGATAGGATGTTGTGGACAAATGAAACAAAGGAAGGCTCAGGAAATCCATAGTTCAGTCAGCCCATTTTGAAACACAGCATGCCTCTCTGTTGTTGTTCCTGTTGGTCTCTCTGCCTGTGATGTCCCTACTCCCTGAAAAGGGACTTGTCCTTAAACACCCACTGCCAATTTCACCTGCTCTCTGGAGCAGCCTCAGCCCTCGCAAGGTAGAATCAGTCATCTTCTCCTCTGTTTCAAATGCATTTTAAACTTACCCCCACAAAGTCTTTTGAACTAGGTTTCCTCCCTCCCCATTTGCCTCCTATAGAAGACAGTGTGTTTCCTAAAGACGTGGCCTGGTAGTCACACACAGATGTGATTGTCTAAGGTGCCTAGGATAGATCTGTGAGCAAAGTAGCCAAAGATCTGTAACTTCATTAGAATTATTCTAATAAATGTGTTTTAAATATTTGTTTTGAAAAATGAGTTTTCTTCAGCAATATCTGTCAGTCTTCTCATCCATGAGCCTCAGTATTTCACTCACTGCATCGCATCTCTCAAGAAGGGCAATTGCTTGTTGAGTGGACAGTGAGAAAGGCATGTCTTCCTTTTCAGGGGCTTCTGCTATTAAGTGCCATTGCCGAGGTTAGACTGAGAAATCCAGATTTTAGTTGACAATCAAAAAATAAATAAATAAATGGAAGTGGGGAAATCAAAGAATTCCTTAGGAATAGAGTGAGGTCAGCAGCATAAAATCTCCCACAGCCTCAGGGCCACAAAAGATTGTTGAGGTAGAGGACATTGATCTGCTGCTCATTCCAGCACCATCCCTCCACCTACAGAAACAAGCATCATGGCTGGTCCCACAATAGCGATGGAAACTGCCCTGAGAATTTGCTACACCATGTGGGTATGAGACTTGGAAAAATCACTCCCAAGTAATGGCAACTAGTAGTTAAATTCATGTCATCACTTAGTTTGATGTGGAACTTTTTTCATAAAGCGCAAAACATTGAAGGAAGAGGGGTTTTTTTGGTCTGCAGTATTTGAAAGTCAGTGGCACTCAACATTGTTCAAGATGTTAGGAAATCGAATCTCTCTTGCATGGCCTCTATTCATAATGGCTTGCTCTCTTCATCACTGACACCTCTTTCCCCTCTCAGTAAATTGTCAATACTCATTAAATCTCAAATCAGAACATGTCGTGTGTCAAGCAGAAGTGGATTCTCAAAACAAAAAGTGAAGAAGTTTGAAATCAGAACTGTCTCATAAAATACAGGAATATGGACACCCTACCAATAAAAGAATGATCCAGTCTTATAACAGGTTTCTGCTGGGGAATATGGGCAACAAAGTTAATCCTCTATCTACACATCCACTGAAAAGGCAATGCACTAGTGTCTAAATATTCAAACAGACATAAATAGAATAACAAAATTTTAGAACTAGAAGGGATATTAACTCAGCCATCCATCCAACTACAGCTTTCATCTTCATTCTGAGTGAGTACCCAGCTTCTCCTTAAATATCTTCAGAGATTACTCTTTGCTCATTTATCTTCAAACATCCTCAGACATCCCCTGAGGATGTTTCATAGCTAATGTTCAGAATCTGCAATGACATATACTGATGAAAAAAAGAGGGAATGAAGGAAAGAAGGAAATTTTAAAAGTCTGATTTCCAAATGTTTCTTCAGAAGAGAAGCCGGCAGTGAAACTGAATGGCTAACATCACTGACAAGGTAGGGGCTGTACAAGAAGCCGGATCAGGATGGCCATGCACAGTACTCCCTGCTGTGTCTCATAATCACAAGAAGAACTCACAAGGGGTTAATTCAATCTGTGTAATGTTCTCAGAGGAGGAAAGAAATAACTTTCCCCCTATTTTTCAAGCTATTTACCTTCACGTCCCCGGGAACCTTTTAAATAGCATTGCTTGAAAATCCAGTCTGTAAGCTGCCCTTGGCTCCAAGAATCATTAAAGAATTTATAAGCTGTTTTCTCTCCTAACCCAGCAGCTACTGCCAGGGGAAGCAAAATCCAGACATTTGCAACTCAACACCAGTGAGTGCCTGGCTAATGTGATCAATGAGGGGGCAGCAGTCACAGTTGCCTCGACAGGCGTCGATATTCTTCTCTAACTAATGGTAGCTCAGGGCACTCACCCAGCCCTTTTCCATCATGGTGGGGCTCTGGGCTTTGAGACTTCAGGCCCAGGTACCAATCCAGACAAATCCAACTTCTCGTGTCTGCCAGGGCCTCTCTGGAAAGCTCAGGAGTACAGACTGTCTTGGGAGACTTCTGATATTTCCTGCTGGTGACGTCCAAGCGATGATGGCAATGGCATGCAATGTCCACCCGAGGCCCTCAGGGTAGTATATAACCCTGTTGATGCAGTTCAAACAAACGTCCCAATTTAATCATCTGCTAGTGGTGGCATTTGGGATCTCGTAAATCATGAAAAAACACTTTTTCTGCATGAGCTCCTCAGAGAGTTTCCAACAGCAGAGCTTCTGCCAGGTTGATGCAAAGCCAAAGAATTCTCTTTAGTCACCTGCTTGCGAAGGCAAACCTGAGGAATCCTGAGTCTCGGGCACCATTCAGTGGCACAGTGACCACAGCAGTGCAGGCAGTCATTTGTTCTTGAGGGTCATCCTATTCGTCACCTTCCTGATCCTCAGGGAGGGAAGGATTTCTCGGTGAGGGCAGGAGGGGGACAGGTGACAATGGTCTATCTTTTAGGTTCTTTTATTCCTTTTATATTTTAAATTTTTCTTTTCTTCACCTAAAGTTTGTCTGAGAATCCCTGTGAAAAGTAAGGGTTTCTTGGAAACTTGAAAACCAGAATAAAATAGTAATCTCTGCTCCTCTCCCTGACAAAAAATAAAAAGCCTGTGCATTAAAGTGTGTATGCACACAATTGGTTGGCCTGAATCAGCTCTGTTTTTCACCAGTCTTTTGCCTGCTTTATAGTCTTCATGAGGAGGCCAAGATTTGATTCCTTAGCTGTAAGGACAACAATCCAGCCACAAGACTGTTAATCCAATTCATTTTATTTAGCAGGCAGGAAGAAGTGTTTAGGACGGCTTAGTTATTTCACTGACACACAGCCAAGAGCTTGCACGGGGCTGGGCATGTTTCAGAGAAAAGTACGTAAAGATTCCTCAAGGAATCTTTGTACAAGGAAGTTGTACAAAGTTGTACTAACACTGTAGTTGTGATAAGATGAATGGCCCACACCATAAAGACCATCAAGTCGCCAAACCTTGGTCATCTACTGTTATGGGCTAGTCTCTACTTGCTTCCTGTATATCCACCTTATCAAAGAAACTGTATAGGTACACCGAAAGCTGAAATAGTCTTTTGCTGCTTTTCTGTCTCTAGCAGCAAAATATGACAGTAAAGTATCTCAGTGACATCTTCCATAAGCCATACTAGGGACTCTGTAAAGGAAAATCCCATCTATGAAAGGCACATGTTTCTCTGAGATGAATTAAATGCACTCCTAGCTAGAAGAGTGGGTTGACGTGTAGAATCAGAATCAAGAGCTAAAAGAGAAATAAATGGGAGTAGGTGCTAATGATGTGGAGCTTAAATAGTGAGCTTATTGGCACTCTTTCTACAATTATCCTAAAAAGCGTCTTCATCCTCTGCCATGTGTCATCAAAACTCATTTCCTTTTCCTCCTGGACAGTAAATACAGTAAACTCTATTTTCCAGCCTCCCTTGTAGTTACATGTGACCATGTGATGGAATTTTAACCAGTGGAATGTTGGCAGAGGTGATGTGCACCACTTACAGACACAGCTGATAAAACCCTCCCAACTGCAATCCTCTAGTTCTTTCCCCAGTTATCAGAGGAATGGAGAAGACTCTGTGGATGTAGAAGAGGTTGAAATCCAGAGACAGAAGAAGCCTGGGTTCTTGAATTACAACTGGGATATTCTCTACCAAATGCCCAAAAGTTTCATGAGTGAGAAATAGTCTCCTATTGTTCTAAGTCTGTTGTTTTAATATTGGGGTTGTGTGATATGTCAGTTAGCCTACCCTAACTAATGCATCCTATGAAAGCAGATTTCTCTTCTGTGGCCAATGACATGAGTGTACATCCTGGGTGCAGTTTGGTGTGTACTGTTTTCTATCTTCCAATGATTCATCTGACTCTTACCCAATTATTTTCATTTAGTACTCTACAGAAAACCCTCTTCCTTTCTTCTAGGCATTTCTACAGTTTTCTTGAAACTAAGTATGGTTATGAATAACATTTTTTAAATCTCTATGTTCTGTAAGCCTCATCTTAAAACTACTAGTAGGGAGGAAGTGGTTGGGAGTGGAGGTGGGAGAAGGGGGTTGGAAGCATAAAAAGTCATATAGAAGAGCCATTCCTGAGAGAAAGTCAAAAATCTCTCCTGATCTTTAGCATAGAAGTCAATGATGAACTACTCTTCTTACTGAAGGAAACTATGGACCAGAATCCAAGATTCAGCTCAACACTAATGAAGAAGGATTTGGCCTGCCGTCCTATTTTGGACAAAGGAAGGAACAGACACGTATCTTCTACTTTGAGAACAATTGGAATTGCACATATTATTCCAAGAGGCAAATCATCCATTTTATGAAAAAGAGAAAGATGAAAACAGGGAACATTTGGGCTTGTGAAGACAATGGTTGTTACCCAGAGCCCACCATTTACTCAGTTTTTCTACGACAGAGCATGCATATCACTTTTTGGGGGTAGAAGATGGGAGGAAACAAAAAAGACTCGATAAGACACAGGGCTTTTATAACTACTAAGTAGTGCCAGTAAAATTTTCTCTTGATCCAGTTTACTATAAGCTTCATGTCCTTAACACCATCATAAATGATGAACAGGTTAACAGAATGTCTATAAACATAAAATCCTCCTCATAAAACAATTTTTTTCAGTCACAGAGAACTCAGATTCTTGGACAGAATTCTCACTGGGAGCCAACTCAGCCTGATATGTTGGCATCTCTCAAACATCCAAAGTCAACAAAGTGGTTTGCCTTGAGGACTTGGCCAGAGCTGCAGCTAAAGTTCATCAGGCTTTGGGGGGGATTTTTTGTCTAAGAAAACCAAATTCTGAGTGCTCCCATTGTGAACCTGGGGTGACAACATTGCAATGTAATACAAGGAAAAAACTTTTATTTCCTTTTCATTCCCATGGGGAAAAAAGTGACCTGTCCCATTATTTTGCTATTTCTTTTTAAGTGTTTGCAAACTTATTCCGTTGTCAATGGGGGAGGAAAGATAACATGAATTAGACTCTCATTTGGTGAGATGGCTGTTCTCTCCACACACATCTTCTTCATTTGGTTATCACACAGAGACTGTTTTCTATGATTTATATCTAAGTCCAGCTCTGGGAAAGTTTGAGGTGAATTTATCTCCAGGTATCTCCATCTCTCTTTATGGTTCTTAGTAAATGTTTCAATTTTATAATAGATGATTTCGGACATCAATGACTGAGAGAGAATCCAAGCAGTCCAAAGTACTGAGGGGTCCCTCCTAAAGAATTAGATACACAGCCATTTCCCTCCAGATGCTTTATCAGCAGTCACGCTGAACTTGAGCAGCATCTTCTCTGAGACACACTACTTATTAAAAACCCCTGAGGATTGCATTGCATGGGGCCGATAAGAATCAGATGATGACTTAAGAAAAATGTTCATGCCATGAACTGTTAAATGATAAACTGAAGCATTTAAAATTTTTGAGTTTATTTGAACAAAAAGTGATTCGAATCTGGTGGCAGCCAACTGGAAGTAGTTAAGAGTGCTCCACCAACAAACGCTGGGGAGAGACTTTTGTAAAGAGAAGGTAAAGCAAAGTAAGAAAATTATTGATTGGCTGTTGCTTAAAGACTAGTTGGCTGTTTGTGATTGGCTGTTCTTAGTGTTTTGAATTCCTACCCTTGAGGCATTTATAAGCTTAGACTTTAGTTCGCGTATGTAGATTGCCACAGCATTAGAGCCACATCAGTCTGATGGCCTCCTTGTGTAATTAATTGAACAATTTACACAGAAAAGAATGAGGAGTTTAGTGGTGGATTGTCCCTTGGAGGAAGGGTTGTCAATAGTTTTTATTTCCTTCATTTTGCTAATCTATTTTATTTTTAAGCAATGAAAATATATTATTTGGACAATAATACTGGTACCATAAAGAGAGAAACATTCACCCTTTTTCACTTTATTTTGTACTTTTCTAAGAGGAAACTTGGAATATGACTGCTTGTAAGCTGATACCTGCATTCTCCTAGCTCAGGAAGAGGCAGTGTGCTTAAGAAGGGTGAGAAATAGATGGCTTCAATAAATGTAGTCAAGACCAATATACCCTTGGTGGGCTCAGGCTACAGGTCAGATTCTTTGTCTCTGCTAGCACCAGGATGCGGCTTGGAATTCTGTTTTTTGTCTGCAGCTTTAAGGAAAACCTGTATGCTTTCCCTAAATGTATGCAGGCACATCCAGTCATCCAAACTAAAATCACATCCAGAATGGAAGGCATCCAGGAAAAGGTCATTTGGGGTCCTATAGGTTCTGAAGTTACACACACACACACACACACACACACACACACACACATTTTTGAAGGAAAGTGAAATGGATATTAAACACCAGTAAAACTTTGGAAAGATTTCCACTACAGTCAGGCAAAAATAGAGGTGCCCCTTTCACTACTTTTATTGCCATTGTAGCAGAAGACAAGCCAAAATAATGATAACAATAATAACAAAAGATATATATGATTTAGAAAGGAACAGAAAAGACTGGCCCCATTTTCAGATGCTGTGATAGTGAGCATAGAAAATCCAATTATAAACAAGTACAAGTAATAAGAGAATGCAACAAAATTGCTAGATATATATCAACACATAAAAATCAACAGTTTTTTAAACTAGTATTTTTAAGTAGACTTATTGTGATCATTTCACGATATATACAAATACTGAATCATTATGTTGGATACTTGAAACTAATATAATGTCATATGTCAATTATGTTCAATAAAAAAGTCAGCAGTATTGCTATTCATTACCAACAATTAGAAAATGGTATCAAGATAATATATCCAATTAGTGACAGATACTCTAAGGAACCTAGAAGTGCAAGTAATAAAAGATGTGTAAGATTGTTGGAGAAAATTAGAAAAAGACAAAAATAAAAATTAAAAACCTGATTAAATGGGAATAGTAATCATGCATGTTGGGCCAAGGTAGATATCATAATTTAAATTATAAAATACAAAACTAAATGATGTATAATACTATGCTTCAAAATGTGTTGGATGCAGCTAAAGCAGCACTTAAAGAGAAATTTATAGTCTTAATACATGTATTGGGGGAAAAAGAAATAAAACTTAATGTGGTGGTAAGCACCCACATAAGAAAAAGTAGAAAAAGAAATTATAGCAGAAATTAATGCAATATAAATAAACATATAAAAGAGAGGATCAACAATTCCAAAGTTGGTTTGTTTTATGGTTTTGAACTTTAACTTGAAAATAGCCTGTACTAAGATTGAACAAGAAAAAAGAAATAAAGCACTAATAATTAATATTAGGAATGGATAATTGGATATAACTAAAAATACTATAGATATTTAAAAGACAGTAAGAGTATTATAAGTAATTTTATGACAACATATCTGAAAACTGACTTGAAATAGACAAATTTCTAGAAAAAATATATCTCACCAAAACTGATTCAAGAAAGATAGTCTATTAAAAAAATAAATCAGCAGTTATAATATTTTTGACCAAAAAAATCATCAAATGGTTTTACCAGCAAGTTCTGTCAACTGTTCAATAAACAAGTAATTTCAACCTTAAATTCTTCCAGAGAATAGAAAAGGGGGGAGGGGCCATTCCTCATTTTATGAAGCTAAAAAACGTTGATGCCAGCATTTGACAAGCCAATCCTTCTCATGAACAGAGATGGAAAATTCTTAAACAAAATATTAGCCAACCAAATCCAAGTATAAAAAGGACTGTGTGCCATGATCAAGTTGGGTTTATCCTAATAATATATCCTCCGTGGTAACCTGCAGGAAAGCAAAATATATGGATACAGATGGCAGGGAGGTAGGGTATTTGGTGTTGGGAGTCTATGGAAGTTCTCTTCTGAGTGCTTCAACTTTTTTCTGGTGAATTAGGGCAAAATGTTGTTGGGTAAACATGCAGTTAGAGGAGAAACTCTTGGAGATTTAAGAAGGGGAGATTTAAGAAGGGAAGAAGGTATGAAATAGTCTTCTAGGACAATGGGAGAGTAAATGGGATATACTGTAATTGTATTGAAGCCCATCTGAGGTTCACGGTCATGAATTTAAAGATTATTTACTAGAGGCCTCAGCTTGTGCAGTTTTTTAAAAAGAGGTCTAAGGATAAAGAGGGAAGAAACAAAACTCTCATTACTTACAGATTATGTGATTATTCCTATAGAAAACCCAAAATAGATTACAACGTCAATATATAAAAGTCAATTGCGGGATTTCCGTGGTGGCACAGTGGTTAAGAATCCTCCTGCCAATGCAAGGGACACAGGTTTGAGCCCTGGTCCGGGAAGATCCCACATGCCACGGAGCAACTAAGTCTGTGCACCACAGCTACTGATCCTGCGCTCTAGAGTCCGAGAGCTACAACTGCTCAGCCTGCATTGCCACAGCTACTGAAGCCCACACACCTAGAGCCCGTGCTCTGCAGCAAGAGAAGCCACTGCAAGAAGAAGCCCGCGCACTGCAACGAAGGGTAGCCCCCGCTCGCCACAACTGGAGAAAGCCCGTGCACAGCAGTGAAGACCCAACGCGGCCAAAATAAATAAATAAATAAATAGAATGGCAGTTAAAAAAAAAAAAGACTTACACACAAATGCTCGTAGCAGCATTATTCATAATAGCCCCAAACTGGAAACAACCCAAGTGTTTAAAAAAAAAAAAAAAGTCGACTGCATTTCTGTACACTAACAGCAAAAAGATAGAAAATGTTATCTTATATAAGATCCCATTGAGCAAAACAAAAACTATATATATATATATTACCTTGCAATAAATCTGACAAAAGTATAGATTTTTACGGAAAAATATAAAACTTTATTGAATGATATCAGAGAAGACCTAAGTAAAGGGAGTGACATAACATATCCATGAATAGGAAGAATCATTATTGTAAAGCAGTCAGTTCATCTCTAAGTTGATGTATAAATTCAGTGTAATGCTAAATAAATCCCTGTAAAGATATGTTGTTGGTGAAAAGTCAAAGGATAGACCCTATCAGAAGTGAAGATTTATTTTCCATGGTATAATAGGTAAAAGGATGTGGTTCTGGCCCAGGGATAGACACATAGATTAACAGAATAAAAGAGAACGTTCAAAACCAAACACAGACGTATGTGGATTTTTAATTTATAGTAGATCACTGGAGAAAGGAAGGCACAGTTCAAAAAATAGTGCTGAGACAGCTAGCTATCCAGATGAAAAGAAAATTTAAATTAATTTCCCACATTATACCATACATAAAAACATCCACATAAGGACTTAAATGTAAAAAGAAAGTTTTTAAATGTATTTTGGAAAATTTAAAAGATCATTTTTATGACACTGAGATACAGAATATTTTTCTAAATAAGATGGATAATGCATTGAAAGGGAAATATTTGAATTCACTAAAATTATACAGAAATTTCACACATTTCTATATGATAATGTGTCTGGGTTCCAGTGTTCCATATAGTTGAATCAAGAGATTAAGGAAAAATTGAAATAGGCCATAATTCTAGCTTACGTTAGAAACTATTCTACGGTAGCGTCATGGATACAATAGAAATGTTTCTCTCCCTCCTTTTGGTAAGATCGAACAGCTTGTGTTCCAAAAGGCAATGTATTAGAGACAAAGGAGAGTTAGAGAAAGAAATATAGATAGATGTACCTTGGTAGCAGTTGAGAAGACACAGAGATGTCCTTGACACAGCTGACAGCCCCAGTACACACCAAAGGAACATCAGTTCATGGCAGTTTCTGCAGTAATTCTAGCAAGGGCAGAAAAGAGTAAACCTCAACTCCGCCATCCCTCAAGGCTTAGACTTAAACCACTTAGCCATAACCAGTGGTGTTTTTTTTTTCACATCTTTATTGGAGTATAGTTGCTTTACAATGTTGTGTTAGTTTCTGCTGTACAACAAAGTGAATCATCTATGTGAAAACATATATCCCCTCCCTCTTGAGCCTCCCTCCCACCCTCCCTATCCCACCCCTCTAGGTGGTCACAAAGCACTGAGCTGATCTCCCTGTGCTATGCAGCAGCTTCCCACTAGCCATCCATTTTACATTTACCAATGGCTTTTTTTTTTTTTTTTGCGGTATGCGGGCCTCTCACTTGTTGTGGCTTCTCCCGTTGCGGAGCACAGGCTCCGGACGCGCAGGCTCAGCGGCCATGGCTCACAGGCCCAGCCGCTCCACGGCATGTGGGATTTTCCCGGACCAGGGCACGGACCCGTGTCTCCTGCATCGGCAGGCAGACTCTCAACCACTGTGCCACCACGTAAGCCCGGCTTTTTATTTGGCTTCTTAAAGTCCCCTCCACTGCTCAGACCCAGGACCCAACCAGCCCCACCTCTAAATCAGAGACCACCTTTCCCTCTACCACCACCTCGCCCCACCACTCTGTAATTCTGACCAGCTTCTAGTATTGGTAGCTAAGCCCTCCTGGGGCCCACTGCCCCACCTACCATCTGCCTAGAGCTAAAGCCTGTCTCCTTCTTTTGCTGCCAGCATATACCATATGGACCCTCTTAACTATTCCAAATGCCTCATTACTCATGGAGGAACTTTCTGTCAAAGGGAGGACTTGCTTTGTGGAGGAATACATTTAAGCCAGAAGGAGAGGCTGCATCTCTGAGACAGTTGTCCAAGGCAGCAGTGATAGAAGTCATAGATCCCAAAACTCAGTCTGCCCTACCCTAGTCCCAGAGCATCCCACTGCTTTCAAGAGAACTGATTCTTCAGATATGAGATATTTGCCTGGGATAAAGACTTCTGATTCACGCATCTGGGGATGCAGATGGAGTACGCCACAGCTGACTCAACTGGTTATCTTCAGAGTTGGAATATCTCACCTTGTGTGTCTGCAAGCCAGCTGCCAGCTCATCAGGACCAGTTATGAGAGGGAAAAACATATTTTCCAAAAATGTTTCTAAGTGTTCACATGGGTAGCTGCCCTTGCTTGTTCTTCTGAGTACTCAGGACATGAGGAGCCATAAAAACCATCTGGGACCACCTCAATGATTGGCTCTCCAGAGAAATTGATGGTATGAAAAGGTAAAAGAAAATTATGGAGACTGGCTGAGCCTTCATGGAGGTATCACCTTGGATCTGTACCAAGAGTTAGACATTTGTCAAAGTATATAAATTACTCTCCAGCCTCCAAGACAAAGGCATTGTCTTAAGGGCCTGTGATGGCCCTAACCAACTGAGTGAAATAAGCGGAGTCTGATTGTTTACTATGAGTTGGTCCCTCCTCCATTGTTCTTTTTATCATGGGGTCCAGTGTCCCCATGTTGATCCTACAAACCAAGTCCCTTATTGCATCATCCCACATTGGTCTTCCTTCTCTAGGCAGCACTTCAAGATCTGGACCTCTTATTTCCTCCTCTCAAAACTTACAAGTCTTGGGTTTCCCTTGCTTTGTTTGTTAATTTCAGCATGATTTTTTTGGTCACCTACTATCATCCAGGCACTGTACTAGAGTCCAAATTAAATATGCTCCTTGTTCTCAGGAACTAATATAGTTCAATATCCCAAGGAACATGTGAACATCTAAACCTATACTAATGCGTTAGTTCATATTTCAGGTTTTATTTATTCCACAAATATTTTACTTATTTCTATATTCTACCCCTGGGTGGTTCAGCTTGGAAATACTGAACTCTAGCGCTTGGTGGCTGGGGAGGCGGGGAGGGGTTCAGAGACATAGCAAATAGTGACGTCTAGAAGTTCAAATAGAGATTTCAAGAGAAAGTCGGGTCTGGCTATGAGCATGAAGGTGGCTACCCTCGCAGAGAAAAACGCTGAGAACTGCACCCTGGACACATCCAACATTTAAAGTGTACAAAGAAAAAGTAAATTCAAAGATGATGACCGAGAAAAAGTGCCACAGAAGAAGAATCACATGAGTGCAGTTTTGAGACAGCATCAGCACCCCCAGTTTATAACACGTGGCCGTTTTAACAATGCCTTCCAACCATCTTGGGCACACAGGCCTTTACTTCCCTTAAGTTACACCCCATAGGTGAACAACCACCTGATCTAGAAGTGAGTTGGGCCTGCCTACTGTCATTCCTAATGGGGATGTTACCAGAGGTTGAAGATTCAGGAATGGGCCAGATGGACTCCCCAGGGAACTGTGCCTCAGGAACGAGGGCAGGGTGGGCCCTGTGCCGGGAGTTTGGATTTCAACTGTTGGCTGCAAATGTGTGCCACTTCCCGATGGAATGCTACAGTTCTCTGACCTACCCTCAACTCAGCCCAGGTCACAGTTCACTGCAGTTTCCTAGTGTGTTTCTGTGGATGTTTGGGATCAAGAAGAATAGAGTCACAGAATAGCTGGGCAGGATTTAAAGAGAATTGCCAGAATTCAAGGTTCTCATTTTACGCAGGAGGAAGCTGAGTCCAGAGATTATGAATTTGACCAGGGTTACATGGCAGTTTAGCAGAGTGGTTAAGGAAACAGGCTTCAGACTCACAGTGTCTGGGAACTTAAGCTGTGTGCCTTGGGCAGGTCCCTTAAAGTCACTATGTCTCAGTTAACTCTTCTTTAAAGTGGAATGAGAATAATATCTGTATCACAGTTTATTTCTAATATAAATAGTCTAATGAATGCAAAGCCCTTAGCGTAACAAGTAGCATAAGGGGTACAGCTGACTCTCAAAGCCAAGTGTTCCGACTCATGGGTTAGAGCGCCTTTCCTGAGCCCCACTCCCTTCCTTATAGAGACAAATTACAGAGGCATTGCACATGTATAAACTCATCACTAGAGCACCTGAGTTATGCATTCATTTTTTTTAAAACAAATATCAGTTGGGCATCTGTGTACTGGGTGCTGGAGTGTGCATACTGAACAAAACCCACTAAGGAGAGAGAAGAATGTGCCCTACAGTAGCCAAGGGTAGGGTGGATTTGCGTAAAGAGTAGAAACAGTCAATAGAGGCAAGGAGATGAGATGGGAGAGTCTTGCCATAATCTAGGCATGAGGCATTGAGGTCCTGGATGACCAGTGGTGAGCAACTTTCAGCAACTTCAGACCTCTCACCTGGATGTCCCTGGTGAGAATGGGGATTAAGGGAAAGACAAAGTAATTGACATGAGTGGGAGCATGAGACTCACCCCAGCACATTATTATAGTGACTATACTATTGTTACTGTGCTACTATGCTATAGTTATTATAGCTATTCTAGTAATGTGTCTATGAAATCTTAGATTTATGTGTTTCTGA
Organism: Phocoena phocoena; assembly: GCF_963924675.1. Taxonomy (NCBI): domain Eukaryota; kingdom Metazoa; phylum Chordata; class Mammalia; order Artiodactyla; family Phocoenidae; genus Phocoena; species Phocoena phocoena. The sequence goes on along the minus strand of NC_089220.1, from coordinate 82,260,853 downwards.
CGAGCAGTTTGCTTCCAGAATTCCAAAGTGAAGCCAGCTGCTACTCCATACCCAAGGAAACGTCACTGACTGCTTGATGTCCAGAACAGGACAGGTGATTCATATTAAGCTCTTGTCCAGGGTCTTACACATCACTGGGGGAGGCCCACAGTTACTACTGTCAGAGCTTCAGCAATGGGAGCAGTTTAGCCAGACTGTCTAAGGCCGTCTGCCTTTCTCTCCTGCCAGATTCATTGAGGACATGGTGGATCTCGTTTAGACAGTAACATAGTGAGGAGAGCAGGGCTGAGCAAATGGACAGATGTTTCTTTTCTGCAGGAATGTGTATTTGGCTCTGGGGGCTGTCCATTAAAATCCACGCTTGGTCTCAGACAACACCTCCTCAGCCTCCGTGGGCCTCGCTCCACATGCCAGGATTCCAGGCTAAATCACAGTCCTGCTAACGGCATCAGGCAGAAATGCCCACTGGCCCATTAAGCCTTGACACCTAAACACCGCCCACCACAGTCACCCTGTCCCTTTCGTGGCCCTGCCTTTCCCCCCTAGGCCTGCTCTTCTCTCCAAGAAAGGGAGAATGGTTAGCAGCTTTCAGAAACTAAAACAAACACCAGCGCTTTCCGACATTAGGCTCTGCTGCACAGCCAAATGGACCATAAACTTTCAGGACCTGGAACAAAATTTCAGTTCAGCCCCTCCTGCAGGTGCTGTGGGCACAAAGACTGCACAGTATATTCTGCCCTGGAAAACAGTCTCAAATTATTGTTGTAAAAAAAGCTTGCCTGGAAGAAAGTTTCATCTTGTGCTTAGAAAAATAAGCCCGGAGCAATGCAGCCTCTTTCTCTCTAATCTCAGTTCCCTGAGACAGTCTCACCCCACCTGGAAGCCCTCTGGAGATGCGAAAGAGGTGGGACATCTTCTCCTGGGTTTCCAAGGTTTCCTCTAGGGAGAGGCACACGTATACCATTCCTGCCTGCAATCTACCACGTTCTGCAAGGCACACAGTCAGGATCAAGTGCCATTAGTGGAAAGCACGGGCCTAAGAGCCAGAGGTCTGGGCTCTCGTTCAGGTCCACCGTCACTTCCTTGGTGACCTTGGCATGTCACTTCATTCCTTGGGTTTCACTTTCCTCATCCAAAACACTCAGGATTTGGACTTAGGTCCCTTCTGGCCCTAATACTCTGAACATAAGTGGCATCGATAGAGTAAGCAGATACATTTTTTGCTTAAACCAGAAGAGATGTATGAATACAAGGGTAGCTACTAATAATTATGCCTGGCATCAGCCAAGACTGTGCTGGGGAACCAGGACCCCTAGCTATTGCAGTCCTTGGTGCCCCACATTGGGGACTGCCTAGAGAGCACCAGTGGCTCTTTCTCCTACTAAATCTTTTGTACCCAAGGGTTCAGTAAAAGAGGAACCGGGAAAGTTCTGTGTCCAGTACCTTTCCTCCATTCTCCAGCTGCTTCTCACCCATTCCCTTCCCTCTCTTCACTCACCCCATCCTGGGCTCACCATGTTCTAAGTTAACTTGGCGGCAAGGCAGAGTGATTGGGGGCCAGCTTCTGGCCTCAGACTGCACGGATCCAAATTACAGTTTCATAATTTACCATGTGATCTTGGGCAAGTTACTTAAACTCTCTAGAGCGTAGGCTTTCAAGTGTTTCTAAACTGCAACCTACAGTAAGAAATGTATTTAATATAGTGCAGTAACATACACACATCCATATAAATTGAAACAAAAGTTGAATAAAACAATACTTATTTTTGATCTGTTCTAAGTACTTAGCACTTGTTTGATTCTATTCTCTCTCTGTATATTTTTTATATAAGTTTATTTCATTTTTGGCTGCGTTGGGTCTTTGTTACGGCACGTGGGCTTTCTCTAGTTGCGGTGAGCGGGGGCTGCTCTTCGTTGCGGTGTGCGGGCTTCTCATTGCAGTGGCTTCTCTTGTTGTGGAGCACAGGCTCTAGGTGCGTGGACTTCAATAGTTGTGGCTCGCAGGCCCTAGAGCGCAGGCTCAGTAGTTGTGGCACACGGGTTTAGTTGCTCCACGGCATGTGGGATCTTCCCGGCCCAGGGCTCAAATCCATGTCCCCTGCATTGGCAGACAGATTCTTAACCACTATACCACCAGGGAAGTCCCTCCCTCTATATTTTTATAAATGCTAGTCATGGCCAGCTCAGTCAATTTCATGGTCTACTAATGGATTGAGACCCACCTTTTGAAAAGCTCTAAGCTTTCATTTCTTCATCTGTAAAATGAGGATAACAATAATATTATCTTTCTCATGGAGTTGTTATGAAGATTGATGAAAATGTTCATATATTGTAAAATTGTTTGGCTTGGAATGTAATAAGTGCTCCGTGAATATTAGATGTCATTATGATTGAGGGCAGGGCATTGACAGGAAATAAATCTTGTCATACCTCAAGTACAAGAGGGATAGTCCCAGCAATCATGCCCCCCATGAACCTGAATCAAATGGATTTCCCCCTGGGGCATGCATAATATCAAATAAGTCTGAATTTAAGCTTCTGTCATGGTGGCAGTTATGTGAAGACATGATGCTTGACATGTGGCAGCAGCCATTTTGTAACCATGAGGTGACACACCTGAGGAAGGAAGAACAAAATGATGGAAAGGGCCTGGGTTTTAATGGTATTATTGAGTTGCTGAACCAATGCTGGATCTTCTACCTCATTCTTTCTTCTTTTTAAATCGATAAAATCCTCTAATATTTTAACTTAATTTTTATGCATACCAGCTAATAAGCTCCAAGTGATATCCTTTCCCTCACCAGCAGGAAATGTCCCCACATATAAATTGCCCCTCAGCTTGAGAATGAGCATTTCCTAAAACCTCACTGAAGTCCAGGACTCTGAAACCACAAAGGTACTGCAAGTAGAAAATTCCCCTTTGGTTCCTAGAGCTTGTCTCTTTCTATCATGCCTGCAAGGCTCATGAGAATACATGGAACACCTCAGGCCTCTCATTTAGCCATGGCCAAAGGTACCACTGCACTCCTTCGGGGGAAAGATGAGGGACTCCAGAACATGACCTCTTCTCCTCAGTGGAGATGCCACTGGCTCTCTTGGTTGCTGACAGCTAACTGAACCTAGTCTACGATGAGGAGAAGCCTGTTTCAAGATGCAAGGCTAGGCTCACCATAGCCAGCGCTCAGTGGATAGGAGAGAAAACAACTTATAAATTCTCCAATATTACTTGGCCCAGAAGACAGTTAGCTTGCTGGCTGGCTAACTTTGCAACTACTTTTAGTTAAGAGTTCCAAGAGACTAGAAGGTGAATAACCCGCAAGATGTCCTAACACTGAGGACAGAGGAGAAAGTATTTCTACTCTCCTGTGCACTTGGTGGCTCTTTTCCTGCTCCAGGGCAAGTTTGCACATGACGATGAGCGGTATCTGAAGGCTGATCCTGGCACAGAATGTGAGCAGATGATAGTTTAGGGCTTGAACCTTTCATCTGAATCATTAGTGATTCCTGCCACTGATTCCAGCCAAGGGAGTCCAAATCTGTCTTTTCTTTCCCTTATCCTGTAAACTTTCCCTTATTTTAGTCTAACTATGCCAGCTCAGTAATTCTGACAGCCACACACTGAATTTTGAACCTCTTAAGTTTCCAAATAATTAAGATAGAGAATGAGTTCAGTGAAATATGGTCGGATTAAAATAACCAATTCAGTATTGCAGGAAAAGAATTCAACCTTAGTCTAAGATAAGTGCTTAGCCCAGGGCCCTCAGTGGACATATGCTAAGTATTAAGTTGTTTTTTAAAGGTACTCTTAAAGGAGCATTTGATAAATAAAGGAGAGATGGAAACAAATATTTATCAAGCACCTATTATCTATCAGGCACTACATACACATTCTTTCATGTATATCGTACAAAATACATATATCCTAGCTGTTGTCATTTCCATTTTTGAAAAAATGAAAACTAAAAATAACTTGCCTGAGATCATAAAGCAAGTAAATATCAGAATTAGGATTTAATGCTTGGCCCTCCTCTTGCAGGAGTTCATGCTCCTTCAGACACACTACTCTGTCCTCCCAGGAAGAGTAAGTGATGGGAGAGAAAATAAAGGGGTGGAAAAAAGAGAAAGGGGAAGAATAAAAAAAACAAAAGGAAAAGAAATAGAAATAAGAAATGAGAAAGGGAGGGGGTGCAAAGGAAGAGAAGGAAGAATGGGTGATGACTACCTTGGCTTTTTAGCAGAATTTGATGATTCAGAACTTGAAATGTAAAGTAAGTCCCTCTGGATTCCCTGGGGGAACCAAGACAATTGTAGGACTGTTCTTCCCAGTGTCCCGAGTGCAAATGCCTCCAGGGAATTTTCCAGCTACTGCCCGCAAGAACTGGGAACCCAGACTATCTTCTTACTCAGTCATGGCCAAAAAAAAAAAAAAAAAAAAAAAAGTCTCCACAGAGTTTCTGATGGTACTAACGGGGTGATCCCTTAATTTACAGTTACCAAAATGGAAGCATTTTCAGACCTGCCAATACTGGATCTCACTTCTCTGGCCCAGGCCTTCCATTGAGTCTTTGAGCTGCAATGAGTTGGTGTTTAGGATTTTAAAAAAGGGATCAAACATATGTTTACTTTATGTGTTGATTATTAAGCTACTTCAGCTCTAAACTCCAAAGTCACCCTTCATTCTTGGCCTTGTGACACTGGGCCTGGGCCTCTACAAACTACGTTTCTGCTTTGCCAACTGGACTGCCATTAGGGTCTGTCAATAGGGGGCACTAGAGATATACTGGAGGACAGGAAGGGATTGCAGGGGTTTGCTCCTTCCTGTTTTCTTGCTGGTCCTGTCAGCATCACCCCAGCAGCAGTTAGTACCAGTTTTTCTCTTCACTCCCAGAACCAGCTTCAACTCATTCCAGTGATAGCATCTGCCAGTGGCACCCCTTCCCCAGCTGTCGATTCCCTGCTCTGAGGGTCCCTCCTGTGAGTTCCCAAGAAGCCTGCTCCAGCCAGCCAGGCAGCACGCCTCCTGGTTTGGATTCCGTCTCTGCAGGGCCGTCCTCCAAGCTTCCAGATCCTAATGACCATATCCTCTACCCTTTGTTCCCTCAGCCCCAGGGTAGTGGTTGTTTCCTGGGATTGCTACCTCCGTGATACCTCTGTGTTTCTCCTTCATGTTTTCAGTCCTTCAATTCCCTATATTAAACATCCTTTATTAGAAAAACCAATGGGTATATATTTTTTGGACTGACCCTTGCCTGATTTATTATCATTTTTGTCTCCATCCAAGACAATGCTAAGTGATATTCTGAGATTGCACTGCATGTAACTTCTGATAAAGATGTGATTCCTTTAGGAATCCAAAAGCACCCTTACTCACATGTTTTTGGATCTGTCTCCTCAGGCAAGGGGAACAAAAGCAAAAATAAACAAATGGAACCTAATCAAACTAAAAAGCTTTGGCACACAAAAGGAAGTTATCAAAAAAATGAAAAGGCAACCTACTGAATGGGAGAATATATTTGCAAACAATATGTCTGATAAGGGGTTAATATCCAAAAATATATAAAGAACTCATACAACTCAGTATAAAAAGATAAAACAACCGAATTAAAAACTAGGCAGAGGACCTAAATAGGCATTTTTCCAAAAAGGATATACAGATGGCCAGTAGGCACAGGAAAAAAGATGCTCAACATCGTTGATTGTCAGGGAAATGCAAATCAAAACCACAATTGAAAAAAAAACCACAATGAGATACCACCTCACACCTGTTAGAATGGCTGTTGTTAAAAAGACAAGAAATCACAAGTGTTGGTGAGGATGTGAAGAAAAAGGAACCCCTGTGCACTGTTGGTGGGAATGTAAATTGGTGCAGCCACTATGGAAAACGGTATGGAGGTTCCTCAAATAATTAAAAATAGACCTAACATACAATTCAGCAATTTCACTACTGAGTATTATCCAAAGAAAACAAAAACACTAACTCAAAAAGATATATGCACCCCTACATTCATGGCAGCATTATTTACAATAGACAAGCTTTGGAAATAACTCAAGTGCCCATTGACTGATGAATGGATAAAAAGATGTGGTATGTATGCATATATAAACACAGACACACACACACACAGTGGGATATTACTCAGTCATAAAAAAGAGTGAACTTTTGCCATTTGTGACAGCGTGGATGGACTTGGAGGGCATTTGTTTAGTGAAATAAGTCAGAATAATTAATACTGTATGTTTTCACTTATATGTGGAATCCAAAAAACAAAACAAATGAACAAACAAAACAAAACAAAAACAGACTCATAGATACAGAGAACAAACTACTGGTTACCACAGGGGAGAGGGCTAAGGGAAGGCACAAAATAGTGAAGGTAATTAAGAGGTATAAACTGCCAGTTATAAAATAAATAAGTTACAGGAATGTAACTGGGAAAATAGTCAATATTTTAAAATAACTTTGTATGGTGTATGTCTATAAAAATATCAAATCACCGTGCTGTACTCCTGAAACTAATATAATACTGTAAGACAGCTATATTTCAATAAATTTTAAAAATTTTTAAAGATTAAAAAAACAGTAAACAGTGAAAAATAATAAAGAACTCAAACAAATCAAACATTTTTTCACAGTAAGTAGAAATTGGTTTATTGAATTTTGCTTGTGTGCCCTAAAGTTTATCTTTTGACAATTGTTTAACGTGTTTGTTTTTGTTACGTAATCAATTATTCTTTGGAATTTAGTATGTCAACTAAAATGTCAGGAAATGCTATTCTGAACCAATAGAACTTAAATTTTAAAATAACCTTTGAAAGGAAAGAAACTATAAAGAAAACCAAATAGAGTTATGGAAATTTCATGGACAAATTTCTATCTGAGCAAAAAAAAAACAAAAAAAATGATTCAGGTAACTGAAAGAATGCAAAGAAACATCACTACACAAGTTGCCTTGTCCCTATCTTATTTTTATCGCCTCCAAAAGTGTCCTGGTTCCCCTCTGCAGTCCATCTCTCCTTCTGCCCCTGTACCCAGGCAACTACTGATCTGCTTCCTGTCATGATACGTTACTTCACATTTTCTAGGGATCCATATATATGGAATCATGCAATATGTATTCTTTTCTTGTTTAGGTTCTTTCACTCAGCATAAAGATTTTTAGATTTATCCATGTTGTATGTATTAGTAGTTTGTGCTTTTTTGTTGCTAAGTGGTAGTTGCTAAGTTGTAACTACATTTGCTTATCCATTAGCACATTGGTGAACATTTGGATTATTCCCAGTGCCTATTTCAAATAAGGCTGCTATAAACATTCATGTATAAGTCTTTGTGTAGACACACAGTATTCATGTGTGTGGTTTTTTTTTAACATCATTATTATGTTGTTATATCCTCAATTCACACCCACACACATTTGGATTAATGATTTACATGAAGTTTAAAGATAGTGATGAAAAGTAACAAAAGTATATCTTAGAATTACTTTGTAAAATAAATTAGTGAATAAGACTTTGTAAATAGAAGATTAAAGCTGTTAATAAAATTAAGCTATGAGGGTGATGACTTAGACAAGCATTCAAGCAAGAGAAGTATGAGCAGGAAAAATGACAGTGAATTTACAGACATTTAATTTTAGTAGACTTGTGAATCCATTTGTCCCATTTGCATTTTTCATCATGAGTCTCAGGCACACAGTGGACATAAAAGCATCTGTAACATTTTTCAAATAAAGCACAACAACTTCTCTATAAAATCAACGGAATTCTTCCAACAAAAAATATAAAATAATACTCTCCGTTTCAAAGTTAACTTACTCACTAAAGGCATGCAGAGAATAAAAGTACAGATATGACTTTCACAGTTGCACACCTGACAGCAAAAATAAATAGAACTGACACTATTGGTAAGAAATGTATAAAGCCAGCCAGAAAGATAATGGCTATTATATGTTCAGAAATAAATCAGAATGAACTATTGAAAAAAAATCCCTTTTGCAAATGACTCTATTACCTGTTGCCTAATGTCCTCGCCATACACTGTAGAAAAATACTTAATTCCTGGTGTATATTAGAATTACATAAAAAACAGACATGATAAATATGAATTAACACTTAGCATTAAATAGGATTCTCATATGAAGGAAAAGTGCTTGACAAATTTCTGTATTTTTAATCATTGAAAAACTGGGCTACAGAATTGGAAATTTTTTTTGCTTAATTGACTCTTGTTTTATGTGATTTATATCGATATGTAAATGAGAAAGGATATAGCTACTTGAAGAAGAGAAGTGGCTTCTGGACATCTGCCTGCATGTTGTTTACTCACAGAGAATAATCACTGGCCAAGAAAAAAACCACCTGATCTTCATTTAGTGTTGACAGAAATGGTGAGGATAATAATCCTATCAACTTTCAGGCCCTGAATGTACTCACTTTGAGAGCATTGTTCAGAGAAATGAATGCCAGATATAAACTTGGCCTTCTCCACACTTAAATAGTCTGCTGTTGAGGAGAAATCTCATTCCTTATTTCATATGCATTTTTGAAATGAAGAATGAGATAAAAATATTGCTTCATGACTATTATGTCAATGAAGAATAATACTGTTTTCAAGAAACGTACAGAAATAACATATCCCAGTAACATACTTAGTAGAATGAACCATCTAAATCCATCTTTCAAAACCAAAGTGTCAGGATTAAGATTGAAGACAAGTAGTTGGGGTTTCTTAAGAAGGCCAACCATGAGGGCAAGGACTTGATTGCACAATGATGCTTCCATGGAGCCTGAAGATTTCTTTCACTCTTCAGAAAACATACTCGATGGCTCGAGTGGACCTTTTAAACACCACATCCAAATGCTGCAGCAGCTGGTGGCAACTTCCGGGGCAAACACAAGCAAACAGTGTGTTCCAAATCCATCGCCTCTGTTTCTCAGGTGGAATCAGTCTGCCTTCCAGCTCTGAAGGGTGATATCCTTACCAATCCATGATCTGAAGGACCCAGTGAGAAATCGTCCCATAAGACTCATTTGAAAACATCAGGAAGACCTAAGACTCAAGATATATATCTTTGAGCTGGAAAAAAAATTCCTTGTTAAAAGATTATAAAATAGAACAATTATTTTTTTTAATTTTAAAGATATTATTTTATTTTTATTATTTGTAAATGCTCATATTTTAAAAAATTTGCTTAAAATTCACAAGTTATTAATGCAGTAAATGTTTAAGTGATTCAGAGATGCTGAATATTTGGAAAGCACTAAGGTATTCCAATGTTGATGGCTGCTGGGGAAATAAAGGAGAGTATTCTGAGATGTTTTAGTGAGTAAAAGAATGTGAAATATAATATTCTTCAATGAAGTAGGAATGTCAGGGCACAATAGTGCCACTTGACTGGTGACTTTCTCGAGTTTGGGTACCCGGGTTTGCAGATGTTCAGTAAGGGTATGATTTCCTGTTACTTCACATAATGGTTGACCCTGGACTGGATCTACCAGGGTGCACATTACTCTGTCATCTGAGCAAACACAGATGAGCCCTTCATTGCCGTTTAAGCCCCATAAGCCTTCTTAATACCAAACTGAAGTCAGCTAAGTTCAGGTGGCTAAAATGGTGCTTTTGTTATGAAAGCAGCGGCTAGAAAATGCAAACTCTTTGAGTCACCCAGCCCAGCTATTTCCTTCAGTATCCAGCCCTGAGCCAAGTGTTTTTTATTTTGTCTTCTCAGACTAGGTAACGTTCCCTTGTGGCAGACTCTTGGATAACTGCAGGCAGCTGGGGGCACACCCCACTTTTGAAGGGGAGTTTTCAGACCAGAAATTACCAAGACTTATGTAAGTGAGGGCATCAGTAGAGCCCAGCATGAACAGAGTAGGAGGCATTTAGGAAAAGAGTTACAAACAGCAAAATAGGAGGAAGCCGTGGAAGAACACAGAAGCAGCAGCAGCTGGCACCAGATAGAAGAGAAGATTGTTTTCTGACAGTTTACAGACGTCGTTTTTTGTTTTTGTTTAAAAAAGGAAAAAATGGCAAAAAAAAAAAAAGAGCAATTTCTTCTTTTGTCTTGGCTCAGTTACATGGCTGTCACGTGGGATCAATCCAACCATGGATATTGATTGTTTTGTTCATGTCTGCTGAGTATTCTCCTGCTCGGCCTGGGGCCCTTTCCCAATTTTGTTTGTTCACCGAGGCACAGAAAGAATCAAAATCTCTGCTCTCGGGTTCTCCTTAAAGAATGATGAAGAGAACGGACTCAGGCAAGAAGGACCACCTCAACTTAATAACTTCCCCACCAGCTCCACGTCATACCTCAGGGCCCTAGATGTAGTACTACTTTGCTTTTTGCAGTGCAGGAAGTTCCAGTCCTTCTCAAAAGCCTCCATTATTATGATCAGCCTTTAAACAAGCCACTTTGCAGTGGCGTTGTAGATATTTAATACTTAAAATAATTTTCCCATGTTTCGAGGTTGTAATAATGCCCACTAGTTTCCAGATTTCCAACAAATAGTAGCAGAGGAAAGGATCCTTTCATGCTTACCATTAAGCACATCCCTCCCTCCAGCATCTTCTTTCCCAGAAATCTCTAAAAACAAGCTACTGTGATAAAGACTATGTGGATATGACAGAAAGCTGGTGTTTTTCCCATCTCTTTTACTCCCGGCAATATTGTCTTTCGAACTTTTCTGCAACGTAGACTAACGGGGTGGGAGATGGTTTGTTGGGTGAGGCAGGCAACCCAATGAATGTCTTTTCAAAACATGGGTCCTTTGCTCTTGTAAGAGAAAACTTTGTCACTAAATATTCAGCATGTATGTGCTCTGCTATAGCTGTGAAAAATTCTGATTCCATATTCACCAGCAACTACGTCAAAGGGTTGGCATTGAAGCAGAAACAGTGGCAGGAAGGAGCAAAGGTTGATTTTCAAAGTCAGAAAGTTCATAGTGTTATTTGGTCAGGGTTTTTTCAAGATAAATGCAAAAATGTAAAACAGAAAAAGGCACTCTTTTAAAACTGGCCAGTAGAGTTTTTTCACTCCTGCACTCATTCAGTATGCATTTCTTTTTTTTTCTCTTTTTTTTTGAGGCAGGGGGCTGCATTGGGTCTTTGTTGCTGTGCGCGGGCTTCCTCTAGTTGTGGTGAGCAGGGGCTACTCTTCGCTGTGGTGCACAGGTTTCTCATTGCAGCGGCTTTTCCTTGTTGTGGAGCACAGGCTCTAGGCATGTGGGCTTCAGTAGTTGTGGTACGCGGGCTCAGTAGTTGTGGCTCACAGACTCGAGCGCAGGCTCAGTAGTTGTGGCGCACGGGCTTAGTTGCTCCATGGCATGTGGGATCTTCCCGGACCAGGGCTCGAACCCATGTGCCCTGCATTGGCAGGCGGATTCTTAACCACTGCGCCACCAGGGAAGTCCCAGTACGCATTTCTTGAGCATACCTAGAGAGGGCGTGGGAGCTCTGTGGCCCTCTCCCCATACCTTGCCCTATGCATCTCTTCCATTTGGCTATTCCTAAGTTGTATCCTTTCTAATAAACCAGTAACAGTAGGTAAATTATCCCTGAGTCTCTGAGCCATTCTAGCAAGTTATCAAACCCAAAGAGGGGGCCATGTGGACTCCTGATTTATAGCTGGTTGACCAGAAGTACAGGAGGCTGGTAACTTGCAGTTGGCATCTGAAGTGGGGGCAGTCTTATAGGACTGAACCCTTAACCTGTGGGGTCTGCAGTAACTCTAGGTAGTTAGTGTCAGAATTGAATTGACTTATAGGATGGTCAGTTGGTGTCTGGGGAGGTGGAGAACAGGTTGCTATGGGGAAAAAATCCCACACATTTGGTGTCTGAAGTGTTGTGGTGTTGGAAACAGTTCATAGAAGAACACACTTATTTGTGCCTGGAGGTAAGAATCAGGAAGGCTATCAATGAGGTCAGTCCTCAAGAATGAATTGATTTGTGCCAACAGAAAAGGGACCAAGTTTGGAAAGGCATGGAGGTGTCTGAGAGCTTGTCAACATGGGGAAAAGAGTTAGTAGGGTGGATCAGGTGTATGTGCCATGGGAACCCACTGGGGAGAGGCAGGAAAATAATCTGAGAAATAATCGGGGACTTGGAGCATTACAGACTTCAAATGCTATGCAGGAGAGCAGACCAGTAACCAGAGGAATACCGTGAGGTCTGAGATTCAGAAAACGCATCCTGGCTGGCCACATGGAAGAACTGGAGAGGAGCCATTCAGGAAACTACTATACTAGTCCAGGTCCCAATATTTTTAATGATGAGGGCTTGAACTGAGGTAGTAGTCACAGGATTGGACATGAGGAGACAGCTCAGGAGACATTAATGAGTCAAAATTGATCATGCATTAGTGGCTGGCCAGATGTGGGAGTGAGGGAGAAGGAGAAGTCCAGGATGGTTCATTTCAGACTTGAGTGCTAGGCAAGTGGGACCATTCACTGAGGGAGGGAACATGGGAGACCGTGTGTTCTGGGAGACCGTGGGCATGAATAGCACACATCAAGTTTGAGGCGTTGGTGCTACATTTAGGAGCAGACATTTCAAGATCTGGTCTAGAGATTCAGATTGGAAAGACATTTGAATATGAAGGCCCTGCAAGCAGATGATACAGACCAGAGGGCCCAGGAGATAGCAGACAGCAAGCACAACTTCAGATATTTGAACACTGTGAGGGTATGGGGGTAGGGGGATGATTTTCTCAGTCCTTGAAAGAAATTTGATCAGTGTCTCAGAACGAGTTCAGACAAAATGACTGAGATGAAACAAGGAGAACTCTGCTCTGAGTTTGTGGGTCCCCACTCCCTGGCTGTGAGCATAAGGGACAGACGGATGGTCAGTGTGCCTCTTGAAACCATACATGCCCCAAGTTAGACCATCAGGTACATCTTTGAAAGAGTAGTGCCTGTTCTCTCAGGTCGCATGTCCTTGCTGGGATGTCCCTTGGCCACTTGGAACTCTTGTCTGTCTGCTTAGGCTTCCCAAGGCCCCTCAGCGGGAGCCTCTGCTTTCCCCATCTTCCAGATCCCCTGTGTAAGAGAGGGGGTTCCTTTTCAGGCAGGACTGTCTGCACCTCACTCCAGAGAAACGGATCATCAGTCTCAGGTCCCGATTTTCTAAACCAGGACAACAATCTGTTGAAAACAGAACAAGCAATCCCTCTTTTCACAGAATGTACTTTCTAGGGGAAATGGGAGGAACCCATAAAAGATTTACCTCTTCATTTTGACTCACTGCCCTGACTGCAGGACATCATCTCCCTGAAAGATTGATTCTTACCCTCACAGCTGGATCTGTCAGCATGCAGGAAGCACTTGACCCAGGCTCTGAGCACACAGTGGCCTTAAGCCTAGGGATGAAGGGCATGGTATGTGCTTTCTATTTCGAGAGTCACGGTGCTCATGTACAGAAGACCTTTCAGGAGAATGTCTTTAAAGGCACATCTCTAGCCAGGAGTCCTTGCCCCTTAACTTTTCTAAAGTTCATCTTACGTGTACAAATGACCCTGCCTTCCCAGCGGGAGTGGCTCTCGGCCTCCTAATGTGGGCCCATGCTATGGAAGAAGCCAGCTCAGGCTGACCGTGGTGAGTGCCCAGCAGACGTGGCTGCTGGCTTTGGGTGAGAAAGTATTCCTGATCCATCAGAATAATGATTTCAGCGTGTTCTCGGCAGGTTCTCAGTGTGATCCCACAAGGGTACCCCATCCCTCTGCACGATATGTTGTACTTGGAGTCATTCCCCGTTTCAATTTCAGTATCAGTCGGAGGGAAAGAGCAAAACAGCATTCCTTCATGTACATAACCAGTAGGCAGCTGGCTACTCCTGGTTGGTAACATAACTCCACCAGTGTATTCTGGCAGCTGGGTTTACTTAAGGGAAAAGACAGACATTCCCCTACTCAGACACAGAGCTGCTAAACGTGACTCCAGTAGCCTCCTTGCTGTCTGTAAAAATAAAATCCTTGAGGAAAAACAGCAGTAAGGGACCAGTCTTTGAGATAGCCTAAGCACAAATCCCAGATCTGCCTCTTACCAGCTGTGTGGCCTTATTCATTCATTTAAGAAATATTTATGGAGTGCATACCACATAGCAGGCAGACTCTCTAGACCAGTCAGCTGATCTTGATAAGCCTCAGTTTCCTCATCTGAAAAATGGGGATAATAATACATACCTCCCAGGGCTATGTGAGGAAAATGTTGAGATAGTGTGTATAAAGCCTATAGCACAGGGGTGGTACAAAGGAAGTCCTCAATTAAGGATGACTGCCATAGGTATTATTCCCTTTACCCCAGCCCGTGCTAACTGCCTACCCAGTGAGGAACTCCTGACAGTGCCAGCACCTCTTTCTCAGCCCGCATCTGGTACAGAGTTCACCTTCTTATTCCTTCTGTCTTTATGTGATATTCACTGACCTGGGGCTACCCACACTAAGGGACAGTGTAAATGGTGGCAGAGATCACTGTCTCTGCCCTGGCTTCTGAGCTCACCTTTGCTGTCAGCTGCTCACCATGCTCTTCCCATTGATTCTCTCTAGAGTCAGGTCCTCATATTAATCTGATAATACTAAATATAAATACAATGTGTATCTGTAATATTCATCTATAAGATATACACGTATATTATATATACGTATGTCTGTGTTTTTTCCTCACGCAAAGTTCAATAGATTTCTCAGTGGTGGGCAGGAGAAGTAATAGCTTTGACACAGACATTTGGTAAGAAAAAGTTGACCCAATTAGCACCATCAATACCGAACCTGAATGAGGCTCCAGCAGACTCTAGCTTTATCCAAAAATCTTCCTCCAAATATTCTCCAGTTTATCTGGGGTTATATTATAATGTAGAACAGTGGTCCTTTTTGGCACCAGGGACTGGTTTCATGGAAGACAGTTTTTCCATGGACAGGGTGGGGGGGCGGGGGGATGGTTCAGGCAGTAATGGGAGCAATGGGGAGCGATGGGGAGCGGCAGGTGAAGCTTCGCTCGCTCGCCCTCCACTCACCTCCTGCTGTGCGGCTTGGTTCCTAACAGGCCGAGGACCAGTATCGGTCCCTGGCCCAGTGGTTGGGGGTTGGGGACCCCTGCTGTAGAAGAAGTAATAGCAGATGGTCCTGACCTCCCATCAAAATGTCCAACCTCACTAGGAGTGGTACTCAGGTAAATCCAGGTAGGGTAGCAGTGATCATCCGTGTTAAATCAGAGAGCAGGCCAGATAGCACACCAGGCAAAACTAGCAGCCTTCCTGCAGACCTCACCAGTCTCTACAACGGGGTCAGGTGACTTTTGTTTCAGAGCACAGGTCTCCCCAAAGCCCTGGAAGAAATCCTGACTCTAATGAGAGGAACTCTGGTTCAGTGGTTCTGATGCAAGTGTCAATGGCATTCCTTCTGTCCTTTTATTCATTTGGTAAATATTTATTGAGCTCTTATTATGTACCAGGCACTAGATTGAGGCTCACAGTTGTAGTCATCTGTCCAACTCCTTAGGCACCTGATGCAGGTACCTGAGTCCTGTTTCCCCGAGACTGATGTCTGCCTCAATCTTCTATCCAAACCCTAGCTCCTCAAAGGCTTGCTGTCACCCACCCCTTTCGCTGTGAACCCCAGTCTGTCCGGGACTCGCACCACATCTGTCAGGCCTCTACTGACACCACCAGCTGGACTGCAGTGTCCTCTCCTTCCCCTTGTGTCCAGCTTCCCATTCCAAGCCCTCCTCCCATCTGCAGGAGCATCACTGGTGACCCTTTGGGCTGCCCCACCTTCCATTACCTAGACAGAGGACTTGCATAGACTTAGTGCTTAATAAATATTAGGTGTCCCATTTAGACATTTCACTTCTAAAGTGACCAACATGAAAACAGGAACGTGCCTGACTTGTGCATTGATGGGTCTCTACCACCTAGACCTATAGTTAGTACATGGTAGACACGGAAAAAATGCTTGGACTGAAAATTCATTCTAGCCTTTGTTTAGTTGAAGGAGGTGTGGGAAGGTAACCCCTTGCCATCCAGTGATAACGCTGAACTAGAAGCAGCAACAGTTGTCTCAGATACCGCTTTAGATTTTTGTTTATTTATTTTTTGCGGTACGCGGGCCTCTCACTGTTGTGCCCTCTCCTGTTGCCAAGCACAGGCTCCGGACGCACAGGCTCAGCGGCCATGGCTCACGGGCCCAGCTGCTCTGCAGCATGTGGGATCTTCTCGGACCGGGGCACGAACCCGCGTCCCCTGCATCGGCAGGCGGACTCTCAACCACTGCGCCACCAGGGAAGCCCTGCCGCTTTAGATTTAAGGCACCCCTGAAAGACACGAACCCCCAGAAGGCTGGAGGTTCATCCTATTCCAAAGGAACCACAGGCATGAGTACTGCACCACCTCTCTCAGGAGCAGAACAACCCTGGAAATGTGTTTTCCTGTTCAGTTAACCCGAGTAAGGAGGAGTGTAGATAATAACGTGAACTATTCCTAGCAGAATTTTGCTCTCCCGTGCTTTTTCTCACCGCCAGTGTATAAAAAAATGACAGTAATTTCCCTTACCCAGAAACTACCATTTGAAATACATTCTACAGAACATTCCTCTCCATTTCTTTTCTCCCCATCAACTGTCGGAAGTTCTTTGACAATAAGAAGGCATGCACTAGAAGATTGTAGTTGAAGCCTTTAAAGAATTGAGCTCATTCATTGATGCATCACTGTATTTGGAAGATATTTAAAGAGCAACTAGAATATACCAGATATTTCTCTGAAGACTTAATAGAGAGTTGGGAAAAGTTTTAAGATAATAGGGGAAAATGGAGTAGACTGGTTTTTTTTCACATAAGCCTAATCCTCCTCCATCCATATGTATGTAATTCCCATTCATTCTCTTCTCTGGCTCATCAACCTGCATTATCCCACTAACTATTGGGTTGGCCAAAAAGCTCGTTCGGATTTTGAGATGTTATGGAAAAACCTGAACGACCTTTTTGGCCAACACAGTACATGCCTTGAGCAGGCTTCATTACTTGTCTGCCTTGAGCATGGGTTGGCCACAGGTGCATGGGAAAACATAGGAAGTCAAGATGATGCTGAATTGCTATGATTTACACATCAGATATGTCTGTTGGTATTAGTGAGGAGGACATTTTTTTAAAAAATAAAAGAAAATAGAGTTCATTATGTGCCAGGTATAGTGCTAGGTGCTTTATGTTTGACAGTCTTATCTTATTTCCATGATATTCATATGAAGTTGCATTACTATATTAGACATCAAAAAATTGAAAAAGTTTCAGAAAAAGAAAGTAACCTGCTTACTATCCCACAGTATTTGAGCTGTACTCCTTTCTCCAAAGCAAAATTTTCTGTACTAGTAAAATCACTACTTTTACTGTGTTACTCTAGTTCTTTACCCATAACTCTATGATAGCAGGTATAAATTCCATTTTAATTATCTATATATCCATGTCCCCAACCAGGCTTATCTCCCTTTCCTGCTTCATTTTTCTTCATAGAATTTTATCTGTCAGGTTTCAGCCAGAGAAGCAGAATCAATAGAAAATAATATGAAGGGGTTTACTGCAAGGAATTAGCTTATGCAACTGTGGGGACTGCCTGAAGAAGTCCAGTATTTATAGGACAGGTCAACAGGAAGGACAGGGGCTAAAACTGCCATCCACAAAAGAATTTCTTCTTCTCTCAGGGGAGCCTCAGCCCTGCTTTTAAGGCCTTTCAGCTGATTGAAACAGGCCTGCCCAGATTCTCTAGGATAATCTCTCTTAAAATCAACAGATCATGGACCTTAATTATATCTACAAAATACATTCACAGCAGCATCCGGATTAGTGTTTGATTTGGTAATTGGGAATATAGTCTGCCCAAGTCCACACATTTCAAAGACTATCACAACCTGATATCTTTTACTCGTTTACTTATTTATTGTTTTTTGTCTCTACTCACTGAAATGTAATTTCCATGAGGACACCACGTTTTTTGTTTACTGCTGTATTTTTCAGCAGCTGGAACACTGTCTGATGCATGGTAAGCAGGCAAGAAGTTTGTGCTAAATGAATGAATGAATGAATGGCTTTCTTATAGCTTCCTCTTTCCATATGGTCTCTCCAGCATCCAGCATAGTCCCAGAACAGAACAGGTGGTCATAATTATTTTAAATTCAGTTGCCAGAAAAAGACCAGCTGGTGATGCACATCCTTTCCTTGCCTATAGAATTCCACAACTCAAGTGAACTGGTGTTGTGAAGGCTGGGCATGGAGGTCTAGAGGACAGATTACACACCTGCGATTACCAAGGTGTGGAGGATTGGATGTCAGCGCCATCACACCCCTGCTGGGGACTGTGTGAGCTGAAGACAGGAGGAGATGCAATCACAATTGGCAGTCACGCTTGGAATCATTTCAGGAATAGCTCGATACGGCAATGGCTGAAAGGAAGCAGGAAAGGTCATAGAGAATACGGCTTCTAGGTGCTTTTGCTTTTGAATGGAAGCCCCCTGCTTCTGGGTGACAGTCTGACAGGAGAATCACTGTCTTGGACTATTGGTTCAGATGATCACAGTCAACAGAAGAAATGGCCATGAGCCCCTAAGGTCAAGCTTCAGTTTCTGTGGCCCCTGAACACAGAAGACAAAGGGCATCTGATACCACTGAGTTGTTTCTTTTGGAGGCCCAGGGCTGTGAGACTCCTTCTCCTAACCACGGTGGAGGACTTTTATTTACAGCTGGGATAATTATATGTACCATCCTTTTAATATGGAGCACGGTTCCTCCCTTTTAATCTTAAGGAAGAGAAAGTTTTCCTACCAAATTTGTTATTACCGAGTGGTATCTTCTATGTCCCAATACACACTGGACTTGCCAGTCTGCCAACTCAGCAGATGCACACAGATATGTGTGCCACGCAAAGCAGTAGTAGAAAGGTAAGCAAGAAAAAAGGTGGAAATGGGAAGGACCAAGGAACAGAATGCTTATTTAATTAATGCACAGTCTCGTGTGTTCTGGACTGTAAGGAAAATACAGTCAGAAATTTAAAAAGTGGGTTGACTGAGACATGAGACTGTGAATTTGGTACTAAAGAGGCAGTCATATAGAAGACAGGGTCATTGGACTAGAGAAGCAGTAAACTGAAATATCAGACCATAGAGTCAGGCTGTGAATTTCCCTCCTTGTAAACCTCTGGGAAGGAACTAGAACCAGAGCCAGAACTCTGGGAGATGTGGATGCACCTAACACAGTAGTCACTGAACAAAGGCTTGCTAAAGGTGAAGTCACAAAACGCCTTTTAGAACAGATGGAGATAGGCTTCAAACAAATATCACTGTGGGACGGAATGATTTCTTCTATTGAAGTATAGTTGATTTACAGTGTTTCAGGTGTACAGCAAGGTGATTCAGTTTTATATATATGTATACACACACACACACACACACACACACACACACACACACATATATACTTTTTCAGATTCTTTTCCATTATAGGTTATTATAATATATTGAATATAGTTCCCTGTGCTATACAGTAGGTCCTTGTTGTTTATCTATTTTATGTATAGTAGTTTGTATCTGTTAATCCCATACTCCTAATTTATCCCTTCACTCCCTCCCTCTCCACTTGGGTAACCACAAGTTTATTTTCTATTGTCTGTGGGTCTGATTCTGTTTCATAAGTGAGTTCATTTGTGTCAGATCTCAGATTCCACATATAAGTGATATCATGTGGTATTTGTCTTTCTCTTTCTGACTTACTTAGCATGATAATTTCTAGGCCCATCCATATTGCTGCAAATGGCATTATTTCCTGAATGATTTTTTTTTTTTTTTTTTTTTTTTTTTTGCGGTACATGGGCCTCTCATTGTTGTGGCCTCTCCTGTTGCAGAGCACAGGCTCCGGACACGCAGCCTCAGCGGCCATGGCTCACGGGCCCAGCCACTCCACGTCATGTGGGATCTTCCCCGACTGGTGCACGAACCCGTGTCCCCTGCATCGGCAGGCGGACTCTCAACCACTGCGCCACCAGGGAAGCCCCCTGAATGATTTTTAAATGCAGAACGGATGATGCCTCTGAAGAAATATAGGTTTCTGACCTCAGTGAAATCCGAGCTACCACCACCACCTCCATAAGTCCATCATTCTTTCTCAGACTACTCTGTTGATTGGTTTTTGCAGCAGTGAAATACTCAGAAGAGTCTGCTTGCTCCAACCCTTCCCGAAGCAAAGCATGATTATCTAACATTATTCTTCAAAATCTAGAGAAACGCTTCAGTGAAGCACTGAAGCAATTAACAAGGAGTGTTTAGATTTTGCCCAGAGTTAGTTAGGAAGAGAATACTAATTAGGTTGATACTAATTAGGTTGAACCTTGAGGCTCAAGGATCAGTAGAGGCTAGTCTCTGCATATGTTTCAGAGATAAAGTAGCCATTAAAAGTTATTGAATTAATTTAAATATAAATTGAAAATAAAAACAGATCTAAAAAATCAGTATTAGTAGAGGATGGCAGTGATACAAATAATATTTTAAAATCATTTATCTTGGACTTTGCCATGTTTTCATTGATTGCATGAACCAGAGTGTTTCTAAATTATAAAACTCTATGTGTCAAAGCAGATTGTGCGGCCAAGCAGATCTGAAAGGACTTGAATATTTGGGGAGGATACTATTTATTTATCTATCCCCTACCCTGTGGCTAAAACAATTTAAGCAATTTATAAAGATGCATACAGTGAAGTAAGATAAAATAAATTTAAATAACTAAGAAAATAAGAGAAAGGGAAAATAAGGTTAGGCAAAATAAGATGGATCTAGGAATGAGGTTAATATCCAAAAACTAATTCCCTAGACACATAGGAGGATAAGAAAGCTCTCCAGGGCTTCCCTGGTGGCGCAGTGGTTGAGAGTCCGCCTGCCGATGCAGGGGACACGGGTTCGTGCCCCGGCCTGGGAAGATCCCGCATGCCGCAGAGCGGCTGGGCCCGTGAGCCATGGCCGCTGAGCCTGCGTGTCCGGAGCCTGCGCTCCGCAACGGGAGAGGCCACAACAGTGAGAGGCCCAGCTTCCCCCTCCCCACCTCTTACCATTGTCTAATCTCCCCATCAGTTCTCCAAATGCTGTGGATGGAGGATAAAGCCACAACACCAAGTTCCCATCCCTAAGCTGGCCAGTTGTCTCATTTTGTTCCTGGGGGAAGGGATAGAAATTAAGTGCTAGTTGTGCGTGTGTGGAAGGGGAGGGGTCAGATTCCTCCCACTATATAGACAGCCCTGTCATAAGGTTTAATAAGTAAATTGGATCCATAAGGATGAGTCTTCCGTCACAACCAGACATTAGTGAAGATAAGACGAAAAACCAGCAATCCAAGTGTGGATAAGGAAAAGTCAGTGATTCTGTCACTTCTGAGGTTTCCAGGGATTAAGTGATAACATTTGTTTATTCCCCTCTTGAATTCAGAACCAAATGAGAGATGGATACAAATCAGAAAGATGCAAACTAAAACATCAGCTTTATTACCGGGCTAGCTGAATTTTAGAACACAGCTTGATCTACAAACAATATGAGATCTTGTTGAGTCTCCTGTAAGTAGAATCTG
Source organism: Phocoena phocoena (assembly GCF_963924675.1). Taxonomy (NCBI): domain Eukaryota; kingdom Metazoa; phylum Chordata; class Mammalia; order Artiodactyla; family Phocoenidae; genus Phocoena; species Phocoena phocoena. The sequence continues at coordinate 82,239,277 of NC_089220.1, read as the reverse complement.
CAGTCTGAAGCACAGGTCTCCCCACTGCAGAGGCAGAGCATGCCCTGGTAAGCTCCAAAGGTATGGGCAGAGCAGTGGGATCCTGACAAGAAGTGGCTCCCCATAGAGAGGACGCCACATACGTTCAGCGCTGCTTCTCTAGCTCACCAATCAGATGAGACTCTTCTTATGGTAGTTGGTTAATGGATGAGGCAAGAGAAGAAAGAGCCCACGATTATATCTCCCATGCCTCTGTGTCCTCCATGGGGTAGGATGTAAGCGTTGTCTCTAAAGAACCTCCAAGTAGGAGTACCATCCTCAGTTGCATCAGATGCATAACACTGGGGTGCATAAAAAAGGATGAGAAACAAAAATGTGTGAGGGTTGATTCATTTCTCAAGTCCACATCCAGACCCACAGGGTATCATGCACCTGTGTGTGGGCCTGGACAGGTACATGGGACAGAGTAGTTCTGGTCTCTTCTGTCCTTAAGAGCCTGAAAGGCACAAGTATGTGGCAAATAGCATATTAACATGAGGCATCTGTCCAGCTCTCTCTTCCTGGTGCTGTCATCCCAGGCCGAATGGAGCATTGGGTCATCCCTCCCCACCAACCTTTCAGTGCTCTTTCTTGTCCTTGGGTTTAAGTTCTAACCTCGGAATATCCTACGAAGCCTCACCCTGTGGCCCAGAACCTGTCTACAAGTAGTATCTCATCTCTTATGGCTCCCTCCCTCACCTCACCTTCACTCAGTTTCTCTAAAGCACCAGCCTGGTCACATGGGCAGTCCCCTCCTCCTGGAACACTCTGGTCCTCCCTCTTCTCCTCTTAACCTCAACCCATCCTTCAAGTCTCCATTTCCTCCAGGAAGTATCTCCACAAACTTGGTTAGGATGACTCCCCATGGGGTTCCCCTGTATCACACTAACGGTCAGTTCACTTGTCAACCTCTCTAACTAGAATTTGTGCTTCAGGAAGTCAGAGGCCATGTCCCTCACTGCATCCTTTATTCCCAACGTATAACATAGTGCTTGTCATGTCAAAGGTGCTGAATAAACATTTACTGATTACATAGTGAATGAGAGAAATTGTTTCCCAACTATGGGACCCCAGCCGCCACCCAAGCCTCTGCTAAGGGAACTCAGATTCAAAGTAATGAGAAATATAAATTCCAAGTTCCTGCTTCTTAACTGTTTTTATTGTTGTTGCTACTACTGGATGAAGTCTCTAAGGACCAGAGAATTTGGAAATCAGCAGTTTCTCCTTCTTTTCTGCCAAGTTAAGGGAGTTTCAGCTCTCTTCTCCCAAAAGGACCCCCTCCCAAGTAGCTTCTTAGCTCATATAGAACCCAGGAGCCAACAAGATTGTCTTTGTTTAATTGCAGTCATTGCTGTTTTTCAGCCCTTATTAGCCTTGCTCTCAACGGGCTGATTATAGCCCTCCCCACTCCAAGGGTGACTTTGATTGAGAGGTAAGTGCAATTTTTTATCAAAGCTCACCCTCCTAAAATATTTAAAATCCAGAAGTTGCCACTCCCCACCCTCTGGGCTGACCCCTGGACCAACCCCTTCTACTCCTGTTCCTCCAACTCCCAGGGCAGTTCTCTGGGGAAGGTGACCTTCCTGGTGTTTTCCTAGGCATTACCTGCTGCCTCAAAGGAGAATCTTTCCTCTATAGTAGGATTCTTAAACTTGATTCAGGGAGTGTGTTTTAGGGGATCTGAAAACTACCTGAATGTATCTACAAAACTTTCTGCAAAGATACGTTTGTCTGGGGAAGGATCCGTAGCTTTTCCTAGATTCTCAGAGCAGCCCAAAGCCTCACTGTCCTATCAATTTAACTGGATTGTCCTTTTCCAGCAAATTCCAGCTGATCCCAACCAATGGCTTTCTCTTTCCTAAACATTCTTTAATTGAGGCCATCCCCTGGGCATGGAGAACCTTTCCTCATACACGGGGTTTTTTGTCTCAGTTAGCTTCCACCTTACAGACCCTCCCAAGGGAGGAACCCATGAGGAGAGATGCAGAGGCGCTGTAAGACATAATTGCACCATTTTGTGAAAGAACCACTAAGAGAAGTGTAGGGACCTGGCTTCTCCTGTGGGCTCTGCCTCTAAATGTGTGTGTGTGACCATGTGCATGTTACACTTATCCTCTATATCTTCAGTTTTCTATCTGTTGAAAAAGAAAAGAAAAGCAGTGTGGCCTAGATAAACCCTTAAAGGCTCTTTGAGCTGTAAAACATCTATAATTACATGAGATTAGACCAAATGGGAAGAAATGATGCTGTGAGTAATTAGCTGTACAGGTACAAGTTGTGTTCACATATTCTGTGGTGCTGTCTCCTAGAAGTGCATGGGCATCTTGTGTATCTAATGGGGTAATCATAGACTATTTCCTGTTTTCTTCTTTCTCTGTATTTTCTTTTTGCTACATCATTTTCACCCCTGTTTTAGATGTCAGCTATGTCAGTAAGATCTCAGAAGAATAAGAGAGTCATCTTTTAGCTTTTAAGTTTCAAAATAGGCTTTGAAATACTCAACGGAAAACACAGATTGAATAGATTTCTTAAGAACGCATGATGTAATTCAAAAAGAGTCATGTACCAAAATGTTCATTGCAGCTCTATTTACAATAGCCAGGACATGGAAGCAACCTAAGTGTCCATCAACAGATGAATGGATAAAGAAGATGTGGCACATATATACAATGGAATATTACTCAGCCATAAAAAGAAATGGAATTGAGATATTTGTAGTGAGGTGGATGGATCTAGAGTCTGTCATACAGAGTGAAGTAAGTCAGAAAGAGAAAAGCAAATACCGTGTGCTAACACATATATATGGAATCTATAAAAAAAAAAAAAGGTCATGAAGAACATAGGGGCAAGAGAGGAATAAAGACACAGACCTACTAGAGAATGGACTTGAGGATACAGGGAGGGGGAAGGGTAAGCTGTGACAAAGTGAGAGAGTGGCATGGACATATATACACTACCAAACGTAAAATAGATAGCTAGTGGGAAGCACCCGCATAGCACAGGGAGATCAGCTCGGTGCTTTGTGACCACCTAGAGGGGTGGGATAGGGAGGGCGGGAGGGAGGGAGATGCAAGAGGGAAGAGATATGGGGACATCTGTATATGTATAACTGATTCACTTTGTTATAAAGCAGAAACTAACACACCATTGTAAAGCAATTATACTCCAATAAAGATGTTAAAAAAAAAGAAATCGAACAATAAAATCAAATTGTACTTCTATTAAAAAAAGAAAAAAGAACGCATGATAATAGAAGAGCTTTCTTTCTTGTTCTAGACTTGATAGGGGTTCCTCAGAGTGGACAGAAAGGAAAGAGATGAAGAGGCAGTGTTTGGACATAGTATGTCCCTAGGGAGAGGGGCCTTCGCTCTGTCCTCTCCCCAAGACAACACTGGTTTGAAAGTCCAGATTCAGAACCTGTGTTTGCTTCCTGAGTGGGTCCTGGGAAAGTGAACAAGGTCCTATATTTCCCCTGTACCCCGCCAATATAGCATGGTTGTGGTAGGAGGCTAGGGGAATCTCAGCAAAGAGGTGCTAGAAGAATCCCCAAGCCTCCTACTACCCAAGAGCAGGACAGGGAACACCTTCTCTAGAATTTTGCATTGGATTATCATCTTCTGTAATCTCTTTATGCTGACGGAGAAGTGGGATTCCACTTCCTAAGTGACTGTTCTTCAGTAGCCAATGACATCTTATTCTGATGTCAGTGTAAGATGTATTGAGAAAGATTGCATTGTCAAAATCCCCTCTGAGCCTTTCATACTTGGCAATTAGAGATCCATCTTCTTAATGCAAGAAGAAGTTATCTTCAATTAATAACACAAGTCATAATGGTTATTTTCAGATATATTGACTTTTCTACACTAAAATAACCAGTGGATAATCCCTTTAAAATAATACAAAATGCTTCAGTGCTTTTTACATATATGAAAATGTTAGTAACATAGGAACACCCTAGCAGTTAATGACACAGCTCCTTTGCCACGGAAACTAGTCTGAGTTCCCCAGAAAGACACCAGGCTGTGATGCCGACCACGTCTCCGCAGGCTGACAGGGCAAGTCCTGAGTTTGGATTTATCCGCACACTCAGACAATATGCTACTTTGTACAGTTTTGACTGTGACCACAGACCACAGGCAGCTCCCACGACGCCTCTCCTCAGGGGCATCACAAGGAAAACAAGCTGGTGGGTTGAAACTACACTAACACTCATTATTCTAACACCAGGAAAAGAAATATTAATTCAGTAATGTCAAGTTTTGAAAAGACCCAAAGTACAAAACCTGGGATTTAACATTTGAGAAAAGAAATAAATAGTACCTTTGCAGAACCATATTATACCCCCTGAAGAGAAGTTGAAAAATGACAAGTACAGGACCTGACAGATCTAGGTCTACAGAATGTATGGTTGGCCCCTTGTACCACCTCAAATATTTTCTTGCAAAGAGAAGAAATAGTGGAAACCGTCTCTCTGCCACCACAGTGCACCATTTATATCTTAGCAGCATCCTTGACTTGGAAATGAAGAACACATTTTTGACTCTATAGTTCTGATTATTTAGGTGAACAAGCCGAAGCATACAAACTTCATCTATGATGGTGTTTCTTACCACTTCCTTTTTAAAAAAAAAAAAAAATTGACTCTTTTCTCATTAACTATCATGTAATAACTTTGGCCATGTGAGATTTTGAAAGGCAACTGGCCGCCTGCCAATGCAGGGGACATGGGTTCGAGCCCTGGTCCAGGAAGATCCCACGTGCCGTGGAGCAACTAAGCCCGTGCGCCACAACTACTGAGCCTGCACTCTAGAGCCTGCGAGCCACAACTGCTGAGCCTGCATGTCACAACTACTGAAGCCCGTGCACCTAGAGCCCATGCTCCACAACAAGAGTAGCCCCCACTCGCTGCAACTAGAGAAAGCCCATGTGCAACAACGAAGACCCAATGCAGCCAAAAATAAATAATAATTTAAAAGAAAAGCAACTGAATCCCCTTCCAATATTCACCCCCATCCCCCTCTCCAAAAAAAAGTGACCAAGATAGCCCATTATGTCAGGAGAGTTCACATTAATGGGAAATGTTAATGGGAATTAAATCATGTTTGTGAAAGTACCTTCAAAAATATGAGTTGATTATTATCCCGTCCCAGAAAATGGAACCGCAAGTGATCCCTTTCAGCGTGAGGAGTAAGGGAAGGCAATTATGAGACAGAAAGGAGGACGTCCTGCAAAGAGTCAAAACCAGACAGAAGAGAAGGCTCCTACAGGGAGCTGGCACAGGCATAGTCTCAGCATTCTGGGGTACTATTTGTGCAAAGATCAGCATCTCAACAACAGCTCCACCAGGGATCAGAGACATAGCTGGGTCAGAGCTGGGATTTCAGGCTGGGATGCCCCAGACCCAAACTAATGAGTACACATTTCCTGCCCAAGTGCTCAGAGATCCTGGCATAAGATTGAAGAACTGGGTACCACCCATCCTGGTTAACATACACCAAAAACATTTTCTCCTTGAGCCGTGAGACTGGGATCAGGTTATTTTTCTTTTTGTTTTAATTTACTTGTTACTTTCATCCTGAAGTTGTGCTTTACATATAGCACTTGATCTTAGTGCTTAAGATCACTTACTTATTTAGTAATGAACATAAAGAAAATATTCTAAACTTGCTATTTTGAAATAATTGTCTTCTTTGTACCATGACTCTATTTTGTAGGGTTTTCAGTTTGGAAAAGATTTGATTATTCACCATCATGGCTGTACCTATGGAAGTATTTATCAGTGGTTCCTGCCCTCAAGTCTATAATAAATACTCCCCCAAATCTAGCAGTTTATCCAAAAGTTTCCTTAAAACTAACCTAAGGGGGCTTCCCTGGTGGCGCAGTGGTTGGGAGTCCGCCTGCCGATGCAGGGGACACGGGTTCGGGCCCCGGTCTGGGAAGATCCCACATACCGCGGAGCGGCTGGGCCCGTGAGCTATGGCCACTGGGCCTGCGCGTCCGGAGCCTGTGCTCTGCATCGGGAGAGGCTACAACAGTAAGAGGCCCGCGTACCGCAAACAAACAAAAAAAAACTAACCTAAAAGTTGCTCTTCCTACAAAATAAATCTGGAATGTGACTACCTCTCACTACCTCCAGCAGTGCTGTTGGAATCAAGCCACCTCACCTCCTGTTCCGCGTTTCCCTCTGTGCCTTTCTTCCTTCACAGGGCTGCTGGAACAGTCGCTGTAAAACATTAGTGGGATATTTCCTGCCACTGCTGCCAACCACCCACTCCCAGCCAGTCTATCTCATTCAGAATAAAGATCGGAATCTTTACCGTAGTACATAGGTCCTGCACTTGGGACTTTTCTTTATTGAAAATATAGTTGATTTACGATGTTGTGTTAATTTCTGCTGTACAACAGAGTCAGTTATACATATATACTGAATAGGCCAAAAAGTGTGCTCGGTTTTAAGTAAAAATAAAAGACACACTTTTCATTTTCACCAAGAACCTTGTTGAACAACATATTCACTAACCAAACAAACTTTTTGGCCAACCCAGTATATATATTCATTTTTATTTTCTTTTCCATTATGGTTTATCACAAGATATTAAATATAGTTCCCTGTTCTATACAGTAGGACCTTTTTATTTATGCATTCTATATATACTAGTTTGCATCTGCTAATCCCAAACTCCCCCTCCATCCTTCCCCCAACCCTCCTCCCCACCTTGGCAACCACGTGTGTGTTCTCTCTGTTTGTGAGTCTGTTTCTGTTACATAGATAAGTTCATTTGTGTCATATTTTAGATTCCACATATAAGTGATATCGTATGGTATTTGTCTTTCTATTTCTGACTTCACTTAGTATGATAATCTCTAGGTCCATCCATGTTGCTGCAAATGGCATTATTTCATTCCTTTTTATGGCTGAGTAATATTCCATCGTATTCATATACCACATCTTCTTTATCCATTCATCTGTCAATGGACATTTAGGTTGTTTCCATGCCTTGGCTATTGTAAATAGTGCTGCAATGAACATTGGGGTGCATGTATCTTTTTGAATTATAGTTTTCTCCAGATATATGCCCAGGAGTAGGATTGCTAGATTATATGGTAACTCTATTTTTAGTTTTTTAAGGAACCTCCATACTGTTCTCCATAGTGGCTGCACCAGTTTACATTCCCACCAATAGTGTAGGAGGGTTCCCTTTTCTCCACACCCTCTCCAGCATTTGTTGTTTGTAGATTTTCTGATGATGCCCATTCTAACTGGTGTGAGGTGATACCTCATTGTAGTTTTGATTTGCATTTCTCTAATAATTAGCGATGTTGAGTAGCTTTTCATGTGCCTCTTGACCATCTGCCTGTCTTCTTTGGAGACATGTCTATTTAGGTCCTACACTTGGGATTCAGTGCTCTGCTGCTGATGTCTTGAAATATTAATAATTTTATCTTTGAATTTGAATTTTGTAAGTGAGGATCAGTGAGACAGTGGAACTTGTGCTCAGGGCTGGGAGCCTCAACTCATGCAGAATCCTACCTCCCATCACTTCCCTGCCCCCCCAGGATTGGTTTTGGCTGCCCAATCCCTATTCCTTGGTGTCCCAGGCCCCACTGGCCTCCTACTCCCACCCCTGACACATGACCGCTGATGCCTTACACCCAGGGTGGTGACCAGGTCAGGTGTCAGGCTTGCCAGTGAGAGTCCCGCATTGTGCCATGACCCTCGACACCCCCCAGCAAGTCCTGGACTGGGCGAGCATCCACAGCATTTTGACAGATGATAGGTGGTGATGGGGGTGGTGGGCAGTGGGGCAAGCCTCTCACTCACCCCTTATTCAGGTACCAGGCATGTCCCAAAACAGCAGTTGCCAAATTTTGGGGCCATCCATCCACCATGGAGTGATTCCATGGGAAGGGGAGACTGACTTCTGACTTCCCCTCCCCCAGCCAGGATAGGGCATATTGGTAGTCCCATGGTTGGCAGGAGAAGGAACCGTACAGCCAGTGGGCCTTGTGCATACTGAGTAGCAGGGCAGCAACCCCAGGCACCTCTGAAGGTCTGCAGTCACCCCTGAGGATCCCCACAGCCAAGAAAGTGGAATATAAATAGCAAATAAAATCACCATGAGGGGTTGAGAAAGACGGTGAAAGAAAGGAAAAAGGTTTATATTTTAGTACTTATAAAATCGTTTTTTTTTTTTTTTTTTTACTGCTCTTCAAATAAAGGACCCTGCATTTGCATTTTGTACTGGGCCTTCTAAATTTTGTAGCCAGCCCTGCCTCTGCAGGGTCGGTCCCGGCTGGCCTCTCCAGCTTCACCTCCTCCGCTCTCTCCCTCCCACACTCCACTCAGCCAGCCCAGAGCTCTTGCAGGGAACATGCCAAGCTCTGTCCTGCCCCTTGGCCTGTACCTTGATATTTTCTCCGCTGGGAACACTGTTTACCCAGATCTCTCCATGGTCACGTCCTCATTTTGATTTTTCCCTCAAATGTCATCTTCTGATCCTAATCCCAACTGATCACCTTTCCTGTTCACCCCATGAAAATGCCTCTCCATGCTAATCACTCATTATCTCCAGACTCAGCCTTATTTTTTTCTCTAAACCCTTAAAGCTGGTCAACATATGTTAGATATGTGCTTTTTAAAAAATTACTTGTTTTTCTCACTAGAATGCATATTCTGTCAGGTCAGGGACCTTTTGGTGTTCATCTCTTTATCTTCAGTGACTAGAATGGTGCCAAGTATACAATCGGTGTTTAATAAATGTGTGTTAATGAATGAATGAACTAACCTATATATCCGTCATTCTGCATTCCTCTTGCTCATATATCTCTTTAGAGGAGGGAGAAAACCAGCTCCTAAAGAGAGAGCCTCCCCAAACTGAGGCCTTTTATCCATGCAGTTATTTGTTAAAAAGTACATTGACCATATACAATGATTTGTCGATGCCTGTTTTGTGTGAGGCTATACATTAGACCCTATGGAAAAGACTCCTTATTAAGACCATTCTCATTTTTCATTCATCAGAATTGTTTAGAACAGTCAGTTAATTTTCTAATGCTTCCCTTCCATCACTCAAATTCTGAATTCACACCATCCTAGGTTCTCTATACACTTGCTGTAAGAATAGAGCAGGGTGATATTTTTCAATTTGGGGATGGAACTTTTGGTTTTCAATTATAACAGCTTCTTTTTTTAATGTATCATCCACAAAACTCTGTCCTCTGGTGCCATTTTGGAGTTGCCACCAAAATGCTGCACATATTCTTCAGGAAGGGAATGCCCGAACTCTGTCTGTCTGGGGTAATAATGCCATTAAACTTGGCCCCTTTGTTCCTTTTTAATGCTGTGACAAGTGCCTGCCCAGTGGCCTCATTTTGCCTTGGCGCTCCTCCAGCAGGCTCTATCCACCATTGTGGATGTCTGCCCCCTGGGAAGGAGCCCGAGCCGGGGCCCAAATTCCCTCTGAGCACCTACGTGGTGTCCCGTGCTCTCCAGTCCCTCTCTGCATTAGTTGGTACTGGCACAAGGCGGTGCTTGCAATGAAATTAGTAAATGACACCGGCAGCCTCTTCCAGAACCTCCACGATTCCTTTAAATGGACATGACCCTTCCCTCACCCAACTGGTGCCACATAACCCAACACCCCCAAGTTTGGAAGCATGCATTCCACTTGGTGCTTCCCACTGTTTACAGCTTCCTGGGCAAATTTTCAAGCCCTGTGAACTTGTTTTCATCCAAGTCAACTGAATCCAGTTTAGCAGGAAACGTTTCATGACATAAAGGAGATCTCCAAATATGTGTTGCCCTCTGCCAGAGCTGGGCTAATTCTTTTTTTTTTTTTAATCTTTATTAGAGTATAATTGCTTTACAATGGTGTGTCAGTTTCTGCTTTATAACAAAGTGAATCAGTTATACATATACATATGTACCAATATCTCTTCCCTCTTGCATCTCCCTCTCTCCTACCCTCCCTATCCCACCCCTCTAGGTGGTTAAAAAGCACCGAGCTGATCTCCCTGTGCTATGCGGCTGCTTCCCACTAGCTATCTATTTTACATTTGGTAGTGTATATATAGCCATGCCACTCTCTCACTTTGTCCCAGTTTACCCTTCCCCCTCCATGTATCCTCAAGTCCATTCTCTAGTAGGTCTGTGTCTTTATTCCCATCTTCCCCCTAGGTTCTTCTGACCATTTTTTTTCTTCTTTTTTTTTTTTAGATTCCATATATATGTGTTAGCATACAGTATTTGTTTTTCTCTTTCTGACTTACTTCACTCTGTATGACAGTCTCTAGGTCCATCCATCTCACTACAAATAACTCAATTTTGTTCCTTTTTATGGCTGAGTAATATTCCATTGTATATATGTGCCACATCTTCTTTATCCATTCATCTGTCGATGGGCATTTAGGTTGCTTCCATGACGTGGCTATTGTAAATAGTGCTGCAATGAACATTGGGGTGTATGTGTCTTTTTGAATTATGGTTTTCTCAGGGTATATGCCCAGTAGTGGGATTGCTGGGTTGCATGGTACTTCTATTTTTAGTTTTTTGAGGAACCTCCATACTGTTCTCCATAGAGGCTGTATCAAATTATATTCCCACAAACAGTGCAAAAGGGTTCCCTTTTCTCCACACCCTCTCCAGCATTTATTGTTTGTAGATTCTTTGATGATGGCCATTCTGACCGGTGTGAGATGATATCTCATTGTAGTTTTGATTTGCATTTCTCTAATGATTAATGATGTTGAGCATCCTTTCATGTGTTTGTTGGCAATCTGTATGACTTCTTTGGAGAAATGTCTGTTTAGGTCTTCTGCCCAGATTTGGATTGGGTTGTTTGTTTTTCTGATATTGAGCTGCATGAGCTGCTTGTAAATTTTGGAGATTAATCCTTTGTCAGTTGCTTCATTTGCAAATATTTTCTCCCATTCTGAGGGTTGTCGTCTTCTTTATGGTTTCCTTTGCTGTGTAAAAGCTTTTAAGTTTCATTAGGTCCCATTTGTTTATTTTTGTTTTTATTTCCATTTCTCTAGGAGGTGGGTCAAAAAGGATCTTGCTGTGATTTATGTCATAGAGTGTTCTGCCTGTGTTTTCCTCTAAGAGTTTGATGGTGTCTGGCCTTATGTATGGTGTTAGGGAGTGTTGTAATTTCATTCTTTTACATGTAGCTGTCCAGTTTTTCCAGCATCACTTATTGAAGAGGCTGTCTTTTCTCCACTGTATATTCTTGCCTCCTTTATCAAAGATAAGGTGACCATATGTGCGTGCGTTTATCTCTGGGCTTTCTATCCTGTTCCATTCATCTATATTTCTGTTTTTGTGCCAGTACCATACTGTCTTGATTACTGTAGCTTTGTAGTATAGTCTGAAGTCAGGGAGCCTGATTCCTCCAGCTCCGTTTTTCGTTCTCAAGATTGCTTTGGCTATTCAGGGTCTTTTGTGTTTCCATACAAATTGTGAAATTTTTTGTTCTAGTTCTGTGAAAAATGCCATTGGGAGTTTGACAGGGATTGCACTGGATCTGTAGATGGCTTCGGGTAGTAGAGTCATTTTCACAATGTTGATTCTTCCAATCCAAGAACATGGTATATTTCTCCAGCTATATGTATCAACTTTAATTTCTTTCGTCAGTGTCTTATAATTTTCTGCATACAGGTCTTCGGCTCCTTAGGTAGGTTTATTCCTAGGTATTTTATTCTTTTTGTTGCAATGGTAAATGGGAGTGTTTTCTTAATTTAAATTTCAGATTTTTCGTCATTAGTGTATAGGAATGCAAGAGATTTCTGTGCATTAATTACCAAATTCACTGATTAGCTCTAGTAGTTTTCTGATAGCATCTTTAGGTTTCTCTATGTATAGTATCATGTCATCTGCAAACAGTGACAGCTTTAGCTCTTCTTTTCCAATTTGGATTCCTTTTATTTCTTTTTCTTCTCTGATTGCTGTGGCTAAAACTTCCAAAACTAGGTTGAATAATAGTGCTGAAAGTGGGCAACCTTGTCTTGTTGCTGATCTTTGTGGAAATGGTTTCACTTTTTCACCATTTAGAATGATGTTCGCTGCGGGTTTGTCATATATGGCCTTTATTATGTTGAGGAAAGTTCCCTCTATGCCTACTTTCTGGTGGGTTTTTATCATAAACGGTTGTTGAATTTTCTCAAAAGATTTCTCTGCATCAATTGAGATGATCATATGCTTTTTCTCCTTCAATTTGTTAATATGGTGTATCATGTTGATTGATTTGCATATATTGAAGAATCCTTGCATTCCTGGGATAAACCCCACTTGATCATGGTGTATGATCCTTTTATTGTGCTGTTGGATTCTGTTTTCTAGTATTTTGTTGAGGATTTTTGCATCTATGTTCATCAGTGATATTGTCCTGTAGTTTTCTTTCTTTGTGACATTTTTGTCTGGTTTTGGTTTCAGGGTGATGGTGGCCTCATAGAATGAGTTTGGGAGGGTTCCTCCCTCTGCTATATTTTTGAAGAGTTTGAGAGGGATAGGTGTTAGCTCTTCTCTAAATGTTTGATAGAATTCACCTGTGAAGCCATCTGGTCCTGGGCTTTTGTTTGTTGGAAGATTTTTAATCACACTTTCAATTTCAGTGCTTGTGATTGGTCTGTTCATATTTTCTATTTCTTCCTGGTTCAGTCTCGGAACGTTGTGCATTTCTAAGAATTTGTCCATTTCTTCCAGGTTGTCCATTTTATTGGCATATAGTTGCCTGTAGTAATCTCTCATGATCCTTTGTATTTGCAGAATTCCAAAGTGTCAGTTGTTACTTCTCCTTTTTCATTCTAATTCTATTGATTTGAGTCTTCTCCCTTTTTTTCTTGAAAGTCTGGCTAATGGTTTATCAATTTTATTTATCTTCTCAAAGAACCAGCTTTTTGGGCTAATTCTTTTGAAATTGGGCCACTTCGTGATTCCTGCTGTTATTTAAAGACAAAATGAGTAAAGAAAGATCAATCACCAATCCTGTGCGAAGACAGGAGGAAGCATTCTTGTTTCCCTGCTGGCTTTTATAGTGTCTTCCAATGAAACAGACTGTTGGCTTGGGGCCATTGATAAGGTAAACAAGAATCTCATAAATAAGTCAATTAAAATAATAAATCCATGGCAAGAAAAAGCAGACTAATCTATATGAGAAAGTAACCACCCAAAGGACCAGAGTCCAGTTTGCTGCATTACTTTTGAAGTCATCAAAAGACCACTATTTAATTCTCTAATAATATAGTGGAACCTAAATCTTCTCTTTGAGGAATCTCACTGGGCCCTGCCTCGTAGGATGTTAGGATCACTCTTATAGGCCATTCTATTAGTGCCTAACTGTTTGGTAATCACAGGCTGAGTGTCTGGGAGAATCCCCTTAACCAACTGCCCTGTATGTTCACACCACTGGTCACGAGGGGGATGAGAGCACAGAGTACGAATTGCAAAGATACCACACCGCGGGGCTTCCCTGGTGACGCAGTGGTTGAGAGTCTGCCTGCTGACGCAGGGGACACGGGTTCGTGCCCTGGTCCGGGAGGATCCCACTTGCCGAGGAGTGGCTAGGCCCGTGAGCCATGCCCTCTGAGCCTGCGCACCGCGTCTGGAGCCTGTGCTCCGCAACTGGAGAGGCCACAACAGTGAGAGGCCCGCATACTGCAAAAAAAAAAAAAAAAAAAAAATACCACACCGTAATAGAACAATCAGTTCAACAGGTGTGATCCACTCACAGAGGTATCTTGTTTAAGAGCCCTGCGGTAGGAAAAACAGGAGGCTGGTGATTACCCCTGGCATTCCTGCCAACACTTGAACATTCACAATGTTTCTTCACTGACCCAGATGGGATAGGTGGCATCTGTATAATTCTGTGCAAGAGAAAACCTCAATAAATGAAAAGAACAATGTTGACCTAAGAATAAGCAGATTGGAATTTCACTTGGTTCCTGTGTTTATCAGGATCCTAATTTCCTGAGCACATAGCTGTATGCTAGTGGTCATACTTTTTTTTCTATGATCCCTAGACCACGGGTTTGATTTGGCCTATTAAGAATAAAGTTGCCACCAGTGTCCACTTGAACCCTTCTTAAAACCTTGGACAGTGACATAAGTTGGCTGGGAAATCCATAACTTTGTAGGTCTCACACCTTCTGATGACGCCTCTATCTTGCCTTTTATTTTTAACAACATTCTTTCCCCCTCCCCAGTACCTTAGAGATGCATAATTCCTCCAGCCAGCTACCTTTCCCAACAGAATCTGGCATTTAACTGATGTGAGCTTTGCTTACAAGTTGTGTGTGTGTATGGATGCTCTTGGGGTTTGTGCGTTTGCGTAGGGGCTGGGGCGGCTGACAGTGGAGGCAGGGATGGGCAGGGCCATCGGCAGTGTGCCTTGTGTGTGAGAGGGCCTCTTCCTGTGATGGAATTCTCTCTGCTCATTAACCATAGCCGCACTCATTATTCAAACTCTGCTTTTCCCCTAACGAGTGTTAAATAAGGTATTTTCCATCCTAACATGAGCAATTGAGTTTCAAGTTGTTTATATATCCTTCTTTTTACCTCATTTTATTGGAAAAGGTGAATGATGTGGAATCTAGTTCAGGGATCAAAACAATTGTGTTAATTAAGGCATGCACTCAGTGGCAAAGCTAAAAACTGAAAGTGGAAAACTCGCTTTCACTGTCTTCTGCTGTAATCATTTAGAGCGTAGAAAAAAATTAAGCAGTACGTATCAATATAAGATTAAATTCAGTAAAGTGTTAATGACAGTAAACATCTTTTTTATAGACAGAAACTTTGTAAGAGATTCAAAATAGTCTCTTTTTTTTTTTTTTTTTTTTTTTTGCGGTACGTGGGCCTCTCACTGTTGTGGCCTCTCCCATTGCAGAGCACAGGCTCCGGACGCTCAGGCTCAGCGGCCATGGCTCTCGGGCCCAGCCGCTCCACGGCATGTGGGATCTTCCTGGACCGGGGCACGAACCCGTGTCCCCTTCATCGGCAGGTGGACTCTCAACCACTGCGCCACCAGGGAAGCCCCAAAGTAGACTCATTTAGAGTGAGTATGTCTTCAATCTATCCATCACACCAAATAGTGCATTTGTACCACCCCTTTTCCAAACACAAGTTCCAGCTCTATCTTTTTTTCTTTATTGGTCACAATGTTTTCCCTCTGACGTGAATTTTTAAAAGTTTGGATCTGTTCTGCCTCAGTAATTTCAACACCTGTTTTATTTCTTCTTTTCCTACCATGAAATATTTTACTAATCTGAGGGTCTCTGGTATCGCTGTATCCAACATGGAGAAGTAATGGAGATCCAAATAACCAAACCACTGAAACCCTGGAAGGCAGCTCAATCGACAGGGTCTTATTTTTAAGTGCGATTACTATTTTGGATCTTTGTTGTGGTTTCATCACTTTAGAGTGACCCATCCACCATCTGCAGCAGTTTTCCAACATCAAACTGACCCCAAAAAACTGACCCAGCCATTGCCAAATGGGAAGACTTATGCCTTTTTTTCTCTTAGAAGAATTTGAAATTAGATGCTATGGGAAGAACACGATTATTGTTCTTCCAAAGTGTACAGGTCATTGTGTATATTTTTCCAGAAGTGTTTGTACCCATCCATGGCTTCAACCCAAAATGCTTCCTGTCAGCCTGAAAGAACAAGTTAGCAAGCTCCTTAGGACTTCTGAGACAAATGCTTTTCTGAGCATCTCATTCTCAACTTGACCTGTGGTCAATTTTGAAATTTAACCTACTTTTTTTAAGGTACTTTTTTTTAGATTAGGGACTAAGATGAAAGGGCTACATTGGGTTGGATAAAATGTGTAAAGAACAGGGATGATTTTGATTTACTTGTTGAGGAAACCGTGTCCAAGGCTGCATAGAGAGTTATGACAAGGATGATAATCACAAGTTGTACATTTTCTTTGAGCACCAGGCAAAAGTAATGGATTAACTTTTAGCTGAAAAAAGCCTAATAATAAGCAAGAACTTTCTTACTTTAACTTGTCAGCCTTTTAATCATGTTAAAGATAAATTTCCCCTTCGTTATTTAAAAAAATAGACATCTGTATTCTTTTCTCTTCAGTCATTTCTCAACTTAAGAAGATAAACTGAAGGACTTTTCAAATTTCTCTTCTGCTAACCCTGAGAAATACTCCCACTATTGCCACTGCCGAGTTTCAGAAGCAAGTAAAAAATAACAAGGACCCTGAGCTGAGATAGGCAGACGTCCCTCCCACCAGCTCCCTGGCTAATTCTTACAATTGGGACCTTTCTCTGGATGG
This sequence comes from Phocoena phocoena, assembly GCF_963924675.1. Classification (NCBI taxonomy): domain Eukaryota; kingdom Metazoa; phylum Chordata; class Mammalia; order Artiodactyla; family Phocoenidae; genus Phocoena; species Phocoena phocoena. The sequence continues at coordinate 82,222,976 of NC_089220.1, read as the reverse complement.
GATTTGGGAGTTTCACTGTCCTGAGCAAATAGCTCCCAGCCTGAGCTGTAGAGCTGACCTGGAGAAACACTAGTTTCCATCCTCTTTCACCATTGTTATGAACAGACAGTAAAATAAATTCAGGCCAGTTCCTGAAACCTAGCATTCCAAGGCACTTCACTCACAGTTGAGGCCCTCAGATTTCATCACACCACAGTTGGGTGACAGAAGGTCAATATACCGCTGTTTTTAGGAATAAAGGATGCTGAGCCCTTGGAAATTGCAGACTATTTACTGTTGTCCCATGGTAATTGTGGGAAGAGTTTTGGAAGATCTTCTGAGAAATCCAGTGTAGTAAGAAAGGAGAGGAAAAGCCACAATTTGAATAAAGGAAACCCAAGAGGGCTACAGGAAGTAAAGAAAGGATGGGAGTCCCTCTCCCTTGTGACAGGGGCTTCAAATAGCCAGGCTTTCTGGTATTCACCGAGAAGACCTCAGGCTTTGGACAATCCTTCAACAGCTTTGTTCAGTTCAGCAGACAGAGACATGTTCTGGGTACCACACTAGCTTCCGGTGATACAATCATGAATTATATCCAGTACCCTTCCTCGCGTGACTTATATTCTACATGAGGCAACAGGTGTGTAAACAAGGATTTCCCATTCTTTCCCTTCTCTCTCCCCCGGGTAAGTCCAGCTTGACCTTCCAGGTACAGCTTACGTGTCATCTCATCAGCAGAAAGCTCCCTTGACCTCATTCACTGAGCTTCGTCTGTGTTTCTATTTCATAGCACTTTTCACATTTGTCACTTACGAATTTATTTGTGTAAATATTTTCTAACACACATCTCCTCCATAAAGGACACGATCTGGTTTTAGGGCAATGTGTGGCACACAGTAGGTGTTTAAAAGTAAACTTGATGAATGAATGAGATGCATTAAAAGCAATGATGGGAGTATGCAGGGGACACTGTATGAGCACAAAACAGGGGACCTCACCCCTGCCAAGAAGCTCTAGAAAAGTGTCCTGAGGAAAAGAACTGATCTGAAATCTTGAAGGGATGCTCACCAGGCAAGAAAAGAGGGAAGAGGTCCACCCAACTGTGAAAGTAGCACGGTAAACCCCAGAAGCATGAAATGGCTGTACTGTGGGAACAATTACAAGTGAGGCAGCATTACTTGCAGGATATGTGTGGTAGGGAGGGCATAGCAGGAAAAGAACATGGAAGACTTTGTAAGTCATGCCCAAAAAGCTTTGATCTTCTCTATAGGCAGTGTGGAGCTTTGAAGAGTTTTAAGTCAAGAAGTAACATAGTCACACTGGCTCAGAGCAGGGTGTCAGAGTCTGAGCATGGCGACGGGGCTTCTCCATAGTGGCACCTGGGGCAGGTCATCTCAGCTGGAGAGCAAACATGTTAGGACAGTGGGAAAACAATTTTCCCTCAGATGGTTTAGGGGGAAAAAAGGTCGTGTACTAAGCTTTGTACAACCTTTCTGTAAGTTTGAGCTATTTCAAAATAACTCTGCTTTCAAAAACCCTTTTCTGAAAGGCCAGTAACTTATAGGTTCTTGTCTATGAATTTGAGCTAAATCATAGATGTTATCACACACACTTAAAGACTCTTAAGTGTAGAAAATAGTTGCTTATTATATTTTAAATTCTGTCTGTACAAAAATTGAAAAGGAAAAAAGAAAGAAGAGAAAAAGAAAAGCCTTAGCATCCAAGCTATAGATACTTAGTCCCAGAAAAGGCTCGGTCCCTGGGCTTTGTCTTATCAAGTGAGATCAGTCTTCATTTCCTATTCCTATCCCTCAGATTCATTCGTTCAGTTACTGAACAGCGACAGCCCTTCCCTGTGCCCAGAGCTGCGCTGGGCATCAGGGACACAGTGGAGGGGTGGGGAGAGCAAGTCCCCTACCTCCGAGGAAGTTTGGTGTTAATTGCTTCATTAAACCATAACAATAGCATCTGAAAAAGTCCCCCAAGTTGCCAAATGGAGCCCTTCATGCTGACTGATTCCAGACTAGCAAAGATCTTCCCACAGACACCTGTAGTGCTGCCCGCCCCCTCATACTCTCAGCGCTTCCAGGACTACTGTCACTATCAACTCCTTTATTCTGCTTTATTTGTATCACTTCTTCACCTCACCCTGTGAGAGCAAGGACATTGGTTTTTTACTGGTGTATTTCCAGCCCGTAAACGTTAGCTGACACATGAGGGCTCAGTAGATGTTTGTGAATGAGTGAATGAATGAATTAGTGCTATAAACGGAGAAGGACAGGATGCTTGGGAATGCAAAGTTGGACCCTATGTATGCCTGGGGCAAGGAGGAGTGAAGAACAGGCTTTCCTGAGGAAGTAACGTTTATACAGATACCTAAAAAATCGGTAGGAAATGCCAAGTGAGGCATGTTAAGGTAGGCCTACTATGTGCAGGGAGATCAAGCTGGCCTTGGTCCATCAGAGGTCACTGCTTTCCTCAGCGTGTCTTTTAGCGACATGCTTCTGTCCTGTGACAGTAGCCCCATCTCTCCCTTCTCTGTTTTCTCTCTACCAAAAGGGTCAATACTAATCTGACCTGAGAGACAGCTTTTCCTTCTTTTAATCTGGTTTGCAGGCCCCCAGGGCTGACTAGGAGTTGTTCCCTACAGTATAGGGCTAGGAGTTTGACACAGGGGTTCAGACCCCAGTTACACCACTGACTAGCTATGTAACCTTAGGCAAGTCTCTTCACTCTCTGAGACTCTTTCCTCACCTAAGAAAATCTGTCTAATTAGAATTATTTCACAGAGTTGGGGCAAAGAGAAATTCATGTGAATATACTTTATTGTCTGCCGTTATTCTGACCACCAACCCAGACGTATGGCCTGAAATAAAAGATGGCAGCCACTGGCAATGAGGGTTGGCTTCGTACACAAAACAACTGCACCCTGTCAACAAAAGACCTAGAGAGAAGATTCAGGTCCACACTTAGAGGCTTTCTCTGTTTATCTCTACCTCAGCACAGGTAGACCTACCACATTTCCTAAGGAGCATGTTTCCTGCCCAACTTTGTGGTGTTCCAGAGCTGCACCCCACAGTCCCCTGATGTAGCCCTTTCTTCAGAGTGTAATGTGTAAGAGTGAAGATGCCTGTGCTTTAATCCTGGAACTAGCATTTACTGTCTGCGGTGCCTCAGTGTCCTCCTCTGGAAAAGGATGCTAACTGTACCTACCTCATAGCATTTCTGTGATGATTAAATGAGTTAATGTTTATCAAGTGTGTAGAGAAGTATCTGGCAAATGGGAAGTGTTTAATACATTTTAGCCATTATCCTCTGTAGTCATGTTTCGATACAAACCAAGAATTGGCTTGTGCCCTGAAGTTAATTCACCATAGCCCAGGAGAGGTGACACTGGTACCCACTGCCCCACTGCAGTGCCACAGGGGAAGGGACTGCCCCATTTGAACTTGGAAGGAGGCGATTGTGAAGAATTGGAGTCTTTTGTCCAGAACACGTGGCTGGGAAGCAGAATACAATGAACCTGCTGCTTCGTCTGGACTTTCCCACCTTACAAGGGAGCTGGCATTTGTCACTCCTACAAAGGAGGAGAATAACATTCAAAGATCAATCACCCTACTGTTAAAATTAAAATCATATCAACTTTCTTAGTTATCTCTTATACGCTTCTTTGCAAAAGTACTTGAAACTTAATGTATTCAATAGCTGGCCAAAGGGAGAAATGTGACCATTGCAATTTGTGATTCACAAATTATAATAAATCATTATAGTGATTTTAGTGATAATTATAATAAATGTAATAATGGCAGTAATAGAGATGGCTAATATTTATTGCATATCTATTGTGGGCATTGTTTTACTGTAAGTGCTTTACAGGCAATAAGTCATTATAAACCTTTCAAAAACCTTGGGAGGTATTATCCCACTTTACAGAAGAGAAGACTGTTTCCACAGTTCCCAATAACAGGAAATCACAGAGATTTCGGGAGAAGAGTCAAGCCAAGAAAAACATGAGTTCAGCAGACAGTAGAAAATCTGTCAGGAAATAACACCTCCCCAGTCACTCTATCACTTGACACCAAGAACACTTTGATTTACTGTATGAGTTTCTAATAATGAAGCAACCATTGCAGTCCTTAGAAATGTTCAAATATAAGTAATATGAGGGCTTCCCTGGTGGCGCAGTGGTTGAGGGTCCGCCTGCCGATGCAGGGGACACGAGTTCGTGCCCCGGTCGGGGAAGATCCCACATGCCGCAGAGCGGCTGGGCCGGTAAGCCATGGCCGCTGAGCCTGCGTGTCCGGAGCCTGTGCTCCGCAACGGGAGAGACCACAACAGTGAGAGGCCCGCGTATCGCAAAAAAAAAGTAATATGAAAGGTTATTTAAGGTTGAGTCACTTTTTTAAACATTTTTATTTTATATTGGAGTACAGTTGATTAACAGTGCTGTGTTAGTCTCAGGTGTACAGCAAAGTGGTTCAGTTATACCTGTATCTATTCTTTTTCAAATTCTTTTGATTGCTTCAAAATTTAGATCCATCTTTAAGGATTGCTTCTGGCTCTGTCTATACTAACAGGAGTTGTATTCTTCAAGTTGTTTAGAAGTGGTGTTGGTGATAAGCTTGTATAGGCTTTTCAGTGTACAAAGCACTTTCAATGCATTATTTCATCTGATTCTTTCAACGAAGGTGTGTAATAGGAATTTTATATATATATAAAATTTTATATTTATGTATACACACACACACACACACACACACACACACACACTAGGTGGCAGAACTGGGGACAAAAGCTCTGGTCAGTCCTACCTCCTTTCCACTATATCATCTTCCGTCTTTTAATAAAATGGAGAACCCAGATCTCTACACAGAGTAGAATTCAGGTTCACAGCCGTAGGCTAGATACCCTAATAGGCAAATGAACTTATAGGAGTATGTCACTGGCTAGGGGTAAGTGTATAAAACAGAGACTGGATGAACCAGTGTTCAGATTGGGGCAAATCCTACCAAACAGACAACAAAATCATCATTGTATACAGATGCTGTGCTGGCAACACAGACTTTGGAACAACTCAAAGGAAATTCTATTGATGTTGTTGTTTTCTTTTTTGTTGCTTTAATCCAAGTTGGCTAGTAGCCAAAGGAACGAGGTGGTCACCTCCCCTTCCAGTCCTCAACACTTCAACTGAAAAGAGGAGCATTTATATTGTGTCTTACAAAATAACACTCAGTGATCTGGGGCTTCGAGACCTTCCCTGAGGTCTGGTAGAGAAAAGGAATGAAGGCTCCCGCCCCTGGTATCAAGCTGCAATTCACTCACCCCTGATAGGTAAGCAGAAAAAAAGTTCACGCTGGAGCCATCCAGTTCCCCTCCAGAATGCCCCTCTGAGGCTTTGGCTGAGGGGAAATCCATGTCGTCGCCTTCCCACCACTGAATAGTCACAGCTATTAGTGGCTACCAAAAGCATTCAGAGTGAGGTTTAGGTCACATGGGGCTAAACAATGGGATTCCTGCTCCCAAGGACAGAGGAAAACTGTAATTGCATTTCTTAGTCGGCATGCATACTACTTCCACTCGAGACATTTTGGGGTCCAAAGCTGTTCTGTGACCACCTAGGGGACAGGACTATGACCCCGCCTGCTTTTCAGCTCAACAAACAAGGACTTTCAGCCCTGAGATCGCTGGCTTCCAGCTTGAGGGCAAATCCCTAGAAAGACCCTGGCTCCTCTGCGCTTGTGGTGCTGTGATGGTGTCAGACAGAGCTTCATTGGAGTCAGGACTTGTGTCTCTGAGCCCTTCACAACTGAGATCTAGGGCTTCTTTAGATGGGAAACAATTAAGGGAGGTGTAGAGGGGTTGAAGAGACAGACGCAGTTCCTAGGAAAACCAGCACAGTCTCAGATTAGAGGTGTTTAAAAAAAAAAGTCTTGAAAGGAAAGCCCAAAAGACAAAGCATCACATTGCTGGTGTACAGAAACCTCCCCTGACTGCATGCAATCATGTGATGTAACACTACCCTCCTCCTCCCACATCCTCTGCTTTGCTACCATGTCCTACTGGCTGATGGTAATGCTGGTAATGTACAGCTTCATTGCAAGAGCAGATCACTCTGGTGCAAGCTGCCCTCACCTATTGAGCTGACACTGGGAATCCTGACATCTCAAAGGGTGATACTGCTTCTGTGAGTATGTTCCGCTATTTACATGTCCATATTGTCCAGATGACATCCATTTAGCTGGCTGAGCGCATCATCCAACACAGATTTTCCCACCCTACCTTGCAGTCTCAATCCCTCTTCATTATGTTCTTTCTTGTGTGAGTCCAAGTTAGAAATTTTTAGCGGCTACTATGTACTTTTTCAATCCCATCAAGCTATCACTGTGCCAAAGGGAAGCAACCCCCTTCAGCTGCTAGTGAAAAGCCCTTCTGTTAGGCAAACTCCCTATGTAATTAGCTCACATTGCTTTCCATCTTTGGCAGCAGTAACAAATAGACCATTTCAAATCTGGAGACTTTAAAAAAGAACACGTGTGGGAGGACATGGCTGTTGGTGGAGAAGTTTACTTCCACACACTACACAGAGTGTGCATCTTGTCACTTTTTATCTGAGAATAGGCGGAGAACCGTGAAACAGACATGGCACCTGGCTCTGAATTGCAGCCATATTTAAAATAAAAACACTTGCCGAAGAGACTGACTGCATCATAATAAGGGGTCTTGTTCTGCCACCAGCATAATCAGAACTGTTTTTAACACATCACAGATGTGAACCTTTTGCTTCAATATACCGTGCTAGAGTCTTCCTCTAGGCCCTCTTATGTTTCTAGAAGGACACACAGGGCTGTCTCGCCATAAAACAGAGCACCAGCAGTCTCCACTGTTGCATCCAACCTTTGAACCTAAAGGAGCTTCAGGACATCCAAGCTCATCCAAGCTTTGTCAAGATCCATCAGGGACCAACAAGCTCAACTAGGGAGGGAGGGTGGAGGGAAAAGAATGAGCCTCTCCTGAGAAGCTAAGCTGACAAGCTGCCAGAGCTGCAGGCGTATCGTCCCATTGAATCTTCATGGTCACCCAGCAGATAGCATTTACTTCATTTTACGTGTGAGGAAACTAATGGTGAAAAGGGTTTCACAAACTGGCCAGTGTCACATGATTCAAGCCTAGATCTAGGGTCAAACACCACGCTCTTTCCACTGCACCACACTGCCCCAGTTCTGGAGCATAGGCACAAGGCATGAGAAAATGCTTAGCAGTGTGAATTTTATCTTATAAGCAAGAATAAGTCGGCATTTACTTTAGACTTTTTATCTTATGTGTAACACTCTGGAAAGAATGTAGAGAACTTATGGAAGGAGGCTAAAATGGAAGATAAGGAGCCCAATAAGAAGACTACTGCAGTATTCCAAGAGAGTGTTGATAGGGTTGGAAATTAGGCATTAGTTACGATTCCATCGTTTCAAGCAACATAGACAAAAATAGACATTCAGACCCTTTGGCTACTTTGGAAGAGTCTTCACTGCAAGGATTTGGTGGGCTCACATGACTGCCAAGAGACTGGAGAGCAACTGGAGAGTGTATCGTAACCAAAAGCTCCAAAAGCCTAGTGGACAGGAGGAAGAGAAGCCCTCATGTAGTAGAACCAATCTGATTGGGGTGGGGTGGTGGCCCTACCCTGCATGAGTGGCCTCCAAACACTCCTCTGTTGTCCAATCCCTCACTCAAGTTTCAAAGACCTGGGGCAGAGCATCTACTTGGCCAAGCTTAGGTCACACACCAGAGATCCGCTTTGGGAAATGAGCAAGAAGAGAAAAGATCTTGGATTCCACAGTGGGATGCAGGCATCTGGTATTACCTACTAACAAGAGGATATACCATGAGTGAGAGGTAATTAGCCCCAGTAGAAATCCAGGTACCCCTCAGAAATTGGAATGGAAGATGGGCAGCCACAAAATGATTAGTGTTCACAAAGAGCATGAACAGTGAATTTAAAGAAGAGATGATGATGCTTGAAGTACTATAAACATCAAACACTTATTAAGTCTACCGTGTGCAAGATAGGGGGCTCAGTTCTATCGGAGATATAGGGAAGCATAAGATTCACACGGAATATGAGACCCAAACACGAGAAAGGTCAGTAACAATAAGTCACATATATCATGTGTAGGTGCAGATAATAAGGCATATGAAATTCAGAGAATGGAAAGATGATGAAATCTAAAATAAGTAGGAGGGACTTCCCTGGTGGTCCAGTGGTTAAGAATCCACCTTCCAATGCAGGGGACGCGGGTTCGATCCCTGGTCGGCGAACTAGGATCCCACATGCTGTGGGACAACTAAGCTCGCGTGCCACAACTACTGAGCCCACGTGCTCTGGAGCTGGCACGCCACAACTAGAGAGGAGCCTGTGCGACACAACTAAGACCTGGCGCAGCCATAAATAAATAAATAAATAAATAATAATTAAATAAAAAGTGGGGAAATTTTAAAAATTAAATTTAAAAAATTATAAGTAGGAAAGTCATCCTGAGCACCATGGAACTTGAAGAATATGTAGAATTCGGGCCAACAGACAGGAAAAGAGAGAGCGTTCTAGGCATCTAGGCAGGGAGGTGCAACATACAAGATGCATTTAAGAATCGATTCATGTGCAGTGGTCAAGGGCAGAGAGTTAATAGAAGGAACTATTCCTGGCTGAGGGTCAATGATATCTAAGATGCACAAAAATGGACAGCTTTCCCCATCTCTTGTTTAGCTGACCTTGGTCAATCACTAAGCAGTTCCATTTCAAGACTTTAGGGAGGAAAATAAGGAAGGTGTATGTGCAGGGCTGAGGGTTTGGGCTCAGATATATCAGTGGTAGTGAGAGGAGAAAGAAAACAGACCTGAGAGACACTGGCATTGTGCTTCAAGTTCCTGACTCCCCTTCCTAGACCAGGGCCACCTGGGTTGGGCTGAACTCATCCAGCTCATTGTCAGGCTGCCAAATGCCCTGACCACCCCAGCTGCCCCACCGTCCTCCCTGCTTCTCCTCCTTCCTACCCTTCAGCAACATTGCTTCTCACTAATCTGCAGAGACAACACCCAGGGAGAGGAGTGGGTCTGGGATGGGGAGTAGAATCCTGGATCCTCCTGGACTCTGGCTCCCCAGTTAGCAGGAATCTTTTGCCCTGGCAGCTGCTTTAATGCCAGAACCAGACCTAGTGGGACCACCACTCCACCCCAGACACCTGCAGACTCCAGAGGCGTCCATCTGCTGTTCTTCTTCCCTCTCCCAGTTCTGGGGCATGAGGCACCATGAGATCTATCTCCCTACTCCTTGACTTCAGGCTTAGCCATGTGACTTGGTTTATCTAATAGAATGAGGTGAAAGTGTTGGCATTCCAGTTCTAAGCCTAGGCTTAGGGGCCTTGCGTGTTTCTGCTAGCTCTTTTGGAACCCTGTCTCCATCGTGAAAATAATCCGAGGCTTTACTGTTGGATAATGAGAGACTGGGTAGAAAATCTGAGATGACAAGTTGAGGCATCCCAGGCCAGTGGCCCCCAACTGACTTGGCAGCTGACCACAGATGCAGGAGTAAGTCCAGCCAAGACCATCCAGCCCAGATTTCCAACCCACAGAAACATGAGCTAGACAAATGGTTGTTTTAAGGCAGTGATTTATGGGTTGGTTTGTTACACAGCAATAGGTAACCGATATACCCATCCTTAGGCTTTTGGACACTCTGTTTCTTCTTGGATAGCAGGAGTTAATGCAGTTGTTCCAACCACAGGCTAAATAATCACCACGTTGCAAACCTGCCCATGGGCTCTGCAGATACATCCAGATCATTTCTGAATTTTACCGTTAATATGTCTGAAACTTCTGTTTAATCTTACTTGTCTTTCCTTTCCATCCTCACTGTCATCAACCTTCGTTTCCTGTGATAGATGCTGGAAATAGGGTTCTAATTAGTCTCTTAATATTTCACCTTGTTATTTCTGTGGTCTCTCACTATCCACAGAATTAGGCCCAAATATCTTACTTCCGGTCAGGACAAAACAATAACAACAACAACAAATGATACTGGGTATCCACTGTGTGTCATACCTAGTTAAATAAGATAGAGAAGCTTAAGTCTCCGGGGAGTGACAGAGGCCCTCTTTAATCTAGCCCTGTTCTACTCCTGCAGATTCTTACCTACCTAAGATAAGAACCTCTGCAACTTATCTACCTAAGACATCTGCCCTGTCCCTGAAACATGGAACTCCTATATTAGCATTTTTGCTTATGTCACTGCTCCCCAAACCCTGCCGCCTAAAATGCCCTCCCTACTTTTCCCAGCTTCTCTAACTCTTTGCCTCCCTTCGAGGGCCCAACCTAAGTCCTAACTCCTCTGCAACCTCCTCCTACCGCCCCTGCCCAGGTCATCTCTGTCTTCTGTCTCTCTTGTCTCAATCCCTTAGAGCTCCTGTAGCTGTTGGCTGTGGCATCTGCATGACTGGTTACGTACTAGCCTGGAGACCAGGGGCCCTGGTGTGTCTCCTCTCAGCATCCAACACAGTGCCAGACACACATGCCTGCAGGTGATAATAATACTACATAAAGATGGATTCAATTAAGCAGCTCTCTCCCAAGACAGTGTAACAGGTTGGCTCTCCTTCCTTTTAAATAAAAGTCTTATACCCTTAATTTGGGGTATTAGATTTGAGGAAAAACCATAGACCCTCACCATCCCTGCCATGCCTCACAAGGACTCAGAGGAAAAAGAACCAGAACTCTTCCTGACATGAAACTACCCTTTACTGAACAAGTACCAGGTACCACCCTGGACATTTCATTTGTATTATCTCACTTAAATCTTACAATTGCCCTATGTGGTACATATTACTGCCTCCATTTTAAAGTAATGGAAACTCAGCAGCATGACTGAGTACTCCGTCTAAAATCCCACAGCCAGCAAGCAGCACAGTTAAGACGTGACTCCAGGTCTCTCTGAACCCAAAGCGTGTGTTCTTAGCCAGTAAGCTATCATGTCCTTGATTTAGCCAATTATTTTGCTCTCGGGACATATGGAACAGCCTTTTATCATTGTTGCACTTTCCTATCAATAGTCCTTAACTCCCAGCCTAGATATCAATTCCATGGGCCCTACCTAACCTAGCACCTTCTATGCTGAACAGAATAATGCCCTCAACCCAAAGATGTCCATGTCTTCATCCCCAGAACCTGCGAATATGTTGTGTTACAAGGTATTGGGGAATTAAGATGGCAGATGGAGTTTGCTACTCAGCTGACCTAGAGATGGGGAAATTATGCTGAAGCATCCAGGTTGGGGTCCTGAAAACATCCAGTGCAATCCCAGGGATCTTTATAATCAAAAGAGGAAGGCAGGAGAGTCAGAGAAGGAGATGTGACAACAGAAGCAGAGATGAGAATGATACCGTTGCTAGAAGGGGGCTCCAAGCCATAGAATGCAACAGCCTCTGGAAGCTAGAAAAGGCCAGGAAACAGATTCTCCCCTAGAATCTCCAAGAAAGTATGTAAAGTTTTAGCCCAGTGAGATTCATTTTGGACTTCTGACCTCCAGAAATGTAGGATAAGACATTTGTGTTGTTTTGAACCAGCAAGTTTGTAGTGTTTGTTACAGCGCAACAGGAAACTAACATACCTTCCCATAGAAACAATTAGGAGCAGTTCATGGTCCAATAACTTGCAAGACTCTTCATAGCTTAGACACTACAGCCCAAATACTTATAAGGAGTTCAATTATGGAGGCATTACAAATAGTTCCCACAAATAAACTGAGAAAAGTCTTTGAAGAGCCTCTTCAGATTGCTAAAGAAGAAAGAAAGACAGCCAATTCCTCTCTCCTCTCCCATCCTCTCCCAGGGTCCTATCCTGTAGGACCATGTTCCATTAAGGTTCTGACTTGCTGAGATTTCCTACAGAGCTCATGTGTTCTTGCTAGTTTCCAAATAATGGCACATTCCTCCCAGTAAAATCAAGAACTGCCGATAAGGTGCAAACCAGCTGCTGGGCCCCCTCTTCCTCATACATACCACATACACAAATAGGAAGATGGTCTCCAAGGCTGTAATTTCCTGGCCAGCAAGTGTCTTGGGTTTCACTTGAGTGGTTAATGGTGATGTCACCCGAGTGCCTTAGTATGGGGCATTTCCAACCTTCAATTAAAGGGCTATCATTTACTCTATATATTAACATCCAGAACAATAAACACAGTGGAACACAGTCATTAGAGGCAACCATAATCCATGGCCTGCTGTGTATTGATGTCAACCCTGCTGTGTTTGACATCTGAAATAAGTCCAAAGAAAGCACTGCCTTTTCAAAGCTGGGACTACATGGAGGATATCCACCCCTGGCTGTGTTCCATCTTCCCACCTCCATCTTCTAACCTATCAACCTCTTGGGTTCAACCCCAGAGTTTAAAACCCCTTGTCTTTTACAAAAAAGACAGCTAAGTCAATCTTCTCCCTGAGCGGGAATAATGCCACCAGATATCAGTTGATTGAACCTAGTGGGCCCTCACTATAAGATAATAAACCAATTCAAGATGTTATGATTCCTAAACTAAAGGATGTCACAACATACTGGGCTTGAAGACATTTAAAAAACAAGCAAACAACCAACAACAACAATGAAAAAGTGATTTTATGATGCACAAAGAGAGCAGAGTAGTTAATATAGAAAACCAGAAAAGCAAAAGAAAATTTTACTCAAACTTAGCTGAAATATCTTGTCTCGAAGTCCTCTTCATTTGTTTCCTACATCTGTTGCCCACGTTCATTCAGTGCACGCTGATTGATCACGGATTGGTACTGGCAGAGATATAAATGTTCATAGGATAGCGGAGTCTGGTGGAGGAGACAAAGAATCAGTCACTATCACTACGTCTCATTTATCTGACATTTTCTATGCTGGGAAGGAGCTATTCCAAGTGCTCCTTCCCATACATGATCTCATTTTATCAATAATACAACCTCCTGAGGTAGGTACTAGAAGCCCTGTTTTGCAAATGAGGAAAAGGAGCCTTACAGCCCTGAGGTCCCTTTTGCAAAGGCTAGAACTGGAATTCAAGCTCAGCCTGGCTCCATGCCTCCCAGGAGCAGCATGAGACGTGCAGCAATTCTTCCGGCACCATGGGGCCCATGCTTGTCGCATCCCGTTGACACTGATTTCTTGAGGGCCAGCCACCTAGATTTCTGAGCTTAACTCTTGCTTCAGGGGATACAAAATTAAAACAGAACCAAAAGCCTGCTCTGTCCGGTGGTGAGTGTGGTGGGGCCGGGGGGGTCTCGTGGTGTTTATTATACACTTCAGGTCACGTGGAGAGATGCGCTTGGGTCCTGCAGGCAAGGGAAAGATGCTGTAGAGTCAGGAGGCCATGTGAGGGCACAAAGATAGCCTTCTCAGCAGACTAGGCCACTCTGAGACCCAACAATCCCATGATTAGGTAAAAAGTAGGCCTTATTTCTTCAGGGGGCTGGCAGCAACTCCTTACTGCCTTACTGGGTAGATCGTTCACACAGAGGTACTTCCTCAGAGAACATCTGATACGCTTGGTCGATCGTCTCATTTAATCTGGAGCTTCCCTGTGGGAGGTGCCGTTAGACCTGATCAGTTCACGGGCAGAGGTGGCCCTCAGTCCACCACAGGGCTGAGTCCCCAACCCCAGGCCTGTGAGTTCCCAAGACACAGCACAAGCAAACTCAATGCTCCTAGGGCAGCATTCCTTAGAAGGAGGCTGGTGAACACAGCAGCCATGTAGATACCTTGCGTGCACGTATCTTTAAAGTCAAATATAAGTGATTTACTGCAGTCCTGAATTATCTGTGCCATTGTCCCTCTCCACCAAACGTGTTTTGTTTTGTGGCATTTCACTTTGGTTTTGGTACAGTGTTATTCACTATGTTTGGGTTTATAGGAGCAGATCAGAAAGAGTGTGATTCTCCTAGCACAGGGTCTGGGGACTTTCTGGAAATGACTGTGCCGTAATGCCCTGTTTGGTGGGAGGGTTTTCCAAGTTGCCGCGTGTACTTTTAACAGCCAGGAAGCTGACGGAGCGGGAGTGGAGGAAGTGAAAGTCTCTCTGGTGGAGGCTTCCTGGGCTCTCCTGTGGGACTTTTACATGCCCTGCATGGGTCCCTGTGTGCTCCCAAACCTGGGAGACTTGCTTTGTCAAACCATTCTGGCTAATAGACCCACAGACAGAGAAAACAAACTTATGGTTACCAAAGGGGGAAGGGGGTGGGGAGGGATAAATAAGGAGGTTGGGATTAACATATACATGCTACAGTATATAAAATAGATAATCAACAAGGACCTACCATATAGCACAGGGAACTATACTCAGTATTTTGTAATAATCTATAAGGGAAAAGAATCTGAAAAAGAATAGATATAGATAGATACATAGTTATATATGTATGTGTAACCGAATCACTTTGCTGTACATCTGAAACTAACACAACATTGTAAATTAACTGTAATTAAACTAACCAACCCTTCTGGCTGCCTACGCCTCTGGGCTTTCGCTGCTCATGGCCGCCACCTGCTGGAACCAGCCTGGAACTGACTGCTGAGCCACGTAAGGCAGACGCCTAGCCAGGACAGGGGGTGATTGTCAAGTTCATTCCACGGCATTTATCCCAGAGAGAACCTCGAAACTGGCCTCGACACACAAGAAAATGTTTTTTAATAGTCTTTTGGAGACCTAAAGTCTACACATCTCTCTGATAACTCATCTGAGAGTTTAATCACTGTCTCTCAGAAATATTTTCCCTATTTGTGATCTCAGTGATGCTTCTGTTTAGGTTAATTTCCTACTGATCTGTCTTGATGGAGATGAAAAGCAGCTGCTGCCACTTCTCTGGGTAAAAGTTCTCTGTGGGCCTGGAAAAAGATCAGTGAGTGTGCCTCACTTCTCTGGAAAGGTCCCACGTTTTATTCTCCTTTAAATTGACTTTCTTTAGCCTACTTTTAAATTTATTTATGATCTCTGTGGCTTTCCTATGAATGCTCTCAACTTCTCAACATTTCTTTTTACTTGGGGACATGAGATGCTCTGAGTAAGGATTTAGCCAAAGCCAAGTATGATGCTTCCAGTATCATGATGCGTCATGATATTGGAAGTAATCTCTCCAGATGACCACTCCTTTGGCAAAACTTTTCCAAGCACCTACTACATGTAAGGCACACAGGTAAGACCTGTGTGGGACTGAAGATGAATTACTCATGGACTTTTCCAAAGAGAGGGAGGAGGTAATGCTACAATGCCTGCACATATGCGACAGGTACAGGCCACCAGAGGTCCACAAAGAGAGAGAATGCTATCAGCCTGGGCATGTATAAGGCTTTCTATAGACAGTGGGCACTGAACTGGCCTTTGAAGGTGTGATATTGTGCTTTATAATAAGAAATACATATTTGGTCTTTGACCCCTTTTCCAGCACAGAGTTCCTGAAATCCTTGGAATTGTCTGTGGTGAGAGTGATCAAGGTGTTCCTTGTTATGTTAATGAGGTGATTTTTGGAGCACCTAATGATGGGGGCTGGTTGCCAGGAGAACCAACTATGTGATTGGAGGGTTGGACTTTCAGTCCCACCCCCAACCTCCTTGGAATGGGAGAGGGGTTGGAGGTTGAGTCAGTTGCCAATGGCCAATGATTCAATCAATCATGACTATGTAATGAAGCCTCTATAAAAACCCAAAAAAGTAGAGCGTTTAGAGAGCTTCTGGTTTGGTGAACACATGGAAGTTCAAGGAGAGTGGTGGCTTAGAGAACACGGAAGCTCTGTGCCCCTTCCCACGTACCTTACCCTCTGCATCTCTTCCATCTGACCATTCCTGAGTTACATCCTTTTATGATACATTGATAATCCAGTAAGTACAGTGTTTCTCTGAGTTCTGTGAACTGCTTTAACAAATGAGTCAAACCCGAGGAGGAGGCTGTTGGAACCTCCAAATTGTGGCCAGTTGTTCAGAAGCATGGGTGACAAACTGGATTTGTGCCGGTGTCTGAAGTAGGTGGGGAACGGGGGAGGTCAGTTTTGTAGGACTGAGCCTTTAACCTGTGGGATCTGATGCATCGATAATAACAGATAATAACAGAATTGAGTTGAATTGTAGGACATACACCTGGTGTGGGAGAGGTGCTTGGTGGTGTGGGGAACCCCCCGACACATTGGAATTGGTGACCAGAGTTGTTAGAAGGACACATAGAATTTGGTTAGACCCGAGAAGGGCGTTAGGAGAGGAAACAGCATTCTGGGCGGAGAACAGCCTGAGGAAAGCCCTGGAGATAGTGAATACCAGACATGAATGTGAGCTTTGTGTTGCATTTGCTTGGGTCAAGGAAGAACAAGGGAGAAAGAGACTGGGCCAGGTCCTGGGGCCTCCCCAACAGTGGGGAACCTTTAGAGAATCCAGGTATTGTGTTCATTTTATAGAACTCCTGCTTGATTTTATCAACTTGAAAACAACTTGTTTTTCACCACGCTGACCCTAAGTAATTCTCAGATGTTTTTAGTGTCACTTTGTCCCCATCTAGTACTGGCTCTTGATTTTGACTTGTTTGCTCCAAGTGCCAGTTTGGTTTTTACTCTTGTTTCTCTATTTCTGAGAAATCTGTCTTGCCCACTCTCCCAGCGTAACCTTTGACAAGATCAGTTCCAGCTAGCCAGTGCTGCCTCGGTCACTCCTCAATCCTTTCCCTGATACAGTGGGTCTTTTATACTCCTCTTTTCCTTTGGGAGACTTAGGAAGGCAGGGCACCTGGATGTGAGACCCTGGGCAAGTCACCTGCCCACTCTGGCCTCAGGGTCTACTTCTGTAAAAAGAGGGGGTGGGTACCTGACCTCTTGGTCCTTTCTCAAGCTGATGTGTTATAAGACAGTAACCTCAACTGTCTCTATCCACAAGCCATACCCCGCCAACTGTTTCCACGGAATAATTTTAGCATTCCTGGAAGATTGCCTATGAAGTGGACTGAAAATGGAGTTTGAAACAAATTGGATCAGCTGGGAAGTCAACCAGCTTTGAGTTATTTGTTTCCAACTGGAATGAGGATAAAGGGAAAGATGAGAGGCATGCCTAGCTTCCCTCTTGCCAAGGAACCTCCCCCCAGGAGATATTTTCAAAGAGAAAGAGACAGTGATGGATGATGAAGCACAAAAACGAGCTGCAGGTGGCACTCAGCACCCTGCTTCCCTCTTGAATTAGTCAAACTCTCTCCCTCTTCACCTCTTTATCGTCAGACTGTCCCTGTTTGATTTCAGCCTGTCCACAAAACCAAGACCTTCCCTCTGACGTGGTTCTAGTGAGCTGTCTTGGCAGGTCCCGATTTTCCCATCTCTGCAGGCGATAAGTCTCCTGAGTAGCTGCTTTGAGCCCTTGCAGCTCTGATTCTCAGTCTTCTCCTTAGATGCTTAAGGCGATCGGTACTGACCAGCAGGAACACAAGATGAAAAGTGCTAACAATCAGCAGGTTAGTAAACTCCAGCCTCAGGTGTCCGTCAGGTACTAGAATTAACATGAGCCCAGGTATCGAGAAAAATCTAGAAGGTCATGAAGAACACAAAGGGAGGATAGAACTAGGGTCTGGGGCAGGGAATAAACGTCAGAAATAAGAATTGTACATTGTCTTACTACTTCCGTATTGCTTTTAGTATTATTTTGGTACTTCATGAGATTCTTCCACATCAATTATTTTAGTTAATTCTTAGGATGGCCCTGTAATGTTAGGTATTCTAAATCCTATTTTGTACATGGGGAAACTAAAGTTTCCA
Source organism: Phocoena phocoena (assembly GCF_963924675.1). Taxonomy (NCBI): domain Eukaryota; kingdom Metazoa; phylum Chordata; class Mammalia; order Artiodactyla; family Phocoenidae; genus Phocoena; species Phocoena phocoena. The sequence continues at coordinate 82,205,205 of NC_089220.1, read as the reverse complement.
TTTTTTTATGCCTTATATAAGTGAATGAACTTGACAACAATTTGATTGTGTTTTTTATGTATTTTTCTTTTTTTTTGACGAATTGAAGGTTTGTGGCAACCCTGCATCAAGCAAGTCTGTTGGCACCATGCTTCCAACAGCATTTGCTCACTTCATGTCTGTTTCCCATTTTGGAAATTCTCACAATATTTCACACATTTCCCTTATTATGTTTGTTACGGTGATCAGTGATCTTTGTTACTATTGTAATTACTTTTTGTTTTATATTGTTTAATGTATATACGTTGTTTCTTTGGACATAATGGTATTGCACACTTAATGGACTACAGCATAGTGTAAATGTAACTTTTATATGCACTGGAAAACCAAAACATTCATGCGACTCCCTTTATTGCAGTGATCTGGAACTGAACTTGCAATATCTCAGAGGTCTGCCTATACTCGCTTTTGTTCCTTTGCCCATTCTGTTCCCTCTGCCTGAATCTTTTTTTTTCTTTTAACATCTTTATTGGAGTATAATTGCATTACAATGGTGTGTTAGTTTCTGCTTTATAACAAAGTGAATCAGCTATACATATACATGTATCCCCATATCCCCTCCCTCTTGCATCTCCCTCCCACCCTCCCTATCCCACCCCTCTAGGTGGTCACAAAGCACCGAGCTGATCTCCCTGTGCTATGTGGCTGCTTCCCACTAGCTATCTGTTTTACATTTGGTAGTGTATATATGTCCATCCCCCTCTGCCTGAATCTTGAATCCCTTCTTGAATTTCTCCGCCTGGCAAAACCCCACTCAATGGAAGATCCCACTCACACATGCCCTCCCTGCTGTAGCTTTTTTTTTTTTTTTTTGACTCAGGAAACCAATCACTGACTCCTGTTTACTATAGCACTGGCCATGCACCTCTAATACAAACTTGCCCTCTTCCTCTATATCCCGACAAGATTGTGAGGGCCTCTGGGTTCAGGGCTTATTCTCCTGTGCCTTCTTGGTGTTTGGGTCTTCAGTGCCCAGCACAGAACCTGGTACATAGGAGGTGCTCAGTGAATGCTAACTGAATGAGTGGATAAGTGAATGAAAGTTAGCACACTGAGGTTACTGACTTGTTTGATTGAAGGATCCACAAGTGGATTCCAAAGCAATTTCCAATTCAGTCTCTTGCTACTTAAAGGTATATCAAGTCTAAAGTCCTAGAAAGGAAACCAGTGGTCTTGGAGAGGGATCCAAAGAAACAGTCTGTGTATAGTCACTGGCATTGTTATGTCTGGAATGCCAAAAGAAAGAAGAATAAACATAACTTAGGCCATATAACTAGCAAGATGCTATAATCAAATTATTTTGATCACTGCCTCTCAGTCTTAATGATGGGAGTCCACAAAGAAGATAATCTGACCTGTGTCAAACACAGAAGAATTCTGGTGAGTGTATTTCTCCTCCACAGGTAACTCATTAGCTCCCTCGTGGGTGTGGACTGTATACTTGTTTTTACTTTTCTGACTTTCCACTCAAGCATCTGGAATCAGATGCTTCCCATACCTGTACATGCGGTTCTGCATGAGCCTACCATAGAGCATGCTCAGTAATGAGCATACCCTGACCTGTAAAACTGTCACTATCCCCAGCACGTGCTGGAGACTGATGCACTTTCTGGGAGGTTATAAACAGAAATAATAGAATCAAGAAATTGTATATCTGGAAGGCTCTTGGAAATCTGGTACCATCCTTTATTCTACTCATGGGAAAATATTCCCCAAGACATCAGGTGTCTTTGCAGGGTCATGCAGCTAATCAGGAGTACTGGTGACATACCCCTTAGAGAAGCTTATTCTTGTGCTTGTAACAAGAGTACATCTTTTGGTAAGGATGATCCAACGTTGTGACATCCATTCAAAGTGAAATCTGTAAGATTTACTGTAAGGTTACCAGACTTTCTAACATGTGTCAAATTGGGAATAGTTCATTAAAGGTTAAGGTAACGTTTCATTTATGATAATCTCTTCATTTATAATGATCTCCAATCATCTCCAAAGTTTCATTTATAATAATCTCCAATAATAATTTATAATTATTATAATTTATAATCTCCAATAATATTAGAAATAATAATTTCTAGCCTTCTGGGGAATCTGGATAAGCAAAATGTGCTCAAAATTAAAAAGTTCAAGAAATTCAGGATGTAGGACCTTGAAAGGGGAACAGCCAACTTGGAGGTTATAGACGTTTCTGAACAGAGAGAAGGGGTGGGGATGGGTGAGAGGTGAGCCAGCATTGAGAGAGGGTGGTAAAGGACTACTTTTGACTGGTATCTGTTACCCAACCCTGGGGGAAGAGTATGATTGCTTCTTTAACATTAGATTTGGGCATGTGACTTGCTTTTTAGCCAAAGATACATGAGTGGAACTGCTGTGTGTTATCACCAGGCAGCAGTTTTAAGAGCAAGTGTAGGGTTCACCATGTTCTCACGTGCCTGACTTTGGAATCATGGAAGTCTCTGTTTGGTTTAGCTTCCGTGTGCAGGATCCCAAGTGGCTACAATGTACAGTCCTTTGGCCAATGCCTAATGGACGTGTAGTGTGAGCAAGAAATACGGCTTGCTATTTTAGGCTTCTGATTTTTAGGGGTCGAGATTTCACATGGTATAACCTATCCAGTCCAAAAGAGCCTAGGGGGTCAAACAAAAGGGGAAGTCTGTTCTGAGAAGCATGGCTTATGAATCAAATTGAATGAGTTGGATTCCACCTCGACAGTGTACCTATAACTAGCCTACATGTAAACCGTTCATATCTTGAATTTGCTGGCACAGCATAGGGTTTTGTAAAGTCATTGCAGTGTCTCAAGCCAAATGAGGACTCACAACAGAGAAGGGGGACCAGAAAGGACAGTGGAGTAAAGCTGGGCTCCCTGCCTCCCCAGGCAAAGCCCCCGCGATGCCAAAAGCAGAGAAGACTAGTGTCAGTGCAAGAGGCCACACATCCCCATTTGTTTTTCCCTTGGCACTCCCATCACATCTTCACTCCCATTTCACATCCCAGTGCCCTGTTCACCTCCTCTCCACTGGCATCTGATGGGCCTGAGCAGGCAAGTGTGCTCATCTGGTTGTATATACATGAGGAGGGTATATGTGTGCCTGTGTGCACACCCACGTATATGCAAATATTCAGAAAGGATGTGCTAGGTAAAGAGAATAATACTGCACACTCTTCTCTGTATATGTTCTCTGAAGTCCCCAGCTTCTACCTAGTAGCATTAACATAGGTCTAACACTCAATAGTGGATTACTGTTAGACCTGGGGCTATGGTTACAGCTGCTACCAGTGGCCCAAACCAGGGTACATGTTACCTCGCGGTAGGTGCCAGTGTCATGCAGGAAGGAGATGAAGGCCTTAATTCATGTTGCTTCAGTCTACACCCTCCTCCAAAGAGCAGGTGCAACATACTAGGCAAGTTAAGTAGCACTGGAAATTTCTCAATTAATGTTTTCAAGTTTGAGTAAAAACAGGACTAAGTGACTAATAGAACCCAAAAATCAAAGCTGAAATTTCACCTCCTAATGGTTCCATTACATATATTTTTATTCTTATCTTCACTTCTTCTATGTAGGGTCCGCCTGTACATGAGAATCCCAGAGAGTTAGTGTTGAGAGGTGCACTGGTCCAGTCTCCTCATTTTATTGATGAAGCTGAAGCCCCTAGAGGTTCAGCAGCTGCACCCACAGGGGTTTGGGAGAAGTTACAGTACCCAGAGAGCCACAGGCTGGTTTGTATACAAGGAGGTCAGCCTTTGGAGCTGAATCTTGATTGGGCTGAACTTGCTCCTTTCTCTCTGGCCTTTTCATCGGCATAGCCACCATCAGCCTTTCATCATGGCCTGTTTACTTTGTGTTTCACTAAATGCCCTTTACAGGACTCACAGAGGCTATTTTAGTAGCTTCCTGGACACAGACAATGTTTTGCTTAGGCCCCACCTTGTGTTCAGGGTGTCTGGGGCCTATTGAAGTTGATTGACCTCGAGAGAGAAAGAGACAAGGGGTCAGACAGAGATAGTTATAGATCTGGCTTCCAATCTTTCCCCTTCCCTCCCCTACATGCCTCTTTCTCTGCTCCTTCCTTCCTCCTTACAGTTAAAACTCTATACCAGCCATTGAAATCATTCTGGAAACAATTAGAAGACTGCATCTTGGAAATAAAGCTCATGCTCTAGAGAGTCACCACGATATCAGAGTTTCATCCATGATTGCAGCCTTAAATCAGAGAGCCCTTAGGAAACATCTATGTACCACAAATTATAATATGGCTATAAAATCTTTTCTGTAATAAGTAATGTTCCATGAAAACAACACTTCTCAGTCTTCCAGGACATAGCTGAAACATGACTTAGGTTGCAGTTGGTTTTTATGCATTTTCAAATGGAAAGAAGACTTCAAATTCCCTAAGCATGGTGCATTTTTAATCTTACAGAGCTTGACTTCTCAGTAGAAACCCATCTTAGGGAAGGGAGCTTATTTCCCAGAGGATCTTTCCTGACTTTGCCTTCCAGATGCTAAGCATTGATTTATAAACTGTTCATATGGCTAGGAAGTCTTTGCACAGGGAAAAGGAGCCAACCACTTTCCCCTTTTCCTGGAGACAAGACAAGATGTATTCAGGTCCAAACTGGAAAAATTAAGATCAAATGTTAGGAAAACTACTCTTATGACAAGTGTACACCAAAATAGACCTCCTGTATGGGGGGGCATTAGAAAATGTTTTCTTGTACTCTATACAATTTAGAAATCTTTAATCTGAATTAGTTCAATGGAGTCTTGCCTAAAGGCAGGAGTATGCATTAGATACGCCACCCACAACGTCCCTCCTACTCCAATCCCAGATCTCAGATAAAAATGATAGAAATCAAGCCCCCAAGGTAGGAGACCTCACCGAAGTAGGACCAAAAAGACCATTCCTCATCCAATCAACAAGAAACATGGATTCTTCTGGAGAAACCCCAAACACTCTGAGTATGTAGGTCTTCTTACTCAATATGACACCGAGAGGCACATGACAAGAGTTCAGGACTTTATATTTTGTTGTTCTTTAGTGATTGAATTTTTAAGACAGATTTTGGGGATAGTCAAGATTCAGTTTACTCTTCAGGAAATGAAGTTAAGCAATGTCTTTTCGGATTCAGCAATCATTTATTGAGCACAGTATGAGCCAGAAACTGGATACTGAGTAACAGACATGGTCCTGTCCTCGTGGTACTTACAGTTATGCACTTTAGAGATTTTCAATCTATACGTGACAAGCGCTACAAAAAGGGGAAGTAGGCTGCACTGAAATGCCTAATACAGGTTATATCTGGGTCTGAGGAGCTGGGGAGGGCCTGCCTGGGAAGATAACTTCTAGAGTAAGACCCTTAAATGAGACTTAAGGGAAAGGCAGGAGTTAGGTGGCAAAGAACTCATTGAGTGAGAAAGTGTTCCTAGCATTAGTGGCCTATAGAAGCAAGAATATAGCATGTCTTAGGGACTGTCTTAGTTTGGGCTGCTATAACAAAATACCCTAGACTGGGTGACTTAAACAGCAAAAAATTATTTCTCACAGTTCTGGAGTCCAGGAAGTCCAAGGTGAAAGTGCCTGCAAATTCAGTGCCTGGGGAGAGCTGTCTTCCTGGTTTGCAGATGGCCACCTTCTTCCTGTATCCTATGTTGGAAAGCTAATCCCATCTTGGGGGCTCTACACTCACGATCTAAGTACCTCCCAAAGGCCCCATCTCCAAAGATCATTACACTGGGGATTAGGGTTTCAACATAATTTGAGGGGCACACACAAACATACAGCTAACAAAGGTTGAAAAACTAGAGTGTAGAAAATGAGGGTGAAGTTGGTGAAAGGTTAGAATGGAGAGAGACAGCTGGATCAAGCAGTACACAGTAGGCTATGATAAGGAACTTAGTTTAAGAACAGTAAGATGCCGTTTGCAGGTTTTAAGTAGGGAAGTAACATGACTAAATTTGCATTTTTAAAAACTCATCTTGGTCACAATGTGGAGAATAGCTTGCAGCGGAGTAAGGGTGATGCTGGGAGACGAGTTATGAGACTACGGAGTAGTCCAGGTGAGAGATGCTGGTATATGAACTGAGATGGTAGCAAGGGACATGAAGAAAAGTGGGTAAATGGATTTATGTGCTCTTTAGGGAGAGGAATGGAGGAAATGTGGTATTAGATTGGATGTGATAGATAAGAGGTAAGGAAGAAGGCTAGGGTTGTCCATGGGGTGTTTATTTGAGTAATAAGTTATATAGTACTAACATGTGCTCAGACAGGAAATAACTGCTGGAAGAAAAATCAGGTTCCAAGAGACATGACGTCAAGGTAATGAGTTCAGCCACAAATAAAGGGTAGTTGAAGCCATGACAATGGAGAGGTCTCCCAGAGACAGAATGAATATACATTCTAGTCTGTCCAGGACACTCCTGGTTTACGTATGCTGTCCCAATATTCCGTTCAGTTTCACATTTGTTCCAGATGTTTTATTTTTTAACAAACTATTTTAATTATTGCATTAAAATGTGTGGGGATGAGCTTGATAGGCTTCCACATCATATGCTTAGTTTCTGCCATGGTCTGATTAGTCGTTTTTTTTTAATTTTTATTTTATATTGGAGTATAATTGATTAACAATGTTGTGTTAGTTTCAAGTGTATAGCAAAGTGATTCAGTTCTACATGTACATGTATCTATTCTTTTTCAAATTCTTTTCCCATTTAGGTTATTACAGAATATTTAGCAGAGGGCTTCCCTGGTGGCGCAGTGGTTGAGAGTCCGCCTGCCGATGCAGGGGACACGGGTTTGTGCCCCGGTCCGGGAAGATCCCACATGCCGCAGAGCAGCTGGGCCCGTGAGCCATGGCCGCTGAGCCTGTGCGTCTGGAGCCTGTGCTCCGTGACGGGAGAGGCCACAACAGTGAGAGGCCCGTGTACCGCAAAAAAAAAGAAACAAAGAATATTTAGCAGAGTTCCCTGTGCTGTATAGTAGGTCCTTGTTGGTTATCTGTTTTAAACATAGTAGTATGTAAATGTCAACCCCAAACTCCCATTTTATCCCTCCCCCACACCTTTCCCCCTTGATAACCATAAGTTTGTTTTTTAAGTCTGTGAGTCTGTTTCTGTTTTGTATATAAGTTCATTTATATCATTTTTTTTAGATTCCACATATAAACAATATCATATGATATTTGTCTTTCTCTGTCTGACTTACTTCACATAGTTTGATAATCTCCAGTTCCATCCATGTTGTTGCAAATGGCATTATTTCATTCTTTGGTCTGATTAGTTATTGAGAAGACTTTTTTTTTTTTTTTTGCCGTACACGGGCCTCTCACTGTTGTGGCCTCTCCCGTTGTGGAGCACAGGCTCCGGACGCGCAGGCTCAGCGGCCATGGCTCACAGGCCCAGCCGCTCTGCAGCATATGGGATCTTCCCAGACCGGGGCACGAACCCGTGTTCCCTGCATCGGCAGGCGGACCCTCAACCACTGCGTCACCAGGGAAGCTCGAGAAGACGTTTTGCACAGAATCCTGTGCTGGTTCCCTTTTGTAGCCCCCCTTTAGGTGTTAGATTTCCTCAGGGCCCAGCCACTGGACTTCTTTATTTTTATCTACCCTGACTCCCTTGGAGATCTCATCCAGACTTATTTCTATCTCTAGCCCAGGCATGAATTCTAGTTTCACATATCCAGCCATCTACTTGACATCTCTTCTTGGATGAATAATAAGGATCTCAAACTAAGATATCCAAGACTGAGTTTCTGACCTTTCCCCCAAAACTGTTCCTATCATCCACATTTTAGTAAATGTCAATTCTATTTTTTCTAATTGCTCAGCCCCCAAATCTTATAATCATCCTTGACTTCCCTCTTCCTTTCTCATGCCACATCCAGTTAATTAGTGAAGAAACTCAAAACTTCTCACCCCCTGTATGGCTACTAACCTGGCCTAAGCCACCTTTCCCTTTGTCTGTGTTATTTCAGTAACCTTCTATTAGGTCTCCTTTCTTCTAACTTGCCTTCCTACAGTCTGTGTTAGCACAACATCCTCTTAAAAAATTGATCAGATCATGACATTTCTCTGCTCAAAACTAGCAATGGCTTCTAATACCTACTAAGATGGCTACATAACCTATTAGAGTGGCTAAAATAATTTTTAACCTGACATACTAAATGCTGGTGAGGAAGGGGAACAACTAGAACTCTTACACATTGCCACTGGGAATGCAAAATAGTTCAGACGTTGTAGAAATCAATTTGGTAGTTCTTGGGGAGCTAAATGTCCACTTATAATATGACCCAGCAATCTTACTTCTAGGGATTTATGCTAGAGAAATGAGAACTCTGTTCCCAAAAAAAACCTGTACACAAATGTTTATCACAGCATTATTCATAAATGCCACATATTAAAAACAAATCAAATGTCCTTCACTGAGTAAAAGTTTATTCCATACAATGGAATGCACTCAGCATTAAAAAGAAAATGGCATATTAATGTACACAGCATACATCATATAAAGTGAAAGAAGTCAGTCTCCAGCGATCGCCTATTGTAGGATTCCATGTATATGACATTCTGGAAAAGGCAAAACCATCAGGGCAGAGAAAAAATTAGTAGAGGTAGGGGAAAGGTTTGACTACAAAGGACAGCACAAGGGAGTTTGGAGGGATGATGAAACTGGTTTTTTTCTAGTAGTGGTTACACAAGTCTATGCATGTGTTGAAACTCATAGAGTTGTACAACAACAAAGTATTTTACTGTATATAAATTTTTTAAATAAAATGATAACCAAAATATACCTAAAGGAACTAATTATTTTAAAATATTACCATCTTTATAATTTACTTGATGGACGTATAAGTCTTTCAACTATTTTCTATACTTTACCATATTTGAAATATATCCATATTTGAAATATATCCTGAGTAAGAATTTTAAAATTGAAATTAGCATATTCTCAGTCACCTGGGAACTGTGTACTGCCACTTATTCATTGCCTATGGCTGAGTTACATTTATGACCATGTTGGTGCCAAGAGCTAAGTTGTAGTGTTAACCTTCAATGTGCAAATAAGCATATCTGATTGCTGTTAAATTGATATCCTAATGTCAAAATGGCATTAATTACCCCAAAACTACCATACTTACTCATGCTGAATTATTTCATTCATTAGGAAGTCAAAACTTACATTGGGCATTTGTAATTAAAAGATGTTTTTATAGAATAAGACTTTAGTGTCTTAAGTTATTTAATAAATTGTGATTTGATCTGATATTATGTGGTACATTAATTACCACTGATGAAACAAGAAAAGAAGAGAGGTAGATGTAACTCATAAATGATGCATTAAAACAAGCCGAAGACCCCATGACTTCACAGTACACTGTACAAAAGGTATTGGGAGCTAAAATAGAGGAAAGTAGTGGGAAAATTGTGTCATCACATAGCACATCATAACAAAGTACGTGCATGCCAAATTCAATGAGTCTGAATTTAATTTGGAATTGAATTTGGTTATATAAGTTTTTTAAGCATAAAGAGTTTGTTCCTAGTTTTATATTTGTACATACATATTTAAGTAACATTATCCTAAAAACAATTGATGTCAGTCGTAGGGATTCAGGAGAATTCTCTTCCTCTTAATATGTCAGAACCACTGTCCTAAAGCAGTTTATTCTGCAAGGGAATCACTTTCACGAGTGTAAAAATGCTTCATGCTTTGGAAATACAAGTTCTTTTTTCTCCAGTGTTATAAGCCCAAGCATGTTTTTGGCCTGGGGCAAGTAGACAGCTGGCTTTGGACTGACTACTGTTAGAAGGACAGTTCATTTGGAGCCCTTCTTGGGCCACAGCTTCTGCAGAGCAAGGAGCAGCTGGCTCAGCAGCTGAGCTCACCCTGCTTCCTTATCCCCAGTCACCCGCAGTCCCTGCCAGTCCAGTGCACCACTTTATTGCCTGAGGTCTATTTTCCCTGAAACTCCACCCAGAACACTTACCAACTAATTTCCTCACTGGCACCATTAACACCCAACCTAAGACCAGAAATTTGACTCTGTATTATCTTTGTTAGCATCTTCTGAAAAAATCCACCTGCTTCCTCAAACCCACAGGATGAGATCTTTAGATACTTTGATGTGGCTCCTCCTCACACCCAGCTCTTAGTTTTCTTCACATTCATTCATTCAACACATTTATTGAGCACCTACTGTATTCCAGACACATTGCTAATGGGATATCAGAAAGCTTCAGTTTCTCCCTTCTTCTAACTGATTTACAGACTCTTCTTAGTACCTGTTAATATCTCCTGGTTGCAGCTCTCGGCTTCCTCATCTCATGGCATTCATTGTTGTTGCCACCATGACTCACCATGCCTTGTCTCCTGGTCCCATTGCTCTTGATGAAGCAAGAAGGACCCTCTCACTAACAAGATTAAACCTGTTAACTTCTGAAAGAGAAGCATCTTAGCATCAGTTCTCTTAAATGACTCATGTTTCAGCTATTCCATTCTTTTCTAAAACATCTTCCTTTTTGCCCATTAGAAAAAAAGTATGATAATTTTCCTCAGTACTTAGTGGAGTAACATTTTAAATGGCACGAAATAATTTCACATCCAAGAGTCTTCACTCCAGACCCATATATGAATCCTTGAACTGAATCCAAACAGGGCCACTTTATCACCTTGTTGTGACTTTCATTACCTGCCCTATTTGCTCATTGCCCAGAGGGTCAGGAATGTTTCATTAAAGAATCTTTGTCCCTGGACCCACCAGAAGTCCCAAATGGTTATTTCCTTGCAAGAGTCTTCTTAGACACTTGTCACTCAATACATTTTGCATAATAGGATATCATCGATAAACATTATAGGAGGCCTAAAGAGGACATCTGAGCTGTAGCCAAGCTGTTTAATTTGTATTTGCCCAACTTTCAAATGGCAGTTATTTCTTAACCTCTTTCACTCTTCCCAACCTCAAAAATGCTTCACGTTTAAAGAAAACATCCAACACAATTTCTCTACTGAATACAACTCAATCAATCAATCAAAGCAGACACCTGTAAAAAGCAGCTGGTAGGCAGTGGTAGGAAATATTTGCATAACACTTTTCTACTTTCCCTTTGGAGGGTCAAAGTACTTTTTTCCCTCATTGGTATTTTATAGACGTTGGAAATCAACTTGTTTCAACCTACTGAAAATTAATAATGCCGTTTCTAGTAATGTTTGCATTCTCCAAAAAAACAGGGTAAAACAAGGAATATGTATCTTACAATAGACAATTGAAACATCCTATGAAATGCCACACGATGGGTTTTAACTAAAATTTCTGAATACTTTTCTAAGTTACTAAGTGCTACTTTTTCAGCTAGAGAAGAAAGTCTGTTTCTCCATCAGTACCTTCTCCTTTCATATCCCACCCCAAAGAGGAAAAAATAGCATCTGTGTAGAGGCTCAGGACAAGAAATCTATTATTCCAATAACAGGGTCCACAGGTCTCTCTAGCTGACTTTTAAAACCCTCTGTCATCAGTCTGGCTGTAGTTTTAGTGTATTTTGGCCCATTCCACTGGCTTCAGCTCAGCTCATGCTGACATATATGGAGGGGGCTGAATTCAATACTGGGGTAGACAATTTATGAGCACTTATAATCACACACCACGCACAATTAAACCTGAAAAGAAACGATGGATATCCTCTGTTGCAATGTGAAAATCCCCGTCCTCCCCACACCTCACTTTTTCCAGATTACCTTTTCCAGGGCCTGAGTGCTCACAGCCTGGAGCCAGGAAACGGGAGGCCGTTTTTCACAGCCTCAAGCATTCCTTTGATTTCAGCTCTCTTGTGTGAGCGAACGGGTCATTCCCCTTACCCCATGTCACAGTGAGTTTTCACACAAAACTACAAAGAGATGAAAAACCCTGACCACACACCAGCCACCCCGAAAATGAAGTGGCACAACTGTGAGTGTCAGCATGCACATTTTTAAATTTGGCCTTGCACTGCCAAAAAAAAACAAAAGCAGTATAAGGAGGAAACACCATTGCAGAGACCTACTGGGAACAAGGTACATCTGGAATAGATGACTTAGCTTTCCTTCTCCTACTCTGTTGTAGGTTTCTTCCAATTTCCATTTTACAAAAGGGATCTGTTGACATGTCATCTAGCTGTCCATCAACAGGACTCCCGGTAGGCTGATGGTAGCAGCGTGATGGGCCAGAGTTGATTGACAGACATCAGGACAACAGTCTAAGAAGTGGAGGAAGGGAGCTGAGGTTACAAAGAAAAAGGCGTGGGCCGGAGGGAAGGATGAAGTGAATCTAGAGAGAAGCCTCAGAGGAAGGGAGTCCTGTTGAACTGAGGCTGAAGTAGGTTGAGAAGCAGCTGAGATGTGGAAGGCTGAGTCCAGGCATCTGAACAGAACCTGTCCCAGCAGAAATATCTAGAGCAGTAGGGCAAGGGATGTGGGCTTCCCCAGGAAAGACCATGGGACAGATTCTGTAGCAGCAACAGTTAGACTGGTATTGTGATGCTTCAAGATGTTTGACATGGAAACGAGAGGAATCTAGCAAAACCTCGTTGGGTTTTCACAAATTTTCAAGCGCAAGGTGGTTCAGGGAAGAGACCTGCCAGTGTTGCAAAGACCACGCTCACACTTCGGAATTGAACTCTATTGAACTATGGAGAAATGCTGTGTAACTGTAAATTACCTATATTTTTGTCTTTTTTCTAATCATTGGGAGGTGCTGTGAATTCACTCATACTTCCACAGGAAACACAAAATGTAGGCCAATATCAGTGCTGTCCATATAACATAACCATAACACAAAAGAGAGTGTAAACAACATTGTAAAGCAACTGTACTCCAATACAACCTTTTTAAAAAGTTGTAAGCTCCATGATGGTAAAGTCTTTGTCTAGTTCTGTATTTTCAGAGCCTAGAACAAAGTAAGTGTTCACTAAATGGTTGTTGAGTAAATGAATGAATGAAGCAGGCTTGTAGCTTAGTAGTGAACTATTGTCCTTGTGACCCCTAGAATATTATGGTAAATTTATTTTGCTGCTCTAATGCTAACAGAATGAACAATGCACTCTTTTCCAAGTTCAGGGGATTTGGCACACCGATGAGGCAGGGGCCAAAATTTCCTAACCTAAAAGAGAGAGAAATTCCTCTTCCCTCCTGTAGTGGTTGTTATGGAAGTGACTATAGCCCAAGGAGGAGAAGCTGTCTCTGGATCTGTCCTGCTCTCAGCAGATGCACAGAGAACCATGGGTAAACCACTCCTGATATATGAGCATATGAGCTGGGTTGGGTGGAGAAGGAGGGATTTCCTAGCCTAAACAGAAGGGTGTGGCCTTGGGTGTTGTGCTAGTCAGGATCCTGGTGAGAAAGTGATAGCTCATTCAAATGGGTGACCAGAGTGTTTCATGAAAGGGCTATTTTTAAAGAGAGGACAGAGTTAGGGGAAACCAACAAGGGTTGATGTTGGGAGCCTTTAACTTAGAGACTGAAGACACGAGATGAGAGAGAGGGCTTGCTGAGACCTTATACTTATAGCTATGGGAAAGGACTACTCAAGAGGATCCCTGGTCCTGGAAAGAAGAGGGTGGCCACTACTAAACTGTGGCCCAGGCAGGAGGGGGCCAAGGAAGGCACGGCTTGGTCTTTCCTTCCCCCAGTACTCTAATCTGCCATTGCCATTGCAACTAAAAGCCATAGGGCGTGGGAGCCTGGTTAAAGCAATTTATGGAGGTCAACCTCTCCATGCATAGAGCTGGGTAGAAAAGGGTGGAAAACAGATCTCGAGGGACGGAGAATATCTAACACATTTTTGTGCCTCAGTATCTACTTTTTCCCTTTGTCTGGTTGAAAAGCATGTGTCCCCAATATAGAAAACACAGTTCCTATCAACAGATGTATCATTGGGAGGTGCTGTGAATTCACTCATACTTCCACAAGGAAACACGAAATGTAGGCCGACATCAGCGCTTTCCATATAACATAACCATAACACAGGATAAAAAACATGGGGTTGGGAGTATGACACAAAGCACAGCTTCTATAATCCCTGCTTTTGTTCTTGGTCTCAGGCCTAATTTGATAACCAGAGCTTCCTCCTTCTACTACCCTTTCCCTATGCCTCTTACCCTCTATAAGTTCCTTGGCTGGATAAAGTCTTTACCTGGTGGTGAAGATGAAACCTTATTTATGCGAAATCTGATTTTATGGTAGTCTTGTATTTATTGGGGTGCTGTAATTTTTCATAGGCCAGGGTGGTAGAGAAATACTAAAAGGAGCTCTAGTAAATTCTCTTGGCTTCAGTCATGGCCCTCGTCCCTCGCATCTGGTATCAGCGATCCATGTTTTCCTTTACAAGCAAGTTCGATCACCCAGGCCAGTAGAGTGGTCCCATCTTTGCCTGGTGGTTTAGCAGCATGTGAAGCCAGCCAGTCCCAGTTTCCAATTTAGTGAAACCACGACTGGTACCCTCTCAGAGGCAGTCTTCCTTTGGGCACTAGAACCTCCAAAACCACCAATCCCAAGATGATGGAAACATGAATCAAAAATTCTTTAAGCGCATTATTAGGTATAAGAGTGAGAAGAACCTCTTCTACCTCGACATCTTGCTTCCCAGATCCATGAATTCTGGCTGTCAGGGAGACGGCATTACATTTTGACCTCTGGTTTGAGGCGTATACCCTAACCGCACAGTTCACGCTCTCTCTGCAATTGCAGCTGAGTCTGTAGTTCATTCCACAAGTATATGAATGATGGGGTAGTGAACTTAGTGGATGAGAATCCATTTCCATACTCTATTTGCCATTCAGTGAATTATGTGAGGGGATAAAATAAGGCATCCTGTAAGTCTAGGAATGGTAGTGCTGGCAGAAGAATGAGGGCAAGGAAGAAAATACCTGTTTGGAATATATAGCTATTCCTTTGAGGAAAAATGGCCACTGCCTCCATGATGGAAGGGGTCCAACAACATGGTAATAAGTTGGCTCCCCTAGGAAATAATGCTATCTCAGAAGCTCAGCATTGGTCTCTGCTGTGAGAGAGATGGAGAGACAGAGGTGAGATGCTGAGCAGTGGCGGTAGCCAGGTCAGTCTTGATGGGGGAGACCACACTGATGAGCCTCAATCTCTGCTCCCATAGCAACTGTGCTTAAGGGGCCCATTGAACAAGCACCAGGTTGGCTGAGATATATTCTGACTGATAGCCACAGAGTGAGTTCATCCTGTCCACCTGATTATCAAGAGCCTCTCCACAATGAAATACTCTCTGGTGAGCATTTACATGGTGAAAGAATATTCTGTACCCATTATGAGAAATCTGTCCTCATACATTTCCCCTTGTCATGTTCTTCTAAAGTGCCTGACAAGCTGGTTCAGTTTTAGTCACTTCGCATGTAGATACAAACCTTAAGCCATCTTATGGTGACCTAAGTAAACAACCAAATATACTGTTTAATGCTCTCCTGGTTGGAGTAATTTCCCTTCACTGTGGTCTTGCAGAGCCACCCTAACTGGGACTAGAATGCAGTGGCTGCGTACTTCTGGCTTGTGCCCACATATCATAAAGTCAGGCCAAAGTCTTTTCTTCCCTAGTCACATGGTTATAAGGAACTCCGTATAAGGCTATAGATATGAATTGAGCTAGAAGAGGCAATGCACCAGAAGTGGTGATGAAAGACTGAGCCACTTCCTCATATTGAAGCCCTTTTTTTTTTTTTCTGTGGTACGCGGGCGTCTCACTATTGTGGCCTCTCCCATTGCAGAGCACAGGCTCCGGACGCGCAGGCTTAGCGGCCATGGCTCACGGGCCCAGCCACTCCACGGCATGTGGGATCTTCCCGGACCGGGGCACGAACCCGTGTCCCCTGCATTGGCAGGTGGACTCTCAACCACTGCGCCACCAGGGAAACCCTGGAAAAAGCATTTTTGCAGACAGAATTAAGCTAAGGATTTTGAGATGAGATCATCCTGAATTACTGGGGTGTGCCCTAAATCCAATAACAAGTGTTCTTAGAGACAGAAGAGGAGGAGACACAGAGGAGAAGGCCATGTGAAGATGAAGGGAGAGATTGGAGTGACACTGTCACAAGCTAAAGAATTCCTGGAACAACAGAAGCTGGACTAGGAAAGGAAGAATTCTGTTCTGGAAACTTTAGAGGGACCGTGGCCCTGCTGATGCCTTATTTCAGACTTCTAGCCTCCAGAACAGTGAAAGAACAAATTTCTATTGTTTTTAAGGCAATAAGTTTGTGGTAATTTGCTACTGCAGCCACAGAAAACTTATGTGGTCAGGCATTTGGTTTCTACTAGGGCCCGTAGCAAGGCAGAAGCTATTTAAAGGGTTAGGGTTAGGTTATCTACAGAAGGAGTCATGGTTACACTCCAAAACATTAGAGGTCTGCACTGATTCTCCTACTGGGGCTTGCTAAGATAAGAGGGGAGAGCTGGTTGCCCCAGATGGGGCTGGGGGAGGAGCTTCCTCATTAAGTGATGAAAGATCAGGGGAATTGGGAGGTTTCCTTTCTTAATCTTCTCTGTATCTGCCTCAAACATTCCTCATCTTACATCTCAGGAATCCACTCTTTTTCCACTTATACCTTACCTTATACAAGAACAAGCAGTGTTGCACATTTACTGATAAAGCAACTTGTCTCTCAGTGATAAAGCAATTTGTCCAATGCCATATAGGTGGTTCCTGCCAAAGCTGAGAGTCACTCCCAGGTAGATTTGAAGCCTCAGCATGCGCACCTTCTCCTCTTTCCCCAGGCTGCAAGTTCCTAGAAATCTATTTAATGGGGGAAAAGTGGATGGAGATAGTACATGTGTTTAGCCACAGATGATCTTCAATCATATTTCCCCTGCAGCTATAGTAGGTAAAAGATTCTTTAAGAACTATCCTGAGTTAGATCTATTTGCCCTGCAGCTACAAAAGGTAAAAGAGTCTCTAAACACTTCCGAAAAGGTTATTCGGCTTTTCACCTATGCCCTGAGTTGGGCTTTCAAGGCTAATAGTAATTTGTTTTCTCTGTTTATGCTATCTATCT
This sequence comes from Phocoena phocoena, assembly GCF_963924675.1. Taxonomy (NCBI): domain Eukaryota; kingdom Metazoa; phylum Chordata; class Mammalia; order Artiodactyla; family Phocoenidae; genus Phocoena; species Phocoena phocoena. The sequence continues at coordinate 82,188,128 of NC_089220.1, read as the reverse complement.
GGGTTTTATAAGTAGTCAGCCCATGGCACGATCTATATAATCTAAATCACCTGACAAAACACCTCATGCCACAGTCACACAATCTCTGCCATTCACCTGCACACCACCCCACACAACAGCTGTTGACAATTTGAGTAACTGTTATTCTACCACATACTAAGATATCCATTTCCCCTTGGCAAAGGGATTATCTCTGCCTTCATCAAATATGTGAGCAACCTAATCACAGAATCCCATTCTGAGGATCTGTTTTCAGGAACAAATCCTTGTTTCATTTACTGGATCAGCCAGGTTCCTAAGAGGAAACAGGTGATAGAGTCAAAAGGAATATTTAGAGTTTAATGAAGGGACATTTACAAGAGAATGGGGGAGGTTAAACTGACAAGAAATGGTAAAGTACCTGGCTAGTAAGAGTAGAAGGCTGTTACCACCCCTAGGCTCAAAGGTACCAGGGGAGGAGTTATTCGCTGTAATGTACAGAGAGCGGAAGATGTAGAGAAAGCCATCCAGCAGGAGCTGTGGCTTTTGGTATAGGAATCCAGCCACTGCAAAGCAGCTGGGACAGGAAAGGAGCCAGGAAGCTAAGTGCCCTGACATTTTCTTTCCTCACACCTACCAATCTCCTGCTGATGCCTCCCACTGGACAAACCCAATCAGAAGCCAGAAGTATGACTTCTGAATCAGTAGTATGTTTACTGCCTGGCTTAGGGAGCCAAAAAAATCTCTACAGCAAAAGCCAACAAGTCAGCTCCCCTGCACTGACATATTCATCGATTCGGATATGAGTAAGGTATGGTGGAACAAGAGCGTCTAGCCTTGCAGCAGCTGAGTATATGTCTATGTGTGCACCTTTCCACTATTAAACTGACTTCTGGGGGCTTGAATGTGCATGGGCTTAGGAGGGCATCTGACTTTCAGCTCTGACATTTTCAACCTGCATGACAATGGGCAAGTTAGTTACCTTGAATATCAGGTGCTCCATCTATATAATTTGGAATAATAATCACCCCAAGAAAAATGTTTCAAAGAGTAAGTGAAATAATACAAAGTTCTTAATAGGGCTTTTCACACATGGCAAATACTCTTTATTTTATTATATTTTGGGGGGAATTAATTTTTTTAATGTCTTTATTGGAGTATAATTGCTTTACAATGGTATGTTAGTTTCTGCTTTATAACAAAGTGAATCAGCTATACATATATGTATATCCCCATACCTCCCTCTTGCGTCTCCCTCCCAGCCTCCCTATGCCACCCCTCTAGGTGGATACAAAGCACCGAGCTGATCTCCCTGTGCTATGTGGCTGCTTCCCACTCACTAGCTCTTTTACATTTGGTAGTGTATATATGTCCATGCCACTCTCTCACTTCGTCCCAGCTTACTCTTAACCCTCCTGTGTTCTCATAGTCCTTTCTCTACGTCTGCATCTTTATTCCTGTCCTGCCCCAAGGTTTTTCAGAAACATTTTTTTTTTTAGATTCCATATATATGTGTTAGCATACAGTATTTGTTTTTCCTCCTTCTGACTAACTTTACTCTGTATGACAGACTCTAGGTCCATCTACCTCACTACAAATAACTCAATTTCGTTTCTTTTTATGGCTGAGTAATAGTCCATTGTATATATGTGCCACATCTTCTTTTTTTTTTTTTTTTTTTTAGTACACAATTTAGAGAAAAAAATTTTATTGCAATATAAAACGCACTTATAAAATGTCCACAGAAGGCATGTAATTCTTCACTGCTATATAAATTCACTGGGAATACTTTATTCACCTTCTATTGTTATGACATCACCTAAAACATAAACGATGAGTTATACTCTATAACAAATGCATCATTGATTTTCAACAATCATTGGTTTAATAATAATTAGTTTAAGATTATATAAACACATCTATATTCTGGAATGTCCACTTACTTTCATGTAGTGTAACAGAGTTTAAGAGCATAATTGCACATGGATGGTGGAGAAAAACATTCACTACTAAATTATTTTATACCTTCATGACAGGTTAACTTTCTTCCTGACCGAAAATAACAGCTTCAGCAGCTTGGCCTATGGTCGACAACACAGCTCCAGGATTCTCAATGCAGTAGTTTGTGTGTATGTGTGTCTATGTGTGCACCCACGGAAGAATTTAAACTACATCTTTCATAAACAAGTGCAACATTACCGTCAATTATTTTGCATTATAGTCTGATTATTTGTAAACAAACAAAACCCCACACAAATACTCTTAATTCTAGAAAACAAAAAAATCTGTCAACTCATTATTCTAACATGCTTTTAGTTGAACACACATTGAATTTCTGAAAGGTGCATATATTCTTAGATAATAAAGTGTAAAAATGAGTGTTTCATATTTTATACTATGAAATGTACATTTCTGGTATTTGTTCTATGCAGCATAAAGTTTAGATCAAGAAATTCTAAATCCCGGATCCCCAGTTCGTTTAGAAAAGTCCTCTAAATTATGGCTCTTGCAGCAGGTTTATCAGATTAAACATGATGAAGTTTTCTAGCTCCCTCTATTTCAAGTATCAGAGAAAACGAGGCTCAAAATCTCTGTAGGTTGTAATTGAAAATGCAAAGCTTTAGAAAACAGTTAACTGTGTTTTGAAATAAGATATAAATTGAAACAAGATTTGTTTATCTGTGTTAGGCTGATGAGTACTAGGACTTTAAAATAATTCTGTTAAATCTGAATATTTGCCTATAAATATATGGTTTTAGAGAGAAATCAATCGGTTTAAAACTTTTTCAATATTGTTGACTTTAGTTTTGTTTGCTTTTGAATGATATTAATTTAATATTCAACTGGATATAAATATTTGGTCTCACACTACCTATAATGAAACGACTTACTTTTGAAATGGAAAATTTTTAAAGCACTAAAAAGAGCATTTACTAAAGCAGTTTCAACGTGTCTTTCAACATCATCAGAAATCCTGAAGTATATATCTGGTACCCTTAATGTTTCAGAGTGAGTTGATTTTCTGAAATTTTAATGCCATTTAAAAAATGAAAAAGTCAAATAGAAAAGACTGCTGCAATAAAGCACTGTTTCTAAAAGTTGTAGACATGGTCTCAGTCTGAGTGATCACTGCTCTTCAGAGCACCTTTTCCTAGGCACATGAAGTTTTCAGCTTAGAAAATAATCTAATCTGGTCCTTAACATATTCATTAAGTGGAATGAATATTTTAAGGTCTTCCTCTCTCCCTTGAAGAAAAAAAGTGATGTATCACCGAAGAGTAGTAAGAATTGTATCTTACTTTAGATTTTCTGGAATTGGCCCAACTCTATAAAATTTTAAGAACTATGTGAAAGTGTGGAATCATCACTCTATGAAAACTGTGATGAAATTAAACATCATTATGTCAAACCCTTTTCTAGCTTTAACTCAAAAATAGAAATCATGAGTCTTCTATAACATTAATTTAAAAACACACAGAAGTGAAAAGTGCTGATTTTCAAAAAGTACAATTTTTTCCCCTACTATACATCAACGTGGAATGATTTCAGTTCTCCTGTACTAAAAGCTGGACTTTTAAAAAAACTAGTATTGTAATAATTTTAATCAGTAGTGGCTTCAGTTTCAGCTGGACCCCTAATTAGTCTTCGAATTCCTCTTTTTCCTGAAGGACCTTTTGGTTTTGCAAAACTTTGTTTATGTGCATGCTGCTTGGGGTGTACTTCTTCATAAAGGAAGTCTGCAGTCAACTCATCCCCATTGTCTATCTCAATCTTTCTAATGACATCCATTTGTAGTTGTCTTTCTACAATCTCTAGCAGAGGGCTCTTGCAGCTAGAATACAGCATCCGTTCTCTTATACTGCATGTGTATCCAGGCATTGAATAAATAAAAACTATAGACTCCAAATAGTCTCCTTCATGGGAATGTTTATACAGAAAGAAATGATAACGTGCTGAATCTCTGGGAATCCTCTTTGGCAAATCTTTTAGTTCTGTATTTATTGTGTTGGCCAAAATTATAATTTCATTTTTTATATCTATTTCCAACTGCACATAGTTGAGCTGTCTGTTATTCAATTTTTCCAAAGCCTGAAAAGCTTCTCGAGAAATAGGAAATGCTACTCCTTGTAGTGTTTGATGCTTAGTGTCCACACTCACGTCAGTTTGTACCTCATTAATTTTAATCTGTCGTAATTCTTCTTCAGCTGCAGTCAGTGGGGCAGGAGAAGACTGTGACAGCAAATATTTCTTATATCCATGTAATGACACATCTTCCTTTACTGTTCCAAACACTTCATCTTTAATGTGGCCACCTCCAAACTCCTTTTTCAGAGTTGCTCTTGTTGCTGCATACAACATTTTTTGACGAACATGAGAATGGTCTGGAGACCACGCAATGAATATCCATTCATATCCCTGGGCATTCTGAGAATCTAACCTGAATAATACGTAGCACGGTTGTTTGTCCTCCAACAGGGGTAAAACAAAGGAATCATAATCCTTATCCCAGGAATCTAAAGGCTGCCTACACGCTCCAACCACAAGTTTCTCATTTTCAATCGATATCTTCAGAAGTCTGTATTTTCCATTTCTTGCTCTGGCAAAAATATCTTTAACATCCTCACTTGCTTGGATGCCGGTCTGATGGGACATGGCGGCGGCCGCGGGCTCCCGGCTCCGGCGCTGAGTGCAGCGAGCGGCCCCCGCCACATCTTCTTTATTCATTCACCGTCAATGGACACTTAGGTTGCTTCCAGTCTGGGCTATTGTAAATAGAGCTCCAGTGAACATTGTGGTACATGACCCTTTTTGAATTATGGTTTTATCAGGGTATATGCCCAGTAGTGGGATTGCTGGGTCGTATGGTAGTTCTATTTTTAGTTTTTTAAGGAACCTCCATACTGTTTTCCATAGTGGCTGTATCAATTTACATTCCCACCAATAGTGCAAGAGGGTTCCCTTTTCTCCACACCCTCTCCAGCATATATTGTTTGTAGATTTTCGATGATGGCCATTCTGACTGGTGTGAGGTGATACCTCATTGTAGTTTTGCTTTGCATTTCTCTAATGATTAGTGATGTTGAGCATCCTTTCATGTGTTTGTTGGCAATCTGTATATCTTCTTTGGAGAAATGTCTATTTAGGTCTTCTGCCCATTTTTGGATTGGGTTGTTTGGGTTTTTTTGATATTGAGCTGCATGAGCTGCCTGTAAATTTTGGAGATTAATCCTTTGTCAGTTGCTTCATTTGCAAATATTTTCTCCCATTCTGAGGGTTGGCTTTTAGTCTTGTTTATGGTTTCCTTTGCTGTGCAAAAGCTTTGAAGTTTCATTAGGTCCCATTTGTTTATTTTTGTTTTTATTTCTGTTTCTCCAGGAAGTGGGTCAAAAAGGATCTTGCTGTGATCTATGTCATAGAGTGTTCTGCCTATGTTTTCATCTAAGAGTTTGATAGTTTCTGGCCTTACATTTAGGTCTTTACTCCATTTTGAGTTTATTTTTGTGTATGGTGTTAGAGAGTGTTCTAATTTTATTCTTTTACATGTAGCTGTCCAGTTTTCCCAGCACCACTTATTGAAGAGACTATCTTATCTCCACTGTATATTCTTGCCTCCTTTATCAAAAATAAGGTGACCATATGTGTGTGGGTTTATCTCTGGCTTTCTATCCTGTTCCATTGATTGATATTTCTGTTTTTGTGATCAGTACCATACTGTCTTCATGACTGTAGCTTTGTAGTATAGTCTGAAGTCAGGGAGCCTGATTCCTCCAACTCCATTATTCTTTCCCAGGATTACTTTGGCTATTTGAGGTCTTTCGTGTTTCCATACAAATTGTGAAATTTTTTGTTCTAGTTCTGTGAAAAATGCCATTGGTAGTTTGATAGGGATTGCACTGAATCTGTAGATTGCTTTGGGTAGTAGATTCATTTTCACAATGCTGATTCTTCCAATCCAAGAACATGGTATATCTCTCCATCTGTTTGTGTCATCTTTAATTTCTTTCATCAGTGTCTTACGCATTTCTGCACACAGGTCTTTTGTCTCCTTAGGTAGGTTTATTCCTAGGTATTTTATTCTTTGTTGCCACGGTAAATGGGAGTGTTTCCTTAATTTCTCTTTCAGATTTTTCATTAGTGTATAGGAATGCAAAAGATTTCTGTGCATTAATGTTGTATCCTGCTACTTTACCAAATTCATTGATTAGTTCTAGTAGTTTTCTGGGAGCATCTTTAGGATTCTCTATGTATAGTATCATGTCATCTGCAGACAGTGACAGCTTTAACTCTTCTTTTCCAATTTGGATTCCTTTTATTTCTTTTTCTTCTCTGATTGCTGTGGCTAAAACTTCCAAAACTGTGTTGAATAATAGTGGTGAGAGTGGACAACCTTGTCTTGTTCCTGATCTTAGAGGAAATGGTTTCAGTTTTTCACCATTGAGAACGATGTTGGCTGTGAGTTTGTCATATATGGACTTTATTATGTTGAGGAAATTTCCCTCTCTGCAAACTTTCTGACAGGTTTTTATCATAAATGGGTGTTGAATTCTCTCGAAAGATTTTTCTGCATCTATTGAGATGTTCATATGGCTTTTCTCCTTCAGTTTATTAATATGGTTTATCACATTGATTGATTTGTGTGTATTGCAGAATCCTTGCATTCCTGGGATAAACCCCACTTGATCATGGTGTATGATACTTTTAATGTGCTGTTGGATTCTCTTTGCCAGTATTTTGTTGAGGATTTTTGCATCTATGTTCGTCAGTGATATTGGCCTGTAGTTTTCTTTCTTTGTGACATCTTTGTCTGGTTTGGGTATCATGGTGATGGTGGCCTCGTAGAATGTGTTGGGACATGTTCCTCCCTCCACTGTATTTTGGAAGAGTTCGAGAAGGATAGGTGTTAGCTCTTCTCTAAGTGTTTTATAGAATTCGCCTGTGAAGTCATCTGGTCCTGGGCTTTTGTTTGTTGGAAGATTTTTAACCTTAGTCTCAATTTCAGTGCTTGTGATTTGTCTGTTTATAGTTTCTATTTCTTCCTGGTTCAGTCTCAGAAGATTGTGCTTTTCTAAGAATTTGTCCATTTCTTCAATGTTGTCCATTTTTTTCACATATAGTTCCTTGTAGTAATCTCTCATGATCCTTTGGATTTCTGTAGTGTCAGTTGTTACTTCTCCTTTTTTCATTTCTAATTCTATTGATATGAGCCTTCTCCCTCTTTTTCTTGATGAGTTTGGCTACTGGTTTATCAATTTTTTTTATCTTCTCAAAGAACCAGCTTTTAGTTTTATTGATGTTTGCTATTGTTTCCTTCATTTCTTTTTCATTTGTTTCTGATCTGATCTTTATGATTTCTTTCCTTCTGCTAACTTTGGGGTTTTTTTGTTCTTCTTTCTCTACTTGATTTAGGTGTAAGTTTAAGTTGTTTATTTGAGATGTTTCTTGTTTCTTGAGGTAGGATTGTATTGCTATAAACTTCCCTCTTAGAACTGCTTTTGCTGCATCCCATAGGTTTTGGAGTGTAGTGTTTTCATTGTCATTTGTTTCTAGGTATTTTTTGATTTCCTCTTTGATTTCTTCAGTGATCTCTTGGTTATTTAATAGGGTATTGTTTAGCCTCCATGTGTTTGTATTTTTTATGGATTCTTTCCTGTAATTGATTTCTAGTCTCATAGTGTTGTGGTCAGAAAAGATACTTGATATGATTTCAATTTTCTTAAATTTACCAAGGATTGATTTGTGACCCAAGATATGATCTATCCTGGAGAATGTTCCATGAGCACTTGAGAAGAAAGTGTATTCTTTTGTTTTTGGATGGAATGTCCTATAAATATCAATTAAGTCCACCTTGTTTAATGTATCATTTAAAACTTGTGTTTCCTTATTTATTTTCATTTGGGATAATCTGTCCATTGGTGAAAGTGAGGTGTTAAAGTCCCCTACTATGATTGTGTTACTGTCTATTTCCCCTTTCGTGGCTGTTAGTATTTGCCTTCTGTATTGAGGTGCTCCTGTGTTGGATGCATTAATATTTTCAATTGTTATATCTTCTTCTTGGATTGATCTCTTGATCATTTTGTAGTGTCCTTCTTTGTCTCTTGAAATAGTCCTTTTTTTTTTTTTTTTTTTTGCAGTATGCGGGCCTCTCACTGCCATGGCCTCTCCCACTGCAGAGCACAGACTCCAGACGTGCAGGCCCAGCGGCCACGGCTCATGGGCCCAGCCACTCCGCAGCACGTGGGATCCTCCTGGACCGGGGCACAAACCTGTGTCCCCCGCATCGGTAGGTGGACTCTAAACCACTGCACCACCAGGTAAGCCCTAGTCTTTATTTTAAAGTCTGTTTTGTCTGATATGAGAATTGCTACTCCAGCTTTCTTTTGATTTCTGTATGCATGGAATATCTTTTTCCATCCCCTCACTTTCAGTCTGTATGTGTGCCTAGGTCTGAAGTGGGTCTTGTAAACAGCATATACATGGGTCTTGTTTTTGTATCCATTCAGTCAGTCTGTGTCTTTTGGTTGGAGCATTTAATCCATTTACATTTAAGGTAGGTTTTGATATGTATGTTCCTATTACCATTTTCTTAATTGTTTTGGGTTTGTTATTGTAGGTCTTTTCCTTCTCTTGTGTTTCCAGCCTAGAGAAGTTCCTTTAGCATGTGTTGTAAAGCTGGTTTGGTGGTGCTGAATTCTCTTAGCTTTTGCTTGTCTGTAAACGTTTTAATTTCTCTGTCAAATCTGAATGAGATCCTTGCTGGGTAGATTAGTCTTGGTTGTAGGTTTTCCCCTTTCATCACTTTAAATATGTCCTGCCACTCCCTTCTGGCTTGGAGAGTTTCTGCTGAAAGATCAGCTGTTAACCTTATGGTGATTCCCTTGTATGTTATTTGTTGTTTTTCCCTTGCTGCTTTTAATATTTTTTCTTTGTATTTAGTTTTTGATAGTTTGATTTATATGTGTGTTGGCGTGTTTCTCCTTGGATTTATCCTGTATGGGACTCTCTGTGCTTCCTGGACTTGATTGACTATTTCCTTTCCCATATTAGGGAAGTTTTCAACTATAATCTCTTCAAATATTTTCTCAGTCCCTTTCTTTTTCTCTCCTTCTTCTGGGACCCCTATAATTCGAATGTTGGTGCATTTATTGTTGTCCCAGAGGTCTGAGACTGTCCTCAATTCTTTTCATTCTTTTTTCTTTATTCTGCTCTGCGGTTGTTATTTCCACTATTTTATATTCCAGGTCACTTTTCTGTTCTTGTGCCTCAATTATTCTTCTATTGATTCCTTCTAGAGAACTTTTAATTTCATTTATTGTGTTGTTCATCACTGTTTGTTTGCTCTTTAATTCTTCTAGGTCCTTGTTAAACATTTCTTGTATTTTCTCTATTCTATTTCCAAGATTTTGGATCATCTTTACTGTCATTACTGTGAATTCTTTTTCAGGTAGACTGCCTATTTCCTCTTCATTTGTTTGGTCTGGTGGGTTTTTACCTTGCTCCTTCATCTGCTGTGTGTTTCTCTATTTCTCATTTGCTTAACTGTGTTTGGGGTCTCCTTTTTGCAGGCTGCAGGTTCGTAGTTTCCGTTGTTTTTGGTGTCTGTCCCCAGTGGCTAAGGTTGGTTCATTGGGTTGTGTAGGCTTCCTGGTGGAGGTTGCTGGTGCCTGTGTTCTGGTGGATGAGGCTGGGTTTTGTCTTTCTGGTGACCAGGACCGCATCCAATGGTGTGTTTTGGGGTGTCTGTGAGCTAATATGATTTTAGGCAACCTCTCTGCTAATGGGTGGGGTTGTGTTCCTGTCTTGCTAGTTGTTTAGCATAGGGTGTCCAGCACTGTAGCTTGCTGGTAGTTGAGTGGAGCTGGGTCTTAGTGTTGAGATGGATATCTCTGGGAGAGCTTTTGCTGTTTGATGTTACGTGGAGCCAGGAGACCTCTGGTGGACCAATATCTTTAACTCGTCTCTCCCACCTTACAGGCTCAGGCCTGACACCCGGCCAGAGCACCAAGACCCTGTCAGCCACTCAGCTCAGAAGAAAAGGGAGAAAAAAAGAATTTAAGAAAAAAATAAAATACAATAAAGTTATTAAAGTAAAACATTTTTTACATTATTAAAAATAAAAAATTAAACTTTATTAAAAAACGAAAGAAGAGAGCAACCAAACCAAAAAACAAATCCACCAGTGATAACCAGTGCTAAAAACTATACTAAAAAAAAGGGCAGAACCCTAGGACAAATGGTAAAAGCAAAAACTATACAGACAAAATCACACAAAGAAGCATACACATACACACAAAAAGAGAAGATGGAAAAATAGAGATAAAAAAAGGAAGAGAGCAACCAAATCAATAAATAAATCTACCAATGATAATAAACTCTAAATACTAAACTAAGATAAACATAAAACCAAAAACAAATTAGATGCAGAAAGCAAACCCCAAGTCTACAGTTGCTACCAAAGTCCACCTCCTCAGTATTGGGATGATTCGTTGTCTCTTCAGATATTCCACAAACGCAGGGTACATCAAGTTGATTTGGGGGATTTAATCCACTGGTCCCAAGGCTGATGGGAGAGATTTCCTTTTCTCTTTGTTTGCACAGCTCCTGGGATTCAGCTTTAGATTTGCCCCAGCCTTACATGTAGGTCGCCTGAGGGCATCTGTTGTTCGCTCAGACAGGGCAGGGTTAAAGGAGCAGCTGATTAGGGGGTTCTGGCTCACTCAGGCCGGGGGGAGGGAGGGGTACAGAGTGCGGGGTGAGCCTGCAGTGGCAGAGCCCAGCATGACGTTGCACCAGCCTGAGGCGCACCATGTGTTCTCCCGGGGAAGTTGTCCCTGGATCCCGGGACCCTGGGGGTGGCGGGCTACACAGGCTCCCAGGAGGTGTGGATAGTGACCTGTGCCTGCACACAGGATTCTTGGTGGCTGCAGCAGCAGCCTTAGCATTTCATTCCCATCTCTGGTGTCCGCACTGATAGCCACGTCTTGCACCCGTCTCTGGAGCTCGTTTAGGCGGTGCTCTGAATCCCCTCTCCTCGCACACCGTAAACAATGGTCTCTTGCCTCTTAGACAGGTCCAGACTTTTTCCCAGACTCCCTCCCGGCTAGCTGTGGTGCACTAGCCCCCTTCAGGCTGTGTTCATGCAGCCAACCCCAGTCCTCTCCTTGGGGTCTGACCTCCGAAGCCCGAGCCTCAGCTCCCAGCCCCCATCCGCCCCAGCAGGTGAGCAGACAAGCCTCTTGGGCTGGTGAGCGCTGGTCAGCACCAGTCCTCTGTGCAGGAAATCTCTCTGCTTTGCCCTTCGCACCCCTGTTGCTGTGCTCTCCTCCGTGGCTCTGAAGCTGCCCCCCGCCCACGGACCTCCCCACCCCATCTCCGCCCGCGAAGGGGCTTCCTAGTGTGTGGAGACCTTTCCTCCTTCACAGCTCCCTCCCACTGGTGCAGGTCCCGTCCCTATTCTTTTGTCTCTGTTTTTTCCTTTTTCTTTTGCCCCACCCAGGTACGTGGGGAGTTTCTTGCCTTTTGGGAGGTCTGAGGTCTTCTGCCAGCGTTCAATAAGTGTTCTGTAGGAGTTGTTCCACATGTAGATGTATTTCTGGTGTATTTGTGGGGAGGAAGGTGATCTCCACGTCTTACTCCTCCGTCATCATGAAGGTCTGTCTCCCATGTAGTCTTTAAATGTTCTTTTCCATATTGACCTTTTTCTTGTGCTGCTGCAACCACTGTGTAAAACGTATTTGTAGATCATTTTATGAGCGAACACATTCCAATCAGCTTATAAAACAAAAGCCTTTAGAACACAACTTATTTTTAAGTTGAAAACGACCTATATTTAGGCAAAATTGTGAAGGGGTGGTTGATGATCCTGTTTTCAGAAATGATAGGATCACTCTAACTGGGATAAAGCAAGTTTACAGTACCAGAAATAGATAATTATATGAGGAAAGTTACTTAACAGAGAGGAGTAACCTCAAATCTTTGTGTATACTCTAAGGAAGATGCTTTGGAAGGATATCCAAAAAACTATTAACAGTGGTTAATTCCAGACACCAGAGTGGTATTGGAGGGCTGTGAGAAATGGAAACAGACTCTCACTTCTTTCTCTGTATATTTAAACATTGGTTAAATATTTTACAGTGAACACACACACTCATTCTGCCTACAAGACAAGATGCCAATATTATGGATAAAGCAAAGAATAGTAATAAACTATAGATAAAGAAATGATGATATGTATAAAATAAGATGCTATAAGGCTCATTTATATACTGAAGAGGAAAATTATTTTAATGATTTACACATGGTATGTAAACTAATGCTGCTTTAGCCATTATATTACATTATAAGCTCCAAGAGGATATATCTCTTTATTTATATTTATTCCTAACTCCTAGTCCAATAAATGTTATATGCTCAGTAAGCAAGTATTATATGAATAATGAATAATTTTTTTAAAATTGAGAGTGTGGTATGTTTGAGAGAACAGTTATCATGAGCACTTCACAACATCCCTGAATATCAATGCCCTCATCTATAAAATGGGAAACTTGCTAACATGAGTAGTTTCAAGACTATAATTATAATAAACTCATAAGTGTCTAAAGTTTTGAGAACTCACATTGAATCTCCAATTATTTATTATACCAACTAAGGATATAAAAAAGTCATCATTCACTGTTACTATTATTTCATAAACCAAAGGACATTTTAACGCCAAAAATGTAAGAGAGACATAATTCAGAATAAATAACAGTTCTTTCTAAGAAAGGACAGTTGGCAACCTTACACCAGTGTGTGCGCACACACAGACACACACAGATGCATGCAAAATTATTTGACAAAGATTCACGCCAGATTTTGAATCCAAATGCTCAATGAACTTGGGGTTCTCTTCATCTCTAAGATTTTGTGAATCCTTTTTTCATTTTTCTAAATTTGCTTAATATTTTTATTTTCCAATTAGAAAATATGCTCTTATTTTTTAAAAAACTGATGTGTATAAAGTAGAAAATGAAACCCACCTCAAGCCCCTCCCCCACTCCCATTCTCCAAGTGAACCGTAATTAAAGTGTGGTGCCTCATCTTCTAGACTATCTTCTGTGAAGATATAAATATACATGTATTGGAATAGCTTTTTTAAAGGAAAAGAGCTTATTCCAGCCTTCTATCAGTTTGCAGAGTAGAGAGCTACGTATGTTTTCATGAGCAACTGAATAATCTTTAAGGAAAATATTCGTTGGGCTCAGTTAAGGAGACTGGCTCTTTGGGACACGTTCTTTGTAGCTGGACAGGAGGCCTGATTTGAAAGCTTTCCTGATCTCAGCAGGCAATTCATTTCTGTGTGTTGTATATAAGATCTCAAGATTTTATCTTGGGGTAAAGATCTGCCAAAGAGGAAGATAAAAGCTGAGGCGTGTCCAGAGGTAGAAGATAGGGGGAATATTTGGAGCAGAACTAGAGGGGTGAGTGAAGTCATCCCCCAAGGCTAGCAGCCAGAAGTCAAGGAGCTAGAAACCAGGGTCCTGAAGTGGGGTACTGGCCCCCATCAGAGAGCCACATTTGTGTCTGTGTTTGGGGGCACAAATGTAGTGAACGGAAGCACCTTCCTCTCTAGAGGCTCCCATCATCTACTATATATGTTTCTCTAAAAGCACACGTCAGGACTAGAAAGCACCTGGAGGTCGGGCCTAAGAGGCCTCTGGGAAGCTGGAGCACTTGGCTCCCAAATGCCAGTTTGTGTTAGCCTTTTCCCAGGTTTCAAAATGTGAAAGCGACAAAATCCAAATGTTTTCAAACCACTGACTTAGTGCCCCAGATTTGGTCACAAACACTGGCCATGTTTGCATAGACAAAGGCAAAGATAAGTGGAAGCAACTGGCCTGAATTGGGGTATAATTGATCCCAATTTGTTCTCACTATTTATTCATATTTAGCAAATGAATGCATACATTGACTGGGTTGAGACAACCTCAAAGAATACAGTCCATAGACTTGTACCTGTTAAATATCAAGAATGTTGTTCACGCTCAATAAATGAGAAGGGAGGCAAAAAAACAAAACAAAAAAAGGTCATTTGGTATGAGTTTGGGCAAGTATATTCCCTTTGCAAGTGATTTCTTCATCGTCACAAGGAATGGCAAACACCCCACTCATGGGACTTCCCTGGTGGCGCAGTGGTTAAGAGGGAGTAGTTGTGGCTCGCATAGAGAGCCTGTGAGCCACAACTACTGAGCCCACGCACCACAACTACTGAAGCCCAAGTGCCTAGAGCCCGTGCTCCGCAACAAGAGAAGCTACCGCAATGAGAAGCCCGTGCACTGCAACGAAGAGTAGCCCCCGCTTGCGGCAGCTAGAGAAAGCCCGTGCACAGCAACGAAGAGCCAACACAGCCAAAGAATAAATAAATAAATTTATTTAAAAAAAAAAACAACACAGAACCCACGACACCCTTGCCATTAAAAACAAAAACAAAATAACACTCCACTCACATGACACTGTACCTTACAAATGGCAGTTATCATTAGGAGTTGCACAAAATTTTAATCTGTCAAGTCAGGATATAGCCCCAATGTCCTTCTCCACACAGCGCTCCAGGTAGCCTCTGTTAGTCAGAGCTGGCACCATACATTACACCTATTTGCCGTATTTGGACCCAGCGATCTCTAAGATCCCTCCTAGAACTACCCTACTCTTATTCTTTAAGAAAAACCCATCAAAAAGAGGAAAAATAATATCCTCGAAATAAAGTGTCTATATCAATACGTTTAATCAAAGATCATGATTAACAGAGAAAGGGAACTAATTTTGCCTTCCCTGTGGTCTTACTGTCCCTGGTCTACCTGCCTTCTCAGCTATATTGGACCATGGAAGTTCTCTCTTCTCTTCTGCCATGCATTACCAGGTGAATTCTACATAGAGTGCATCCTCTCCCTCCATTCTTTTTCCCAGGTGATCTATGACCTCCCCAGATCTGCTCAACCAACCAAAGAGGTTCATAAGCTTTGGGTTTTGAGGCTGGGCACACACAGAGGGTGTGATGTAGACTTCAGTAGCAACAGCATCCCAAGGAGAATGGGGTGGGTGGGAGTCACCATATCAAAAATATCACTGATGATAGGAATACCCAAGGCTTCTTGTAAGCCACAGAGCAGCAAGCTACATTTCTCTACATGTGTTCCTTGAACCTGGGATATTAATTGGTTGCTCAAACAAGTATGATTACTTCCTTAGCAAACTGTGTTGAATAGCATTAAGCAGGTTTCTTTACTAAGTGCTTGTACAACACTTTTAACACTAATATGTATCATGAATCACTAAGAGGAGGGTTAGATTGTGCCTCATTTCTCAAATTTATTGATCTCCATTACCTTTTTGTCAAGGCCTATCTTGTGAGACTAGTGTTCCACAGGACACACACTGGGAAACAAAGCCCTAGCATTCTAAAGACAGAGTCCTCATTTTATATGGATAAAAAATTTAAAAATTAGTCTTCCCCAGAACGTTTATAGGCAGAGCTGGGACAAGCATCCAGGAAGTTCAGAGGTAGGCTTTGATCTTCTCTTAATGCCACAGGCCATGAAGACAGTTCCTAAAGATTAGGCAAGAGGTTAGTTCCAGCCATATGTGAAAAAAGAGCTTCCTTTTCTTCTGTAGGTCTTGCTCTATGATGTTTAGCAGTGAATACGAATGTTACCAATGGACACTAGAGCTGAAAATCACCTTGGAGGACACCTGCTCTGACTCCCTCATTTCACAGGTAAGGAAACTGGCTCAAAAAGAATATACAAGACTTACCCAAAATCACATAATAGAGTTCAGATTAGACCCAAGTCTGATGACACTTGGTTTCCAGTATGTAATCCACCAAACTGTAACCACTAACTCCCGAACTATCCAAGATAGAAAAGATGGTTTATTGAGTTCAAGGTAAGCCATTTGCTGGTGAAAACTACACAGATTATAAGTTTCGTATACATGTGTGTTTGTGTGTGTGTGTATGTAGGTAGATAGATAGAAATAGATCACTATTTTAACTCCCGAAGGGGGGCTATTTAAGGATAAGAGTTAGGGAAATAATAGAGAGTGTATGTTATAAACAGTTTAAATGTACCCCCAAAAGTCTTCTACAGAAGTGAAAGAAAAACAACTCAGTCAAGATATTCAAAAGAAAATCTGACTTTTCACTATTACCAATCAGTGGTTCTCCATCCCGGCTGCATGTATGAATCCCCTAGAGGTCTTTTCAGAAACAACCATGTTTGGGGTGTGGCCCGGACACTGGCAGCTTTTAACAACCTCACAGGTGATTTCACTGTGTAGCTAGAGGTGAGACATACTCACTGAACGTAAGGAATCCAAGGCAGATTCTCTTCACTCCTACATCATCCAGCCTCTGAGTCTACGGGTGGAAAGTTCAGCCGAGAGGTTTTCCAGATGTTCTTTCATGGCTGAGGCTTGCTCACAGCCTCACCCTGAGCGCGGAGCCAGAGCCAATAATTCCCGTCTTCCTTCTGGGCTTCTAGCTGCCCTGGGCTGCCTTATTGGCTTCCGTATCCCTCCTACCATTTGCTGTCAATCCAAAAACCTGGGGAAGCTAAAGTGAAATCCTGCTATTTGTTTATGTGGCAAGAAGCTTGGTGTCTATGCTGAAAAAATGTCCTTGGCCTTTGACAAAGCCGCCTTGGAGATGCCTCTGTCTGTTTTAAATAGGCCATAGACTAGCTGGGAAACCAGTGCTCTCCACCAGGAGCCAATCTGCTGAATCAGCCCGTAGGAGCAGAGAGAGACTGTGGTGATTCAAATGCAAGGGTGTTTCTGACTTTTTTTTTTGTATCATTTAGCTTCAGAGGAATGCAGAACTTTTAAGGGAGGCTTTTGGATTTGACTGTGGAGAATAGGTCAAACTGGAAATTGATTTGTGAGACATATTTTCAATTTTCGGGAATACTTGAAATACAATGATGAAGCCAAGTGTATGGAAAGGACGTTTATGACATTCATTTTAAAGAAAAGGTCTCGTTATTGGAAGACTAGTGTATTACCCACCTTTAAAAAGTCTTGGAGGAGAGTTTGGGACTAGATCTTTGAGACCTCAGAGAGACATCTAGAAGGCAAAGAAAACAAATTCATGGTCTCAGTTTTACATGTAAAGAGAAGAGAAAAGTAAAATAATCTTTCTAAATGTAACACAAATGCAAATTTAGGAGGCTCATCTATGCTGTGATGAAAAGAAGCAGAGTGGCTGTAGAGAAAATTCAGTATTAATTAAGAATAGTAAGGATGTGAGGAGACAACACTGCTATGGGAACAGAAGAAAAATGTAAAATTATGTCTTACCATGGGTCCTGCCCACAGTGGAATATTTGCTATGTTTAGGGAGCTGTAAAAACACAAGCTTCCTGCCCTCAAGAAATCTGGCCTAAAGAGGCCAGAGAAAGGTACAATGTTAATAGCAAAAGGATATATAAATACCAATGGCAATTTGAAATACAAAACATATTTCACAATATAAGTGAAAAGTAGGCTCAGGGAGTAAAGGTGACAGGACTCCAGACATGGAAGAAGGTTCTTTTGGTGAGAGTAACCAGGGAAGCATCCACAGAAGTGGGGACCAGGGAGCCAGCTTCTGAAGGAGGGTATAAGATTCAGGAGGTAGGGAGAGCCCTGGGAGGGACGGGTGGCAAAGAGGGCACAGTGGCACCAGTCTGCAGTGTCTTCCTCTCTCTCACCTACACAGCTTTAGGGAGCACGAAGAACATGCAGAGAATCTCTGCTTTGTCATATATTCCTGCTCTGAGGAGCATCAGTAATGTTCTTTGTTTTTTTAATTATTGAAGTATAGTTGATTTACAATATTGTGTTAGTTTCAGGTATACAGCAAAGTGATATATATATAAATCAGATTCTTTTCCCTTATAGGTTATCACAAAACATGGAGTAGAGTTCCCTGTGCTATACAGTAGGTCCTTGTTGTTTATTTTGTATATAGTAGTATATATATGTTAATCCCAAACTCCTAATTTGTCCCTCCCTGCCCCCCCTCCTTTTCACTTTGGTAACCATAAGTTTGTTTCCTATGTCTGTGGGTCTGTTTTGTATATTAGTTCATTTGTATCTTTTTTTTTTTTTAGATTCCACGTATAAGCGATATCACATGATATTTGTTTTTCTCTATCTGGCTTACTTGACTTAGTATGATAATCTCTAGGTCCATCCATGTTGCTGCAAATGGTATTATTTCGTTCTTTTTATGGCTGAGTGAAGTTCCATTGTATTTATGTACCACATCTTTATCCATTCATCTGTCGGTGGACATTTAGGTTGCTTCTATGTCTTGGCTTTTGTAAATAGTGCTGCAATGAACATTGGGGTGCATGTATTTTTGAATTATGGTTTTCTCTGCATATATGCCCAGGAGTGGGATTGCTGGATCATATGGTAGCTCCATTTTTAGTTTTTTAAGGAACCTCCATACTATTCTCCTTAATAGCTGTACCAGTTTACATTCCCACCAACAGTGTAGACACACTCTCCAGCATTTATTTTTTGTAGACTTTTTGATGATGGCCATTCTGACTGGTGTGAAGTGATACCTCATTGTAGTTTTGATTTGCATTTCTCTAATAATTGGTGATGTTGAGCATCTTTTCATGTGCCTTTTGGCCATCTGTGTGTCTTCTTTGGAGAAATGTCTATTTAGATCTTCTGCCCATTTTTTGATTGAGTTGTTTGGTTTTTTGATATTGAGCTGTATAGCTGTTTGTATATTTTGGAGATTAATCCCTTGCCGGTCACATCATCTGCAAATATTTTCTCCCATTCTGTACATTGTCTTTTCATTTTGCTTATGGTTTCCTTGGCTGTGCAAAAGCTTGTAAGTTTAATTAGGTCCCATTTGTTTATTTTTTTAATTTCCATTACTGTAGGAGTCGAATCCAAAAAGATATTGCTGCAATTTATGTCAGAGTGTTCTGCCTATGTTTTCCTCTAGGAGTTTTATAGTGTCCAGTGTTACATTTAGGTCTTTAATCCAGTTTGAGTTTATTTTTGTGTATGGTGTTGGGAAAGTGAAGAAAATTCACGTTTATTGAGCACTCCTGCATGAGCATGGGCCATGCTAGGCACTTTAAATATATAAGCACTTAGTCCTCAAAATAAAGATACCAAAATCCACAACCCTGTATGGGTGGTGTCATTGCTCCCAATTTCTAGAAGAGGTAACAGAGACGTAGAGGTGCTAAGCAATTTGCCGAAGTTCACAGAGCAAAGAAGTAGAAATTCTAGAAAGTGACGGAGGTGACGAATGTAATCAAAGGTAAGAATGAAGAGACCTGAACATTCCTTAGAAATCTGTACTTTCATTCCAAGGTCCTCCACCTATGGAAACTTTCCTTTCCCCATCTCACAATTTAATCACATCATAGAATTTGAGTTAAAAGTGTCCCTAGAAAACTATCTAGCACCTTCTTTTATGAGGAAACGGGCTAAGAGAGGTGAGCCTCTGTGAGTGCCAGGGGTCACACAGCCACCGAGGAGCAGAGCTCAGAAGCCAGCCTACCACGTTCCCGATGCACACAGCAGCCTGACAGAGGCCTGGGTGAATAGAAGCAGGGACATGTGTTGTCTCTAAGCAGTTGTAGGAGGAGTTCAGTTTCCTGTTAGCTGTCTGATCCACCCCTCGTCAGAGATACAGAAGTGTCTGCCAATTCCAAATCCCAACAGACTCCTCCTCTCTCTGGCTTTTGAGGAGGCTTGTATAGGGTGGCAGAGCATGCTGTTTCCCATATGGCTCCTCTTCTTTCCCCTAAGCCAGATGGAGAAAGGATTCATTGAAAAACAGGGTGGGCTACGGAGACTTCAGCTCTTCACCCTCATACCTGCCTTAGACCACTGGGAGAAGAGGCAAAGGAGAGGCATCTCTGGCAGTTGTGGGCATTTGCTAAAGATTACAGATAAAAGATTGCCAAGAAACAAGACTCAGTATAGGGGTAGCATCTGTTTCTACTCAAAGGCAGATTGACAGTGGATCAGTGGTGGCTGTGTTGTTGGGTTCCCAAGATCTAACTGTAGATTTAAAGAAACGGGCCATAGGCCTGATGGAGGGTCAGAGCAGAGATCCTGACTTTATCTCTCACTGGTGTCGCTGGTCTTCGAATGAGGAGTAGACGAATCAGCCCTCACCACAGGAGAGAGGGGGCCCAGTTTCAGTTGCTTTTGAGGGTAAACCACTGGTGGTTTTTGAGGCCAACAAGACTAGGAAGTAGCACATGGGTTAATTTTCTTCAGCCCAAAGGTCAGTCACCACCAAATCTTACTCCCTGGGACTTGGCCAGCAATGCTGCCACTGACCAAAACTACTCTAAATGGCCCACAGTTCCCTTACACACACACACACACACACACACACACACACACACACACACACACACACACACCCCATGATGTAAGATTAGGGATGCTACATTGAAATAATTAAAGCTTTCTTGATCCTGTCCTCTAAAACTACTAAAACCCCTGAAATTCCTGTTAAATAAGAATGACTATGCAGACAGTTTCATTTGAAGCCAAGTCTGAAACATTAAAACTGACTCCCATCCAGTGTTTGCTTTCCCCTGGGGGGCTTATTCTTCTAGGCAGTTTTACAAGTCTCCTACCAGCTAAATGAAGATGGTTTAATCAACCTGCCAGCCAACTCCACTAGCAGTAAGTACAGAAACAGAATACTAAATTAAAGCCAAGAGCTTCTCTTTCCTTTTTCTAAATTTAGAAATGAGAAGCAGACTGGCCAAAAAATAAACATCTATGAGTCAAATTCCAAGTCCCAGCTCTGCCCTAATTCAGAATGTACTTGCAACACTTAGTAATTATTCATTAAGCTTAGCCATATAGAAAAAGTCTAGATCAGAGCTCCCAGCTGTTATACTGAAGTCAACTGATGAATGGAAAACCTCTACATAGTCACTGACTACTGTGACACACTATTCACAAAATCTATGGGTGTTTTCAATGGGAAGAATGTGTAGTTTAATGGCACAGAACCACTCCCACCCTGTCCTACTGTATGCCATTACTGGGGCCTGGGTGAGAGTGACCAAAGCTAATGAGAATAAATAACATCTTTGTATAAAATGGAGAGGGACTCTTCGGCCTCTGCCATTCAGATAAAAACTAGTTATCAACTACCTCCAGAATTAATTTTCAGTAAATAATTTTTAAGTCTGGTCCAGAATGATCTAAATAACCACCTCTGTTTTTCACTTCTTATTGTTTATCAGTAGATAAATTCTTTCTGGAGTTTTCTACAAATATCAGTCTCCTTGGATTTCAGTTTCAATGTCATTCAATGAGAAATCTCTTACCAAACCACATCTTAGTACTAAGATGAAGACCATCTAATATTGTGTTTTACTCAAGACCATGTTTCTCAAAGTGTGTAGTACATAATTGGTTATACTCAAAATCACCAAATAAACAGTATCCAAGGTTATCCATTTACTCAAATATTTGGAAGAACATTTATTTTTATATGAATATAATTACAAATATATACTTTGGTGTGGAAACAAAATGTTTATGACTGTTAAGACAAAAATGAATATTTCAGAGAAATTTATAATGGGCCACTTTGAGGCTATGCACCAGAACATCCTGGGTGGCATGCCCACTCTTGCTTGAGGGAGGGAAATGATTGTAGGGGTTTGGGGGAAGGCTGGAGAGCATGTCTACTCCCTTCTGCCATGTAAAGTACTGTAGTGGAGACATACCCAAAATATTGACAACATGCTTAGTAGGAAGGATACTTTAGAGGAAGGAAAATGGTGGTTTGTGAAAGCTCTGGAGCCATGTTTCCTGAAGAGTGGTCCACTCATCACTAGTCATATAGATAAGCACTCATATTTCAATGCATTTGGATGTTTTCCCTCTATTTATGGCAAGTTATACACATGTTCCAAATTTTCTTAAATTTTTTCTTTTAAGAAAAAGGAATGAGTTGACCTAAAAAAAAAAGGAAGATTAATAGTATATGTGGTAACAGATGCAATAAAATCATGAAGGTGTCAAATGAATGACTGAACCTATGCAATCTAAATCCATCTCTACCTTTATAATATTTCTCTACTCAAAAACATTAAGAAATGCCATACTGAGTCAGCCCCGTGGCCCATCTATTAGATCAAAAAATGACCCCAAGAATACTTCTTTCCTCATAAATTTATCGAGCACCTGCTGTGTACTATAGATAGCCTTACTTAAAGGAGATACAAGTCAAGTGAGAAGATAGACTCATCCCAAACCACTGCAATTCAGGGTCATCATTGTCATGATGAACACCCGAAAGGGTCAGAGAGAGAGAAGATGCAGCAACAAATAAGAGTGCTGGGGGGCTTCCCTGGTGGCACGGTGGTTGAGAGTCCGCCTGCCGATGCAGGGGACACGGGTTCGTGCCCCAGTCCGGGAAGATCCCACGTGCCGCAGAGCGGCTGGGCCCATGAGCCATGGCCACTGAGCCTGTGCGTCCGGAGCCTGTGCTCCACAATGGGAGAGGCCACAACAGTGAGAGGCGCGAGTACCGCAAAAAAAAAAAAGAGTGCTGGGTTTGGGTCAGAGAAGACTTTACAAAGGACTTTACAAAACACTTTACAAAGACTTTACAAAAGACTTTACAAAGGTGATATTTGAGTTGAAGCTTAAAGGGGAGTAGAAATTTACAAAGGGCATTGCGTGAGAAAGCATGGTTGCCTTCCACAAAAACAATCCCAAAATTATTTAATGGGTAAAACAAACATACATGGATTATTTTAAAAGTTCCTGCTTTTAGTTCTGGAATAGACTAGCTTGCCCATGTGGTCAGTACTTTAGAGGTCTAGAGGGTCCTCTTGGTAGCTCTACAAATAAGCCCATTGGCAAGGAGCTCTAGGGGAGAGACCACCAGACCTAACCTTAACAAGAGGTTTTTCCTTTAAACATGGTCTGTGGTAAGTTCCCTCCCCACACTAAAGAGTGTCCAAAAAGTACATTCTTGTTTCTCACTAAGGATTTGTTGAGTACCAAAAAGGTTAAGAGATTGAAGGTTGCTTAATGACCTCCTCCTTAGAAGCAACTACAGGGAGAATGAGTTCTGTTTCCAAAGACCCTTGGAAAAAGTTTCCCTTGGGTGAACCCCAAGAGTTGGAGAGATCAAATAAGTTTGAATACTGTCCTTATCACTTTTGGGGGGTGCTAAAGACTGCCTCCTTTTTTCCCAAATCTCTTATTGAAGGGTCAGACACCAGCATTTTTGTGTATCTACATTTCTTTCATTTTCAATGGCTAACTTAAAGACAGATAACAATGGGACATCTAATGACTTAAGCTCACCTGCATTATAGTTCTCCCAGGGTAGATGTCCTTCCCAGGAATGATCCCTAAGAAAATTCCAAATATATGTGCATATAAATCTAGGTTATTGATCTGGCACCAAACTCTGTCTGCCACCTACTCTAACCTGATGCCAAGCAGCTCACAAATTGGAAACTCATTTAGTGTGTCTCCAGACATCTTTGTTCTCTGTGTATAAAAGGTGCCAGAGAACATTCTAAATTGGCAGCCGTTATGGCCAATCACAACCCCACCCACTGTAGCCATGCGCAATGAATATCTCTGCAAAACTGTGAGCCAGGAAGCAGCTAGAAATACCTCTTTGGACAGCCATCTGTGTCTGCCTACGTCTTGCTTACTAGATGGTCAGCTCTTCATCATCCTTAGCCTCCACACCCAGAACGTATGTGCCTGACACATAGTAATGGCTCAAGAAATGTGACAGAGGGATGATTCCACTCTACTAACTCTTTTTCTGCTCTATTCCCCCAAGGTCAGTTTAGTTTAACCCCTGTGTTTCCAGCATATGAAAGTTACTTAAATCTATTTGATCTAGATCAGATCAGAGACAGGACAAAGTTGAAGATGGTGCTACATCATAGTCAACAGCAAAATTATAGACAGAAGCCAGTGGAAGGATTGCCGTCTCTAGAGATTGCTGCTGTAGTATTGTGTGAACCCATCTAATACAATCTATAGCTCAATACTATTTGTGTGTGTACAAATATTAGTTAACACTCATAGTAAGAATTCTTATTTTAGGTCCTCAAAACAAGCTAAAATAGCTTGGCACTAGAACCAACTTGACTTCTCTGGCTTAATATGACCCTTGACAATTTCCTTATGTATCCATGTCAAAGACTGTGTACCACACCTGGAATTGTGTGTCCTAACAGGTCTAGTATACATTAGGGATGAGAAAATGGAAGAATAGAAGGTAGCTCTGTTCAGAAAGGAGGATCATAGAATTAAGATATTAGCAGTGGAGATATTTCTAATAATGGTCATGCATTTAAGCAGATATACTGGAATAAAAAGAAATAAGGGACAGAGTTATAATGCCAGCATATTGGAAGGTCAGAATGGTTGCCGAAATCCCCGAGAATGATGGCAGTAGATGGAATAGAGGGGAGAACTAAAGCCGAGGCTCAAACTCAAGGTGGAATTATCTGAGAATTTGTGAGGGTGAGATATTAAGATAGGAAGTCCTAACGTGGAAAGAGTGCTGAAAGTTACAGTGTGACAAAAGTTTAAAAGCAAAAATGGGGACTATTACAGTGTTCTATTAACATATAATATTGTATATGCATCCCCTTTCTTGCCTGGAAAATTTCCTAAAAATAGGAGTAAGAATAGGAAAAAACTAGCATTTATTACCTGCCTACTGTGTTCCAAACCCTGAACCAGTAGTTTGTTTTCTTTTTAACATCTTTATTGGAGTATAATTGCTTTACAATGGTGTGTTAGCTTCTGCTTTATAACAAAGTGAATCGGTTATACATATACATATGTCCCCATATCTCTTCCCTCTTGCATCTCCCACCCTCCCTATCCCACCCCCTCTAGGTGGTCACAAAGCACCGAACTGATTTCCCTGTGCTATGCGGCTGCTTCCCACTAGCTATCTATTTTACATTTGGTAGTGTATATATGTCCATGCCACTCTCACTTTGTCCCACCTTACCCTTCCCCCTCCCCGTATCCTCAAGTCCATTCTCTAGTAAGTCTGCATCTTTATTCCCATCTTGCCCCTAGGTTCTTCTGACCATTTTTTTTTCTTTTTCTTTTTTAGATTCCATATATATGTGTTAGCATACGGTATTTGTTTTTCTCTTTCTGACTTGCTTCACTCTGTATGACAGTCTCTAGGTCTGTCCATCTCATTACAAATAGCTCAATTTCATTTCTTTTTAAGGCTGAGTAATATTCCATTGTGTATATGTGCCACATCTTCTTTATCCATTCATCCGATGATGGGCGCTTAGGTTGTTTCCATCTCCGGGCTATTGTAAATAGAGCTGCAATGAACATTTTGGTACATGACTCTTTTTGAATTTTGGTTTTCTCAGGGTATATGCCCAGTAGTGGGATTGCTGGGTCATATGGTAATTCTATTTGTAGTTTTTTAAGGAACCTCCATACTGTTCTCCATAGTGGCTGAACCAATTCACATTCCCACCAGCAGTGCAAGAGTGTCCCCTTTTCTCCACACCCTCTCCAGCATTTATTGTTTCTAGATTTTTTTGATGATGGCCATTCTGACCAGTGTGAGATGATATCTCATTGTAGTTTTGATTTGCATTTCTCTAATGATTAATGATGTTGAGCATTCTTTCATGTGTTTGTTGGCATTCTGTATATCTTCTTTGGAGAAATGTCTATTTAGGTCTTCTGCCCATTTTTGGATGGGGTTGTTTGTTTTTTTGTTATTGAGCTGCATGAGCTGCTTGTAAATTTTGGAGATTAATCCTTTGTCAGTTGCTTCATTTGCAAATGTTTTCTCCCATTCTGAGGGTTGTCTTTTGGTCTTGATTATGGTTTCCTTTGCTGTGCAAAAGCTTTGAAGTTTCATTAGGTCCCATTTGTTTATTTTTGTTTTTATTTCCATTTCTCTAGGAGGTGGGTCAAAAAGGATCTTGCTGTGATTTATGTCGTAGAGTGTTCTGCCTATGTTTTCCTCTAAGAGTTTGATAGTGTCTGGCCTTACATTTAGGTCCTTAATCCATTTTGAGTTTATTTTTGTGTATGGTGTTAGGGAGTGTTCTAATTTCTTCATTTTACATGTAACTGTCCAGTTTTCCCAGCACCACTTACTGAAGAGGCTGTCTTTTCTCCACTGTATATTCTTGCCTCCTTTATCAAAGATAAGGTGACCATATGTGTGTGGGTTTATCTCTGGGCTTTCTGTCCTGTTCCATTGGTCTATATTTCTGTTTTTGTGCCAGTACCATACTGCCTTGATGACTGTAGCTTTGTAGTATAGTCTGAAGTCAGGGAGACTGATTCCTCCAGCTCCATTTTTCCTTCTCAAGATTGCTTTGGCTATTTGGGGTCTTTTGTGTTTCCATACAAATTGTGAAATTTTTTGTTCTAGTTCTGTGAAACATGCCAGTGGTAGTTTGATAGGGATTTCATTGACTCTGTAGATTGCTTTGGGTAGTAGAGTCATTTTCACAATGCTGATTCTTCCAATCCAAGAACATGGTATATCTCTCCATCTATTTGTATCATCTTTAATTTCCTTCATCAGTGTCTTATAATTTTCTGCATACAGGTCTTTTGTCTCCTTAGGTAGGTTTATTCCTAGAGAACCAGTCGTTTTTACCACCATTATTTCATTTAATTTATATATAGAGTTGGCATGATTTGTGTTTGATCTGTAGTTGTGAATAGGAATTCTTTAAGTGTGTGGTGTTTTAGTCTAACTTCTTCCTATAGCAATTTAACATTGTTATTCCTCTCTGAAATTGAGGAAATGTACTGAAAGAAAAAAAAAAAGGCACTATCAACACCTAGCAGACAACTATTATGTTCCTGACACATGTTTAACCTACATTTATTTTCATAACCTCTCAAGAACAGCCTTTCAAGGTAAGGGTTACTGTTCCCATTTTATAGACTATGAAACTGAGACTCAGATTAAGAAACTTGCCAAGAGTCACAGAATTCATTAAGAGATGACGGATTCAAACAGTTCTGTTTGATTCCTGCCCATGTTCTTTCCACAACATCTCACTCTGTTTCAACTGAAGAGACTTTCAAAGAAAATGATAATGGTGCCATTTACAGCTACAATGAACAGGTAGAAATAACTTTCAAAGGAAAAATTGAAAACGTAAACTCCTCTTCACAGTGGAACCAGGAGTAGGGTTCATAGGAGGAGGGAGAGAACTGAGATGATGGGCATTCTTATTTTCAACATCAAAAAAGAGAGGCCAAAGATGAAGGGTATTCTGGAGGTATGTATTTGTAAACGATAAAGAAAGAAGGCTTATTTCTAATACACTTACTCTATCCTGTCCACACTTCTTTAATACTTCTAGACATGGAGATGGTTGCCCCAGGTCTTTCACCTGTGGTTCTAACAGGAAGTCAGTTTGTTGTCAACACACATAATTGGTAGTCTGTCAAAAAGGTACACAAACTGCACATTCTTGGGGTCCCTGAAATTGTCCACCATCCTTTATTTCAAGATTAACGGTAGTGTTGTATCACTTCTCTCAGAGACATTGCCAGGAAAACAGCTTGTTTCTGGGCCTGGTCTGGCTAACTCTCAAGGTTGGTTGTTTCAACCTCAGATAACATGAGAATGACCTGAAGGATTTTTAAAAAAATATTCTCTAGGCACCATTCCAAGAGATTCTGATTCACTTGGTCTGGGCTTGGTCCTGAGCATTGGCATTTTTAAATTCTCCCTAGGTTATTTTCATGTGTGGCCAGGATGGAGAATCATGGGCCCATACCCATTGACTCACCCATACCATAGACACACATTCTCCCACCATCTAACATCCCAAGCCACTGGAAAATGTTAGAAATTAATGAAGGACCAAACACCAATTACTTCTCCTTGAACATTTCCCTTTTTCCGTCTTTTACTTCCCACATCTCTCTCTTTTACTAAAACACTTCACTGGAAAGCAGCACTCAAAAATTATTAAAGGCAAGTAGCTCAGAGAGGCAAAAAATACCTTACCTACCTCTGGATATGTCCCCACTCTTGCCTATTTTTTTTTTTTTTTTTTTTGCGATACGTGGGCCTCTCACTGTTGCGGCCTCTCCCGTTGCGGAGCACAGGCTCCGGACGCGCAGGCTCAGCGGCCATGGCTCACGGGCCCAGCCGCTCCGCGGCATGTGGGATCTTCCCGGACCAGGGCACGAACTTGTGTCCCCTGCATCAGCAGGCGGACTCTCAACCACTGCGCCACCAGGGAAGCCCCACTCTTGCCTATTTTATAATACTTTTGTATAGCTGACAGAAAGATTAAAGTCTCAAGAAACTTTGAAGAAAATATCTGAATATCGATAGTTTGGAAACTTGTTTGATTATTCCTTGGACTTAATTTCCAGGAGTGGTGATCTTATAGTTACGAGCTTCTTTTTGCAGTAAACAGGGCTAAACCTCCTCAATTTCACAGGATTGACAGTGTATCATGATGCCAGGCTAATAGACATACCCAAAAGGAGAGAAAGAGACAACATAATTATCAAAATCAAGTCATCCCACAATCTGTATGTGCTGTGTGACGCCTATAGAATCTGCATAAGATAGAGCCACCATATCTAGAAAATTCAGCATCTGGGTGGAAATGCAGTTGTTAAATATGAGAAGAGAAATGATAGCACATGATAAAACTCTTAATTAATGAAGGAGTGGGGGAAGGGATTACATATACACATGTTTTGAACCCAGCACTTCAGGCTTTCTTTCTCATTGAATCATTGCAATTACCCGACTATTTCTAGTTCAAAGATGACGGAACTAAGGCTCAGAAAAGTTAACCTGGAGTCAGTACAGCACAATAAGTAGGAAATTCAGGTTCAATTCTGACAGCATTGTCGCCTACGAGCCATGTGACCTCAGGCAAGTTCTTTTCCCTGAACTTCTGTTTCCCCATAAAATGTCAAGGTAATAAGAGGTCCTATCAGTTGCAGAGAATATTAAAATATAAAGCAATCACCAATCATTTACTAATCCTTGTCTAAATGGTAGCTGGAATTTATTCAAGATAATGTAACATGTGAACTCTAGTCCATGAAATGCCATTTCCTTTCCACAGTACAAGAGATATAGACCAAAAGATTTCAGAAAAAGGGAAAGATGAGGTGGATTGAGAAATTCAGAGAAGACTCCAAAACTGAAGAGATAGTAAGTTAGCTGGGGGCTTCCCTGGTGGCGCAGTGGTTGAGAGTCCGCCTGCCGATGCAGGGGACACAGGTTCGTGACCCGGTCCGGGAAGATCCCACATTCCGCGGAGCGGCTGGGCCTGTGAGCCATGGCCACTGAGCCTGCGCGTCCGGAGCCTGTGCTCCGCAACGGGAGAGGCCGCAACAGTGAGAGGCCCGGGTACTGGAAAAAAAAAAAAAAGTTAGCTGGGTTTCAAAAAAAAAATACGGATAAGTAAGAAAACTTGTATGTTCTCCCCTTTGGGGCTGGGCTGATACCAGAAATGTTGCTTTTTGGCATTCAGCGTCAGAAATGAGATTTTAATTGCTCTTTGCTATACAGCTGCCAACTTTAGCATGACATTATGAGGAATGCAGAGATGCCTATGAGGAAGAGCAGAGAACAAAAATTCATATGGCAAATTCACCAATCCCAATTCCAAATCCCTGTTAGATCTATCAACAGACCGGGCATTTGTTCTCAAGTTGTGGTCACTCTGAGCCATGCCAAGGCAGCAGGCGAGGTGTGGCCACACTTTCCTGTGTGGCAGACACAGAGAACAGAGCCCTTGGAAACTTTTGACATCTGTAAGTCTGAGTGAAAGGGCACATCGGGAGTGAGCCTGCCCCTGCAGACCCCTTCTAAGGTGCCCGAACCACTCCTCTGACTTGATGAACTCCACATGCGGCCACAGCTACTTATAGTATCAGCCCGTGTGTGTCTTGTTAAAGCCTCTATATCATATTTCTTAGCTTTGGAAGTCTATTTCCTACAATTGGCCCATTAAATTTTACCTCCTTTTCCTCCTCTACCACATTCTTGGAAATCCAGTCAACTATACAAACAAATGTACGGGATTATCAAAATATTTGAAACCATTATTTGCCCTCCCTGTTTTTCTGGTGTTCCCAGAAGTGTGAATTGCTATAGCATCACTCTTCCTAGAAACTTAGATCTCACAGAGGTTCATTCAGCCACAGGGGAGGGAAGAAGAGGCCTGAGAGATCAGCAAGTTTGTCACTAAGCCTGCTCCTACTAAGTGGAAACTAATCCCAAAAAGGGCAGCAGGGCAACAAGAAAAATCTTCAGAAAAAATAAAAGTACAAACAAAAGAAGAGCAAGGTAAACAGGCTCAAGTGACTAATCAAGAAACAAAAGGTTTTTGAATCAGATCTCTATAGTGCATCAAAAAATAAAATAAAAATTTTAAAAGATTTACCTGCAGAAATCGGAGAAAGTGAAGAGTGCAATCTCTGACGAGGCAGGAGAGAAAGGAGCCACGTCTGAGGACTAACATAGACCATGTCTTGTGAGTGGCCCCTGCCTCTCTTCTTAGACCATCCAGAGGAATATTTTAATCAACAATTTGGTAAATGCAAGTATTTTAGTAATTTGAGAAACCCATTTTTCAGAAGGAGGAAATTCCACCTCATCCCACTTTTTAAAACATATTTAGGTAAGTGCAAATACTTTTCTTTAAGATGTAAACCTTATGCTGATTATTTATCTTTCTGTACAATCAGAAAGTAGCAGGTACTGAATCACGGCAAGGCTTGACTGTTAGCTGTCAACCTTCCCTAAGTTGGGCTCATGGTTTTACATCCTATCATACAAAGCATACTATCAATAAATGACGACTTAGAGTCACAGACGTGTCTTTAATCTGTCTTAAACATTTTAAATTATTTCTTTACCCATGTTGGGTTTTAGCAGAGTTGCTTCCTAAAGAAAACTACTCCCTGATCCTGGCTCTCCCTGTCAGAATTGTGTGCTCTCTGTGACATCTTTTGTCATGGTCATCCTTTTTTTCCTAATAACTTTGTTAATGTACTGTGAGAGACTGAAATTAGGAGTAGGTAGGGGGTGCAGGGCGTATGATGTTAATCATTAATTAGTGGAATTTACATTCCATACAAATTGTTCAGATCCATTCCCTGATCCTCAAACACAAACCAATACAATCTCAATTTTAATCAAAAAAGAAAAACCCTAAGTACAAATAAGGATTAATTTCCTCAGTTTCCTTTTGTTAATAGGATATAAAGAATAGGATTTCCCAGAAGAAGATAAATTCTTAACCTAGCGATCTGTTTTTGTTTTCATTTGGTTTTGATTTGTGCTAACATTAACTGAGAATTTTCTTTGCTCTAGGCTCTAGTGCCTTTTCTCATTTAATCTCTGTGAAAATCCTCAGTTAGATATTATACCAGGTTATAATAAAATGGGGCTTAGGGAACTGGAGTAACTCATCCAGGGTTACAGAGACAGTGGACAGCTGTGCAGGAGCCATATTCAGGGGAGGCTGAACTTGTAGCTCCTTCCCACCTATGGCACAGGGCTGACATTTCTGGCTGCTGTAGGGACATAGTTGTGGGTGCTTAGGCAGCTCTTAACTCTTAGAGCAGAAAACTAAATGAATCCTTTTCCCTAAAGCCCCCTGTTAATGACCCTTCCTCTGTGCCAGTGATCCCGTGAGGTTGTCCATCATCTCTGCCTCTCTCTGAGCATCCACCAACCACCACATCCTAACAATTCAGTCCCACTGCGTGCATCTTCACAAAGTTTCCTTCATCCACCCCTTTCCCTTCATTCCTCCCCCTGCTCTGCAGCAAGTTGTCCTGAGTCCTCGCCTAGACCATTCCAATAACTCATATCTCTGAAAGAAGTCTCTGGATCTCAAGAGACACAAACTAACCTCCAAGTAGCCTAGGCAACAGAGAGCTTGACTGGAAAGTCACTGGGGCACTCACCAACAGAAGGCTGATGTTACCTTTGGGCCATGGGAAAACCTGGAAATGAGAAGGGAAATGCTCCTTCCCACACCTCCCACCTGTCTCTGCTTCTCTGCCTGTCACCTTCATTCTCTTCATGGATATGGCATCCCCTACACATCAAGAAACACTACCAGTTAAGGTGCCCAGGAGTGCCATCCCACAGCTTCTACAACCCAAACAGGCACCTTGTTCTCAGAATCTGTTTGGAAAAAAGGAAAAGGGGGGGGAAAATGGATCCCAGAGAAGCATACCTCTAGATCAGTCAGTTGTGGCCAAGGAGCCAGGGTCAGGGAAGGACATGGAAACACATTTTTTAATTGGAAGAGACACAGTTCCTGGAACAAGCTGCATGCTTTTCCAACCACTATGGATTTGCCCTTGCTGTTCTCTCCCCACAACCATCATATGCAAAGCCCTACCCATTCTCCAAGGCCATCTTAAATAGGACCCAACCAAGAAGCTTTGTTCCATCACCTCCAAGAGGCCTCTCTTCTTTGAATGCGCCACTTCTCCCCAGTTGTTTCTCCCTTAGAGCCTTTTCATTACTGACCTTGCATTAAGGATAGTGTTGGCCAGTTTTCTGGCACAGATAAATTCCTAGAGGAGAGAGGTCAGATTGTATCACATTTATATTCCCCAAAAAATGCAAGCAAAATTCTTGCTTATGACAGGTACTCAGTAATATTTTTGCTGAATGGTTCAGTTGAATATCAATGGCTGAGAAAAGATTCATTAACCATCTTGGGTGTTAGATTCCTCATCAAATAATGAAGACTCAATAATATTGCTGGAATAATGTTCTTTGTTGGAGGGAGGATGTCTCGTGACTTTTCTCTTGAGGGAGTTAGCTCTCAAGAGCTAGTTAGCTCTCAATATTCTCTTGAAGGAGTATTAGTTTACTAATCTAGACCAGATGAGGGTATGGTTCAACAGCCCAATTCACACATTCATTGCTTCCAGAGAGATTCTACTGGATGTGTTTCAATTACGCCCAGGTTCACATGTTACCTCTGCTTTCCCAGGGCTTGATGCAAGTTGCTAAAGGTCTCGGTTTCCTCTTCTGCCGAATGAGAGTAAAAGTAGCTCCCTTATATTAGTATCATCCTTGAGCCTCATGAGATAATCACCTGGGCTGGCTCCAGGACACGGGACCTGCATAGCCACACAGGGCCTGGCACTCCGGAGGGGATCCCACACTTGAGGTTTAATGCTCTGCAGTCACAGTCCCAGAATCTGAGTTTTATAAGTGAAATCCAACAGATCAATGGCACATGCACTGGAAGCTTGGAGACTCGGTTCGGCTGTGGTTCTGCCTCCCCATGCTCTGGTGCCCTGGCCCTTGCCTGATCCCCTCCCCCCATTGCCACCCAACAACTGCTGTCACCCTCCCCCATGCCCCTAGCAGGGTCCTGTGTGCTGGCCCAGGGTGGGTCAGGGCCAGAGTTCAGGAGGAGCTCGTGGCAACGCCATCTCGGCCCCAGGCTAGCAGTACCAGGGTGTGTTTATCAGGTAACTCAGCAGGGTCCAGCCTTTCACTCACTCACCCAGCTCACCTGTCCAGCCTGGGCTGAGGAAAGGGAGATGCCTGACACTTCCCCCACCCCCAGGCAGGGTGTGCATGTCAGCCTAGCAGTGGGTAGACGCCACACACACATGTGGTAGAGAGGGATCCTAGGAGCTTATGAGGGTCTGCACTTACTCTAAAGGTTTTCTTATGCTCAAGGGAATGCAACATTAAATAGCAAATAAAGAACCACACTGAAGGTAGAGAGCCTGTGGATAGAAGGAAAATTTTTATTATTCTTTAAATTTAAGGTATAATTGACATGCAACATTCTTGTTTGGGGTGTACAACATAATGATTTGATATATGTATATATTGTGAAATGATTACCACAATAAGTTAATTAACATCCATAACCACACATAGTTACAGACTTTTTTCTTGTGATGAGAACTTTTAAGATCTACTCTCTTAACAACGCTCATATATGCAATACAGCATTGTTAACTATTTTTTTTCCAGTATCTAATATTCTTTTTTTTTCCTGCTTTCTAACAAAGTGAATCAGTTATACACTTATATATGTTCCCATATCTCTTCCCTCTTGCGTCTCCCTCCCTCCCACCATCCCACCCTCCCTATCCCACCCCTCTAGGCG
The DNA here is from genome assembly GCF_963924675.1 of Phocoena phocoena. Lineage (NCBI taxonomy): Eukaryota > Metazoa > Chordata > Mammalia > Artiodactyla > Phocoenidae > Phocoena > Phocoena phocoena. Next base: position 82,153,974 of record NC_089220.1, on the reverse strand, counting down.
GTCACAAATCACCAAGCTGATCTCCCTGTGCTATGTGGCTGCTTCCCACTAGCTATCTGCCTTACATTTGGTACTGTATATATGTCCCTGCCTCTTTTGCTTTATCACAGCTTACCCTTCCCCCTCCCAATATCCTCAGGTCCATTCTCTAGTAGGTCTGTGTCTTTATTCCTGTCTTACCCCTAGGTTCTTCATGACATTTTTTTTTCCTTAAATTCCATATATATGTGTTAGCATATGGTATTTGTCTTTCTCTTTCTGACTTACTTCACTCTGTATGACAGACTCTAGGTCCATCCACCTCATTACAAATAGCTCAATTTCTTTTTATGGCTGAGTAATATTCCATTTATACATTCATCCAATGATGGACACTTAGGTTGTTTCCATCTCCAGGCTATTGTAAATAGAGCTGCAATGAACATTTTGGTACATGACCCTTTTTGAATTATGGTTTTCCCAGGGTATATGCCCAGTAGTGGGATTGCTGGGTCATATGGTAGTTCTATTTGTAGTTTTTTAAGGAACCTCCATACTGTTCTCTATAGTAGCTATATCAATTTACATTCCTACCAACAGTGCAAGAGGGTTCATTTTTCTCCACACACACCCTCTCCAGCATTTATTGTTTGTAGATTTTCTGATGATGGCCATTCTGACCCGTGTGAGGTGATACCTCATTGTAGTTTTGACTTGCATTTCTCTAATGATTAGTGATGTTGAGCATTCTTTCATGTGTTTGTTGGCAGTCTGTATATCTTCTTTGGAGAAATGTCTATTTAGGTCTTCTGCCCTATTGTTAACTATTGTTTTATATTTTAATGACTTTAATGGCACCTTTTCCTTCTTTTTGAACAAGGAGCCTCACATTTTAATTTTGTGCTGAGCCCCGCAAATTGTTTAACCAGTCCTGTAGATCACCTAGCACTGTGCCAAGTATTAAACAGTGCTTAGCGATCGATAGCTATCATTTTCTTTTCATCAATAACTGTTCACACACAGTCTGACAGTTTCGTACGGTAAGGGGCTTCCAAAACTTTGACATCTCTCATCTCATTTGATCCTCTGAGGTAGATAGGATATGAATATTGTATCCATTTTGTAAAAATCCAGAGAAGTCAGGAGGCCTAAAATCACGTTGCAGGTCAGTGGCAAATCGGGGCCTGGATCCAGGTGCTCTGACTCACGGCCCTATGTTTTCCCTGGAGGACCTGCCCGTCAGTGACCCACGGGGCGGCTGTGTGGCCTTTTCCTCACCTCCCTGGAGCCAACAGCTCTGAGCCGTCCTGGAAACTCTGCTAGGTGCCATGGCGCTGTAAGCAGTTGCCCGGCCACTGCAAGAAGGAGCCCCAACCTTGTCCTGCATTTATTTTCTTTCCCAAACCTCACAAAACCATGAAAATCAAAGATGACTCCCAAGAAGCCAGCCACCAGACTCTGCAAACCCAGCCCAAGGCTGTGGATGGAGGGGCCACAGAGCTGTTTCTCTGCTCCTGTTGACTCAGGTCTGTTTACCTGGCTCCAGAGTTCCAGTTTCCTTGCCTCGGAACTTGTGCAGCCCTCAGATGTATGCGCTAGGCAGACGGGATTTATGGTGTGTTCATCACCCTTCCCACCCCAGGACTCAGCACCTCTCCCTGCAGCTGTCAAAAACACGCAGTCATACCCAGCAGAGCATCAAGCAGTTCACCGAGGGGAGCTCCTCGGAAATAGTGCCTAGTTCTGGCCCAAAGGCTTTGCCCAGTTGCCCAAGTTCTGGTGATAAAAATGCCAAATATAATGTGGAGTGGAAAACAGAAGTCAGACTAGCCCAGAGGGCAGGGTGGGGCAGGAGTCACAGGCTGGGGTTAGGGGACAGAGGAGGTTTGGCAGATGCCATGCTCCTGGACTTGCCCTGATGTGCCCTAGACTTGAAGATGCGGGGATAGATGGCATCCTTCTGGGGCTGTGCTGGAAGCAGAAGCACTCTGGGAATTGGACTAAATCCAGAAGCTGGCTTCCCTGAGTCCCAGGAGAGTTTATTTTTTTCCAATAACTTTGACTTTCATTTTGGGAATATTAAGTGAGAGGAGTATGGAGTCCAGGGCTAGAATGTGACTGAAGCAGCCATCTACCTCAGTCCTTAAGCTGGAAAATGTACAGGTTAATAATACCTACATGTATTGAACGTAAGCCATTTGCCATCCATTGGACTTTGAATATATTGTTTACACATTTATTTCTAAACTTCACAGCAGCTCCGGGATCACATTTATTATTAAGCCCATTTTAAAGATACAGAAAATGAGGTTCAAGTGGTAGTAGAACTTGACAAGTTCACATAGTAGTAAGTTGCTAGTATTGGAGCCCAGATACAATATTTCTCTACGAAGCAAGTTCAGGTCACGCTCTGTCCATTGGGCCTCTCATTGCTAAGCTCATGGAAAGAGTAGTCATGGTCACCACTCCTGACATCACGAGGATTTACCCAGCTTGCTTCGCAGGACAGTAGCCATTCTCGGACTTTCCTGGTGGCCCAGTGGTTAAGAATCCGCCTGCCAGTGCAGGGGACACGGGTTCGAGCCCTGGTCCGGGAGGATCCCACATGCCACAGAGCAGCTAAGCCGGTGCGCCACAACTACTGAGCCTGCACTCTAGAGCCCGTAAGCCACAACTAGTGAAGCCCACGCACCTAGAGACCGTGCTCTGCAACAAAGAGAAGCCACGGCAGTGAGAAGCCTGCACACTGCAACAAAGAGTAGCCCCCGCTCACCGCAGCTAGAGAAAGCCCGCATGCAGCAATGAAGACCCAACGCAGCCCAAAATAAATTTTTTTTTTTTTTTTTTTTAAATAGCCATTCTCTAGCACAACTGATGGTTCTGGGCCTCTCTCCGGGTGAAGGAAGTATAGAGTAATCCTCTCTGTTACCTCCTGGAGGAGAATGATGCAGAGGTTGGCAGTTTTCCATTCACCAATTTGTTCTTTTATTTCTTCTCTGCACTTTGAATCATTTTCCTTACTTTTAACATCTCTTCCAGTGACAAATTAAAGCCAAAGAGATCAACTGAAATGCTGTGATTCTATAAACTATGTCTGGTAAGAGCTCAGCCAAAAGGGAATCAAAATAAAGATCACCCTGGCACTACCACCAGGAAGGAATCTGTTGAAAAATTCTATTTTAAAGTCATCTGAATTTTATTAATCCCTGTTCTTGCGTCCTTCATCAAATTAGACTATTGAGAGGCTTTTGAAAAATATGGAGACTGTCAATAAGGTTGATCCCTGCAGAAAAATGGACTTTAAAAAAAAGAGTTTAAAGCCTCACAGTTTACATGGAAAATTTTTTTTTTTGGCTTTCATTAATTTTCTAATGTTCACTTCCTTCAACTGCAAAAGAGGAATCCAATTCAACAAGTGCTCATTAAGAGATTACCATGTAAAAGATATGACATCACAGGGAAGATAACAGTAGAGAAGATATGGGCTCTGCCCTCCAGAGTATGACAGGCCTACAGGCAAGGCTGCTACCTACTTAAGTAATTAAAATACTGGCCTGACTATGATCAGGCTGTAGCAGAAGCCCACACCAAGTTGTTGGGCCTCCAGGAATGGTAGCATCTGCCCCGATCACCCTGATCACCAGGGTCATTAGGATGTGACTGTGATATACGTGAAAGTGCCCTGTAAAGAAATGTACAGATCTAAGGAATTTTTCATCATTCTCATTACCAAGCATGGTAGTAAAGAATGTAGCCTCAGTGAACTCTCCTACACTGTTGGTGGGAATGCAAATTGGTGCAGCCACTATGGAGAACAGTATGGAGGTTCCTTAAAAAACTAAAAATAGAGCTACCATATGATCCAGCAGTCCCACTCCTGGGCATGTATATCTGGAGAAAACTCTAATTTGAAAAGTTACATGCACCCCAATGTTCATAGCAGCACTGTTTACAGTAGCCAAGACATGGAAGCAAACTAAATGTCCGTTGACAGATGAATGGGTAAAGAACATGTGGTATATTTATACAGTGGAATACTACTCAGCTAGGAAAAAGAATGAAATAATGCCATTTGAAACAACATGGTTGGACTTAGAGATTATCATACTAAGTGGAGTAAGTCAGACAAAGAATGACAAATATCACATGATATCACTTATATGTGGAATCTTAAAATATGACACAAATGAACTTACTTACAAAACAGAAGTAGGCTCACAGACATGGAAAACAAACTTCTGGTTACTAAAGGGGAAAGGTGGGTGGAGAGATAAATTAGGAGTTTGGGATTAACAGATACAAACTACTATAAATAAAATAGATAAACAACACAGTCCTACTATATAGCACAGGGAACTATGTCCAATATCTTGTAATAACCTATAATGGAAAACAATCGGAAAAAGAATGTATATATACATATATATATATAGAGAGAGAGATTTCTGATATGTATATTCAGAAACATACATATGCTGTACACCTGAAACTAACACAGCATTGTAAATCAACTATACTTCAATATAAAAAGAATGTGGCCTCAGTAATCAAGCCTGGATTGGTCTCCCTACTTTGCCATTTATACTATATAATCTTATGTAAATTGCTTAAACACTTTAAGATTCAATTTCCTCAGCTATAAGAAGGGGATAATAATAGGACGTGCCTATATGGATATTGTGGGCATTAAATGAGTGGATATATCTAAGTGACTTTGCACATTGCTCAGCACAGTACGAGGCCACAGAGATGTTATTGGTGTTGCTATCATCCATGTTTACAGTACTTCTCAAAACTGTCATCAAAAACAAGGAGAGTTTGAGAAACTCTCATAATCAAGAGGAGCCTAAAGAGACATGATGAGTAAATGTAGTGTGGTTCCCTGGATGGGATCCTGGAACAGATGAAGACATTTGAGGATAATCTGAATGAAAAATGGGCTATTGTAAATAATAATGTATCAAAATTGGTTCATTAAAATTGTGACACATGTACCATACTAATGCACAACGTTACCAATACAGGAGGCTGGGTCTAAGGTATATGGATGGAAACTCTCTCAACTATCAACACAACTTGTCTGTAAATCTAAAACTATTCTAAAATAAAAGGTTATTTATTTAAAGAAAAAAGGAAAAGCATCACAAGAATGTAATCATAACAAGAGAGCTAAGGAACTACGAGGGAAAAATCAGTCAAGTTAACCTTAGCCTGCATCACAGTTTTTCAAAGAACCAGCAACTGGCCAGGAGAATTTTCATTAGGAAACAAAAGACAAAATTCAATAGCCAATATTAACCTATGTTCTTAAAAAAAGGCTGTCTTGAGCAATTTGGTTAGTAGCCAAGGCCAACTCTAGTATTATAGTGTGTTACCAGTGGTATATGATGGCCAGTAATGCTGAGAATGATGAATAAGTATTTTCCTTTAACATATGATTAAACTCTCTGTTTAAGAGGTTAGGGTCTAGTACAAGCTAAAAGTCTACCTCCAACTGGAGAGAGCTATTGAGTACCTCTTCCACTTTATTTTTCAAGGGATATGAGACAGGGCTTCCCTGGTGGCGCAGTGGTTGAGAGTCCGCCTGCTGATGCAGGGGACACAGGTTCATGCCCCGGTCCGGGAAGATCCCACATTCCGCGGAGCGGCTGGGCCTGTGAGCCATGGCCACTGAGCCTGCGCGTCCGGATCCTGTGATCCTCAACGGGAGAGGCCACACTCAACTTCCCATCCCTCCTTGTTTTTGCCCTTAGAATGGGGCTGTCAAACATGATGATTTTAACTACATTATTAACATCTATATCATCTCTTTTCCCATATCTGCCTCCAGCTGGCACCTTGGCTGGCTCCCTGGGAAACACTACTGGGCAACTCATGGAAAAGTCAAGGAGATAACCTCAGAAGTAATTCTGCATGGAGATGCTGAACCAGGACTCAACCCCTTCTCACTCTGTATCATCTTTGTCATTGTCAAATAAGAGATTCATGGAGGGGTTTATATATTTCCAAATGGGATTGTAAATGCTTAAAGTTCATAGAATGTTGGATCTGGGAGGAGATTCTCAGTTCAACTCAACCTTACATCCTATGAGAAGGAAACAGAAATCCAGAAAGTCATGCAGTTATATGTAACCAAGATGGAAACTAGAACCCTTTTTCCCAACTTCCAGAGGAAAAAGTTTGTCTCCAAGAATAGGCTTATTCCCCTGAGCCCTGGAGCTGATAACCAGGGGAGCCTCTTCACTATGTAAAGGTCACTGAATGATGACTTGCTACTACAGACACATTCCTACAGCACCTACAGTGTTCAAGACAGAGGTAGTACAAGAGGGAAGTAAACTATGAGGGATGGGCAAATCTGGGTAGGGGACAGCCATGCCACACCCAACTGAGATGTGGATTGGGCAATCTATATATAAAACTATATCCCAGGGCTTCCCTGGTGGCGCAGTGGTTGAGAGTCCGCCTGCCTATGCAGGGGACATGGGTTTGTGTCCCGGTCTGGGAAGATCCCACATGCCGCGGAGCGACTGGGCCCGTGAGCCATGGCCGCTGAGCCTGCGCGTCCAGAGCCTGTGCTCCGCAAAGGGAGAGGCCACGACAGTGAGAGGCCCATGTACCGCAAAAAAAAAAAAAAACTATATCCCAGGTCCTGACTTCTAAAATGCATCAGCGGCTCTAGCTGAATGGCATTCTAGCCACACAGTCATTACCCCTTGATCCTAAGTTCGGCACAGCAGTTCTTACCATTAATTTTTCTAGTGTTGTAAAGAAGTAAGGGCAGAGGTGGGTGCAGATGGCAGACAAAAGAGTGGGTCATTTGGCCTGTTTAAGCCATAATAAGGTCTCCCATCTCAGCACTAACCTATCTGCCAGCATTACAGGCGGCATGTAGCATGAATTCGTCCACTGTTCTGAGTCACCAATTTTCCTAATCCAGGCACACCTCCTGCCCAGCCCAACTTGACTCTGTTGATCCATCAGTTGCTGTCATCACCAGGAGTCAAGATAAGCAGGTATTTTCAAGATTTTTTTTAACTTTGCTAACACCAAGAACTCTTTCAATATTAAAATCTCAGGCAGCAAGCGTGTCTTTCTAGTTTGGTTTGTAATAGTTTGTAAATGCATTAATAATCCACCCAACTTTGTCTGTCATACTTTCTGTTTCTCTAAATACACAAGCACGTGTCCTGATTAAGTTATTACGTGGATTTTGTTAAGTCTGTGAGTTTGGGTGACTGTTAAAGTGCTCTGTGGTTTTGTCCTTTTATTTCAGGAAATACTTTCCCTAGTTAACCTCTCTGTGGTGTATATTCCTGTGCACAGGAAGTTCATTCTGTGGCCAGCTTCTGTTGTTCATTTTCCTCTTGACTGCAGGAAGATGGGTTGATATCAGGTTGCGAGATATGAAAGAGGGAGGCATCTACCCCCTACAAAAAGGACAAACGACACCAGCACGGTATCAGTTATCAATTTCGCAGTAGATTGTCACTGATAGTTGGTAGCCCCCCAACTATCAGGAACAACTATCTCATCTGGAAACACATAAATACCACAGGCTATGCAGCCTCAAAAGATTGGCCAAGGCTTCAGGCCCAATTTGAAACTTCTCGATTTCAATCTATTTTGCTTAATCCTCACATGTACAGATTATCAATTTAGAGCTGTTAAACCCTAAGACCCCGACAACAGATATAAAGTTATGTTCGCTGTCGTCTTCTATGCTTTGCCCTGTCCCCCGTAAAGTAGACATGCAAAATGGGGGTGGGGTGACATTTGATGAAGTAATGAATTATTGAACGTTTATCACTAAGCAAGCTCAAACTTTTCCAAACTCACTTCATCATTTCTGCTTCTGCCTGGCATTGGCACCTCTTGATGCTTTTCTAAAAGCTTATTAATTACGAGGGGCTAGAGAAAATACATTTTTATCAAGTCTAAGCCTCTTACGTCTCTACCTTCTCATATCTTAGATCAACAATTGATAGAGGCTATAGCTTTCACCCATTTTGGCTGCACTGCTAGGGCTGATGTCAGCCTTGCTTCTTTTATATCCTTATGTTTATTGGCCAAGGGTACATAGAACATTGAATGCACACATGGATATGCTGAGTTCTCAGGCCGTTAAAGTGATAATACAAATAACAGTATAGTGAGAGGGCAAGATGCTAGAAGGGGGAACAAATCATTATTACGGGAATAATAGAATTAAAGGAATTTCTCTACTCAGGGTGCTTAAGCCCCCAGTGAGTGATGAGGATCTTTCATAAAGTATCCTAATCATACCCCCCATGAATCCACTAATTTACTGCAGAGTAAGTTGGGCAGGGAGATTTCTATCCAAATTGGAGCTTGGGAAGTAGAGAATCCAAATATAGTTCATAATTCACATCTTCCATTATCTCCCCCAAAACAGCCCTTCAAATAAATTGAGGTTTGGTAACAGAAGTAAGAGCATCCTACTCTCTGACTAATTTCTACTAGTAGGGTGACCAGCTTTCCAGGTTTGCCCAGAACTGTCCTAGTTTTAGCACTGAAAGTCCTGCTGTCCAGAAACCCCATATCCCCACAGAAATCAGATAGGTTGGTCAGCCTAAGAGAGAGAAAGAGAGTGGGCGTACCTTTTAGCAACACAGTCCTCACTGGCAAGAAAATATAGCAGCCTTGCAGCTAGATCCAGCCCACCCTAGTGTCTCTGGGTAGGTCAGCAGCATGTGATCCAGCGGGTCACAGAAGGTCATGAGCATAGGGACCTGTGTGTGGGGATGGGGAGAGGGGCATAGCACCTGTCTTTTCTAGAACTCCATGTATTTGGTGTATCCTCTTATTTAGACTCATGAGGGAGAAAGGGGCAGGGATAACTTTCCCTTTTTGTCCATTTTATGGATGGGGAAATGGCAAGAGGGAGGCAGTGCAGCTTGCTTGAGATTTCACAGGTAGTAGCAGGGCCCATGTGTGAAACACAGTTCTGATTCCTAGACTGTGATGCGGCATGGACTTTTAATGCCTACAAGGATCCTACCTGGGCTGATTGAAGGAATGAAATGAGGAGGGCACAGTGTACTTGCACAGAGGTTAAGCAGAGGTTTTCCACTTCTGGAATTCACTTGCAGAAGAAGGTGCTGGCTTCCTACACTCAGGGCCCAGCAAAAACCTCTGTACACAATGCCTAAGGTGGCAGCCCTAGTGGTCCTTGGCGGGGAGGGAACCAGAGTGTATGTGACTCTAGGGATGGGAGAGGGATTCCATATGAAAGCAGACTCTCTAAATGAGGAAATTAAACATTTTTTTAGGAGCTTCCTGTGTATAGAGCCACAGAAACTTGTACGGAGCTGAACTGAAAGAATTCGACACTAGAACTGAAAGAATTAGACAGTGCGTTCCCTTGAGGAGTTTTGAGTCAGATGTTGGGAAAATCAAGGAATAAACATGGAAAGGATTTGAGAACAATGGAAGTAATGTAGGTTGACCTCGAGGGTTGTGATGGCAAATAAAATAGGACAAAAATAACATTGAATTTACCTCAAATGTAGGTTGCCTGGTTTCTTGGTCTCCCAGGGAACTCAGTCCAAACTGGGAAGTGCTGTGGGTTCCTCTGAATATTCATGGCTCTGCCAGATCCTTCCCGTTTCAAGCTACTTTTCCCAAGGGTTATTTGAAACTAAGAGGAAGCTGGGATTCTCAGGTATCCTGCCCCTGCCACAGAAGAGAACTTTTTCTGAGAGGAGAACCTGTTTATCACTCCTTCCCCACACAGGCAAATTGAAACACCATCATTTTACTTCACACACAACTCTTAGGCATGCACCTACCTCGTTTGCTCAGCAATCATTGTGTGCGTTTCCTTTGTCAGGTTCTATGCTGTGTGAGGGACATAGAGATGAAAGGACCAAATTCCTGCTTTTCATGAAGTTTACCATCAAATTCTCTGCCCAGGGTCCAGGGTTTCCCTGGTTCAGGATCATAAGACCTCAAAACTTACTAAGCTGGAGAGTAAAGAGAGGGAAGTGTCAGGAGAGGGGAGAGGATGTCCAAGGTAGCAAAGACTACTGTCAGCTCTAGACCTTCTCTTGCCCTCCATCCCACCAAGGGTTTCCAAGCTACTGCAAAGCTCAGCCTTGTTACTAATATGAATATGTGGACATCCCTATAGGGACAAAGGTTCAGTTGTAATATAAGGGACATGTGATATTATGATATATAATAAGAAATATATATTTGGTCTTTGCCCCTGGGTCTTGTATGAAACTTCGAAAACCCTTGTAATTTCCTGAGTGAAGAGGGTGAAAGAAACATCTTTTGTCATTCATAATAAGCCCCTTTCACACATATTTGAATTTATGCTAATAAGGTGACTTTTGAAACATCCCTAGATAGGATGGGGGTGGGGCACTGGTTGCCAAAGGAGACAGCAGTGTGATTGGAGGGTTGGAATTTCAGCCCCACTCCCACAGCCGTCAACCTCTAGGGAGGAGAGAGGGACTGGATATTGAATTAATCACCAAAGGCCAATGATTTAATCAATCATGTGTATGTAATAGAATTTCCATAAAACCCCTAAATGAAAGGGTTCAGAGAGCTTCCAGGTTGGTGAATGCATCTCATGCCAGGAGGGCGACATACCCCAAACTCCACAGGGACAGAAAGCTGCTGTGCTCAGTACCCTTCCAGACCTTGTCCTGTATACCGCTATTCATTTGCACCTTTATAATATTCTTTATAATAAACTGGTAACAGTGTCGACTGAAAAAAAAAAAAAAACACAACCTAGAAAGTTGACAATCATGTTTTATTGGGCAGAGTTACTGAGGACTTAAGCCAGGATGCAGCCTCTCAGCCAGCTCTCAGGGACGGTTCCCCAGAGGTGAGGGAGGAGCCAGGATATAGAGGCGTTCTTACAAAAAAAACCCCGGTAGTGGAACATCAGAAGATTACCGCTAATTATAAAACAGAAACAAGCCAGACATCTCAAGTTAATGAATTTAGCACTTTTCTGTGTGTGGGAAGATGCAAGAGTCTGGGCTTATTGAAATTATCCATTTGTTACGCACCTTAACTATCTAGGGCCCGCATCCTGGTTTTTCTCCATCCCGAATCCCCTCAGGGCGCACCAGTGGGGGGCAGCCACAGTGGCTGATGGCTTGATGACTGCAACACCCTTTGTTTACCGAAATGGCAGGTGACATTCTTTGTCCACATAAGTCAAGTGGGATCCTGTGAGCCATAATAGCAAATGACCAAAACCGAGGAGGAGGGGGCTGTTGGAACCCCCAGTTTGGGTCAGTTGGACAGAAGTGTGGTAACCTGGGAACCTATTCCTTACAATTGGCGTCTGAATTGGGGGGCAGTCTTGAGGGACTGAGCCCTTAACCTGTGGGGTCTGCAGTGAGTCCATGTAGTTAGTGTCAAACGTGAATTAAATTCTAGGACACCCAGCTGATGTCTGAAGAGAATTGCTTGGTATGAAAAACCCATACATTTGGTGTCAGAAGTGTTATGAGCAGGGCCAGACTTCCATCCATGACTCTGTCATTTGCTTTCCCAAGAAAGATTTTTCAATAGATATTGCAACCCAGTTCAATTAGTGAGGTCTGAGTTGCGATGCCACCTTCTAGCACTGGTAAGCGCTCTGTACTTGGTGACATTTATAATGATGATGATAGTTACCACCTTCATAACGTCAACTGAGAAATAAGACCAGAGCTGTAAGGCAACAAAAGCATTTATTTGTTTTAGGAACTGCAATTTGGGGGACACAGATTTGAATAGAAACCCAGATGTGCTCCAAGGAGGGTTGAAAACCAAAGCGTTTTAAAGGGAAAGGAGGAAGCTTACATAAGTTATTTTGCAAAAATTATGATTGGTGCTGGTAGACTGGAGCCATTCTTGTCTATATGTGATTGGTTGCTAGGGCTGTTACTATGTGAGAATTCACTGTGTAAACGTTCTTTAAGGATGTGATGGCCCAGGTCAAAGTTCACGTTCCATTAGATGGAGACGTGCATAGGCCCTACTTCCCCCGTGGTCTCCTGGCTCCATTTTAGTGCTCTGTTGGCATGACAGACTCCATTTTATTCATTCCTTCACAGTAACATAGCTAAATGCAACACCTATATACTGAAAATATCTAACCTGCTCTAACCTGATAAGCTCTGGCAAATCTATCACCACTCACCCCTGAAGACCACAAGGAAAGGAATCCCCACTTCACACCTCAGACTCCAGGCCTCCCTGTCAAGCTGTAGGTGAGCTCGGTGATGCCTGCTTGCCTGTGACCCGCCAGGGAACTGTTGGGATTCCAGACATCATGTCCCATGTTCTCTTGTGATGACTTGTTTCCATCAGAGCACTTATCCTAGTTTTTAATACAGCTTTGTCAGAGCAGGGCCAGATCTGTTCTTATTCTTCATTGTATTCTCAAGCCCAGTGCCTCAGGAAAAGTATACTCACACAGATGCTTAATAAATGTGTATTGAATGAACAAGTGGATGAACAAACAGAAGAATGAATGATTGATCAAATGAGCTGACCCAGAGGCATTTTAGTAAGAGATGGAAGAGTGATCCAGGAAAAACCACAGTCTGCAGTCTATTTATCACAGAATGTGTGGCTTGGCAAATGTGGGTCAGAAAAAGAAAATATCCAAGCGTGCTAGTGACAAGTAGTGATGAGCTTATTTTTCTTTTAATAAAAGCAGCCTAACCAGGGAGCCCCCAGATCGTGTGATGAAGCCACAGAATAAATGCAAGAATAGCAGCTGGGGTGGGTCTAGTGCCACAGAAGCTCCAATCTAACCCGCCGACCTAATGACAGCACACCAAGCGTACGGTGAACACCAGCTGTACCCAGTGCTGTTCACTGTTTGTCACCCAAGGCATTGGCCAGATCAACTTAGGGGCATGAAAAACAAAGCAGCGTTTTTGCCAAAGCCCTTGAATTTCCAGTGGTTTCCATTCAGACTATCCGTAAAGGACTGTAGGCTTCCATTGCCTTTGTTGTTTCAGTCTGCAGTGAGTCCAAGAAAAAGAGAAACCTCAAGCCCTCGCCAGCTTAGACTGGGGAAGGAATTCCTGTGCCTGGGCCTGTCGGCAGGAGGGACAGGGGCCTCTGCTGGAAACGGTGCACTTCCGTTTCAGCCTGGGTGGCCCCAGCCAGGGCCTCTGCAGCCCTTCCTCTGCTGATTGGCCTGGAAAAAGGAAAGCCATATTCTCCATGGAGATCCTCTCTAAGGCAAGCTGTGTGATTTAATGAACCTTTGGAAAAGGTTTCACTTCTCACACATGCAAATGGTCCTTCAGTATTTGTCTTATGCCTCAGGACTCCTCACATTTCTTCTAATGCCAAATAAACTCCACTAGAGCCTCCCTTCCGTGAATCTTAAGGTCTGAGGGTCTTGTCCATAGGAGTCCTTTTTCCTTGGATTTTCTATCCTGCTTATCTGATAGGACCAAGGACAGGGCCTCTTTGCTAGAGAGTTACCAGTTAACAGTAATCACTGTTAACAGTCTGAGCTAAAAATTTTTCCATAAGTTTATATATGTGTATGTTTTATATTTGCACATATATGGGTTTGGGATTTCTAACATTAATTGGATCATATTATATGTATTGCTTCATAACCTCTTTTCTCACTTAACGATGTATCTTAGAAGTTGAACTTGAATCTCTATATAGCAAGATCTACCTCATTTATGCAATAATACTGCCATATTATTACATAGCAGAGATGTGTCATAACATCCATTCCCTTGTTGGTGTACGTTTGGCCCTAATTCCAAGTTATTGAGTGTACAAACAACTATGTGATCAAGGATGTTTGCTACAGTATTATAATGAACATCTTTTGTAAAGAATTTCCTTTCATACATAGCTTTGTGCACATATGAAAGTATCTCTGAAGGTTAGATTTCTAGAAATAGAAATGGTTCAATGTAATATACATTTTAATTTTTAATCAACGCTGCCGAATTATCTTGCCAAAAAGATTGTGTTAACTCTCCAATACATAGCATAAGCATGTTATCATAAGAAAAATTTCCTTTTCAGATTTAGAATGAGGGCTTTCTCCCAGATTCCTCCTGATTAGTCTGATTTGGAGATCATCAAGACAATAATTGAAACAAAAGCAAACACAGAAAGTATCCTCAAGTCCCTTGAAACAAGATGACATTACAGTAAACTTAAGTGTTAAGAAAATAGCTCTGTTCTGGGAATGACTAAGGAATTAACTTTTGAAGAATTACAATACAGTAATCAACACTTGTTCTACCAATCATGATTTAATAGTTCTGAAGTGATTCAGAAAATATTTTTGTTGTTTTATAATGTCTCAAAGGAAAACGTAGCTACTTGCATTTCCTCATTGTGTGTGCCTTTTGGGTAAATGGGCAGAATCCATCACCCTGATGATTAAAAGCAGCTGAGAGATTTTGCAGCAGGTCATCCCTGCCCCTAGAATAAAGCAGTCACTAGAAGTCTGGGAAAGCCCTGACTTTTCCAGGGACCTGTACATCCGCTTCCTCTTCCAGCACCTCTCCATTTAGAAAGCCCAACATTTCTCTGCTCTTGCTCATGGCCAAACTTCCTCAGAGGGCTCGTCATGTACTTTATGTGCCCTTCTTCACCTATTCACTTTTTAAATTTTTAAAAATTAACTTAGTTATGCAATAAATGAGACTGATAAAACAGACACCCAGCTTCCTACTCTCCAGATTTAGAAAAATGTATCATTTTACATAATTTGCTTCAGATCCTTTTTAAAAGAAATGAGATATTACTGTTGAATCCTTCAATTCTCAATCTGTTCCTCTCTCTCCCTCCCAAGAGGTAATAACCTCTATCCTGAAGTTGGTATAGTATCCTTTCCATCTGTGTTTTATGCTTTCACAGCCTATGTATATGTCCATTTGCAATAGGTAGCTTTATTTTGTGGGGGGTTTTTGTTTGTTTTGTTTGTTTGTTTGTTTTGTTTTTTTGCAGTACGTGGGCCTCTCACTGTTGTGGCCTCTCCCATTGCGGAGTACAGGCTCCGGACGCGCAGGCTCAGCGGCCATGGCTCCCGGGCCCAGCTGCTCCGCGGCATGTGGGATCTTCCCAGGCCGGGGCATGAACCCGTGTCCCTTGCGTCAGCAGACGGACTCTCAACCGCTGCGCCACCAGGGAAGCCCCTATTTTGTGTATTCTTTTTAATTTACAAAAATAGACTTATACTACAGATATTCTGAAACCTGTTATTTTTTACTCAATTTTTTCCAGATAATTTTTTCCAATGTTGATAGAGGTAGTTAAATTCTTATTAACTGTTGAATTGTATTTGAGGGTATGCTATACAAATATTTAATTATTGTCTATTTCACAACTAATTGGCTTCCAAAATTTTACAAGCCTTGTAGATTTTATTGTTATTTTGAATGAGTTCCTACAGTTTTTAAATTGACATCCAGTAATTTATAGGAATGACACAAACTTCTCAGTGGTAATAGTCTATAGGTTCTCGTGAATTTTTTTCAGGCATAATATTCCTAATAATATTCCTAATAGTCAGGCATCTATTCCTACCCCCTTTCTCTACGTTTGTTGCTCCTAGTTAGGGCCATGTAAGTAGGTCTAGTCAATGGAATGTGAGTGGAAGCTTCATGAGTCTCTTCCAGGCTAAGGAAATGAAAAGCCATGCATAATTTTCTAATCTCTCTTTGCTCTTCTGCAATGAATGAAGCAGGCCACTTGTCCAATATGGTGGAGCTAAAAGATCATTAGCCTCTGTAGAGACACAACCCCAGACTCTTTAGGACAAAATATGAGTGAGAAATAAATTGTGACTCTTAAGTCATTAAAATTTTGTGGTTAAAATGTTACTGCAGATCACCTCTCCTAAGCTCACAAATATGACTTTTTAACTGTGTTGTTAAAATTTTTCTTCTTCTTACCAACTTCTTATTTACTTAATATATTAGTTTCTGAGACAGGTGTGTTAAAACTGTTATGATTATATATTTGTCAATTACTCTCTCTTATTTTGTCAATTGAGAGTTTATATATGCTTGAAGCATGCATGTTTAAAATATAAAATATTCTTAATGAGCTGATTTTTGCATCATAATATAATGACACTGTATAACTAATAATGGCTTTTATCTTGAATCTATTCTATGACATTAATATAACATTGATGACATTAATAGTTACCCCATTTTATTTTGATTAATATTTGCCTGCTACATCCTTTTCTACTATATAGTTACACACATACACGCAAACATGCATGCAAACACATTCACGTATATTTATGTACTTGGAATATATTTTCACCTACTCTGAGAATCTCTGCCTTTTATTTATTTATTTTTATGTTGTCATAAGTATTTTACTTCATTTTTAATTGAAGTATAGTTGATTTACAATATTATATTAGTTTCAGGTGTACAACATAGAGATTCAGTATTTTTATATATTATACTCCATTAAGAGTTATTAAAAAATAATGGCTATAATTCTCTGTGCTGTACAGTATATCCTTGTTACTTACCTATTTTATACATAGTAGTTTGTGTCTCTTAATTCCACAGCCCTAACTTGCCCCTACCCCCTTTCCTCTCCCCACTGGTAACCACTGCTTTGTTTTCTACATCTGTGAGTTTGTTTCTGTTTTGCTGTATACATTTATTTGTTTTATTTTTTAGATTCTGCAAATAAGTGATATCATACAGTATTTGTCTTTCTCTGACTTATTTCACTAAGCATAATAGTCTCTAGGTCCATTCAGATTGCCACAAATGGCAGAATCTCATTCTTTGGTATGGCTGAGTAATATTTCATAATATATATGTACCACTCTTTTTTATCCATTCATCAATTGATGGGTACTTGGGTTGCTTCTATATCTTGGCTATTGTAAATAGTGCTGATATGAACGTTGAGGTGCATGTATCTTTTCAAATTAGTGTTTTCATTTTTTTCTGGATGTATACCCAGGACTGGAATTGCTGGATCATAAGGTAGTTCTATTTTTAGTATTTTAAGGAACATCCATACTGTTTTCCGTAATGGCTGCACCAGTTTACATTCCCACAAAGAATGTACAAGGATTTGCTTATATCCACATCCTTGCCAACATTTGTTATATGTAGACTTTCTGATGATAGCCTTTCTGACAAGTGTGAGGTGATACGTCATTGTAGTTTTGATTTTCATTTCTCTGAAAATTAGCAATGTTGATCATTTTTTCATTTGCCCGTTAGCCATCTCTATGTCTTCTTTGAAAAAGATGTCTATTTAGGTCTTCTGCCCAACTTTTTGATTGGGTTGTTTGTTTTTTTGATATTGAGTTGTATGAGCCGTTTATATATTTTTATATTAATCCCTTCTCAGTCATATCATTTGCAAATATTTTCTTCCATTCAGTAGGTTGTCTTTTGGTTGATGGTCTCCTTTGCTATGCAGAAGCTTTTAAGTTTAATTAGGTCCCATTTGTTTATTTTTTCCTTTTTTGTAATTAAGAAAAACCCCTGCTAACAAAAGTCCGGAGCCAGACAGCTTCACAGGGAAATTCTATCAAACATATAAAGAAGAGCTAATACCCGTCCTTCTGAAAATATTCCAAAAAATTAAAGAGGATGAAACACACCCAGATTCATTCTGTGAGGCCACCATTACCCTGATACCAAAACTGGACAAAAACACTACAAAAAAGAAAATTAAGGCTAGCAACTTTGATGAATATAGACGTAAAAATCTTCAACAAGATATTAACAAACCAAATCCAGCAATATATCAAAAATATCATACACCATGATCAAGTGGGATTTATTCCAGAGATGCAAGGATAATTCAGTATTTGCAACTCAATCAACGTGATACACCATATTAACAAAAGGAAGGATAAAAATCACATGATCACCTCAGTAGACCCAGAAAAAGCATTTGACAAAATTCAACAGCCATTTATGATAAAAACTCTCATCAAAGTGGATATAGAGGAGACATATCTCAACATAATAAAGGGAAATTATGAAAAATCCACAGCTAACATCATATTCAATGGTGAAGAGCAGAAAGGCTTTCCTCTAAATTCAGGGACAAGACAGGGATGCTCACTGTCACTGCTTCTATTTAACATGGTATGAGAAGTCCTTGCCACAGCAATCAGACAATAAAGAGAAATCAAAGGCATCAAAATTAGAAGAGAAGAAGTAAAACTGTCACTATTTTCAGATGACATGATCTTGTACATAGAACCCTAAAGTCTCCACCAAAAAATTATTAAGCTAATAAGTGAATTCAGTAAAGTTGCAAGATACAAGATTAATCTACAGAAATATGGTTTTTTTCTAAACACTAATAATGACTATCAGAAATAGAAAGTAAAGAGATTCAATGTAAAATTGCATCAAAAAGAATAAGATACTTGGGAATAAATTTAACTAAGAGGTAAAAGACCTATACTCTGAAAAACTATAAAACACTGATTAAGTAAACTGAAGATGATACAAAGAAGTAGAAAGATATCCCATGCTCTTGGAGTGGAAGAATGAATCATATTAAAATGGCCATGCTGTCCAAAGCAATCTCTGTCTTTTAATGGACATTTGTTTTCAAGCCATTCATACTTATGATAATTGATATATTTTTACTTGTTTATGCCATTATATTTTGAATTTTTGTTACAGGATTTTTTCCTTGCTGCCTGTTTCTTCCAGTTTTATTGAGATATAATTGGCATATACCACTGTGTAAGTTTAAGGTGTATGGCATAATGATTTGACCTACCATACATCATGAAATGAGTATCACAGTAAGTTCAGTGAACATCCATCAACTCATATAGATACAGAATTTTTTTAAATAAAAGAAATTTTTCCCTGTGATGAGAGCTCTTAGGGTTTATTCTCTTAACAACTTTCATATATAACACACAACAATATTCATTATATTTATCATGTTGTAAGTTACATTCCTAGTACTCGTTTATCTTGTAACTGGAAGTTTTTACCCTTTGACTACCTACGTCCAATTTCCCTTCCCCCCTGCCCATTGCCTCTGGTAGCCACAAATCTGATCTCTTTTTCTCTGAGTTTGTTTTTGAAGTATATTTGACCTACAATACTATGTCAGTTCCTGTTAACAATATTAATGATTTCTATATAGTTCAAAATGATCAACACAATAAGTCTAGTTACCATATGTCATCATACAAAGATATCACATAGTTATTGACTGTATTCCCCACACTGTACCTTTCAGACCTGAGATTCATTTATTTTACAACTGAAAGTTTGTGCCTGTTAATCTCCCTCATCTATTTCTTTCCTCCCCGCACCACCCTCCCCTCTGGCAACCACCTGTTTGTTCTCTCTATCTGTAACTCTGTTCCTGTTTTATTATGTTTTTCCATTTGTTTTTTTCCTTTCCACATATAAATGAAATCATATGGTGTCTGTCTTTTTCTGTCTGATCTGTTTTACTTAGCATAATACCCTCTAGGTCCATCCATGTTTTTGCAAGTGCATGATTTCATTCTTTTTTGGCTGAGTAATATTCCATTGTATTTATATACTGCATCTTCTTTATCCGTTCATCTACTGATGGGCACTTAAATTGCTTCCAAATCTTGGGTATTGTGAATAATACTAGAGTGAACATAGGGGTGCATATATATTTTATAATTAGTGTTTTTATTTTCTTTGGAAAGATACCCAGAAGTAGAATTGCTGGATAGTGTGGTAGTTCTATTTTTAATTTATTGAGGAATGTTCATATTGTTTTTCATAATGGCTGCACCAGTTTGAGGGTTTTTGCATCTACGTTCATCAGTGATATTGGCCTGTGATTTACTTTTTTTTTTTTTTTTTTTTTTTTTGCTGTGCGCGGTTCTCTCACTGTTGTGCCCTCTCCCGTTGTGGAGCACAGGTTCCGGACGCACAGGCTCAGCAGCCATGGCTCACAGGCCCAGCCACGCCGCGCCATGTGGGATCCTCCCGGACCAGGACGCAAACCCGTGTCCCCTGCATTGGCAGGCGGACTCTCAACCACTGCGCCACCAGGGAAGCCCTGATTTACTTTTTTGTGATGTCTTTGTCTGGTTTGAGTATCAGGGTGTTGCTGGCCTCATAAAAAGAGTTCAAAAGCATTGTTTCCTCTTCAATTTTCTGGAATAGTTTGAGGAGGGTAGTGTTAACTCCTTTCTAAATGTTGGTAGAATTCACCTGTGAAGCCATCTGGTTCTGGACCCTTTTTTGTTGGAGTTTGTTTTTTTCTTTTAATTACTGATTCAATTTCATTACTGGTTATTGGTCTGTTCATATTTTCTATTTCTTCCTAGCTCAGTCTTGAGAGATTGTACCTTTCTAAGAATTTGTCTATTTCTCCTAGATTGTCTGTTTTATGGACATGCATTCAATTGTAGTAATCTCTTATGATCCTTTGTATTTCTGTCCCGTTGGTTGTAACTTCTCCTTTTTCATTTCTAATTTTATTGATTTGAGCCCTCCCTTTTTTTTATTGATGAGTCTGGCTAAAGATTTATCCATTTCGTTTATCTTTTCAAAGAACCAGCTTTTAGTTTCATTGATCTTTTCTATTGTTTTTAATCTCTGTTTCATTTATTTCTGCTCATATCTTTATGATTTCTTTCCTTTTACTAACTTTGGGTTTTGCTTGTTTTTCTTTTTCTGTCTCCTTTAGGTATAAGGTTAGGTTGTTTATTTGATATTTTTCTTATTTTCTGAGGTAGGTTTGTATCACTATAAATTTCCCTCTTAAAACGCTTTTGCTACATCCCATAGATTTTGGATGGGTGTGTTTTCATTTGTCTCCAGGTATTTTTTATTTCTTCTCTGACTTCTTCAGTGATCCATGGTTGTTAGGTGTATACTGTTTAGTCTCCACGTATTTGTGTTTTTTGCAGAGGTTTTTTTTGTTTGTTTTTTTTTTGGTAGTTTATTTCTAGTCTCATAGCATTGTGGTTGGGAAAGATGCTTGATATGATTTCAGTTTTCTTAGATTTACTGAGACATTTTTTGTCTCAGTAACATGTGAACTATCCTGGAGAATGTTCCATGTGCACTTGAAAAGAATGTGTAATCTGCTGCTTTGGGATTGAAATGTTCTATATAGATCTATTAAGTTCATCTGGTTTAATGTGTCATTTAAGGCCAGTGTTTCCTTGATTTTTTGTCTGGATGATCTTTCACTGATGTAAGTGAACTGTTAGTCTCCTACTAATAATTTTGTCACTGTCAGTTTCTCCCTTTATGTCTGTTGATTTTTGCTTTATGTATTTAGGTACTCCTATGTTAGGTGCATATATATTTACAGTTGTTATATTTTCTTGGATTATTCCCTTGATCATCACGTAATGTCCTTTTTTCTGTCTTGTTACAGTGTTTAAGTTCTGTTTTGTCTGATATAAGTATTGTTACCTCAGCTTTCTTTTCATTTCCATTTGCATGGAATACTTTTTTCTATCCCCTCACTTTCAGTCTATATGTCTTTTGTAAGCAACATATATGTGGGTCTGGTTTTTGTATCTGTCAGCCATTCTATGTCTTTCAATTGGAGCATTTAATCCATTTATGTTTAAAGTAGTTATTGACAGATATGTACTTATTGCCATATTGTTAATTGTTTTGGTTGTTTTGTAGGTTTTTTTTAATTCCTTTCTTCATTTGCTTTCTTCCCTTGTTATTTAATAACTATCTTTAGTGTTATGTTTGGATTCCTTTCTCTTTCTGTGTGTGTGTATCTATTATAGATTTTTGGTTTGTGATTACCATGGAGTTTATGTATAGCAATCTGTATATTATACATGATTATTTTAAGTTGCTGATCTCTTAAGTTCAGACACATTTTAACAACCCTGCATTTTACTTCCTCTTCCAGCACTTACCATTTTGACATCATATTTTACATCTCTTTGTTTTGTGTATCCCTTAACTTTTTGTAGATATAGATTGATTTTACTGCTTTTGTCTTTTAGCCTTCCTACTAGCTTTATATGTGGTTTGATTTACTACATTTACCAATGAGATTTTTCCTTTTGTAATTTTCATATTTCTAGTTTCTAGTTGTGGCCTTTATTTTTTTTCCCCTCTTAGAGAAGTCCCTTTAACATTTTTTGTAAAGCTGGTTCGGTGCTGCTGAACTCTTTTAGCTTTTGCTTTTCTGTAAAACTTTTTCTCCCATGAAATCTGAATGAAAGCCTTGCCAGGTAGGGTATTCTTGGTTGTTGATTTTTGTCTTTCATCACTTTAAATATATCTTGCCCCCCCTCCCTTCTGGCCTGCAGAGTTTCTGCTGAAAAGTCAGCTGACAGCCTTATGGGAATAGATAAATTGTTGCTTTTCCCCTTCTGCTTTTAATATTCTCTCTTTATTGTTATCTTTTGCCATTTTAATTACAGTGTGTCTTGGTGTGGTCCTCTTTGGGTTAATCCTGTTTGGGAATGTCTGTGCTTCCTAGCCCTGGATGTCTGTTTCTTTTCCCAAGTTAAGGAAGTTTTCAGCTATTATGTCTTCAAATATATTCCCTGCCCCTTGCTCTCTCTCTTCTCCTTCTAGGAGCCCTTTAATGTGAATGCTAGTATGCTTGATGTTGTCCCAGAAGTCTCTTAAGCTGTCCTCATTTCTTTTTATTCTTTTTCCTTTTTTTCTGTTCAGCTTCAGTGATTTCCACTGATCTGTCTTCCGGCTCACTGATCCATTCCTTTGTATAATTTAATCTACTATTGATTCCTTCTAATTTTTTTTATCTTAGTTACTATATTCTTCATCTCTGTTTGGTCCTTCTTTATATTTTCTAACTCTTTGCTAAAGACTTCTAACTTCTCACTCTGTTCATCCAGGCTTTCTTTACTTCTTTGAACATCTTTATTATTATTACCTTTAACCTCTCTATCAGGTAGATTGCTTATATCCTCTTCACTTAGTTCTTCTGGGTTTTTTTCTTGTTCCTTCCTTTGGAACATATTCCTCTGTCACCTCATTTTGCGTAATTTGCTGTTTTTATTTCTTTGTATTTTGTAGGCTGGTTATGTTTCCAGACTTCGGAGAAGTGGCCTTTTGTAGGATACATGCTATGCATCCCAGCAGCACACTTCCTTCTGGTCATCAGAGCTATATGCTCTAGGGTTTCCCCATATGCGGGCTATATGGGTCCTTTTGTTGTGGCAGGCTGACTACTATGGGCAGTCTGGTAGGTGTGGCTGGCCTCGAGTTCAGTTGGTCACCAGACCTTGCCTTGTGCGGAGACTGCCGGTCGGTGGTGGGCAGGGTCGGGTTACGAGGGTAGCTGGCTGCAGGGCCCCAGAGGATCCTGGGGCTACTGCTGGCCCACTGATGAGTGGGGTTGGATCCCAGGGCAGCTGGATGAGAGATATGAGGTATCTTAGAGCTGGTTTTGGCCTGCTGGTGGGCAGGGCTGGGGCCCAGAGGGTCCCTGAGCTAGTGCCAGCTGCTGATGTGTGGATCTAGGTCCCAGGGTCTCTGGCTGCAGGGCCCTGGGGGTCCCAGGGCTGGTGTTGACCTGCTGGTTGGTGGAGCTGGATTCCAAAGTGGCTGACTCTGGGATCTGGGGTGTCCCAAAGCTGGTGTCAGCTTGCTGGTGGGCAGGGCTGGAACCTAGGCAGTCCCAGGGCAGTTGCTGGCCTGCTGGTGGGTGGGCTGGGTCCTGACACAGCAGGCTTTGGGACTGCATTAGTCCTGGAATTGGTGTGTGCCTGTTGGTGAGTGTGTCCTGGGCCCAGCATATCCCCGTGTGGCACCTGCCCACTGGTAGATGAGGCTGGTCCTGGGGATAGTGCTAGCCCACTGGTAGATGGAGCTGGGTCCCAGGGTCTCTGGCTGCAGGGCCCTGGGAGTCACGGGGCTAGTGCCAGTATACATATGCAGGGCCAGGTCCTCAACCCTTGGTTGACAGGGCCCGATCCCATGGTGGCTGTGGACTCAAGGGGTCTTAAGCAGCTGGCCTGCTCATGGGTGGGGCTGTGTCCCCATCCAACTAGATGTTTGGCTTGAGACATCCCAGTATTGGTGCTGATAGGCTGGTGGGCGGGGCCAGGTCCCCAGGGCTAATTACCTAGTGGAAGGGTTCGAGAATGGTGCTTGTTAGCACCAGTGTCCACATGGTAGAAGAAACTGCTCCAAATGGCTGCCACCAGTGTCTGTGTCCTCAGGGTAAGCTCCAGTTGCCTTCTGCGTCTCCAGGAGGCTCTTCAAGATCAGGAGGTGGATCTGACCCAGGCTCCTCTCAAATTACTGCGTCTGCCCTGGGTCTTGGAACACATGAAGTTTTATGTGTGCCCTTTAAGAATGGGGTCTCTGTTTCCCACAGCTCTCTGGCTCTCCCCCGAAATAAGCCCCACTAGCCTTCAAAGCCAAACATTCTGGGGACTCATCTTCTCGGTGATCCTGATGTGGAGCTTGGACCCCTCACTGCTCGGGCAGAGCCTCTGCAATTGTAATTATTCTCCTGTTTGTGAGTCACCCACCTGGGGCATATGGGTCTTGACTATACCGTGTCTCTGCCTCTCCTACCATTGTGGTTCTTTCTTTATATCTTTAGTTGTAGAAGATCCTTTCCGCAAGTGTTCCAGTCTTTCTCATTAATAGTTGCTCTGTACATAGTTGTGATTTTGGTGTGCTCATGGGAAGAGGTAACCTCAGAATCTTCCTGCTTTACCATCTTGACCACTGCCCTCTTTATATATCTCTTTGCTTCTTTTTACTCCTTTCCCGACTTATATTGGATTAACCATGCTTTCTTCTGTCTTTTTACCTTGATTATTTTTAAGAGCTACACCCACATACCCAAGATGTCAACATAATTCTACTATCTGAAGATTAAGCCTTTCATAAATTCAGGAAAATTCTTGGATTATCTCTGATAGCCTCACCAACTACTTCATTGAGAAATTGAAACCCTCAGGTCCTAGACAGCAATCTGGAAATTAACACATACAACTTCCAAGAAATAGCACAGGGACCTTTTTGAGGGTGAAGGAGCTGAGTGGGTAGGGATTCAGGTCTGTGGCTACCCCCAGTCTTGTCCACTCAAATTAGCTCTTTAGGGCTTCCGTGGTGGCACGGTGGTTGAGAGTCTGCCTGCCGATGCAGGGGACGCGGGTTCATGCCCCGGTCTGGGAAGATCCCACATGCCGTGGAGCGGCTGGGCTCATAAGCCATGGCCACTGAGCCTGCGCGACCAGAGCCTGTGCTCCACAACGGGAGAGGCCACAACGGGAGAGGCCCGCGTACCGAAAAAAAAAAAAAAATTAGCTCTTTATTTCCCAGTTGGGTTCTATATAGCATTTAAATTTTCGAAGGCAGGGTGGAGGAGTCTGTTACTTAAAAAAGAAATGAGAACCACCGCTCCTCTCTCTTCTCTTTGATTCACATAGTCTCCTTAAAGTTTGCTGTTTCCTAAGGGCTAAAGGCAATCCCATGATTCTTTTCTCTCCCTATTTCAGTGCCTCTCACAGCATAGAGGTGGAGTTGCAGAATTACACTGAAGCTGAACATCTCAAAGTTGAATCAACCTAATGGTCATCTCCTATAATTTTCCATTTTGTTACAGTATTCCTCATAGAGGGACAACCATCCTTTGTTTGAGCACCTCCAAGAACAAGGAGTTTTCTGTCTCACACAAGAGTAGCCCTTATCATTCAACAGCTCTAATCTTTAAAATACCTGCAGTTACATAGTTCCAAATTATACCTCTGTATGACCTCAGTCTTCTAAACATGTACAAAGCAAATCTGTATGGCAGTGCTTCCATTTATTAATAACTGAATATTTAAATTCCACTGTTAAAGAGTAAGTCTTGAGTGAAAATAAAAAAGAGTCTCAAGTCTAAAATTTGCGTTTAAGTTCTTCACTATTCTTTACATGGGTCCTTGTTTATCCATGTCCACTTTAAAAAGTAAGGCCAAAACTGGAATAATTTAGTTGTGGTGTGACCAAGAAAAGTAGAACTAACCTGGATACCACACTAGTATTGGAAAAACCTAAAATAATTCTTCTACCTTATTTTTAGCAACCCTGTCACACACTTAGGGTTCATTTATGGTTTGTGGTAAATAAACACTGTGATCTGCTTTTAAGCTATGTTCCTCTACCTTATCCTTAGCCAAGCTTTGCTTATTGTTTGTTTGTTCGTTGTCTAAATGTAAGATTTTATATTTATATCCATGTTCTATTTTATTCTACCAGTTTCAGTCCATCACCATAGAATCTTTTTTTAAAATTTTGATTCAGTTATCCAACATACTCAACAAAATTTTGTGTCATATTCATAGTTTATGAATAAGAAAGTTATAGTGCTTTCTGTTGGTAAGAATGTAAATTGATACAGCCACTATGGAGAGCAGTATGGAAGTTCCTTAAAAAACTAAAACTAGAACTACCATATGACCCAGCACTTCCACTACTGGGCATATACCCTGAGAAAACCAAAATTCAAAAAGTGTCATGTACCACAATGTTCATTGCAGCACTATTTACAATAGCCAGGACATGGAAGCAACCTAAGTGTCTATCGACAGATGAATGGGTAAAGAAGATGTGGCACATATATACAATGGAATATTAGCCATGAAAGGAAACGAACCTGAGTTATTTGTAGTGAGGTGGATGGACCTAGAGTCTGTCATACAGAGTGAAGTAAGTCAGAAAGAGAAAAACAAATACCATATGCTAACACATATATATGGAATCTAAAAAAAAAATGGTTCTGAAGAATCTAGGGGCAGGACAGGAATAAAGACACAGATGTAGAGAATGGACTTGAGGACACGGGGAGGGAGAAGGGTAAGCTGGGACGAAGTGAGAGAGTGGCATGGACATATATACACTACCAAATGTAAAATAGCTAGTGAGTGGGAAAGCCGCATAGCACAGGGAGATCAGCTCAGTGCTTTGTGACCACCTAGAGGGGTGGGATAGGGAAGGTGGGAGGGAGACACAAGAGGGAGGGGATATGGGGATGTATGTGTACATATAGTTGATTCACTTTGTTATACAGCAGAAACTAACACAACATTGTAAGGCGATTATACTCCAATAGAGATGTTGAAAAAATATAAAAAGTTATAGTGCTTTAATTCAACTAGCAGCCAAATCATGAAGTTACCAATCACTGCCATATCACACCTATATAACAGGTTAGTCAAATATAGTAGAAAATGATAAGAAATGTCCTCCATTAATTTTTGAAGAAGAGTAAATAACCAAGCTTTAAATTTAAACAAGACTCCATTACATCAGACACCCAGAGGACCTTGTCAGGTTTCCCTTAAATGACATAATTAAGTAGAAACCTTTAGCCAATGAGTTGAAGCTGCTGTGAGGAACAGGAAAAGGCATGAGCAGAAATTTTATTCCCAGGCCCTGGGCACATAACATCCTGGGGTCAAACAGCAGAGAATGCTGCCTTGACCTTTCTAATTCACTGAGGTTCCAGAAAAGAAGAAGACTGGGTTGAACTGATGGAGTTGGCACTGGGTGGGAGCAGAGGGAAGCAGAGACATAATAGAACGATTTTTAGCAGGCCAAAATTCCCACTGATTATCTACATAAAAAGTCATATATTACAAGACACCAGAGAGCTTCCCAGCAGTGAGGACTAGAGAGAATAAAAGAAAAAGAGCAAATTCCCCAACTCTAGTACTCGATTTTTGAAATACCTATTAGATGCAGAGCCCGGTTTAGTTTCTGACACTACTGTAGACACTGAAGATACATAAGCAAACAGAATAAAGCCCCGTCTTTATAGTACTTACATTCTAGGGAAGAAGGACAATAAATATATAACATAGCAGGCAGCAGAAGGTATATGTAGGCAAACAAAGGAGGCTAAGTGGGGAGAGAATAGCCAAGGTGTAGAGTAGAGATGGGGTGGTGTAATTTTTTATGGGACTGTCAGGAAGTCCCCTCTAATAAGGTGATTTTTGAGTCACTGAAGGAAGTGATGGTCTCTTACATCCTTGTAGCCCTGGATTTTAGGATTAGACAAAGGAAAAAATAGACAAGTTGGACTACATATATGAACGAGAAAAGGATAATGGAAACTTGATTGGGTGTACATCTACAAGTATTTTCTCCCTAAGTGGGTTTCTCTTTACATATGTGGTCAGAGGTACAGTATAGGGATGAGGGAAAGCATTTGACAAAGTTCAACATCTTTTCATGATAAAACTCTCAACAAATAAAGTATATAATAAATGTACCTGAACATAATAAAAGCTATATATGACAGGCCTACATCTCAATGTAGCTAACGTCATACTCAATGGTGAAAAGGTGACAGCTTTTTTCTAAGATCAGGAACAAGACAAGGATGCCCACTTTCACCATTTTTATTCAATAAAGTACTGGAAGTCCTCGCCAGAGCTATTAGGCAAGAAATAGAAATCAAAACCACAATGAGATATTACTTCACACCTGTTAGGATAACTATTATCAAAACGTCAAAAGATAACAAGTGTTGGTAAGGATATGGAGAAAATGGAACTCTTGTGCACTGTTGGTGTAAATGTAAATTGGTATAACCATTATGGAAAACAGTATAGAAGTTCCTTAAAAATTAAAAGTAGAACTGTATGATGAAGCATTTCCATTTCTGGGTATATATTCAAAGGAAATGAAATCACTATGTTAAAGAGGTATCTGCACCACTGCGTCCAAGATATGGAAACAACCTATGTGTCCATCAACAGATGAATGGATAAATAAAATGTGGTATATACATTATAGGGATGGTGGGGAAGAGAGAGAGACAGTATCTGTCTCCACTACTTACATTAGTTCATCTATGAGTTGACTCTAACCTAAGATCCTTTATCCTAAGATTATTCTTATTTTGACATTGGTCCAAATGAAAGTAAAAAGACTTCTCAAAACTGGCTATGAAAATTTGCAGAATTACAGGATAATAGGCAAAGAAAATTACACAAAAGCAGCCTACTCCACTCCAGCCCTGGTTCCAGTCCAGTAGCGAGGCCCACTACACAAATCAATCACTCAGAAACTCTGAGCAAGAGAGCAAAGCTGGAGGTTTCATACCTCCTGAGTATGAAACTCAAACTAGAGTAATAGCAAACTGTCTTTATTTCTTTTTAAATTTTTTCCCAAAATGAGTAAGTACCCAAAGAATAAAGTAAATTTGGTGTAGTGTGTGATGGTTTAGGCTCAGGAACAAAACTGTCTAGGTTTGAATCCTCTTGCATGACTTTATTAGCATGATCTTGAAAAATGTTCTTAAGTCTTAACGATTGTGAGTCCTTGCCTTTAAAATGATGGTAATTATTGTATCCACCTCACAAGGTTTTTGTGATGATCAAATGAGTTAACAATCAAAAAGTGCATAGAACAATGTCTAGCCCTTAGTGAGCGTTCAATAAAATTAGCTATTGTTATTAATTACAATAAAGCACCAGACACTGGAAAGGACTTTGAAACCCAGTCTTCAATTCAGATAATGTGGACTTTATGAATGAAGCTGTGGATAACCATGAATAAAGTGGACGGGGAGAGGATGACAAGAATAAATGAGAAAGCTCACTCTCTTCAGACTCTGACAGGGAATTGCCTGCATCAGAGCATCTGAAGGTTGCTCAAGACACCAGAATGCATGGTGATTTGAGAAAGGATATTGGATGTTACTGACTTGGTGGGGTCCAGAGGAGACCTCAACTTCAGAAAGATGAATGAGATGAATAGTGCTCTCTTCTACCAACCAGCGTGTAAGCAGGGTTCTTATAGCCCAAGTCAACTCTTCCTTGAGATATTTAGTTTTCTCTCTATGTTTGCCCATAATGGACAATTGGCAGAGGTTATCCTAGGGTTTGAGATGAAGCCATGACATAAATAAACTATGTAGTTTTCTCAGAATGTTTATAAATGTTACTCTTTACATTGAGAGACGTGTAGAGAATGGCTCTTGGGTTATTGAGGACAGTAAGGCTTCTCCATACCATTCCTGATACTTGTAAATCTTTGCATCTTCTAATGAAGGTGGCAGTGATATGTACCCAAGGCATGATGGAAGGGAGTCCTGGCCTGCAAGTTGGAAAGCCTGGATTCCAAATCTGACTACTAGTGTGGCTCTGATGTCACTTAACTTCTCTAGGTGTCAGTTTCCACACACGTCAAATATGGAGTAAGATTAGATACTTGCTAATGGTGCTTGCAGCAGTAATATTCTACTACTGTTTGTGTAGTATGCCCCAGTATCTGGGGTGTTCATTCATCATTAATTTATTCACATATTGATCTATTCCTTTATTTAATGTTTAATTTTTAAATATTTTGTTTAAGCTATGAAAATGTTTATTACATACAAAAATTTATGCATCTACCATTCAGACTTAACAGATGATAATGCCTTGATGTATTTGATTCAGACTTTTTCTTTAAGTGAAATGAAATTTTATAGATAATAAACTCCCATTTCTTCCTTCCCCAGAAATAACCACTGTCTTTAGATTAATATATATTTTCAATATATAGTATTGTTTTGAGATTTTTAAATGTACATAAATAGTATACTATAAATTTCCTTATTTTTGCTGAACTTTATATTTTCCAGATTTAGTTATGTTACCACCTATGGAATTATTCATTCACTTATTTTAACAGTGGCTTAGTATTCCATTATATAAATATACCACAGTTTAGCTGTTCCCTGTTGATGGTCTTTTAAATAGTTTCCAACATTTTGCTATTAAAATAACATTGCAACAACCAACCGTGTAGAAGTCTCCTTGAGCACGTATGTGTGAGAGTTTACCTAGAGTAATTACCTAGAAGTAAAATTACTTGGTGGCAGGGTATGTTTATTTTCAGCTTTTCTATAACGCAAAATTGCTCTCCAAAGCACTTGTAGATATTTATACTTTCACCAGTATTATGTGATGTCTTGTTTTCCCACATCCTTGCCAACATGTGTGTTGTAAGACTCTTAGATTTTTTTCAAATCTGATGGGTATGAAATAATATTTTCTTGATGTTTTCATGTATTTATTAGCTATTCAGTCATCTTCTTTGTAAATTTTCTGTTTGTATCCTTTGCTTATATTTTTTGTTCTTGTTACTGATTTGAAGGATCAATATTTATATGTCAATTTTATATAATATATATATAATACCAATTTTTGTATTCTGAATACTAGTTCTTTTTTTGGTTTTAAGAATAAGAAATATCTTCTCCTAATTTGTGGCTTGTCCTTTAATTGTTATGTTTGTTTTTTCACCCCAAAGTTTTTAACTTTATTATAGCTAAATTTATCAATTTTTCCCTCTATGGTTTGTACTTCCTGTGACTTGTACAAGAAGTCCTTCCTTTCTCCAAAGTTATATGATATTTTTTATACTCTTCTAAAAGTTTTACAGCATTACTTTGTTTCAACACCTAGGTTTTTAATCCATATTGGATTTATTTTTGCATAGGAAACTAACTTTTAATTATTTTATTCTATAGAAATAGCTAATTGTCCTGGCATTATTTGTTAAATAGCTTATTCTTTCTCCATTGACAGGTATTGCCACCACTGTCATTCTCAAAGTTTCTATATAGATGTGGGTCTATTTCATTGGTGTGCTGAGCTAACTCTGTTTTAATTACTGTAGTTTTAGAGCAATTCTTGACAGCTAGTACAATACGAATTGTTTTTATTCTTTTTCTTCAAAATTGTCTTGGCTATTCATATGAGCTATACAATCAGCTTGTCAATTTCCACAAAAAATATCAAGATAGTGTTTGGAATTGTGTTGAATTTGTAGGTAGACTTGAATAAAATTATTATCCTAATGATATTAAAACTTCCCTACTATGTGTCTAGCATATCTCTTTATTTAGAGCTTTATCCTTGTTTTTAAAACGTTATACAACTTTCCCTAAAGTTTTGTCCACCTTTTGTGTTATATTCTGTTTACCTAAGAATTTTTGTTGCTGTTGTACATAGGATCTTTTACTAAAATTACACTTCCTAATTTTTTTTTCTAAAATTAAACTGTCCAATTTGCTGCTGTTGGAGTAGAGGAATATTACTGATTTTTTGTATATAAATTCTTAACTTGCAAATTTGTTGTTCTCTATCCATGCTAACATTTTTGTCTATAGAATCTTTTGAACTTTCTACTTAGAAAATAATACCATGTGTCAATAATGAAAGTTTTTTCCCTTCCCATATCTTGTACTTCTCATTTCTTCTACTTGTCTTTTATGCTGGCTGGGCTCTCTCATACAATGATGAGTAGACAGGGTGAGCAGGAGATGCTTGTCATTTTCCTGGTTCCAGTGGACCCTCTTTTATTGTTCCATCCTTAAGTATGTGATTTACTGTAGGTTTTTTGCCTGGGAGTCTTTTAAAACATTCTAAGCCTACGATGGTCCCTTCTGCTCTTTCTCAACAGTTGTTCACGGTAGAGGGTGAGTTCTTTAGGCATACATTTGACTTTTCA
This sequence comes from Phocoena phocoena, assembly GCF_963924675.1. Taxonomy (NCBI): domain Eukaryota; kingdom Metazoa; phylum Chordata; class Mammalia; order Artiodactyla; family Phocoenidae; genus Phocoena; species Phocoena phocoena. The sequence continues at coordinate 82,121,545 of NC_089220.1, read as the reverse complement.
AGTTATGGAGTTATTTATCAGCTAAGCAGTTGTTGATTTGGTTCTTATATTTGTGACTTGGGGTGATAAATATCAGGACAGTTGGGACCCACACTATGATATTCCTTGCCACAGAGGAGATATTTTTCTGAATGATGTAACTATGAAAGAACGTAGATCACAAGCAACGGCAATCTGTTTTGTCCCCAAGTTCTAAGTACACCTCTAGATGGAAGATGAGGGTGACTGTTTTTGTGGAGGGCTTAGCCTGGTAGACAACTGGCCACCTTGGGTCCATCCAGGCCACCAGGCTTCAGTTATTTTATTTTATTTTATTTTTATTTATTTATTTATTTGTTTGTTTTTTTGTGGTACACGGGCCTCTCACTGTTGTGGCCTCTCCCATGGGGAGCACAGGCTCCGGACACGCAGGCTCAGCGGCATGGCTCACGGGCCTAGCTGCTCCATGGCATGTGGGATCTTCCCGGACCGGGGCATGAACCCGTGTCCCCTGCATCAGCAGGTGGACTCTCACCACTGCGCCACTCTCAACCACTGCGCCCTGTGTACCCAGTTTTTATCACTGTGCCTGGCACTTAATATTCAAGAATGAATGGATACAATGGTACCCGAAGGAGTCTTGTTTGGGTATTCAAATTAATGAAAATACCTTGGGGAGGTGACATTTTGTGTCTCTTATGAGCACCTGAATGAAGGGCTCAGGACTACATCATAGGATAGATGCCCCCCAACCCCACCCCCGCCTCCCCAAGGAGAAAGAGTGTGAGAACTACGTGAGCAAGTCCTTTCAAAAGCTGTTGTGTAAAGAAACAAAGACAAAGTCTGTGTGCTTCACAGTTTTTGGCCAGTCCTGGCTTTGAGCCTGTCTCCTTCATGATGCTATAAAAAGAAGTCTCAGCAATCCTACTACTGGGCATATACCCTGAGAAAACCATAATTCAAAAAGAGTCATGTACCACAATGTTCACTGCAGTTTTATTTACAATAGCCAGGACATGGAAGCAACCTAAGTGTCCATCAACAGATGAATGGATAAAGAAGATGTGGCACATATATACAATGGAATATTACTCGGCCATAAAAAGAAACAGAATTGAGTTATTTGTAGTGAGGTGGATGGACCTAGAGTCTGTCATACAGAGTCTGTCATACAGAGTGAAATCAGTCATATATATGCTAACACATATATATGGAATCTAAAAAAAAAAAATCTTTCTGAAGAAACTAGGGGCAGGACAGGAATAAAGACGCAGGCATAGGGAATGGACTTGAGGACATGGGAAGGGTTAAGGGTAAGCTGGGACGAAGTGAGAGAGTGGCATGGGCATATATACACTACCAAATGTAAAATAGATAGCTAGTGGGAAGCAGCCGCATAGCACAGGGAGATCAGCTCGGTGCCTTGTGTCCACTTAGAGGGGTGGGATAGGGAGGGTGAGAGGGAGACACAAGAGGGAGGAGATATGGGGACATATGTATATGTATAGCTGATTCACTTTGTTATAAAGCAGAAACTAACACACCATTGTAAAGCAATTATACTCCAATACAGATGTTAAAAAAAAAAAAGTCCCATAGTAAACATGATTCAAATGGACTTTTGAGATCTTAAAGCAAGCTCTGCAAGTCTTAAGGGCCCCCAGCTCTCCACCCTACAGTCATTCCCTCTTGCAATGAGAACATCTGTTGGGAAGGACGTGCTCTTTTCTGGACTGTATGCAATTCTTACTCATAGATCTAAAGCGGGATGTGGCCTTAGACTCTCTAGTTCCCATCTCTTATCCTAAGACTGAGAAAATTGGCTCCGGCAGATGGAGCAATTGGCCAGGCCCACAGAGCTAGTTCGTATCAGAAGCCAGTTCAGGCAAAGAAGAACTTTCTCTAGGGCTCCTCCTGTCTGCAAATATCATGTTTAAATCTAAGTTGCATCTTTCATGAGCATCCTGATTTCAACCCTTCTCCTGCTTTCCAAGACCTACATGGAACTAGGCTTTGCCAGTTGGCAAAGTCTTGCCTTGATCAGCAGAACTCTGATTGCGCAAAGTGAGAACTCAGGGGCTCAGTGGTGGCGGAAAACGCTGCAGACCAATTTCCAAGTAATATTAGAAGGACTGAATGGCTTTGGTTCCCCACTGACTCTCCTGAAGGGAGATTGCTTGTTCTATACAACAATAAAAAGAAGAGTGAAGGGTACCCTCAGAACAATTCGGGGATATGGAAGGGAAATGTAATTTCCCAGAGGGTAGGAGAGAGAGGATTGTGTTTCCATACTGCACATATTAAACTGACAACAATTTGCCTTGTGGCCCTTGAGGAGAAGGCAAACCCTTTCCTTTGGGGTGTAGCCCCAGCATAAAAACTGACAGGAACAGATGTTCCATCCGTGAATTCTGAACTTTGGCGGTTAATAAAGGGTCCTGAGACGTGGCATAAGTGAAGGCAGATCATCTTGGCTGCCCATCCTGTCACACGGATGGAAAAATGTGCCGGGTGGAAGGAAACAGCCCTCAGAACGCTGGGCTGGCTCCAGAGGGTGGGCTCCGGGGGATGCTAGAGGAAGCTGGCCTTTCCTCCCATCTCACTCAGACCTGTCTTTATTAACCTTAGGGAGTGAGAAGGGGCTTGAAAATGAAATTCACAGACGATTCCGAATGGAGAAATGTAATAAACACCAGCATAAGCAAAGGAATAACCTAAAGGAATTAGGAAAATGGGAAAGGCAGGGACAGGACTACAAATCATCATGGAAAAATGCAAATGGATATGTCTGAGGCCAAATAATCCACAAACCAGATATTCATTGGGCAGGAAAGGACAGAAGAGCTGGCTGTAAAATGGTTGCTTCTGACAGTTGCAGAGACCAAGGTGGAGTGGGCTTGGAAGATGGGTGATCCTTCTGGGAGGCCTACATAGAGGTGGGAGTTGACCTCATTCTAGGGCTCCCCCGTCTTTCTCCTTACCTGACACGTTCTCAGCCCATTCTCGTGTCCGTTGGGGTTGGCTGAGGTAAAGTGCATTGTGAGATAGGGATCTGGAGGAAGCAAGTAACATTCCAGCCATCAGGCATCTGCTATGGAGTGAGCTACCCAAACTGTATTCTTTTTGCACTTTTATTTTTATTATATGCCTTCTTTTAATTTATTTTATTTCAACAAAATAGATTTCATCTATCAAAAAAAATCCAGACAATTCTTTAGAAGAAAATAAGAGAGTGAATAAATATTTCTGTCAAATAACATGTTCCATTTATGTCATCGAGAATAACAAATTTGGGGTAATTTTGTCCTTGTTAGTTTGATTTGAGAAATTTGTTACCAAAATTCTTCCTTTTAACCTCACTTGTAAAACTTCAACAATTACAAACTGATGACGACCAGAGATTCTCACACTTTCCAAAACAGGCAGCATGTTTATAACTTTGGAAATTGCTGTTTGGAAAGTCCGGCCTGAGACCCCACTGAAGTGCTCTGTGTTGACGAGGCCTTCAGCAGGAGGAATTCTGAAGAAAACTGGAGCCTTCCCCTCCTTTCCTATTATAGTGCAGTCAGAGAACTACTTTCCCTGAAAGTTCATCGTCTTGTTTGGAACAGCCCTTCAGTTTGAAAAGCTGAGCCAGAAATCAAGGTCTTATGACTGCTGACCAGAATCACCAAAGAAAGTATGAGAATAGCTTTGCAGATTCCTGGGAATATCTTTTATCCTCTGTATGGATTATCCAGGAGAATTATTCTAAAAATATAGGCTGAAATGGCATAATTGCAGAACATGTTTTTTGTTGCATTAGGAAACCACTTGAGTTTTGGGATTTTTTTTCTTCAGATCTCTTTCCATCTTCCTTTAATCACAGTAATTTTCAGCAGGACAGCAGATCAGAATCACCTGAGGAGCTTGTTAATGATGCGGGGCTTGGTGTCCCCTAGGATGGGACTGTGGGGAGTGGGGTGGGGCCTGTTGGCCCAGGTGAGGTAGTGTGGAGGGGAGGGAGGGAGGGAGGAGGGGAGGGAGGAGGGGAGGGAGGGGAAGGAAGGGGAGGGAGGGAAGGGGAGAGGAGGGGAGGGAGAGGAGGGGAGGGGAGGGGAAGGAGGTGGAGGAAGGGGAGGGGAAGGAAGGGGAGGGAGGGGAGGGAGGGGAGGGGAGCCAGAGTTGCTGTGTATAGTTGAAACTTACCAAAGCTCTGACCACCCCGTGGATGACCTGACCTGAGCTTAGCTCTAATTACCTACTGATGAAGGAGCTTGAATGGAGAGGGAGATGCTGTTTCAGGGGGCCTGGCTTTAAGACTCACTTGTAAGTCTGAACCCTTGGTTTAGTGTTAGAGGAGGAGACCTGGGCCCTCAGGACTGGAGTCAGTTGGGGTGAGTCTGGAGGAGGAAGAGGTGGTGACGGTTTATCTCTAGGAAGCCAAAACCTGTTGTCGGTTCCAAGGGGCCGGCAGCAAGAGGCAGAGCCAGCAGGATCTGGATAAGGCTAGACACTGCAGCACCTCCACAAAATGTTCTTAAGCCCTGTTTTAGAGCACACAGCAGTTCATGTGTGGTATCCATGAAATAACCCCTGTACTGTTCACACCCCAGGACCAGTCCGAGCAGAAATGTGCAGAACTGGGCTCCCGGGGCTCCTGGAATGGGTAACTGGCTAGGCAGAGCGTGGGAACCCGGAAGGTGCAGTGTGTCCATTCTGGGAGCCAGCCGTTGTTTGGACTGAGGTGCGGTCAGAAACAACATGACTGTGGATGGGAGCAGCCAGGAAAAGGTGGAAACTGGGACTGGGAGCGGCATGAACATGCACAAGGGCCTGGTTGAGTTCAGCCTCCAGCTGGAGGCTGCTCCATCTGCCATTTTTTTTCCTCAATGAGTTTACTTGTCGGTGTTTCTTCTCTTAAAATTAAAAGCACTCATTGCGGCTTTTGACGGATTTACATGCTTCTATTTTGTTAATCCAGAGAAGGGGTAACCGTGGGTGCTAGTCTCAAGTCTTGTCTTGTCTTGTTCTCAGTGTAACACCTATGGCTGCCCTTATATTGTATGCCCTGATATTGTATTTGTGTTTGTTTCTTTACTGTGTCCTCCCACCACTGGAAGGTTATCTCCCTGGAAGTGGAATCGTGACTCTTTTCCTCCGCTGAGTCCCTAGTGCATAGCACAGCACCTGACACATACTTGGCTCTTAATAATAAGTTAGATGAGTGCTTTGATGCTTCGTGTACTGGTACGTGCAGAATGTGAGCTGTTGTAGTGCAGCTTGAGTGAATGGTACTCTCCTCTGACCAAAGGTGACTTACAAAATGGAGAAAGCATATGAGGTGCTTTCTTAGGATTTTAAACTACTTTCTTCTCTTTGGCTCTGTGTGTATTAGTCAACAGTTTTTATAATGACCCAAGAGACCCTCTGCTGATGACCCATTTCCATAGACGACAGTGAGCTAGCGGATGTGTTTTCACTTGAGGCTCTGTGTGGAGTGAGGGCCTTGATGACACCCAGATGTGCACTTCCTCCACTGAGTGACTCTTCAGCTCTTGGAGTGGCAAAGGGCGTGATAGGTCTGAGGGCAGCTTCCCTCGGTTCAGTCCAAGCTCTGCTTCTTATGGTGCATCCACTTGACCAGCTCCCTCTGGTAACAGTTTCTCTGTGTCCAGTTCCCTCATCTGTAACACAGGATGATAAAACAACAATACCCACTTCTAAGATTGGTTATGGAGATTAAATGCCAATATGCGTAAAGTACCAGACCACAGAAAGCACTAAACATGCATTAACTCTCTTTATCATTATTAATATGTGATTATGGAAAATGTAGGCTGTCTAATGAAAGCCAGTCATTGCGAGACTTATGTATTGAAAAGAATTTCATGATGCCCTACACAGTCATTTATGCACATTTGTTCTGTAGCCTTTATGTCACCGAAAAGTGGTGAAACATGGTGAAACAGGAACAACTTTGGAGCCTCTGTAGCTAGGAAAGTGATTTAATGGCATTATCTTAAAAAGAACTCATGGTGTTTCTTTTTGCTTAGTAGAAAACCCTTTTTCAGCTAGTATCCTGTAGTAGACACACTTTAAGGAAGCTCCCAATGGCTCGTGCCCTTTTATGACTCCCTCCCCTTGAGTGTGGATGGGACCTGTGACTTGCTTGTAGCCAACAGAATATAGCAAAGGTGAAGGAGTTTTGCAATGTAATTAAAGACCCTAATCAGTCGACTTGCGTTAATTAAAAGGGAGAGCACCATGGTGGGCCTGACCTAATCAGGTGAAAGCCCTTACATGAGAGATGGGAGCCCTCCCTGAGGTGGGAGAAACTCTCTTCTGATGGCCTTGAAGAAGTGAGAGGCTGTGAGTCCTGTAACTGCAAGGAAATCAATTCTGCCATTCCTCATGCCAGCTGAGGGAGTGTGAATATGGATCTTTCCCAAGTTGAGCCTCTGTTGAGAACATTACACAGCCAACTGCAGTCCCGTGTGAGTCTGGGCAGAGGACACAGCTTAGCCATGCCCAGATTCCTGATCCTTGGAAACTGTAAGATAATAAATGTATATTATTTTAATCCTCAACATTCGTGGTAATTTGTTATGCACCGATAAAAACTAATACAGATCAAATTAGGAAATGGCTCTTTTCTCTCCCCAAAGTGACCTGCCATCCTTTTTATTACACAGATATAGAAATCAGAGCCAGGTGAGAGCACAGATATAGGAGAGAGTACTAAAAGATACAGCTGTATGGTCAAGCAAGACAAAACTATTTTTAAGTTAAAAAGCAGTGCAGGACATCAGCATGCTGAGGATTGTGTTGTAAGAAGAAACTGCTGTGGGAATCAGTTGATTAACTTGCAATTGAAAGTGAATTTTGAGACTATACATAGAACTCTTGCAACTCAATAATAGAAGAAAAATAACCCAATTTTTAAATGGGCCAAAAAATTTGAATAGACATCTCTCCAAAGAAGATATACAAATGGTCAATAAACATAGGAAAAAACACTCAATATTATCAGGCAAGTGCAAATCAAAACCACAGTGAAACACCACTCACACACACTAGGATGGCTATGATCAAAAAGACAGACAAATTAGAAGTATTAGTGAGACTATGGAGAAATAGGAACACTTATGCCCTGGTGGTGGGAATGTAAAATGTTGCAGTCACTTTGGAAAACAGTCCCCTAGAAAGTTAACACTGAGTTTACACTTAACCTAGCAATTCCACTCACAGGTATATACCCAAGAAAATTTAAAACATATATCCACAAAAAAAAAAAAAAAAAAGGAAAAACCTTATATAGCTTTTATAGCAGCATTATTCATAATAGCCAAAAAGTGGAAACAATCCAGATATCCATCAACTGATGAATGGATAAAAAAATGTGGGATATCCATACAGTAAAATATTATTCAGCCATAAAAAGGAATGAAGTACTGATTCATGCTGCAATATGGATGAACCTTGAAGACATTATCCTAAGTGAAAGGAGCCAAGTGTAAAAGGTTGCAAATTGTATCATTCCTTTTTTCTTTTTAACGTCTTTATTGGAGTATAATTGCTTTACAATGGTGTGTTAGTTTCTGCTGTATAACAAAGTGAATCAGCTATACATATACATATATCCCCATATCTCCTCCCTCTTGCGTCTTCTTCCCACCCTCCCTATCTCACCCCTCTAGGTGGACACAAAGTACCAAGCTGATCTCCCTGTGCTATGCAGCTGCTTCCCACTAGCTATATATTTTACATTTGGTAGTGTATATATGTCCATGCCACTCTCTCACTTTGTCCCAGCTTACCCTTCCCCCTCCCCATGTCCTCAAGTCCATTCTGTACGTCTGCATCTTTATTCTTTTCCTGCCCCTAGGTTCTTCAGCACCATTTTTTTCTTTTTTTAGATTCCATATATATGTGTTAGCATGCAGTATTTGTTTTTTTCTTTCTGACTTACTTCACTCTGTATGACAGACTCTAGGTCCATCCACCTCACTACCAATAACTCAATTTCATTTCTTTTTATGGCTAATATTCCATTATATATATGTGCCACATCTTCTTTATCCATTCATCTGTTGATGGACACTTAGGTTGATTCCATGTCCTGGCTATTGTAAATAAAGCTGCAATGAACATTGTGGTACATGACCCTTTTTGAATTATGGTTTTCTCAGGGTATATGCCCAGTAGTGGGATTGCTGGGTTGTATGGTAGTTCTATTTTTAGTTTTTTAAGGAACCTCCATACTGTTCTCCATGGTGGCTGTATCAATTTACATTCCCACCAGCAGTGCAAGAGGGTTTCCTTTTCTTCACACCCTCTCCAGCATTTATTGTTTGTAGATTTTTGATGATGGCCATTCTGACTGGTGTGAGGTGACACCTCATTATAGTTTTGATTTGCATTTCTCTAATGATTAATGATGTTGAGCATCCTTTCATGTGTTTGTTGGCAATCTGTATATCTTCTTTGGAGCAATGTCTAGGTCTTCTGCCCATTTTTATATTGGGTTGTTTGTATTTTTGATACTGAGCTGCATGAGCTGCTTGTAAATTTTGGAGATTAATCCTTTGTCAGTTTCTTCATTTGCAAATATTTTCTCCCATTCTGAGGGTTGTCTTTTCATCTTGTTTATGGTTTCCTTTGCTGTGCAAAAGCTTTTAAGTTTCATTGGGTCCTATTTGATCATTTCTGTTTTTATTTCCATTTCTCTAGGAGGTGGGGCAAAAAGGATCTTGCTTTGATTTATGTCATAGAGTGTTCTGCCTATGTTTTCCTCTAAGAGTTTGATAGTCTAGCCTTACATTTAGGTCTTTAATCCATTTTGAGTTTATTTTTGTGTTTGGTGTTAGGGAGTGTTCGAATTTCATTCTTTTACATGTAGCTGTCCAGTTTTCCCAGCACCACTTATTAAAGAGGGTGTCTTTTCTCCATTGTATATTCTTGCCTCCTTTATCAAAAATAAGGAGACCATATGTGCGTGGGTTTATCTCTGGGCTTTCTATCCTGTTCCGCTGGGGTTTATCTCTGGGCTTTCTATCCTGTTCCGTTGATCTATATTTCTGTTTTTGTGCCAGTACCATATTGTCTTGATTACTATAGCTTTGTAGTATAGTGTGAAATCTGGGAGCCTGATTCCTCCAGCTCCATTTTTCTTTCTCAAGATTGATTTGGCTATTCAGAGTCTTCTGTGTTGTGAAATTTTTTGTCCCAGTTCTGTGAAAAATGCCATTGGTAGTTTCATAGTATCATTCCTTTTCAATGAAATGTCCAGAACAGACAACTCCATAGAGATAGAAAGTGGATTTATGGTTTCCCATAGCTGAGGGAACAAAAGGATAGAGCCTGACTGCTGATGGATATGAAATTTCTTTGCGGGGTAATGAAAATTATTCTGTAATTAACAGTAATAGCTGTACAACTTCGTGAATCCACTAAAAACCATTGAATTGTACTATTAAAACAGATGTATTTCATAGCATGTGAATTATATCTTAATACACGGCTTCCCTGGTGACACAGTGGTTAAGAATCTGCCTGCCAGTGCAGGGGACCCGGGTTCAAGCCCTGGTCCAGGAAGATCCCACATGCCATGGAGCAGCTAAGCCCGTGTGCTACAGCTACTGAGCCCACGCACCACAATTACTGAAGCCCGTACGCCTGGAGCACGAGCTCCACAAGAGAAGCCACCACAATGAAAAGCCCACACACTGCAACAAAGAGTAGCCCCCGCTCACTGCAACTAGAGAAAGCCCATGCGCAGCAAGGAAGACTCAACACAGCCAAAGAAATTAAATAAATAAAATTATGTCTCAATGCAGAAAGTGAATTTTTTGTTAGTACAGTATAAGGGCCCCCAAACAAGGAAGTAATCAAGTCCACTGTGGATGGCTTTAAGTATGAACAGCAAGAGTCACCCAGAGGAAGATGAGCTGAGGCTACAAGAAGTTTAGATTGAAACAGGTTGGTGTTTCCTCGATTCCTCATCTTGATCCAAGATTTTCCCCCATACCTCCGTGGACTAAAACTAGACAGACCCCAAATCAGTGTCCAGACTGGTCACTACAGTAGTAGTCTATGATGGCCTCCATCCTTCCCCCCGCTCCGGAATATGCTTCTTTCTTCTCTTTACCAGTTTGCATCCATTACCATATCAGTCAATGGCAACATCTGTTTAGGCTTCAGATGTTCAGTGCACAAGCTCTGAATCACGATTTAAATACGTCTTGGGTTCCATAAGAAATCAAAAGAACTTTTCATGCTTAAGGGCTAGGCATGTTTCCTTTAGGTCTGAGCGAGTATTATTTTGGTTCTAGCTGATTTTTTCAATGAATCCTTCAAACTCCAAAAAACCTTAAATGTGTCTACATTGATTTGGGGAACCAACGTGTATCTAAAAATTAAACACAAAGAAATTTGGATATTAGGCCATAAAAAATGAGTCATACATGGCCCATCCTCTCTACCTCTCTGTAAGCTTTTGGGTTAGTTAGGGGGTTAACTCACAGATAATAATTACACGAGGCAGCGTGTCACACACAGTGCTAAAGTCATTACTTAATGTCACTCGGCGAGCTATAGTGGCTAAAGGGCAGGAGACTTTCAACTAGACTGCGGTGATCAGGGAAGCTGCTCTGAGGAAGAGATATTTAAGATGAATCTTGAAAGCTGTATTTGATTTAGATAACCAGGGAGAACGGAAAGGGAACTCCAGGCCAAGGGGAATGGCAGGCAGAAAGCTGTGAGGGCAGAAGGCTGACAGCATGTCCTGGGAAACGTGATTTGAGCACCTTGCCAAGGAAGATTTACTTGGGGAAGTAACGAGACAGGCAGAGGTTTGGAAAGGGATGAGAGGTGGGGGGACGCCCTTATTTTTCAGAAAGAGGCACAGTGAGGGCCATGTTCTGTAACTTCTTTTGTAGTTTGGGGCTAGATTGGACACGCCCTAGCAGGTTCACCCCTTCGTTTTGCTCTTCTCTCTGACCGCATGGAGGAAAAATGAACCTAAGGTTTCCAGAACCTGGGAATTAACTATATTTCACCCAAGAAGACTTCCCTGCATCTATGTGGAAGAGAAAACCTCAGGCAGCACAAACAGAGCCCTGTCTAACGCTCATGGTGATGAATATTGAAAGCTTTCTTTGGAAAGGTCTTAGACTGTGGTGGTATTTGAGTCCAGTATTGATTCTCTGATGCAGTTGTCCTCACCCAGGACACTCTTGATTACCAGCTCTGTCCACAGTGATGCCGTGCGTACGTGTTGGCGTGGAAATCTATCTAGAGCAGGTTTTCCTCACTGCTGGCTTACAATTGGCTGCCAGTCAAATTCACAATCCAACTCATGCACAAGCAGCTTTACAAATCTCAGACAGAACACCTTTGTACTGACTGCATCACCTCGAAAGAGAATGTACCTTTTATGGTCTTTCTTGGCTTAAGTTCTTGGCAGTTTAAGGCCTTTTTCTTTGCAGACATGTGATGTGGCTGTGACCATTAGGGGAACTCTGCTTTTCCATTCTGATGCGTGAAGGGTGCCATGGAATACTGGGGGAATTGAGTATGAATGTGTGATCATTTCCTTCAACCTGTTGTTTATTAAAGAAACTCACGTATCCGTTAGAACAGGAAAATTCTTCGTTTACAAAATTGCCCCTGGAAAATGGATGCTTTAAGCAAAGGATGAGGAAATGAGCTGTTTTCTCCTAATTTCTATCCTTGATGGCTTTATGGTGGTGGCAGTGGTGGGCAAAAGGCCACATGAGTTACTCTCTCCACATGGAAAGTTCTCTCTGAGCCATGGAGATCCCTGGGTGGCGTCTCTGGACAGAGTAGCTGGGTTTCTATCCAAACAAAACTCGGAGCTCCAGGTGGGCCAGTCTCCTCCTTGCCACCTCGCATGCCACAAATACTTCCTTCTCTACACCTGTACACATATTTTTCCTCTGTTGGAAGCGCCTCCCTCGGCCACATTTCAGCTGTCTTTCATGCTCCAGACCCCATGTCATCCCCTTTGGGAAGCAGTCACTGGTTATTTTAGCCCAAAAGAATCACCTCTTGTCTGACTCCTGTTGCCTTGTGTGGCCCTCCCCCGAGATGCTTTCACGTTTGTAGTTGTTTCCTAGACCAGATAGTCAACTCCTTGGGCACAGGATCCTTAGTGGATTGAATTACAACGATTAGAAGGAAAGTGAAAAATTGGGACTTTGTCAGAGCACAGTGATAGCATTTACACGTTTATTTTGCTTCTAGGAGGAAATCTAAGTCTTGTTGGCTTTGCAGAAACAATTACCATTAGGAAAACATCATCAAATGGCAGTCAAAAGCGGGTGGCCTTACAGCATCACATCCTGGTTTTGGAAGCGGGTTCTTTGTCCTTCCCAAACATCTCTCTTAGAAAAGCCAAAAATGGAAGTGCTGGAGCCAAGGTTGGGGCTGATGTAGCTAATCCTTGTCGACTGAAAACAGAAAAAAATGCACAACCTAAAAGTTGAGAGTGATGTTTTATTCGGCAGACAAAACTGAGGACTTAAGCCTCTCGGCTAGCCGTGAGGGACGGCTCCCAAGAGGTGAGGGAGGAACCAGGATATAGAGGAGTTTTTGCAACGAAGACCAGGTAGTTGGAAAGATTACTGTTAATTAAAGAAAACCAGACATCTCAAGTTGAGGAATTCAGCACTTTTCTATGTATGGAACACGCAAGAGTGTGGGTTTACTGAAATCATTCCTTGGATGTGCACCTCAGCTCTCTGGGGCCAGTGTCCGGTTCTTTCCCATCCTGAGTGCCCTCAGGGGGCACCGTTGGAGGTTGTTGCAGTGGCTGAGGGCTTGGCAGCAGGCAGCCCCTTTGTCTCCATCCTGAGTTCCCTCAGGACTCACCACGGGAGGGTGGGTTAATGGCTACAACATCCTTTGTTTACTGATATGGCAGGCGACACTTTTCATTCACATCCTGAAGCCACGGTATCCAGGGCGGTGGTCCCCAACCTTTTTTGGCAGCAGGGGCTGGTTTCGCAGAAGACAGTTTTTCCACGGATGGGGATGAGGGGGCCGGGGGAGGACGGTTCAGGCAGTAACGGGAGCAGTGGGGAGCGGCGGCAGATGACGCTTCACTCGCTCGCCCGCCACTCACATTCTCCTGTGCAGCCTGGTTTCTAACAGGCCCCGGACCAGCACTGGTCTGCGGCCTGGCGGTTGGGGACCCCTGATCTAGAGGGAGGGATGGACAAGAGAAGCAGTACTGTCCGGGCTCTGGAGCCTGTGCCCATCGGTGTGGCATCAGAGGAACCTTCTATCCTGCTTTGTGGGGATTTTATACTTTTAACTTCAGTTATTAAGACAATTTCTCCATTTTTTTGTTGTTGTTGTTACAGATTCTATTTTAACAGTTGATCTTTCACCTGTAAGATCTACATTATGATTGCTTCTGGGAGCTTTTTAGAGGTTTCAAATTTAACAAAATGAATCATTATAACATAATGAAATAGTAAATAAGGCGTTGAAAATGTAAATCAATGCTAATTTTAGTTTTAAGGGGCAAGGACCTGGGATATCTCGCTCATGATCATTTCCCCACTATCTAATAACGGATCTGGCGCATGAGTGAATAATATGTTAAGTGACTCAAAAATGACCGAACGATGTGACCTACAAGAAAGGCATATGCTGATGCTACTGAAAGTTAAGGCAAGTGGTGGCCCCCAAAAGGGTTTCTGTGTACGCATATATATGCTCGATGGAGGCTTACATAAGAGTGACCTTGCTGATCTGTCCCAAAAGGAAAGCACAGATGGCCATTTCTGGGCTTTCCTTTGGAGGAATTTAGGTCTGGCATTGGCTAGGAAATTCAATTAAGTCTCTGTTCAGAACATCAACTGTTCAACCACTGTTCTGTGTCTTGGCCCAGGAGACCTTGGGAATTCCAGTGAGCCCCATAAGGCCTTTACCTTTCAACTTCAAAGAGAACTAAGAAAATGGTTGTTGATCTTGTAGTCACATAGCCTATATCCACAAATATTAAAAAGCTGGCTTTCAGAGTGAGCCGAAGACACGTGATAGCTGCCTATATATCTCTGGCTTGATTGAGAGTTAGGCCTTCTCTGCTGTAGCCTAGAACTTTTATAGTTGGTGTGTTTGTGCCTTACAGGGAATTTAAGGCTCAAAAATTTCCAAGGATTTTCTGCGACTCACTTTTACACAAATGTCTTTGTCGCTCACAGAATGCATGGATCCCTGAAACTGGCTAGTGATCTCGGCATCCAGGTCTCTCAGGAAATTCCAGGTTACCCACAAGCATTTCAAGAGTCCTGGAAATTCTCTCATGGACTAACCCAAACACACAGGGGCAAGGTTTTAACAGCGACAGATGGGCCCAGGATGCATGTTGGCATCCACTCCGTTGGGCCCCTGTGTGTCCTGGGAGTCCAGGAGGGGGCCCCTTGGGGAATTCGGGGGCCTCTCTTCCTCTCTGAGGAAGAGCCGTGTTTGCTTGGCACTCTCCCATCCTCCCAGCACCTCCAGACAATGTTCGTAATCCCTGCTTCAGAGCACACAGCAGGCAGAAAGAGGCAACAGGAATCCCTTGGCTCTTCTGGCCACCAGCCCTGTGCTCCCTGCCCCCATCCTGAATGCATACCCCGGAGGAGGGTGTCTAGAGGGGAGGAGAGAGAAGGACAAGCCTCACTCACTGTTGGCTTCACCTCTAACCACAAGAAACTTTTCACCATTTCCATTATTCCTGGCAGAGAGCCACACTGTAGGAAGACAGACTCTCTGTTGAGAGAAGAGGAAAGGTAGGGTCTGGTGAGGGTGTAAGTGAGGCAGGGAGGGAAGGAAGGAGAGCAGGAAAGCAAAAAGAGAGAAACAGAGACAGGTAGAGAGAGAAGCAGTAAGTGCTGGCCCTCAATGGGCAGGGCCAAAATGTCCGGGCAGATCTCTGAAGAGCAAAGTGTGTGTAATGAAGTTAATTTGTACAGATAATTATGAATCACGTTCAGTGTATACATCTTGATGTAACTACACTATGGTAGAAATTCCCTTTCATTCTCTGTCACTCAGAGAAACTTGAATATTCATGAGGGAAGGGATGTGGACCTCAGGGTTGCTTGATTCATTATTAAATAAAATCTGGATTTTTTTTTCCCCAAATAGGTCCATGATGCATTTCCCACCTCCCACCCCTAAAAATAATAAATTAAAAAGGACACATGTGAACACACTGCTTATAGGTACCCAGGTTGACTGTGGTTATATTCCTTTCTGATTCACTTCTGCAACTTTGTGGCTTTCTCTTCTGTGCCAGAACACGTTGCAATGCAAAAGGTGAGGATGAGTGATTTTAGGGGTAACTTGCAATCCCCTCTGATTTTATTTTCTGAGAATTGTCGCTCACATACTTGGGTGCTAATATTATTAATGGTTGAAAATTATTCACAAGGCACTTCAGAAAAGATTGAGACGTGCTGCTATGACTTAAGATCCACAGTTCCCAGAGCTGACCTTGCCAGCTGTTCCAGGAGCAGAGATTATTATTGTCTAGACATGGGGGACACAGTAAGACACTTTTGCCCATTCCCAACAGGAGCTACAACATAAAATAATGACATTCTGAGTGTTAAAAATAAAATCGTAATGGGTCAGAGCAGATAGAAGTAAAATTCTGAGAGTCTCTGTGTCCTGGGAAAGAAAAGTGAGAGGAAGCCTGGAGAGAGATACAGTTAAAGAGACTGAAGAGGAGGTGCCGGGGTACGTAGCATTTCCACAGACAAAAAGGGAAAGATCTCACACACACACACACACACACACACACACACAATTACACAGGAAGGAGAAAAATGGAAAGTTGGCAGAACAAAGAAGGGTATGGAGAATGGCTGCCCTTGAGGAATCTAGAAATTTCTTCAGATCACCAGTCATTGCAGTCTTTCAAAGAGTGAACTCCTACAGTTCTTCTCAATACACATCTCACTCTAAGAAGACATTTCTGGAAAAGGCTATTAAAAACTTCAGTTATTAAGACAATTTCTCCATTTTTTTTTTATTACAGATTCTGTTTTAACAGTTGATCTTTCACCTGTAAGGTCTACATTATGATTGCTTCTGGGAGTTTTTTAGAGGTTTCAAATTTAACAAAATTAATCATTATAATATAATGAAGTAGTAAATAAGGCTTTGAACATGTAAATCAATGCTAATTTTAGTTTGTACTAACATTCAAAAAGATTTTCTCTTAACCTCCAACAACTACCTTTGCTATTTAATCAGGAGATTGTGGGGTGCTCCCTGGCCTGTCCTTAACCTCTTAAATCTTTTAGGAGCCCATTGTCCTTATCTACCAGAAGGCCAGTCCAAGCTTGGGTTAAAACTAGGTAGAAAAAAGAGAGGGTTTAGCACTTACCATCACCTGTTGGAGCAAGGCCAAGCTTGAAGAATCCTGACAAATGAAACCAACAAAAGGGGCTGGTGCCAGCTCAGTGGGCCAGGGGAATTTTTTTTACATAAAATTAGAGTCTGTCACCTTTTATCTTGGGTCAGTGGACATATTCACCCCATTGGCAGCCCATTTAATCATTCACTCTATTCACTTGAATGTTTGAGAATTCTTTGGTGGGGACAAGCTCAAATAATTCATTTAAATAAAAGAAATGAGAGGGGAAATGGTTTTAAAACTCTTCGGACAGTGTATTTAAAACTCATAATCTGTTGATACTGTAAAACAAAGAATGTCGTTCACCATCTGGTTCTACAAAAATTAAGTCATCAGCCCTGCAGTCACTGACTGCAGTACACCCTGGAAGGAATTCAGGATGAAGGACGGGATGAGACACTCTGTGCTTTGGGAAAACAGGCGAAACAGGCCCTTAGTTAGATATGTTTCAGGAGAAAAATTTTTATGAACCTGGGTTCTTGCATCTTCCCATACTTAGAAAAGCAAAGCATTAAAATGATTAACTGAAATACCTGTTCCTCATGACTAGCGCTAACCTACCAAGATGTACGCTGGATTGCACGTACTCTGTAGCCAAAATCACATATATACTGGCCTCTCCTTCCTCTTTGGAGCAGGTCCTCAGAGCTACCTGAGAGGCTGTCTCCCAGACTACAGTCCTCAGTAAGTCCCCAGATAAATCTGAAACTCACAGCTCTCAAGTTGTGCATTTTTTTTTCAGTCAGCAGTAATGATGGCATCTTTCCTGAAATGATTGGGAGTCCACAGTCTCTGTCCTCAGCCCCCTGCCGTACTCACTGCCTGCGAGAGGTCACCTGCCAAGCACCACACTGTTGATGGCTACCAGCCATGCCTCTCACTGAAGCCCATGTTTCCCCATCAGAAAACACTAGAATGAAAGCTTCAAAAGGTCCCAGTCCAAGCACATCTTACTTACCCAGCACCTAGCACAGTAGCTCAGAGTACACATTCAATAAGTATTCATTGGATGAATGAATGAATGAATGAATGGTTGTTTCCAGTAGTCTATCACCAAGTCTGTTCGCCAAATATATCCAGACTCAAACTCAGAATCTCCCCCTCTTGCTCTCCTGACGCTATTCTGCAAGAAACCCGAATTTGAAACTTGTCATCAGCTTATGTTTCTCTTCTTTGGGCCCTATATTGGGTCCTACCAACTTCTCCTTTAATATATCTGAGTATCTCCTTTGTCCCCGGGCCAACAGTTAAGGCCACAGTACACACCTTAAGCTTTTTTTTTTTTTTTTTGAGGTATAATTTTTTCTTCCAGTTTTATTGAGAAATAATTGACAGAGCTGTATGTAAGTTCAAGGTGTATAAGTTCAAGGTATACAGCATAATAATTTGATTTACAAAATTATGAAGTGACTATCACAGTAAGTTTACTGAACATCCATCATCTCATATAGGTACAAGATTTTTAAAAATAGAAAAAATATGTTTTCCTTGTGATGAGAACTCTTAGGATTCACTCTCTTAACTTTGATATGTTAATATAACATACAGCGGTGTTGATTATATTTACCGTGTTGTTAATTACATACCAAGCACTTATTTATCTTTTAACTGGAAGTGTGTACCTCTTAATCTCCCTCACCTATTTCTTTCCTCCCCTCATATTCCTCCCCTCTGGCAAACACCTGCCTGTTCTCTGTATCTGTATCTTTGTTTCTGTTTTGTTATGTTTGTTCATTTGCTTTGTTTTTTTAGATGTCCCATATGAGTGAAATCTCATAGTATTTGTCTTTCTCTGTCTGACTTATTTCACTTAGCATAATACCCCCAAAGTCCATCCATGTTGTTGCCAATGGCAAGGTTTCATTCTTTTTTATGGCTGAGTAATAGTTCATTGTATACCTTCTTTATCCATTCATCTGTTGATGCACACTTAGGCCGCTTCCATATCTTGGCTGTTGTAAATAATCTGTAGTGAACATAGGCATGCATATGTCTTTTCTAATGAGTGTTTTTGTTTTCTTCTGATAAATGCCCAGGAGTGGAATTGCTGGATCAGATGATAGTTCTATGTTTAATTTTGGGGGGAATTTCCATACTGTTCTCCATAGTGGCTGCATCCATTTACATTCCTACCAACAGCGTACGAGGGTTCTCTTTTCTCCACATCCTCGCCAACACTCGTTATTTGTTCTTTTCCATAAACGCTTTTGATATAATAATAGTTCTCCTTCTGATTTTCTCCCTGTTCCACACATCCAACAAACTAGTACTGTACCATGGAAGAGCTTCTTTACTTCCTAGCCTACAGTGGCTTCACGTTTATGCTCAGACCAAGCACAGAAGCAGGAATGGACTAAGGAGCAAGCACTGAAGGACCCCTGTGCCACTGATACCCTGTGAGACTCTGGGAAGTTTGCCTCATCACCTTGAATCTCCATTGCTCCATCAGTAAGATGCCAGGTTTGGAGTAGGTGGGTTCCAAAAATATGTCCACACTAAAATATCGCCATTAGTATCCTGCCAACTCCACTGAATCCTTCATTAATTTCACATTCCTCATCCATTCAAACTATGTCCCCACCCCACACCATGTAGACAAGTTACCTTCTGCTTCTATCAGGCTTCCTAAGCTGTACCACTAGGCTCAGTTCCACACTTAATCTTGGCTCATCCTAATTTTCTCTCCACGTGATGAACCCTACCTCCTGATCAGTCCAAATTCTGCACTTCCTTCAAGGCCCAACTCAAATCCAACTTCTAGGAAACTTCCTTTATCTATGATGGCATGACCTTTATCCAAGCCCCTGTAGCAAAGTGCCACGCTGTCTTCCCAAGGCAGATACTCCTAGGGAGGAAGGCCTCTGCAGGGAGACAACAATGAACCTCCGAGGTTCTAAACTTTTAAAAGCATGTGTTCGAGGTAAACATTAAAAACCAGTTCTTGTCTATGTTTTGCTTTAAAGTTGCATGTCTAAATGGTAGGCAGAAAATTTTATCCTCTTGATAATTACTTATGGAAGAATTTTCCTTTGCAAGAGTAGTGTACATATTGCCAGAGATAAAGGAAATACTTTGAATGGATGAAATGCCAGAGAATATGCTCAAGTAACAATAGGTGGATTACTTACATGCCCAGTCAGGAGGGTATTTCCTATTAACTCTAGGACTTTCATTTTGTTGAGCGCTAAAATGAGTGGAGTATTCCACTGTAACAGGATACCGAATGAGTCTTTTCTTGTTGTCAAAGTTTTTGACACAGTCCCAAGCTGAGAACAGTAGAGGAAAGGTAGCCTCCCGTTCCAAGGAGAGATGTTAAACACACACAGGACTTAATCAAAATCAGGCACACTGAACCTGGGATTCCTAACCTCACTGCATACCTGCAGCCTATTGAAGAGACATATGGAGGGAGGCATATATGAACACAGAAGTTGGGCCTCCTCCCCAAGTACAGAATTACAAGAATATCATCCTGTTTGGGAAAAAAAAAAAAAGGATTCAGATTGTAATTAGATTGTCTCTGATAAGCTATAGGCCAAATAGGATAGGATAGTATCTAAGAACATGTAGGCCCTTGGAATTATATGGCCTGGGTTCAAATTATGGCTCTGCCATTTACTAACAGGGAACCCCAGGGAATTCATCTCATCTTTAAGAGCCCATTTCCTCATCCTTAAAAATGCAGATCATAACAGTACCTACTTCACAAGGTTTTGTGAGGATTATAAGAAGTAGAACTGCAATTGTGCTTCGTACAGAGCCTGTCCCTTAGTAATGAACGTGAGCTCTTACGATGTGCCAGACATTCAACGAGCCAGCAGGAGAAACTCAGCTCAGAAAGACTTCCTTCTCCATCTCGACCACAAATATTTATCCTTTATCTGAAAAATCCATTTCCTGTTTCAGATGAGAGTTTGCTTCCCAAGAAAACAGCTACACATCTCAAGTACACATCCGGCTCATAGTGGCTAACAGAGAGACACAGCAGAAAGCAGGCAAAAATGATGAGAAACCCATTTTGCACGGTTTCCCTAAAATTGTGCAGCTGGTGGGGGCCCTCGAGTGGGAGAATCATCCCCTCTGTTAAACTGTTTCCTGATTCTATCCGCAAGCAGAGTCATCTTTCCATTTCTTCCTAATTGTGTGTGAGGGTAAAAAATTTAGGAGACATAGGGAGTTGTGGAAAGAGTTGCAAAATAAAAACTCTGAGTCCGGAACCACTGGCTCAAACAACTTTATTCTTAGGAAGGCGGTTGCCCTGTATAGACGAAGAGGAATCTGCTGTTGATGACGACATCACTGAGTTGAGTGCCTGTTCTGTTAACCATCAAGGGAAACTGAGCCATGCACATTATATTTTTCCATGTTACCGATAACTCACGTTTGGCCTGGGTTAGAGCACATTCCTCTTGGTGCCGGGAATACACAGGCTGTCTCTTCTCTAACTTGGCTGGTCTTGCCACAGATGATTCCTGTGACCTTGGATGTCTTACAGCCATGCTCAAACCAACTGAGCTAATTGGCTTAGACACTCTTAGTGATGATGCAGAGACCCCCACCTCTGGGATCACAACACCCTATGTCTAAAACGGCCTGTGGGAAATTTACAGGGTCATGGTCATGTTATTTACATGCAAATAGGAGAGGAAAATCCATTCCAGCAGGCCACATTCTAACTACAAATACCAGAAGAAGTTATAAATACACAAGAGGGAAGCCAAACACCCTGTTAGCATTTTCTCAGAATGCCTAGGGAAGTGAGCCAACTGCTTTAGTGGTTACAAAGGGCTTGGGCAAAATCCTATGGCCCTTGGCATCAGATGGTTTCCTTATGCTAATTTTGTAGATAGCAACTTTTGCACAACATTTTCAGGGTTAAACCAAGGAAAGCATAAAATGTATGTATTTTTTAGAGCTCCATTTATATTGCAGTCATTTCTCCGCGCTTCTCTTAGGGCAGCAGGAACCCCAGATTGGCCTCTAGCCTTCCTCAAAATTTTCTCTGACCTGTTTCTTAACAACTGGAAGCTACCAGTAAACACTCAACTCACTACTTCCTCCTAGTTCAAGTTCAGTGTGAAGTTCAGATCTGATGTCTTTAGAGCAGGTTTCCAAGTCAGTCCATTGTCATCTTTCATGCCCAGCTAAAAGTTAATTTTTTTTAATTTTAAAGATTTCATTTAGCTTACAGATTTGAACAGTTCATTAGCCCCAGTAGGAAAGGAATGAAAGCTTTATCTCGGGATAATTCGCCTGGGCTCTCTAGGAAAACCACCTGCAGTGCAGGATGTGAGGGAAAAGTTGACCCACAGCGCCATCTCCTGGTCTATCTTATGCATTACACTGAGAGTGAGAGACGTCAGGGAACGGCTGAGTACTTCTAAGAGTGACTTTCCGGACATTAAAGTACATCGATCCAACAGTGGTGTCGATGAACAATCCCCA
Organism: Phocoena phocoena; assembly: GCF_963924675.1. Classification (NCBI taxonomy): domain Eukaryota; kingdom Metazoa; phylum Chordata; class Mammalia; order Artiodactyla; family Phocoenidae; genus Phocoena; species Phocoena phocoena. The sequence continues at coordinate 82,099,701 of NC_089220.1, read as the reverse complement.
AAATATGGAAGTGTGAGCATGGCCTTCTCAGAAATCCCCAGGACATTGATTGGTGCAAGTATTAAAAATAACCAATGTGGTGTACACTCAGATACGCTAAAAGCGGGCAAGAACATACAAGTGTTAAAAAGGAAAATGAAAAAAGCCTCTGTAACAATGTGAGAAAACTTCCAGGAAGATACTAACAGGAGGATAAAAGTAGAGTATCAGTTATGATCACAAGCATATAAAACGAAAGGAATGAGGAAAAGTGGGATGTATAAAGATGGCAACAAATGATTGATTGATTTTTCTCGTGTCACTTAATGTTACGTGTTGTATGCGCAACCTCACTTTGTGATGGTGTATCATACTCACAGGAGACGTTCTCCCATATGGAAAAAAACCAAGTGCAACCAACTCACACACGGTGACCACTATCAACCTTGCCCAACAAACCATTCTTTTTCTCTCCTAAATCAGCTGTAGATCATGTGTCTAAGGACCCGTGAAACTGGAATCATGGGAGAGCATTAATCCAGTATCACTAATCACCAGGAATTTAACATGCCAATCACACAGTCCCTACAACAGTCACTTCCAAACCTGGCTTATACAGAAAACCTCAGAGAGCTTTTTAAAAATAAATTTCTCATCCTTATTCCCAGATCTACTGCAACAGAAACTCTCGGTCCGGAACTCAAGAAATGGCAGGTTCAAAATGCTGCCCAGGTGATTCTAAAAGTAACCAGCTCACAAGTTCACAATTGTGAGGGTCACAGCTGTATCTGATTGAGAAGGGAACACAGACTCGATAAAATCCCTGCCTTGTCAGTCCTGCGCTGCTTTCAAGAGACGTAGCTTCAGCTCCAGATCGTCAAAGGTAAGCGCGCTTTACTACAAAAGTTTGCTAATATTTAACTGAGCTTCTTTGGGGCAGACTATTTTCAAATGAAGAAATAGCGCAACTTGTATATAATCTATGACTGCTTTCTTCCCAAATCTTTTCTCTATGAACTGTGAAAGTTAAGATCATTTTAATATTCACCAAAATCTAAGTCCAGGAGGAAAAATGTCTTGGATGTTGGGGAGTGGGGTGCACAGTTACCCAAGAAGGAAACCCTTCTGGTCCAAGAACTGTCTGGGTGACTGTGGAACGTTAGCTCTGGCAATGAGCTAGTGGCGCAAGGCTGGCGGTTGGAAGGTTCATTAAATGCGCTTGGGGCAAATATGGAGCGAATTAATAAATGCCAGAACTAAGATGGGCATTGAAAGGAGGCATGTTTTCTTCAAAGTGGCCCATGAATCCCACTTCCAAGAAAAGGCCACCCTGTATCCCCTCATCAGAATTCGCCTGTCATACGTTTTGAGTTCATCCCACTCTCACATCCCTCATCAGAGCCCACATATCACAGTATTGGAGTCGATCGGGTGGTGTGTGTTCTAATTCCCCATCTGACAGATTCCAGTCTGCCCAGAGGACAGACCTGCATTCTCACCTTTTCATACCCTGATGCACCTAGAATAGTACTTTGCCCACAATGGAAACTCGTAAATAGTGACCGATTTGGTTAAGGAGCAGGGGGTATCGCCACCGTCTGCGATGAGAACGAGCACTTTGTTTAAAACAGAAACTGCAATTCCTAAGGATAGAGATCACAAAAGAGAACAGACAGCCTCAACAGGGATGTCAAGTGCACTCAAAGAATCCTTTTGGCCCTGACCTCTTTGTTGTGACCGAGGGAGGAATGTGAGCCCAGAATGGTCTCCGCGGAAATACCTTCTCAAGTGGGCAGGAAGCAGAGCAGGAATTATGGGACTTGAAGAAACCTCTAGATTTCCCACCATATCCCGGAAATCTCACAACTAACCCTTCTGACAGTGAAAAAGGAAAGGCTATTTGTAGAGGCAGTGGGGTGTGGGGGGGGGCGCTCTGTGAGTTTCCCAGGGAGCAGAGTGGGATAGACTTTAAAACAGGTACTGAAGGGTTTCCCTGGTGACGCAGTGGTTGGGAGTCTGCCTGCCGATGCAGGGGACACGGGTTCGTGCCCCGGTCCGGGAAGATCCCACATGCCGCGGAGCGGCTGGGCCCGTGAGCCGTGGCCGCTGAGCCTGCGCGTCCGGAGCCTGTGCTCCGCAACGGGAGAGGCCACAACAGTGAGAGGCCCGCGTACCTCACAACAAACAAACAACAACAACAAAAAAACAGGTACTGAAGATCATGGTCTCCTGAAAGCTAAAGTGTTTTGACAGTCAGAGAAGCTCAGGGACGGGGGTCTGTTGAATGATCTACTAAAACCTTCTCCAGTTCTGCTCTTGTTCACGCTGGTGGGGGAGGACAAGGGGAGGAGGAAGTCTACTACAAACAGGAAGTACAGAAGGGGCCGAACAGAAAGAAGCTTTATAACCAGAAATATCATTGTTGTTTTTTCCATCAGTGAAAACATTTGAGTAGCTTATGTGTGTACCAGTAGTCAGTTTCACAGAACACTATTTGCATTTTATTCCATTTCTCTCCAGAGTCTCTGCTAAGCTATGAGACATTGACTTTAGTCCCGTTAATCAATCTACAAGCATGTGCTCTAAGTCATTAGTTTCAGAATGAGCTCATTTATTATAAATTCATACTATAGGTATGCCCCTCCCCACATTAAGCAAACCTGATGTATATAAAAATATGTATTTACACTAGCCACAAATTAGGGAGAGGTAGCCCTGTTTATAAAATAATTATTCACTGTAAAAGAAGATTTATCACAGCTCCTTTCAAATTGTGAGTTTATGATACAATTTGAAAGCAGCTTTTGGTGATTAAGAGCACATGCTCCAGAGTCTGACAGCTGGCTTCAATGTGAGCTCTGCGCATTTCTCGCTGTGTGACTTTGGGCAAGTGAGACAACGTCTCTTAGCTTCAGTATCTTCATTTGTAAAAAAAAAAAAAAGAATATGATACAGTTCTTGGCACTGTGCCCGGCCCTCCTCTGCTGTAGAAAGTGTGGCACAGCACTGTCAGGGCCGGGGTGGGGGGGGCACCTGGACTAGGTAGAAAATTTGACACTAAAGAGAAATTTATTTTCTCCAGAAAGAACACAACATATGTACGTCTTTTGGAAAAGCAAATAGATATTATCCCTTTGGGAGCTGCAGGAAGAAATCACAAGTGCTATTATTTAGATACATACCTTTCCATTTTATCTCAACCTTACCTTCTCTGATATCAAATCGATGACAAGATCTTCCCATTCCCACCCAACTCAGAATCAATCCTACCCAGCTCAAAGGAGAAGGAAGTTTCCACAGCAGGGAAACCATAGCAGTCACATTTCTAATTAGTTGCTGAGTTTCTTCCCATCCAGAATGAAGAACGATAGATGGTGGGTCAATAGATGATAGAGTTGGTTGACAGCTGGGTAAGGAATTGCTCCTCAAACAATCAATGCTGAATGATAATTGCATCTAATTTCTGTGCATAGAAAAGTCATGCTTTCTGATCTTGCACTTGTTAGCAGTAAACTTACGGTTGAAAAATCAACGATCATAAAAAATATTCTTTTCATTGAAATGAGGCCAGTTTAAAGCTAGCTGTAAAGATGAATTTAGCAAAAACTCAAAGCAAATGAAATGCTGGTTCAGAAAATATTCTTACGTTTTGATTTTGTCTGGGTCTAATAGCGTTTAAAAATAATGATCCAAATAATGCGAAGTGTTTTCTTATATATAATTGTGGGTAGAGTTCAAAATAAATAACTACACAGATTTTCTGAATAGTCTAGTAGTTGTTACAGGTGCAGGGTCAATTTCTTGATTGGAAATGTTGATATTTTGTGCACCATGGGGTTTGTTTGGATTTTTTTGCATTAATTTTGATTTGTTTAAAAAACATTTCATTAAAATCTTTTTCATGGTTACTGAGGGTTTGGGGGACCCTTTAAATTTTGTGTCCAGGGTAATTCAATGCCTTACTTGTCTCACCTGGCCCTGTTGGGGAAATGTGTGCCACATCCTTAGTGAGAGGAGCTGCGGTCACATGGCAAAGGGCAAGGATATCAGGAAAGACGAAGAATCAGAGCTAGTAATGCAATCAAATGCCACAGTTAGTTTTGACCATTTTGTACTTTATTAATGGGAATTGTGTATTCTGGCTTTTTTGTTAATGTTTGTGAAATGCATCCGTAGGGTTGTGTGTACTTGTAAATCATTCATTCTTGTTGCTAAATGGAATTCCACATTGCAAAGACATCACAATGTTGATGGGCATTTGAATAGTCACAGTCTAGAGCTATTATGAATAGTGCTGCTTTGAATGATGTCGTATAAATTTCTATTAAATATCTATGCATTTTTGTTTGGGCACATACCTGGGAATGGAATTGCTGGATCAGAAGGTGCGTGTATGTTCATTTTTAGTAGATACTGCTAGTTTTCTAATGATTCCTTTATTTAGCTTTATTAAGTCTTTATCTGGTAATATAAGGCTTGCAGTTTGTTCTTCTTTTTCAAGATAGTCTTGGCTATCCTCGACCCCTTGCCTTTCTAAATGAAATTTAGAAGTAGCTTGTCCATTTGCACCAAAAACAAAAAAAATACCTGATAGGATTTTTATTGGGTTTGTTTTAAATCTATAAACTAAAAGTGGGGAGAATTGACATCTTTACAACATGCTTCCACGTCGTCTTAAATTTCTAAATTTCTCAGTGTCTCATACTTTTGTCTACTTTGAAAAAAAATAGGTAGCCAATAAATACATAAAATAGGCAGTCAACAGATGCACTGTTGGCACAGGCTTTAGGCTGAATTATGTTTTTCAGCCACACTACTCATCCCACCAACACCTGAACTCGCCCTTCTCTTCCACCCCGCTGGGCCTTGCATGTGACCTTCCTTCAGTCGGGTGGAATCCCTTCCTGCCTCTATCCCTCCTACCTGACAAAATCGAATATTCCTTGATGACTCAACTCAAATTCCACTGCTCTGTAGAGTTAGTAGATCTTCCTTGTGGTCTCCCACTGCATTCTCCTTCGCCTGGTTTTAAGTCGTCACAGTGTATTGTGATGAGCTGCTTCAGTGCCCACTAAACTTCTGGGTGCTGACCACAGCCACCCACCCCAGCACTTGGTAGATGTATATGGGATTACTGGGGGGGGGGGGGGGAAGTTATTCCTTTTGCTGTTGTTGAGTTGTTTGGTTTAGGTGGTTTGTTGGCTGGTTTGCTTGTTTTGTCTTTGTGGGACTTCATTTGGGCTTAAGTTTAGTCAAAGAAAAAATGTTGTATCTTAGTTTGGCCCTCTGGTCAAAACCTGTCAATCTGATTTTTGTTTCACGAATCATTTCGATTTGAAAATATTCATATTCACTCAACCTCTTTCCAATAAGGCTTTGAAACAGATACATTGCTTGGTCTGATTCACTCCACAGCTTCTAGGTTAGTTTTAAAGAAAACTATTAACTACATTTTTTTCGGATACCAGTCACAGGAGAGCTCATGGCAAGGCAGTCACACCTCCAGTGACCACTAGGTGGCAGCTTCACTCTCAATATGACCAGCGTGACAGGGTCTTGCACTGTCCAAGTAGTCTGGGGGTGCAGGATGAACCATGGGATGAAACTTGCTTAACTAGGCCTGTTGGTGGAAAAATAAAGGCCGAAAATCATCCCTGAAGAAAATGGAGTTACGGGGAATACAGCATGTGGAAAATGGAAAGGAATGCCATTAGATATTGTTTCACTGAAAGGTTAGCAAAAACTAAATTGACCACATCCAAAAATTAGTGAGAAAGATGTACAATCCCAGAGGCAGGTAAGACAGTGTTGGAAGGCAAAGGAGTCTCTTGTTGGCCCTCCCCTGATGGAGCCCAGTCCCTTGGGGTGAGGGAGGAGAGATAGGGTAAGGGTACTCGCTGGTAGGACTGAGCCCCTGGTAATGTTCGTAAATTCTCCTGTTTAGAGCCTTTAGACATCACTGGATGGGACTCTATCCAACTGTTTTTGGTTGAGTCTGTTGTCAGCCCTGAGATTATGTGCGGCCCATGCCAAAACTTTGCTCTGTGTTTGAGGAGTGGGGGCAGAGGACATGTATCAATCACCTATTCGGTACAAGCAACTTCGTGGATTTTATTTCCTGTAATCCTTACAACTTTATATGAATCAGGTAATCGTTATCCCATTTTACAGATAAGAAAGCTGAATTTCAGAGCAAGTATATATCTCATCCAAAACCACAGAGTGAGAGGTTGGGGATTGAAACCCAGCACTCTGACTGTTACCATAAGCCCAGGCTGATTCCCAAGAAACCTTCCTCTCCCGGGAGTGATGAGAGCATCTCCCTCCTCAGATTGCTGTGGGATGAAGGGAGATGGTGCTCATAGAGAGCCTAGCACCATGTCTGGGGCACAGTCAGCACCAGTAAACGGAGGTCGCCAGAGGCGCAAGCTCCTTCCTCATCAAGGCCCTCCAAGCTGGAAGCTGCAGCCATTTTCCCTGGACCCCAGAAAAGACAGCAGCCTGGAGACAGACCACACTATTTCGCCCGTGTTGATCTCACCTAAAAGTGACGTTCTCACCACCCAAAGAGGAACCTCTCGGAGGTCCTGCTGGAGGGGAACTGGGCCAGGGGGCAGTGACTGACCTGGAATAACTGCCCTCAGTTGTCTGTAACCCAAGACTGGCCGGTTCCCCTCTTCTGGGTAACCACAAAAGGAACCTTGAGGGGCTCTGTTTAGTCTCTGTAGTTCTGACTCTAAGTTTGATAAGAGTCTTTACAGGCCCAAAGTGTAAATCAGAACCAGGGCTTGTCTCCACAGAAACCTAAGGAGGCTCCTAGAACAGCAAGTCCAGGCATTTCACGGGTCCATCCCCACAGGCCACCATGGACCTGAGGAAACTGACTGAATAATGAGCTCAGAGGAGACTGAAGGCTGAAAGTCTCAACCATCTTCTATCAGGACTGGACTTCTTTTATACCACAAATTCCTTCTGGCCTAGAATAGGGAAACTGAGGCCCATAGGAAGCAAGGCCTTGAGACCTTAGACGGGCCTGAGGAGACAGAGGCCGTGGGCAGCTGCCCTGCTGACGTTAAGACACCACAAAGAACCTGAGAAATCAAATTACTCATTCTTTCTCTGCTCCCAACCCCACAAAGACTGCTCAAAAGGAAGACACTCGAGGCTAGACCAAACTGCTAGATTCAGGGCTTCCCTGGTGGCGCAGTGGTTGAGAGTCCGCCTGCCGATGCAGGGGACACGGGTTCGTGCCCCGGTCTAGGAAGATCCCACATGCCGCAGAGCGGCTGGGCCCGTGAGCCATGGCCGCTGAGCCTGCGTGTCCGGAGCCTGTGCTCCGCAACGGGAGAGGCCCCAACAGTGAGAGGCCCGCGTACCTCAAAAAAAAAAAAAAAAAAAAAACCTGCTAGATTCAGAGGGCACTGCCCCAGCTGTGAGTTAATAACCACTGGGGATTATAGACTATGTGAACAGGAACAGCTTCTCTACTTTTCTCCCTGCCGGAGTGTGAGCTGGACAAGAGGTTAAGGAGGAGAGGGAGAGAAAGGTTTGAAAGAAGAGCTAATAGGAAGGGGCCTGTAGCTTCTCCCCTGCCATCCTCATCACCACCACCAACAACAGCAGCCCTCAGGCCCTGTCCCAAGTGGGGTGGGGGGAAGGGAGGAAATAAGCAGGACTCCCCACAAAGCATCTAAGAGGAGAGATCATACGTTTCCCCCCACCACCACCCCAGCTAGAATTCCCTAAGCAGCAGCCACAAGAGACGCATCTGCTGCTGGGTCATGAGGAGGGAGAAGGTGGGGAGAGGGCAAGGTGTGGTCAGGTGGGAGATCATTTCCGGGCTTCCCTGGAGTGAAGTGTAATGGAGGAGAGCCGTGAGTTTGCTCGGACACAGCGTGATCTGGAGACCTTAGCTACAAACTGGGACAACTTGCCAGCCCCGGGAGGACCCTTGAAGGAAAGGACAGGCGCGTGGGGGCTGTGTGAGGGCCGTCAGCCTGGAGTAAGGGGCCAGGGGCTGCCTCTGAAGCAGCAGAGAGTACGAGAAGCAGTAGGAGGTCCTATGTGCTTCCTGAAAAGGCCAGCCTCTAGCAACATCTCTCCCAGGGGCCAGGCGGCTGGCGATGCCAGCAACAGTACCAGCAGAGAAGTAAACTCAGATGTGCCAAGAAAGGTACAGGACCAGAAGGAGGGATGCCCTCCCTACCGCCGGCGCATGGCCAGCCATGCACAGGGACTTCTCTAACACTGGCTGCTCCCAAGGAAATTGGGGTGCCAAAGGCAAGAAAATTCATTCATAAAACACATTCCACTCTGTAGCCATTCGTATGAGTTTTCTGTTGCTGCTATAACAAATTACCATAACGTAAACAGCTTAAAGCACAAACATATTATGTCATAGTTCTGTGGGCCGGAAGTCCTACGAGGCTCCCGGGGGTTAAAATCAAGGCATCAGCAGGGCTGTTCCTTTGTGGAGGCTCTAAGGGAGAGTCCATTTCTTGACTTATTCGGGTGTTGGCAGTTCCATGGGGTTGTGGGACTGAGGTCCCCATTTCCTTGCTGGCTGTCAGCTGGGGTCACCCTTAGCTCCTAGAGGGCTCTCTGTTCATTCACGTGGCCCCAGACATCTCAGAACCAATGGGGCGTCAAGTCCTTCTCACATTACCCCCTCCTTGACCTTCTTCCACGCTCGCAATTCTCCCTCTGGGCATACCCAGGAAAGGTTGTCTGCGTTTAAGGACTCCTGTGATTAGAATGGGCGCACTCGATCGTCCAGGATAATCTCTCCATCTCAAGGTCCACAACGCTAATCACACCTGCAAAACCCCTTTTTTGCCAAGTCAGGTAACATATTTGCAGGTCATTGGGAGTAGGATATGAATGTCTTTGGGTAGCCATCATGCTGCCTACCGTACCATTATATACTCAACAAGATTTGATTTAGTGCCTTAATGGGCCAGGCACAGTGCTAGGTGCTGGTTTCAGATGCCAGCATCAGGGGCTTCAGGCTAGGGAGAAAGCTGAGCTGGGGGCAGCACAGGGGAACATCTGTCTGCGGCACCTCAGGGGGCACCATTTACATAAAATGCAATATGAACTCTACCCCTACCCCTACCCCATTCACCTCCTTGGCTCCCGGGTCCTCGCCCCTGAATCATGCAGGCTGCAGCCTGGTCTGGAGTTTGCTGGAGGTCTCTGGAGAGGGTCATTTCAATTCTCTGGGAAGCTGAGGAGCTCGCCAAAGGACTGAGATGGAGGAACCCACTAGATCCAGGTTCGGCCACAACAGAAAGAACGACAAGTCCCGAGAGCCTTGGACACAGGCCTGGTTGCTGCTCCTGTCCTTTAGCCCATTTCCAGAGCTGGTTCACAGTCCCCCGAGGGACTAGAGCGGGAAATGCCCTCTAGGGTCCTCTAGGGCCCCTTGTAACTTCATAGCATAAAAGAGACATGTGGAGAGGGCAGAAAAAAGGTTGGTTTCTCACTTATTGAAGCCCGTTCCGGCTGAGCTCCCTGGCCTATATTTTACAGCCCCTGAGCTCGTGGGAGCCACCAAACTTGCTGGGTTTTTCTCAACCACAATCTTGGTGAGTCAAGCACAGTGGTTAGTTCTCAGCTGGGAGGCCACAGCCCCCAGCAGAGCCCCAGGTGGAGTGGCCCCCTGATCAGCCCATCCCCGTGGTCCTGCCGCTATGTTCCTTCCAGGCCGGAAGGGGCCTCCCCGGGCTAGCTGGCCCCCTGGGGGCACACCTGAGCAGCCGTGCATCCAGCTGAGTGCAGGGCTTCCAAAGCCACAGTATGAAAGGTGAAGGTGACAGATAAACCAGAAAAGAAGTCTTCAGCCGGCTCCAAGAAGCACAGGCTGGCATTTGGCCAATAGCACCTCAGGCTCTTTGCTTCCGCCCAAACTGGAGATGGGAGAGAGTTGGTAGGGCGTTCTGCTGTCCTCTCTGCTCTAGAATTCACATGTGGGAGCCAGGCCCTGACAGCTAGCATCCTGCAGGTAGAGTTCACCTCACGTCCCCACATTCTGGCCAACCAGGCTTCCAGTGGCAGGAATGGCTACCAGGAAGGGGTGTTCAGTACCTCTCATTTAAAAGACTCTTCGTACCACAAAACCCAAGATGCCAGTGGTGGTCACTTCTGCCCCTACCACTTAAAACCTGCTGGCAGGGGAGACCTTTAGGGGGTGATGCCTTCACAAACGTAACATTCCTCGTTTTATCTTTTCCGCACCCCTCTTCAGGGCTAAGTCACTGGCGATTGCCCTGAGTGATACAAAACCAGCTGGTAGCAGGGAGGAAACCTGTCAGCGATTACTACTCCAGATGGCTCTGTGGCCTGGAAGACAAGTCTTACTCTAAAGAGCCCCTACCCCACCCCAGTCCTGAATTACTCTATAGCAGCTCTTGCAGGGTACGTATGCCCCTGGGTTTCTGTTTAAGGACATTGGCCTCCAGCTAAGCCTGGGAGAAAGCTTTCCTCTCGCTTCTTCCCTCCCGCAAAAACCACCATTACAAGGACCAGAATAATCAGTGTCTCTCATCACATGCACACTGAACTTTAAGAACCAAGTATGACAGAGAACTCGGCTGCTGCTTTATTACCGGAAGGAACAAGGTTATTTGACTCCCTGCTGTCTCTGATTGGTGATTACTGATAGATGTAGCTTCTACTTAGTGAAGGCACATAATTTCCTTCTTGTTCCTGATCTACTTTTAGTGAAACGTCCCTGGAAAACGCTGCACCTCCTTGAGATATGCAATGCGTGGGCACATGTCCTACCAACTCCCCACATTACAGCTTCAGTGGGGTCGTAAAGTTCATCTATCCGACAAGCTCTTACCTAAAAGGGATTGTAGCCCCCCACCAGAACAGGAGATCCTCGCCCCTCGTGGTTTTGTGCCACCTGAAAACTGCCAACGTCATCTCAACCGCCCGACTTTTGGGAAGTGGGGCAGATCCTGTCTCCCTTCTCACTGTGGTTAGCTCAGGTCACAGACCCAGTCTCTTTACCAGGAACATAGCCTAATTGTCTTGAGCAGAAAGTCAATAGCAAAAGGAAAGTCAAGTGCTGCAGAAGATCTTCAGCTCAGGAGAGGACTCATTGGCTAAGAGTGTCTGCAATGTCGTGCACCATCCAGGCAGGTGCAGGACGTGCTGTCCCACCACAGCTCTTGTCACCTGAGGATGGAAGATGGCTCTCGGAGCACAGGGGGAAAGTCCCCTGTATTGTCATGGGGATAGAGAGATTCGTATATAAAGCATTTCAGAAAACAATAGATTTATAATGAACTAGAGCCAGGGTGCCACGAAAAGGCAGCTAGGGCAGGTAGTTAGGCAACACTCTCACGGGGGGAGCCTCACGTGCTCTGGGAAGACAGGGCTCTGGTCATAAAACATCTGGCAGATTTCTCAACTGTCCCATCACCTTCTGGGAACCTTTAACACAGGTGTCCATTCATGTCCTGAGATTAAGTCCCACGTGTGTGCTTGGAAGGAGATAGGAGCCTGGCCCCTCTAACTCCAGCCCACCAGCCTTCTTGCTGTTCCTTCCACATCCCAAGTCTGCTTCCACCTCGAAGGCCTTTCCTGCTGTTCGCTCTGTCTGGAACATTCCTCCCCCGGCTCCCTGCATGGCTGGGTCGCTCTGATGCTTCAGGCCTCAGCTCTACCATCTCCCCTCAGAGAGGCCTTCCCTGACACCCTCTCTGAAGTAGCCCAGCCACCCCAAGGCTTTGCTATCCCACCACTGTCTCTCATATTCTTCTTATCACTGTCTGACATTAAATCTGATCTGGTTTGCTTATTTGCTGCCTCGTGTCACCCTACAGGAGTGTGAGCTCCATGGAAGCAGGGCTCTTGTCCATCTTGTTCACTGATGTGTTCCCAGGCCCTCAGATGGTACCTGACACATAGCTGGCAGCCAACAGACATTTGTTGCAGGAATGTCAAAAGTCATATTCAGATGAATGTACGGGATGGTCTGGGCATCCATCCCCACAGGAGTCGGACTTGAGGGAGAGAGCAATGTCAGGGACTCCGAGGGGTACCCCTGAGTGGACCAGGACTCTGGCATAGAGGGAGGGACCAGGTGGCTGGGTGCCCTAAGGAATGGCCACTCCAGATCAAATATAAGGCTGTGTTAAGTCATTCCCACCCCACAGAAGAAGAACCCTGAAGTGTAAAATGACTAGGGCCCTCCAAGCCTGGGCTAGAGACCCTTTGGCAAGATCTTATTTCCAGAGAGCTTCCATGAAGACTTCTGGAAACAAAGACACAGCACCTTCAGAATATCCTCAAGTCAGGAAACTCAAGAGAGCACCCCAAGTGTGAGAAGTAACTCTTAGGGAGTAGAGTTTAAGGGGGCCACAAACACTGCTTGGAACTGCCCTCTCACTGGACTTTCTGTTTAAGGGAGTTAATAAAGGTTGAGTTGGGTTTTTCATTCCTTGCAGCTGAGAGCATCCTAGGTGATACCATCCTACAGAAAGTGGCAGAATGGAGGCAAGTCAAATCTAACGCTAAGGCAGCCAATAGAAGCCAAGAGTCAGGAGAGGCTGAGGGACGACGGGGAGGTTATTTGGATCAGGTCACTGGATTTCTAAACAGTTTTCCACTGACACAAGGTAGTTCGCTAAAGTTAGGATGTATCTTTCTGATGTATTTCTTTTTCTTGTTCATCAGAATCCCTGTCCGAAAATGAAGACTATTATCTGGTTAACTGCCAGCTTCTGGTGTAAAAAAATAAATAAAATTGGAAAGAAAGGCCAGGTTTGAAGTTTGGAAAATTCTTGAAATTCATAGCTAAAATAAGAAATCTGGACTGTCTTGGAGTTTGGTTAATATCTAGTAAATCTACTCATGTAGCCCATAATCTCAGTGACTAATGAGTCTAACCAGGTGTTCAACTGAATTGAGTCTCCAGTAATTTTTCCATTCAGGGCACCCAAGTTAAACATTAGCTAGGCCCCTTTACTATTTGGTCACTATAAAATAAAGCTCCAGTGAAAAGCGGTCGCCAGATATACAAGTGCTTCTGCGGTGGTTCTTGGACCCTGTCCCTACAGGCAGCGTGAGGAGGGGGGCTTGTTTCCGCTCACTTGCAGAGTTGAGATGGCTAGAAATTTCCACAGCAGTACTAAGCAACTGCCCGAAGGGTGATAGGAACAGAGCATCTGATCAGGTAGTTTCAGCATCTGAAAAGAGAAGAGAGTCAAGGCTAGTGTCTGCCTGATGAAGCTAATTGCCTTAGGTTACTGCAGAGCATAAGACTTGGTGGCGCAAAAAGAGTAACAAAATTACAGAAGGTGTAATTTGGAGGCTCTGTCAAGAGCAGTGATGAGCACACTCTATACAAGTGCTATAAATGCTCTGAAGCTCTGATGCTCAGGGACAAGGGTGTCTGCAGCGGGAACGACGCCTGCATTCGTATTCAGGCTCCCGAGGGGACAGAGCTCTTTGGTCTGCAGTTACCAGTCCACTCTTCTTGACTTTAGAACACATCCACTTGGTGCGTGCTATTTTCTCACACATAATTTTCCCACAGTGGTTTCACATGTACATTCACATGAGTAAAATACCATAGTCCCCCATTATCCATGGTTTCACTTTCTGCAGTTTCAGCTACCCGTGGTCAACCACAGTCCAAAAATATTAAATGGAAAGTTTCAGAAATAAACAACCCGTAAGTTTTCAACTGTGCAACATTCTGAGTAGCGTGATGAAATCTTGTGCCACCCTCCTCAGTCCTGCCAGGGATGTCAGCACATCCCGCCATTAGTGACATGGTAGCTGCCTGCGTTATCTGACTGTCCTGGTATCACGGGGCTTGTGTTCAAGGCACCCTTGTTTTGTTTAATAACAGCCCCAAAATGCAAGAGGAGTGATGCTGGCAATTCGGATAAGCCACAGAGAAGCCGTAAAGTGCATCCTTTAAGAGAAAAGTTGAAAGTCCTTGGTTTAATAAGGAAAGAAAAAAAAAGTCGTATGCTAAGGTTGATCTGCAGTAAGAATGAATCTTCTATCCGTAAAGTTGTGAAGAAGGAAAAAGAAATTCGTGCTAGTTTTGCTGTCGCACCTCAGACTGCAAAAATTACAGCCACGGTGTGTGATAAGTGCTTAGTTAAGATGGAAAAGGTGTTAACGTTTGTACAGTAAGGTATTTAGAGAGAGACCACGTTCACGTAACTTTTATTACGGTATTTTGTTTTAATTGTATTTTATTATTGTTGTTAATCTCCTGTGCCTAATTTATAAATTAAACTTTATCATAGGTATGCGTATAGGGTTTGGTGCTATGCATGGTTTCAGGCATCCACTGGGGGTCTTGGAACATATCCCCGTGGATAAGGGGAGGCTGCTGCATGCTTTTTACACTTTGCTGGGTGTTGAAGTTGCTGCCTGATGGAAAGTCTTACAGCCTCCCCTTGCAGTGGCTTTCCCTAATATGGGGTTTGTGAAGCTCCAAAGTGCAAGACACACTCATCTAAACAATACTGTAAGGCAACCAAGTTTGCATTTTCTGCCCTGCTTCTCCAGCCTGCATCCTCTTGTGAAACCCTATCGAAGCGTGTCCTTGCCTCCTTGAAGAGCAACCTGCTTCTAGAGTAGAAACTTCCTTCTCTTCGCTTGCTTTGGAAGTAACAGACGTCCTACCTCCCTGCTTGGTTCCACATCACCCCATGATATGGAACATCCCCATGCCCCAGCACTTTCCCACCTTGGACCAAGAAAGACCAGCATGGAATTGTCTCCCACAGTGCCTTCCTCTGTGTTTAGAATGTCCCAAACCCTGAGGTAAGATTGCTCTGCTTCTTTGCGTGTACGTTTGAAAATCAGGTCAAATCCTACTGAGCTCTTTGGAGGAAGAAAGCAGAGTTTACCTTCTTACTTAGAGCACCCCAACCCACGTCTGAGAAGAAAATTCCTTTTCACCCCTCCTCCCTTCAGGCCCTTGCCTGGGCTGGACTGCAGGTGCAGAAAGGTGGCCAAGATGGAGACTGATAGAGACGATTGCCAGTAAGCATGGGTCCAGCCTTACCGCCTCCATGGCTCCTAGAGCCACAGCTTCCTGCGAGAAGGAAGAAGATCTTCCCTTTATCTTCTCTCCACTCTGCAGCCTGATGGCCTGGCCTGACTTTCTCCACCTGCCTCCTTGGGTTTCCTTCTCCCAGGGTTGCTTCCAGAGGGAAGGGGTTCAAAAAGAGGGACATCCAAGGGCAGACTTGTGGAAAGGTGGTGAGCCACAGAGGGGGCCTGAGAACCCAAAAGGGCTTTGGTTGAGGCTTGCATTCCCCCCAATCGTCAGCCCATTCCCTTAATCCACATGTATATTTTAAGTTAGATGTCAACACAATCACTGACATCTCTTCTTTCTGGCCAGTATTTGTTACCCAGACTAACTCTGGGTCACTGAAGGGGTTTGACTGAATACTGTGATTCACACCTTCACTCTTACTTGGGATGGTCTTTGGGAAAGGAATCTTTCCCAGAGTCTCCCATCCACAAGCAGTTTCACAGTAAAGAGGGGAAGCTAGAACCACCCCTGGCCTGTCCCAGGGCATATGATGTATAAAGTGTTTCACGACCTTTACATTTGAAATCCACCTGTCTCTCCATAAATCTCCTAGTCCAACCCAGGAGGTGAGCAAAGCCTGGGAAACTCCCAGCTCAAAGGCCCCTTGCAGCTGTGTCCTGTATCAGCAATCCAGTGGATGCCCACAAGTCACAGGCAGGGGCGGGGCACTGGCTGCACTTCTCCGGATCCTCACTAGAGGGAGACCTAACATATTTGTTCTTCCGAAACACACCTGAATTTATCTGATGTTTATGAGGCCCAGCTACTCTTACCTGTTGCTTGACTTCCTCACAACAAATGACTATAATAGCTGTATCTTTCGGGTGCTTAATGTTCAGAGAGCTTTCACATATTATCTCAGGTTGGCTTCTCACCACCAAAGGCGAGCAGTGTTCCCATTCCCATCTTACAGGTGAGGGCATTGAGGTGCAAAGCAGGTCAGCAGTTTCCCCCAAATAAATGATGTAATTTATGCATAAAGCACTATGGGAGCATTGATGAAACAATTAAATAATAGTCATAACGAATGTTTCTGGAGCTCTGTATGTCCAGCCCTGTGCCAGATGCTGCATGAACTTTCCTAAGCCCTCCCACCAGCTGGTCTGGAAATTACATCAGAAGCACAGGCAGGTGCTACCATCCAGGAGAGGGAGCACATTTTTTAAAAGGCCCCGTCTTTAGACCATCTCCTCTTTTTGTCTCTTGTTCTGACTACAGATGTTTCAAATGCCCTTGAACAGACCCAGCTTTCCCACTGCTTCCTCTAACAGCCTCTCATCCGAGTCTCAACGACAGTCATATCTAGGGTAACAACGGTGCTTCCTCTCACTTCCCCCAGGACCTCTTGCTACACCACTAGGAATTATTGTTAGTCCCAACTTGGAGATGAGGAAGTTGAAGCTCAGATAAGCTAAATAATTTGTGCAAGTTCATTCAGCTTATAAAGGAAGAATTCTGGTGTCTGGGGAGGGAGGTATGCATGGACATTGGTTAATGTCAAGCTCCAGAGCAAACAAGAAAAGTTAGGGCATCATAGGCAAAGGAAATGGCCAGTACAGAAGTACAAAGAAGCGTATTTGATTAAGATCTCCAGACAGGTGTGTGTAGTGGGAGTACAATTGGGCCTCCATATCCACAAGTTTTGCATGCGTGGATTCAACCAACTAGAACTGAAGATATTTGAAAAAACAATTCCAGAAACTTCCAAAAAGCAAACTTGAATTTGCACTGCACTGGCACTATTTACATGGCATTTACATTGTATTCGGTATGATGAGCAATCTAGAGATGATTTAAAGTACACGGGAGGGTGTGCTTAGGTTTATATGCAAATACTACACCATTTTTATAAGAGACTTGGGCATCCACAGATTTTGGTATCCATGGGGCTCCTGGGACCAATCCCCCATGGATACCAAGGGACAGCCATATAGGGAGTGGAGGGACTGGTCTGCCAAGCTGAAAGACAGCACTCTCCTGTGAGCCACAGATTTTTTTTTTAATTGAATTACAGTTGATTGTAAAATGTTGTATTAGTTTCAGGTGTACAGCACAGTGACTCAGTTTATATATATTGTTTTTCAGATTCTTTTCGATTATAGGTGATTACAAGGTATTGAATATAGTTCCCTGTGCTATACAGTACGTCCTTGTTGTTTATCTGTTTTACCTATAGTACTGTGTATACGTTAATTCCAAATTAATCCCTCCTCCTCTTTCCCCTTTGGTGACCATAAGTTTGTTTTCAATGTCTGTGAGTCTATTTCTGTTTTGTAAATAAGTTCATTTGTATTACTTTCTAGATTCCACATGTAAGTGATATCATATGATATTTGTCTTTGTATACAAATATTTGTATTTGTCAGACATATGATATATGTCTGACTTAGTATGATAATTTCTAGGTCCAATCATGTTACTGCAAATGGCATTATTTCATTCTTTTTTATGGCTGAGTAATATTCCATTCTCTCTCTCTCTCTCTCTCTCTCTCTCTCTCTCTCTCTCCCTCTCCCTCTCCCTCTCTCTCTCTCTCTCTCTCTCTCTTCTTCCCTCCCTCCCTCCCTCTCCCTCTCCCTCTCCCTCTCCCTCTCCCTCTCCCTCTCCCTCTGCCTCTCCCTCTCCCTCTGCCTCTCCCTCTCTCTCTGCCTCTCCCTCTCCCTCTGCCTCTCCCTCTCCCTCTGCCTCTCCCTCTCCCTCCCCCTCCCCCTCTCTCCTCCCCCTCCCCCTCCCTCTCCCCCCTCTATCTTTATCTATTTCTCTCTATATATATACATATATGTATATATATGTGTGTGTGTATATACCACATCTTTATCCATTCATCTCTCGATGGACATGTAGGTTGTTTCCATGTCTTGGCTATTATTAGTGCTGCATTGAATATTGGGGTGCATGTATCTTTTCAAATTAGGGTTTTCACTTTTTCCAGATGTATGCTCAGGAGTGGGATTGCTGGATCATATGGTAACTGTATTTTTAATTTTTTAAGGAACCTCCGTACTATTCTCCATAGTGGCTGCACCAATTTACATTCCCACCAACCATGTAGGAGGGGTCCCTTTTCTCCACACCCTCTCCAGCATTTATTATTTGTAGACTTTTTGATGATGGCCATTCCGAATGGCATGAGGTGATATCTCATTGTAGTTTTAATTCACATTTCTCTAATAATTAGCAATATTGAACATCTTTTCATGTGCTTTTTGGCCATCTGTAAATCTTCCTTAGGAAAATGTCTATTTAGGTCTTCTGCCCATTTTTTGATTGGGTTGTTTGTTTTTTCATATTGAGTTGTTTGTATATTATGGAAATTAATCCCTTGTCGGCCACATCATTTGCAAATATTTTCTCCCAGTCCATAGGTTGTCTTTTCACTTTGTTTATAGTTTCCTTTTCTGTGCAAAAGCTTTTAAGTTTTATTAGGTCCCATTTGTTTATTTTTGCTTTTGTTTCCATTACTCTAGAAGACAGATCCAAAAAAAATATTTTATGTCAAAGAGTGTTCTGCCCATGTTTTCCTTTAAGAGTTTTATAGCATCAGGTCTTACATTTAGGTCTTTAATCCATTTTGAGTTTATTTTTGTATATGGTGTTAGAGAATGTTCTAACATTATTCTTTTACATGTAGCTGTCCAGTTTTCCCAGCACCACTTATTGAAGAGACTGTCTTTTCTCCATTGTATATTCTTGCGTCCTTTGTCATAGATTAATTGATGGTAAGTGCATGGGTTTATTTCTGGGCTTTAAATTCTGTTCCATTGATCTATGTGTCTGTTTTTGTGGCAGTACCATACTGTTTTGATGACTGTAGCTTTGTAGCATAGTTGGAAGTCAGGGACCCTGATTCTTCCAGCTCCATTCTCCTTTCTCAAAATTGTTTTGGCTATTCAGGGCTTTTGTGTTTCCATGGAAATTTTAAAACTATTTGTTCTAGTTCTGTGGAAACTGCCATTGGTATTTTGATAGAGATTGCATTGAATCTATAGATTATCTTGGGTAGTATGGTCATTTTAACAATATGGATTCCTCCAATCCAAGAACACAGTAGATTTTTAAACAGAGTTTCCATGTGATCAGATCTGCTTATTACTTAGACCTTTAACCAGAGTATTTCAAAATAATTTACTATTTTTGGTTGATTTTAGTTAATTAACAAAACCCATGAGACAGGATAATAGCGCTATCACCCCTATTGTAGAGGTAAGGAAACTCAAGCAGAGAAGTTAAGTGGCGTGCTTAGGCTCTTAGGTCATCAGTGACAAAGCAAAACCTGTGCCCTAATCTTCCAGCTTCAGGTCCTGAACTCTGTCCCTAACAGTGACCCAATGCTTGAGTCCAAGAAGACAGCCAGCCAGGCACACTTACCTGTACTAAAAAATACAGAGACCTCTGAGCCCCACCCACCCACCATGGCCCTGCTCAGGGCCCCCTCGTGCTGCACTGCCTCACACTGCACACTCTCCCACAGTTTTGCAGAGAAGTTTCTGCCACCTTTGGTCAGTCTTATATTTGTAAGTGCAAACATTTATGCACACAGCAAGAAAGAAAATTCAGAGCCCACCTGATCTTTTTGACTCTGCCTCTGATACTTTCCCTGTCCACGTCAAATCAAAAAAGAATAATTAATCTTCAGAAAACTGAGTTTCAACCAGTTTAAAGCATTTCATTGAAGAAGATACACTTCAATGTGGTGTTTAGCTCCTCAGTGATACTTGTAACCCTGTAACCCTGGGTAAACCCTTTGAAGAATTCTAAGAACCCTCTCACAGGAAAGAGTGGCTCAGGGGCCTCTGGCTGTTCTTTCTGGGTTCCTCTGAGCTCAGAGTTTTGAAGTGTGGGTGGGACCAAGATAAGATGGTTGTGGGGAGGGGAGGGAGGGCAATCAAGGGACAGAAGAACCAGCCATGCAAAACCTTGGTTTGACAAATATATCACTTCTGGGGACAGAGGGCCCCTCCTTAACACATGGCTACATCCCCTGTCCCCAGCATAGCAGAATAAATGTATTTTGATGATGTTGATTATGGCTCTTCCTTAGGCAAGGAAGAAAGGAGGTCATGCAGGAAAGGCAGCATAGAGAGACAAAATGAGTCAGTAGGAATACTAGTGATGCTAGGAGCTAGGATTCAGGGGACAGAAAAAGACAGAGTGGCAGCTGTATAAACCTGCTGCGAAAGCCAGGGCTCTGGAGAGAGAGTGGAATGCTGGTCTAACTGCGTGATTTGGGGCAAGTTATGGAACCTTGTTGAGCCCATGTCTCCTCTGTAAGACGGAGATCATAGCAACATCTACCTCACAGAGCACCCGTGAGAATTGAGAGATAAACCACATAGAAGCACTTCGCCTGGTACCTGGCACCTACCAAGTGCCCAATAAATATGTTATTATTAATTAAAAATTCAAGATCGTCCTTCATAAAGAAAGTCTGTCACTTCTGTGAACTTTCTCTCATTGTTTTTTCTTTATTATGTCTACAAGTGGTATTTGTTAAGCATATATATTTTAATTCTTCCTTCATCACCTTATCCACGTTCAGTTAATCAGTTTCTTATAAACAAAGCAAACCTCCCAGCCTGCTCTACGGTCAAAAGGACACCCTGGGGACTTCCCTGGTGGTGCAGTGGCTAAGACTTCACGCTCCCAATGCAGGGGGCCCAGGTTCGATCCCTGGTCAGGGAACTAGATTCCCACATGCATGCTGCAACTAAGAGTTCACATGCCGCAACTCAGGAGCCCATGAGCCACAACTAAGACCCAGCGCAATCAAAAAAAAAAAAACAAAAACAAAAGAACACCCTGCCTCCTCTTTCTTTCTTCATTGTTAACTAAGTTTAGTTTTGTTTCTTATTTTCTGGGAAATGCTGTCGGCCCCAGCTTCCTCCTTCCCAGAGCCAGCAGCAAGGCACCATGGTTTCCATCTCACCAAGCATATAATGGGGCATCCTAGGGAGATAATGGATTCCAGAGAGCAAGGGGCCACTTACACAGAAGAGCCCGGAGTCTCTGGATAAAGGGTGACAGCACAGAAACCACACGAATGCACTCCTTCCATCACTGTCCTCCAAGTTTTCCTGTCTTCCATGATTAACTTCAATTAAGCTTTGCTTTTTAAACCCTTTGTCTGCTCCGCACACGGGGTCATTAGCTTTCATCCGGCGCAGCAGTTGGCAGCCAGAGCTAGCCCTGACACTTCTCAGAAACCTCAAGAAGCCAGATAATTGGAGCCAGATAATTTTTTAGAAACCTTAACATGGCTCTTTGCCTTGAACGTTTTCAGCTTTGACAGAAGCCACTGGAACATGGATCCTGAAGAAGTGATGTACCAGAGGGTGGGGAAAAGGTCACTAGCTTTGTCTGTTTTCCGTCCCAGGTGCTGAAGGTGGGCAGGCCAGCATTGAGATAGACCAGTAAACCAGTTTATTTTGCAACTGATTTAGCAGCTATAGGTAGGTTTTAACTTTTTTATTTGTAAAAAGAATTATGCATTTTATGGAATTTTAACTCATTTTGTCGCCTTCCAACTCTGAAACCCAAAAGCTCTTTTACCAGCCAAACTGGGGAAGGGGTAAAACTGGGATGGGGGCAGAGCTGATAGGATGACGTCTGGAGATTCTCATTCTAGAGCGTTTGTCTACTGAAATCTTGAAACATCTCTCCTTTTCTAACACTCTTGTTCCACCTCCCCACACTCCCATTTGCACCGCCCCCTGCCCCCCAAAAGAGAATTGAAGGCAGAGGGTCTGTACATCGAAGTAACAACTCCTGTAATATATGTGTGCTGCCACTAGATGGCATCAAAGGTCCCAGTTCTATTGCTGTTCTTCGTGCGGCATACCTGGCTGGGCATGAAGAATGCAATGGTGAACAGAAAAGACAGAGTGCCAGCCCCCCAAAAAAACTCCAAGTCTAGCAATACAGACATTGAACAAAATATTATAAATAGTTAAATTGCAATGCTGGGAGGAAGCGTCAAGAGGCTAATGCTGGGAGTGGGCAGAAACAGAAAGCTCACCCCACGTTCTATGGGTTCTGCACATGCTCCAGCCACTTTGCAGGTTGGTGGGGCCTTGTGACTGGTTCAGGGCAATGGGATGTGAGTGGAAACCCTATGTGACACTTTACAGCCAAAGCAGAGAAAAGCGAGTGTAATTTCTCCATGCTTCTCTCTCCCTTTGCTGTGGTAGCTGGTGACATGACAGATGCTCGAGCCTTTGTTAGCCTGAGCTCCCTGAGTGACTCTGTGAAGCAGAGCCCTCACTAATCCCCATGCTTCACCCCAAACCTTCACGGCTCACAGTGGGTAGGTAGCATGAATCTTTATTGAATTAAGCCAAAGAGATGGGGGGGGCGATAATTTGTTTCTGCAGTATAACCTAGAACATATGTTCGTCTGACTGAGGACCATACCATGCTTTCTAGTTGCAGGGATGGAAGTAAGAGTGAGATCCTTTTCCTCTAAGTAAGTGGGCCTTGCATGAGAAGCACAGACTTGTGAGGATAGAGAAAGCACAGGCAAGCTGCATTGCCATCTCCAATCCTCCTGAGACCAGTGGGGAGAAAGGGAGACTCCCTAACCCAAGAGGCTAGGTGAGGTTACCTTTTTTTTACCCATTCCAAGCCAGGTACTGAGCACATGACAACAGAGCAGAGGGTATGATTTTTCCAGCAGACCCAGGTCAGGCCAGGGAAGGGCAGAGCTGCAGGCAGCTGAACTCAGCAGGACCAACTCACATTCTGTTATCTCAGGCTGGCCGCAGAGATGACCGTGCGGTCTTTTTATAGCTGCCACACACATAATGAAGGAGAGCAGTCAGGTATTTCGTGGTTGGGCTAAACCAGGCACCAGTAACCCCCCAGCCAGCTTTCTTTTCAGTTATGTATTTTGGGGAAACTTCTTTTTGTTTTTTAATTAATTAATTTATTTATCGTTTGGGGGTTTTTTTGGCTGCGTTGGGTTTTTTGTTGCTGCGCACAGGCTTTCTCTAGTTGCAGAGAGCATGGGCTACTCTTTGTTGCGGTGCGTGAGCTTCTCATTGCGGTGGCTTCTCCTGTTGTGGAGCATGGACTCTAGGCGCAAGGGCTTTAGTAGTTGTGGCACGTGGGCTCAGTCGTTGTGGTTCGCGGGCTCTAGAGCGCAGGCTCAGTAGCTGTGGCGCACGGGTTTAGTTGCTCCACAGCATGTGGGATCTTCCCGGACCAGGGCTCGAACCCGTGTCCCCTACATTGGCGGGCGGATTCTTAACCGCTGTGCCACCAGGGAAGCCCCTGGGGGAACTTCTTATTCTGATATAATTTCATACTTACAGAAAAAAAAAAATCTAAAAAGAGTGGAAAGAACACTCATTCGCCGTTTTGCCCAGATTCACTAGTCCACCTCAGAAGGGTTTCTAGAAACCAACTGGTCTCTTTCATACCAAACATAGCTTTGATACCTAACTCAAACTTCAATGTTAAATTCTAGTTTCATAAACCAGTTTTATATTTAAGACTTAACAAAATTTTTAGAGTATCCTTAAGAGGTAAAGAGTTCTTTCAAACTCATAAAGAAAAAGTAAAACTCTCTGGAAAAATAGGCAAAGGCTATAAGTAGACAGTTACAAGAGAAGTAGAATTGGCAAATAGAACTGTGAAAAATATTCAACCTCTCTAGTAATTAAATATAAACTGAAACCTCATTTGCCACCGAACAGACTGACCAAGCTTTCCATGGGTGGTAATAGTTGTGATGGAGACCGTCTTAGGAAATGGACACTCTCATACACTAGTCCTGGTTCTGGAAATTGCTGCAACTTTCTGATTGGCTTATCTGGCAACAAAAATCAATTTTTTTTTAAATGCACTTGTCTTTTAACGTAGCAATTTTAATTCTAGGAATTTATCTGAGGGAAATAGGCAAATACATGCCCCTGACCCTCCCCTGAGCAGAAAGGTATTCATCATGACATTATTTTTATCCGAGTAAATGTCAAAAAGTAGGGACTTCGGTGAAATAAACAATGGTGTTTCGTACAAAGCACTAATAACACCACCTACATTGCACTTACCGAATGCCAGGCTCTGTTCTCAACACTTTGCATATATTAACTCACCTAATCCTCCCAACAAATAGGCAGTACAATTACTGTCAGCATTTTAAAGATGATGAAATTCAAGTGCAGAGGCTCGCTAACTCATCCTGGGTCATAAAGCTGCTGAATGTGAAACTAACCTTGGCACCCTGGCAAGCTGGCCCGAATCTGCCCTCTTAGACATGCATCGTCCAACCTCACACAGGGTGTGTAAGCCTCTCTCTGCCACCGTTAAGATGACAATATATTTATATTCACTGTCACAGAAAAGTGTTCATAATAGACGATGGAGAAAAATCAGATTATGAGATACTATGTACAGTGTGAAAACCATTTTAAATAAGGAATTATGTACGCATTTATCTAAGAATGTATAAAACATATTCCTCAAACAGAAGATTAGCAGTATTAGGATTGTGGTAGATTTTTGCTTCATTTTTCTTCTCTTTATTTTCTGTGTTTTCTACAACAATAGTGTAATTCTTGTAGTATAAAATTTTAAATGACTTTTTCCACTACCCAATCCTGCCGTCTTCTCTTTCCTTCTACGGATATGGGTCCCAGGGGCACTCCCTAATAAACATCCTGCACGCTAAACTCCATCTTAGAGTCAGCTTCCCAGAGAGCCCAGCCTGGAAAAATTGGTGCCAGGAGTGGCCCAAGGAGGCAGGCAATGGAATTACGTGTAGGAGCTGGATCACTCACCATCCTGCTGGGGTGGCTGGACTACAGATGGCCTCTGATGCAATCACTAAAACTGTCCTGTGGTGAAATAGGCTAGTGCATAGATGGATGGGAATGCAAGAGCTCGTGTTATGTATTTGGTGTTAGAAAAGTATTGGGGAAAGAGTAACCTTGAGGGCAGTGAAAGAGGATCCCTGTTGCTACACTGTGTTGAAGTTCCACAAAAAGAATACAGCTCAGAGTATGGCTGAGAGCATTTACCAGGCAGTTGAAAACCAAGTGACAAAGCCAGAGGCTCTCCATAAAAGCAAATGATGAGGCTTTCCTCGCCTGAAGATGGAGGACAAGGAGAGTTAAGGCCCAGACCTTAATAGGAAGTATAGCCCAAACTCCAGTGAAGGTTAAAACTCCCAGTCAAGGCAGGTTTGTTATACCAAAGTCAGGAAGTTGGTTGGGGGAAGTGAATCCTGACCCATGGGATAGAATATCTGGGTTGATTTCTCCCAAACACTTGAATTAATTCCCAAATTCTTCTAAAACCTCTGAACCTGAAGAAATGATCCACTCTCTCGCTTAAAGACAATGCAGAGGCCTCTACTCGCCCCAGCTACTGGCCACTTTGCTTTACAACTAGGGTTAAGTTGCAGCTCACCCAGCTGTAGACATGCCAAGCTTGGTAAGGAAAAAAGGGACTGCACCTACAACAGAGCACCAGGCCCTACCTAGCAGGTGCACACGTGAGATTGGATTCTGAGGGCACTATCAAGGAGCCTGGAACATAGCACTGAATAAGAGGAAATTTATTGAGTTGGAAGTATTTTTCTGAAATACAGATTTTAACATCCTAGTAAGGACCCAAGAAATGGTACATACTTGCTACTAAGCTGTATTCTAGATACACGGAAAAAGCAATGGCTCCTGGTAAATGAGAGAAAAATGCCAGAATTGTATTTCACAGAAAGACATAAGTACACTGGTGCAAGGCACACCAGCGTCACTAAGAAGTTCAGTGGTGGCTCTCCTTTGTAGACTGCTGGTGATGGTAGGAAAGCGATTACAGAACTAAGCTACCTGATAGTAATAGAGATAACAGGAACCCCACCCCACCTGTTAAAAATAGAGGCCAGATAATGATGCTTAACTCTCAGAATGAATCTAATTATCATGAGTGGCAAGGTTGCAGTAATAGCCAAGAGGGTTTGGCCAAGACAGTTATAGAAATAGTTAATACAACACAGCATCCCTCGGGGCAAAATAGATGGGATTCAACAAAGCTACTCTCTGACTTACCATCAGAATAAACCAAAAATGGATGATCAAGAAGCTGAGGGCGCGCTTCCCTGGTGGCGCAGTGGTTGAGAGTCCGCCTGCCGATGCAGGGGACACGGGTTCGTGCCCTGGTCCGGAAAGATCCCACGTGCCGCAGAGCGGCTGGGCCCGTGAGCCATGGCCGCTGAGCCTGCATGTCCGGAGCCTGTGCTTCGCAACGGGAGAGGCCATAACAGTGAGAGGCCCGCGTACCGCAAAAAAAAAAAAAAAAAAAAAAAAAAAAAGAAGCTGAGGGCAATTGCCCCAATAAAAATCCGAGATCACTTGCCCCGTTATTGGACTTAATCCAGGTTTTAGATTAGAGCCAACGGTGGAAGGAAAGGCTGGGCTCCCAGAAGGAAGGACTTTGCAGAAGAAAATCTACAAATGGCCAGTAACAATTCATGGAAACCTGCTGATACCAGTTGTCTTCAGAAACATGCAAATTAAAACCAAGATGAGACACCATCTCACACCCATTAAAATGGCTATTACCTCAAAGACTGGCATTACCAAACGTTGAACAAAATGCAGAGCATTTGATTTGGGGATCCAAAGTCAGTCTCATAATCATCAGGTAGTTGACCTAGTGTAGTCAAAGTGCATGATCAGAAGCTAACACGTCCCTCCCCCAGACCCAAAGAAGGATGTAAAGGGTTCAGGTTGTGAATCCTTTGTTTCATGGCTTTTTTTTTTAACCCCCCCGCACCCGGTACGCAGGCCTGTCACTGTTGTGGCCTCTCCCGTTGCCGAGCACAGGCTCCAGACGCGCAGGCTCAGCGGCCATGGCTCACGGGCCCAGCTGCTCCGCGGCATGTGGGATCTTCCCGGACCGGGGCACGAACCCGTGTCCCCTGCATCGGCAGGCGGACTCTCAACCACTGCGCCACCAGGGAAGCCCTCTTTCATGGCTTTTAAAAAAATTTTTTAAACCTTTAATTCCACTGTGAAAATATATAACCTCTGAAAACTTTTCAATGTGTAACTTTTCTGGATGTTTTCCATGCTCTGCACGCTGTATAGTAATTAAGCTCTATAAAATTAAGTAGACTTAATTTTAGATTTACAGAAAAATCAAGAAGATAGTATAGAGTGTTCCCATATACCCCTCACCCAGTTTCCCTATTATTAACATCTTACGTTAGTAGGCCACATTTGTTATCATCAATGAACCAACATTTACACATTATTATTAACAAAAGTTCATGTTTTATTCAGTCTCCTTAGTTTTTCCCTAATGTCCTTTTTTCTGTTCCAGGATCCCATCCAGGACACCCCATTACACTTGGCTGTCATGTCTCCTTTGGCTCTTCTTGACTGTGGTAGTTTTAGACTTTCCTTGTTCTCGATGACCTTGACAGTTTTGAGGAGTGCTGGTCAGGTATATCGTAGGATGCCCCTATGTACTGGAATTTGTCTGATAGTCTCCTCGTGGTAAGGCTGAGGTTGTGGGACTTCCTTGGCTTTTTTATCCTGTTCTGGACAACTTTGAAAATGATCCCAGTTACTGGCTGAAGAGAGTTCTTTCTGATCTCTGGAAAACCTCAACTTCTTGCTGCTTTAGCGGGTTGAGCTAATATTCAAATTCTGAGTAGAGTCAGAAATAGTAGAAGCAAAAGTATTAGAATATTTGCTTTCAAAAAAGACATACTCTTTGCACTGCCGAGCCTATAAAGAAGGCTAGTAAGTACCACTAGCTTTTATTTAATTAGCATTTGTTTGAGTGGTACCACCTCCCCCATCACAAGGGTGCCTGAGTCTTATTTCAGCTCAATAAAGATGTTTTTCTAATCGCTTTATAATCCTTGTATTTTAATAAAATACCAAGGAGCAATTAGTTTTTATGAAGGTAATTGGCATTGAAATATTACTTGTGCTTGAGATGTAGTTCTTTTTCTTTCAGTACGTAAAAGCGCGATCACATGACGAAGAAAGCAGATTTGTGCGTGTTTAACTGACTAACAATAGAAAAGCTGGCAGCTGCTCTTCTTGATGTACATTTGTGGCATTTTGCTGTCTTATAAATACCTCAAACTGAACAAATAGACGGAAAATCTGAGGGGGGAAAAAAGGTGGTTTACTATATGAAAATTTTGAGTTTTCTTTGTATTGAGGTATAGCTTATGTATAGTAAAGTACACAGGTCAGTGATCGATTTGATAAGTTTTGACAACTATTTTCCACTACCCCAGACAGAGCAAGGAGCTTTTCCATCACCCCAGAAAGTTCCCTTGTGCTTCTTTCCAGTGGATTCACCCGTCCCCCTTGACAGAGGGACCACTTTCTGATTTCCATCAGGGATTTGTTTTGCTTATTCGTAGAGTTCATATAAATGCAGTCATACTGTTTGTAATTTTTTATGTTTAGCTTCTTTCATTTAACATATTTTGAGATTAGCCGTAATAGCAATTCAGCCCAGATCAAGGGAAATCATAGCCCTTCTAGGCTCTATGCAGGGCAGCCCCATCTGTAATATTTATTCCTCTCGGATAATTCTCTTTAGTTGAGACACTGACAATCTAGGGCATCTCCAGAAGAAGGGTCTGAAAGTCAGTTAAGACCAAGGAACAGTTGAGAGAATTCAGACCTAGAAAACAGACTTTTATGAGGAAGAATAGAGAAGGAAAAGGGGGACAAGATAATGGTCACACAATATTAGGAGGGCTGTCATCTGAAAGAGGAAATAAATTTTGTGTATGTAGTACCAGAATTAGAACCTGTGGGTGGAAATTACTGGGAGGCAGTTTTCAGCTCTATATAAAGAGGAACATCTTTCAACAACAGGTCATTGGGGTACCTTGAATAGCAGTTGAGTTTCTCATCACAGAGGATGTTGAAGAAGAGGCTCATAGCTGTTTATCTTGGATGCTGTTAAAGGACATCCCATTAGGTGGGAGAGGACATCTTCATATGACTGTGGTTTTCAATTTGGACAAAGCTGGGCTTTACCTCCCTTTATACTAGTCGGTTAGTGTGGTTTTTGACCTCATATATTTCACATTGGCAACAAGGTCATGTGCTTTTCACTCCAAGCATCTCAGAACCAGCTGCTGACATGAAAACTTTCTAAGGCTGAGTATTCAGGGCCCCAAGTGGATTTTGTGTTCTTACTTTCAAAGCGTTCTTTACCAGAAAGGGTCCTTCTCAGCCTTGTTCTCCAAGCACCCTACTGGATAGCCACAGGCAGTATGAGATCTTCATCCCTGATAAACAGGAATACAGCATCCACAAAGGCAAATGCTACTGAAGAGTCTGCCTTATCCTCCTTCAAGGTCCAGCTTGCCACTAAAATGAGAAATTAGGGCTCGGCAAATCTTTTATGAGCTGCTCTCAGTGAGTTGGATAAATACAGAAAAGGGGTGATGAAAAGAGAGGAAATATTTATAATAGAAGGCGGCTGTCCTCCGGGGAGCTGAAAGGTCTCCTTAATCTGCCTTCAACATCTGCACACACCCTTCCTCCCCAATCTCCCAGCCCTTAAACCGAGGGCCAGCCACCTGCTGTGGATAACTAAATGCTGGCTCCACCCCAAGCAACTGTCCTAGAAGAAAAGAAAGCAGAGGAAATCAGTTGATCATCATCCAGCAGCTCCCAAATCAACCTCGTATCACCTTCTACAGAGCCCAGTTCTAACAAGCATCTTCAGTGTCCTCGTAGCTTGTCTTTTCCCTTTTGCCTCCCCCAGCTACTTTTCACGTTCCCATCAGGAAACCATTTCTGTACGGTGCCTGGATCTGCCCCTCCCTTTTTTCTCAAAACCGCCCATCTCTGAGCAGCCTGCCAGTGAATCTCACCCACCTGCTTCACTCCCTGACTCCACCTCTCACAGCTTGTAAACAGTGTGACCTCATTCATATATCGCCTTAGGGCACAGGCAAGTCATTTTTAGAGATACACATAAGGTTTCCTAATAATGACTCAAGGAACACCTCCTTGATTTTTCAATCTGCAGACACTTGACAATGCGATGTTGGGGTGAAAGCACGTTGCAGCCCAAGTTGTTCACCAAGAGCACACTTCCAATGCCGCCTGCAGAGAAGGCGTGCCCGGTGGTGGCTCTCTGGGCCAAGAAAGATCCGATTTTTATAGCTGCTCCTTCCTCCCAAGACATTTGTGTGAGGCTCTGCCCCAGTCACATGCCTTGAGGACAGCTAATGGGCAGGATTAGGCTAACTAAGCATTCAGATGGGCACACAAAATAGCGAAAGCAACCTCAGCTCTTCCAAGCTGATTCTGCTTTCAGAGACCCTCGAGCCGGCCCACTCACTCAGAGAGGGGAAGTGGCTTATCCAACTCCTCCCTGTTAATGGAGAAGCAAAGCCCAGGATAGGATGAAACCACCCAACGCACGAGAGAGAGGAAGAAAGAGAGACAAACTGAAGCTGTTGGGGAAATGTTGGCCCAGGGCCAAGCCACCCAGCAGACGCTGGCAGGCAGGTAGGCAGGCAGCACGTGGACAAGCAAAGAGTGAGCCACAGAGGGCTGGACAGTTACGCAGACAGTTATCCTCACAGTCAGGAGCTGGGGGCTCCTTTAACCCCTCAAAATCACAAAGCAGCCTTGAGAGCGGCCAAGGAAAGCCTCTTGGCCCCAGAGCGCAGCCAGAATTCTCGGGGCAGTGCGAGTATTTAAGACGCAGCCTGCAAATGGCCCTCCATCTCCAGGAGACTTTTTTTCTCTTCTCTGCTAGCTCTCTCATGCTCTCTCCTTTTTTTTTTTTTTTTTTTTTTTCTTTTAAATACCAAACCAACACGGGAAAGTCCTAAACTTGAGGAGTATGTCAGCGAGGGCCCAGGTAACCTCTGACACACTCACAACCTGGTCAACCAGAGTCAGAGCCAAGGCCAGTCCTCAGGGCCATAGAATGACCATAGTGCTGATCCAGGTGGGGCAGGGAGCCAACTTCCACGTGCTTGTAGGGGTAAGAGGCACAATCTCGGTAGTGGAAACATTGAAAGGAAAGTCCTGGTTTCTAACCTCTAAGAAGGAAAATAAATCTAATTTGGAATTCGGGGAAGCCAGAGGGATTGGCCAACTCAGCATCTCCTCCACTCGCCATCCCCCCACCCCCGCC
Organism: Phocoena phocoena; assembly: GCF_963924675.1. Lineage (NCBI taxonomy): Eukaryota > Metazoa > Chordata > Mammalia > Artiodactyla > Phocoenidae > Phocoena > Phocoena phocoena. The sequence continues at coordinate 82,068,506 of NC_089220.1, read as the reverse complement.
ATCGCCCCCCCTACCCCCATCAGCAGTCCATGGGCTCTTTCACCTCGGTCCCTTCTATGCCGCCAGCACTGTTCCTTCTGTGAACCCAGTGTCCTTCCTAAGACCAGAGCAGGAGAGGGAAGGGGAGCTCCTCACATGAGGTAGAAAATAAACTAATGCTGAAATTCAAAACAAAACAAAACAAAAAACAGAACTAGGCAGGACTAGGGCAGGAACCCACATTTCCCAGTTTGGGCATGACTTAACTTATGCAAGGAGCTAAAACATGGATAAGATAGGTTATTATGTCAGGGGGAAGCTGGTGTAACACACGAAGAACTGGAATTGACTTGGTAAATTGCATGTCTGACCTTGACTCTGTGAACCTGTTTTCTCATCTGTGAAATGGGATGGTAATACCTCCCTTACAGCTTCTGTACAGGAGGAAAAGGACATGCACATGGCCTGTGCTTCTTGACATTCACCATATAAAGATTTCTGTGTCTTTTGCTGTCATTTAGTCAGGCTCTGGCATTCATTTCAGGTTTAATGTCACCCCAAAACATACTCAAAATTGCCTCAGATACTTAAAATATGAAGCTTTAGCTAACTCTACATGTGACATCAAAATACTACTGTTTAGGGCTTCCCTGGTGGCGCAGTGGTTGAGAGTCCGCCTGCTGATGCGGGGGACACGGGTTCATGCCCCAGTCTGGGAAGATCCCACATGCCGCGGAGCAGCTGGGCCCGTGAGCCATGGCCGCTGGGCCTGCGCGTCCGGATCCTGTGCTCTGCAACGGGAGAGGCCACAACAGTGAGAGGCCCGCGTACCGCAAAAAAAAAAAAAAAAAAAAAAAAAAAACCTACTGTTTAAGGTGAATTTTTTTTAAGTTATTCGTCTAGATCATCTGGGCTAGAGTCAAAGTTAGAGGAAATTTTCTAAAGTGTTTTGTGGCTCTTAACTGCTGTTGGAAACATCTGGGGCTTATTTTTCACCTTTGAAGAAGGTATTGCCTCATAATTTTACATCTTATGGGACATCAGACACATTGGCATGTTGGCTAGAGGTAGTGCACATGAGAAACCAATTCTCACTGAATGATACCTGGATGGAAACTTCACCCTGAGAATCTCTTCCTTCAATTTCCAAATACTCTTATAGAGCATAAAGGTCCTGCCAGTGAGAGAGGAGGGTGTGTGGAGAATTAGAGAGAGAGAGAACTGTGCTTTGTTGATAGGAGGCGTGAAATAGTGGGAGTCAGAGGGATCGCAGTCATCCTTCGGGTGGGGAGAATGGGCCTGGAGCCTAGCCTGGGTTTGGGACAATCCCACTGGTTCCCAGACTAAGAGGTGAGTCAGAGGGGCGGAGACGTGGAGAAGGTGAGACGGTCCTTAATGACCTAATATGCCATTAGGGAAGGTCAAGGAGGTGGACCTGCTCTCCCCCACCTCCTTCTCCAAGGAGCACACAGCACACACTCATGTACCCAAGCTGTAGCCTGTCCTTTTATGACTTCCTCTTCAAAGCTTCCTTGATGCTCTTCATAACCTGATTTCACTTCTAAAAAACATGTTGTGGAGGAGGAAACACCCAGAGGAGTCTGCCCCAGCTCTGTATCACCATCCCTCCCCACTCCAGATGGTTCTCATTGTGAAAGTTTACCTTCTGGGCTTTCAGATATGTTTATATTCTGCCTTGAAAGGCTACTTGCTCCACATCCCCTCTCTTCCAGGTCCTTCAGAAATACCCTGCTGTCTGCTCAAGGGGACCCCTATTTTTGTAGTCCCAGTCATAGGGCTGTTTACTTTGTCTCAGCATCCTACATACATTGTCACTTTTTAATCCTGACCCTAAGAAGCATGTAGTATTATGCTAATTTTAGAGAAGGAAAACAGAATCTTTGGAGAGAAGATTACTCTCTCAGTACAGAAACAGGATTCTCAACAGGTTTGTCTCCATAATGTTACCCATTCTATAATAATTTCTCCCTAAACTTAATCCTCAATTAAAAGGAAATTTTAGAAAATTTTATTTTAGGGGCTTCCCTGGTGGCACAGTGGTTGAGAGTCTGCCTGCCGATGCAGGGGACACGGGTTCGTGCCCTGGTCCGGGAAGATCCCACATGCCGCAGAGCGGCTGGGCCCGTGAGCCATGGCCGCTGGGCCTGCGCGTCCGGAGCCTGTGCTCTGCAACGGGAGAGGCCGCAGCAGTGAGAGGCCCGCATACTGCAAAAAAAAAAAAAAAAAAATTATTTTATATTGGAGTATAGTTGATTAACAATGTTGTGTAAGTTTTAGTTGTACAGCAAAGTGATTCAGTTATACATACACATGTATCTATTCTTTTTCAAATTCTTTTCCCATTTAGGTTATTACAGGATATCTAGCAGAGTTCCCTGTGCTATACAGTAGGTCCTTGTTGGTTATCAATTTTAAATGTATTAGTGTGTATATGTCAATCCCAAACTACCAATTTATCCTTCCCCCAAACTTTCCCCTTTGGTAACCATGTTTGTTTTCTAAATCTGTGAGTCTGCTTCTGTTTTGTAAATAAGTTCATTTGTATCGTTTTTGTTTTAGATTCCACATATAAGTGATATCATATAATATTTGCCTTTCTCTGTCTGGCTTACTTCACCTAGTATGATAATCTCTGTGCCCATGCATGTTGCTACAAATGGCATTATTTCATTCTTTTTTTATGGCTGAGTAATATTCCATTGTTTATATGTACCACATCTTCTTTATCCATTCATCTGTCAATGGACATTTAGGTTGCTTCCATGTCTTGGCTGTTGTAAACAGTGCTGCAGTGAACACTGGGGTGCATGTTTCCTTTTGAACCATGGTTTTCTCTGGATATATGCCCAGGAGTGGGATTACTGGATCATATGGTAACTCTATTTTTAATTTTTTAAGGAACCTCCATATTGTTCTCCATAGTAGCTGTACCCATTTACATTCCCACCAACAGTGTAGAAGGGTTCCCTTTTTTTTCGGCATGTATTGTTTGTAGACTTTTTGATGATGGCCATTCTGACTGTTGTGAGGTGGTATCTCATTGTAACTTTGATTTGCGTTTCTCTAATAGTTAGTGATGTTGAGCATCTTTTCATGTGCCTCTTGGCCATCTGTATGTCTTCTTTGGAGAAATGTCCATTTAGGTCTTCTCCCCATTTTTTGACTGGTTTTGTTTTGTTTTTTGATATTGAGCTTCATGAGCTGTTTGTAAATTTTCGAGATTAATCCCTGTCGGTTACATAGTTTTTGCAAATATTTTCTCCCATTCTGTGGTTTGTCTTTTTGTTTTGTTTATGGTTTCCTTTGCTGTGCAAAAGCTTTTGAGTTTAATTAGGTTCCATTTCTTTATTTTTGTTTTTATTTCCATTACTCTAGGAGATGGCTCAGAAAAGATCTTGCTGTGATATATGTCAAAGAGTGTTGTGCCTATGTTTTCCTCTAAGAGTTTTATAGTATCTGTTCTTACATTTAGGTCTTTAATCCATTCTGAGTTTATTTTTGTGTATGGTGTTAAAGAATGTTCTAATTTCATTCTTTTACATATAGCTGTCCAGTTTTCCCAGCACCATTTATTGAAAAGATTACCTTTTCTCCATTGTATAGTCTTGCCTCCTTTGTTGTAGATTAATTGACCATAGGTGCATGGGTTTATTTCTGGGCTTTCTATACTGTTCCATTGATCTATATTTCTGCTTTTTTATGCCAGTACCATACTGTTTTGATGACTGTAGCTTTGTAGCATAGTCTGAAGTCAGGGAGCCTGATTCTTCCAACTCCGTTTTTCTTTCTCAAGATTGCTTTAGCTGTTCGGGGTCTTGTGTCTCAAGAGGAATTTTAATTTTCTATCTTAAGAAAATAAATTGATGCCATGGATTTATCTTTGAAGCAAGGCAATAACATTCTTGGCTGCCTATCCAACAATTGCCATCTTCCTTCTTCTTAATACAGCCCTAACTCTGTTCTTTATTCTACATAGCCAATATCTCTTAGGGAAACTAATTCTGCTTCAGGTTCAGGATGGGACAGATTGGTATAAGAGTAATCCCATACCTCTTGTCTAAAACATTTCTAATTGTCTTAGAAATGAGCATGTGGCCCAAGTCTGACCAATAAGATATGAGGAGAAATTTAATGGGGTCTTCTGAAAATTTCTCTTTTGCTCTTAAGAAAAAAACAGAAATAGTGTCTCTCTCTTTCCCACTGTATGTGAACAAGGAAGCAAACAGCCACAGTCACTACTGGCAGCCACCCAGTCATAAGAAGAGGAGCTTAGGATGAAGCCAATATGGGGAATGTCACAGAAGAGAAATGAGAATAAGATGACTTCAATCACTGATACCACTAAAGTACTGGATAAACCAACCCTGAAGGCAACCTTCCACCTCTGGATTTTATGCCTAATAAGCAAATCATTTTTACATGATGTTAACAAATTTGGTTTACGTTGTTTGTTCTTCACAGCTCAAAGCATCTTTAACTGATGCTGCGATTTGTCACATCTCCAGCATCCACACGACTGTGTACTCATCCTTCACATTTTGAATGATGGTTGAGAGACCCCATACAACCCTCAATCAACAAACAAAAGCCAGGTTTTGGATGTGGCAAGTTTTGTGTGGTACCTTAAAGATGGAACAAATTTTTTGTCATTGGGCAGCCGCTGAAAGATGAAGTCAGTTTTCCCTTCCCTTGAGTCTGGGCTGGCCACATGGCCTCTTCTGACTAACACAATGCAGTGAAAGTGACATTGGATAACTTCTGAGGCTGGGCCTTAAGAGACTTGCAACTTTCATCATGCCACTTGGAACACTCCCCCTTAGAACCCAGCGACCCTGTAAGACATCCACCTATCCTGTGACCATCTTGCCATGAAGAAGCCCAAGCTAGCCATAAGAGAGAAAGAGACAGACAGGCAGACAGACCCTGTGGAGTAGCACTGAGGTGCCAGACATGATAAAACCTTCTTGAATGCAGCCAAATGAACCCCAGCAGACTCCGTAGAGAGCTAAGAAACACTCAGCTGAGCCCTATCCAAACTCATGACTCACAAATAAAAATAAGTAAAGATTGTTATTTTAAGCCACGAAGTTTTGTGGTGGTTTATTGTACAGCCGTAGATAACTGAAACGAGAAGAAAATATAGAAACTTTTTTTCGCAAGCTTCAGTAACAGAAACAAAAAGCTTTCTGCTGAACCCTTGTCTATCTAGGAACTTCATCAGTCAGCACACTCCATTCCCCCAGGGCCTCAGCTAATCCTGGATTTAAGAATGTATGATCACATAGTAAGATGGGGACACATAGCAGGTGAATGTAAGGATGATGTTCTACTACTGCTCGCCTCTACCATGATCAGATCTTGGGTTCTCATCAGAGTTTTCAAAAGACTAAAGAAAATGTGTGGGAGAATGATGTGCATCCAAGGGGAGCCCACTTCCTTGGTCTCATGAGTGTTCTCCATCTACATACACACACGTACATCCACTAAGTGTGAGTTCTCGCCAGTTTCTAGTCTTTATGCTTGGCAGGACAGCGATTATTCAAGCATTTGTCCCATAAAAAGTCAGTAGAATTGGAAATAGCCACCAGTTTCTTTTTAAGCCGAACTGAAATTTTGAGCTAAATTCATTTTAACTAGGGATTTATGACGGGAAAGGAATAGTTCTAATTAAATAAGTATGAGCCTCAGACAGTGTGAATAATGACCCACTGGAAGTTTCCCAGTCCCCTAATAGCTAATTAACAGCTCATAACTGGCTTCCCTTTGTGTCTCAAGGCAAGCATGAAAAGGAGGCCTTGACTGACTAATGAGATCTGCTCAAACCAGATTAAAAATGAAAATTGGCTTTACAGACTCCAGACCTGCAAATGCACTCCACGTGAAAAGAAAGGATTATTTTTAAGGCATCTGGGCAATCAATGTGGGAACAGAGCGGGCGTACAGCCAAAGGCATTGATCAGCTAACACCCTCAGAGTGAAGCCTTTGCAGCCGCCTAGACAGAGGACCAGATGGCCAGCTGAGAGGGAAATGGCCTCCCCATTGTCATGCTGTCTCAGGGTTTGAGAGCGAAAGCCAAATAGCTTTTGCAGAGACCAGTTCTTCCTCCGTCATGTTTGTATTTCAGATAAGTGTTAAGGTAGACAGACAGCAAATTAGAAGCTAATAAATACCAATTTCCACCTCTGTGAGTCCATATTAGGAATTCTTCTTCCTCCATCAGAGCTGAAGACCAGCTCGTCACTCTTAAAGGAGATGTGCTCAGCTTTCCCGAGGCAGTAGTAAGCCTATACCATGGCCACCTCCCACAGAACACTTACTGGAAAATGTTCTTGAATAGGCAGTCGTGGACTCTGGAAAAATACTGCGTGGATTTTCAGGAGCCCCTCTGCTGGAGATGCCACATCCCTTTTATGTGGTTGGTAGTGATAGTCACACTGGCTAAACCCGAGGCAAGCCCCTGCTTTTACCACCACTCCCCCTCCCCCCCAAAAAAAAACTAAATTAGGATATAGAGCCAATATTTATTTGCCCCATAGAATTCCATTCAGTGCATGGGTATTGCTTTCAGTCATGGTGGAGCAGTGGTGGCGAGGGGCTCCCCTATTACCATGAATAGTTAAAGGCCACAGTTAAAGGCGTGCTGATTTGGGGTCACCACAGAGCAGTTGGAAATCTTCATCACTTGGCTGACCCACAAACAGCAGATTAAATGTAGAGAGTGGAGGAGGAACAACTTCCTGAGTTTATAAATAAAATGTATGACCTGCCCTAGTCAGGCAGTGGGATGCTTTCTGTTAGCCAAATAGGTTGCCACTGTTGAAAAACTTAGGACGATGTTGAATTGAATTGAATTTTTATTTGATGATTTTTAAAAGGCATTGGAGACTTTGTAGTGCTTTCAGTTCTTCATGACAAGCCTCATCAAAAAGTGAATAAGAGCTAATGGATAAAACAATCAAAAGATTGGAAAGCCAGTTTTACCAAGCTGATTTGAATGTGTTGTGCCTATCCTGCATCCCAGAAGAAGATTCCTAACCTTCCAATAGTTCAGTATCTTCAGTTTCCCCCCTGCCATATTACCATGGTGAAGATAGAACCATGTCAAGGTTGCACAGTCCTTTTCCTTGTCTCTCAAGAACATCTCCAATGTGTGCTCCTCACTTTCATCCACCCAGATCAAAAAATCAATCAGAAGCCAAGAACCATCAGGGCTTTCCTGGTGGCACAGTGGTTTAGAATCCGCCTGCCAATGCAGGGGACACGGGTTCGAGCCCTGGGCTGGGAAGATTCCACATGCCGCAGAGCAGCTAAACCCATGCGCCACAACTACTGAAGCCCGCACACCTGGAGCCTGTGCTCCACAACAAGAAAATCCGCTGCAATGAGAAGCCCGCGCACGGCAACGAAGACCCAACGCAGCCATAAATAAATAAATAAATAAATTTATTTAAAAAAAGAAATGAAACCAAGAATCATCAGACCTTATATCAGACAACACAAGAACCAAGTCCACATCCAAAAAAATGTATGGAGTACACCTAGCCTTTATCTACTCCTTGCAAGGCTTAATGCCAACCCATTTGGTTTATTGCCAAGAAAGGTGGTAACTCTCAAAGGATGCTGCAGACGCACTAGACAGCAGTTAATTAACACTCTCTCAAGGTGAACAGAAGTGCTTTTCCAGGCTGGAAAGAATCTCTTTTTTTTTTTTTTTTTTTCAGAACTGTGACTTGGCACTGACAGTTCAAAACTGTCAACAGTAATTTGGGGCACGGGAATATGTCTCTTTAGTTATTTTAATCAGCAGCCTGTAGTGAGCACAGTTCCACTGCAGAGTTCCATCTGCATAAGCTTTTATGGAAGATTGGAAATAACGTCATGTCTGCCCTCAATTAGTTGATGGGGTTAAGAAGTTAGGACCAGCACAGACACCATTATAAAGGATATAGGTAAGCCCATAAAAAGTAATATAACATTAGCATTGTGAATGTATGGAGTAAGAATGACTAAAGGATGGCCAGCTTTTAAATTTGAGTTAAGCTCTTCAAGGATGTCGACATTTAAACTAGTGTATTGGACGGAGTGGTGGATGGGGATTAACAGCAGAGGGGCAAGCAAGTAAATCCTGTGCAACGATCCATGCTAGGTATGGCCGGGGGAAAACAATAACTCCTTCAAAATTCAGAACTTAGTAAGAAAAAGAGGAAATTCAGGTGTTCTTTACATCTCATTCATGCTAAACAAGTTCCAGTATAGGGTGCCTCGTGACTGATAGTATATTTTGAAGCCTTCACTCTTTTTTCCCTTTTTAAGGGCTATGGATTGTGGTCAAATAGTAAAAGTTGACACTTTCATTTACAGAAAAATCAGCATTTCCAGGGGACTTGGAAATAATGCCATTCTGAAATGCTTTGTCCTGACTGTTAAAACATTAATCCCAAAGGGAACCAGAATTTTTCATTTTCAAGGTCTACAAAAAGTTGATCCGATGTTTGATTTCTAATCATTTTTCTTCGCTCCCTCGCATATAGTATTCCCAAATGATAGAATTCTAGTATTTAAGAATTTATTTTAAGGGTCATCTGGTCTAGTTCCCTTATTTTGAAGATGAGCAAACTGGGGCCTCAAGGGGCCCTGAGACTTGCCCAAGGCCAAGAACAAACTAGGAGCCCCTCTTTCAGGGGGCTTTTGATGCCTACAATTCTTTCCCATGGGTCCTTTATCCCTAGTGAAATCCTGGGAAGAAAGTTCTTAAGAACAGTAAATTACCTTCACCACAATAAAGCAGTGAATCATGTACCAAAATTTCTCTCCTACCCATCACTTTATGCACTTCATCTTAAATCTTCGTTTTTATTCTATGAAGGCAAAACAGCCTTTGAGGGTCGGATATTCTTAAGTCAGTCAATGTGGGAAGGGGGAGGTGAAAAATGAGCTCTCCGAGGATAATCGCAATGAGAACAAAAGCTTTTCCAAATTATGCAATACATTATAATTATGCTTTAAAATTGCTCTTCAGCTGGAGGTGTCAATGGAGAGCATTACAATTTTTAAATAGTACTGTTCTGATGGGGATTCATGAACATTTGAGGTGTTCATGTGTGCGCATACCTATTGAGGCAAACCACGGGGCTGTAAGCGTTCATGCAGAGCTCTGGTATCCTTTCCCCCACAATAAAAAAAAAGAAGTAGAAAAAGGAAAAAAAAACCTATCTAAATGTACATGCAAGCATTGCCCTTATGGACGACTAATCCTTGAGGCAAAAGAAGTGGAGCTTTCAGTTCAACACATCTAAAGACATTCCAGGCTTCCTGAAGACGTGTGGTTTGAATTTATGTGTCCTAAGCTGTCTGCCCACCCCCAGATGAAACTAGTTGAGGAACAAGAGATTGAGTGTGTTCCTAAAGTGAACAGAAAAGAATGCTGGAAGCAAAGGGATCAAAGTATGAGAAAGTGCAATGTATCACTGTTATCTATATAGCTCTCTGAGCACAGCACTATCTATGCTGGACATTTTGGGAAGTACAAGAAAGCAAAGACTTTTCTTATCTGTAGAATTAAGAAGGTCAATGATTTTAGCTACTGGCTCTTGCCATGCCTGTAATAAGAGAGTCATGATTTACAAAGGTATTATTTTTAAGTGTTGTTCTGAGTTTCAAATTCCTACCTTAGGCGATCCCATTTTTCTCTTCCTTGCCTTAAACTTTGACTGAATCAACAGTTTTTCTTGTTAATGTTTTTGTTCTTATATATCAATGGCTCCCAACCTGGCCTCATATTAGAATCCCCTGGGGAATCTTAAAAACAACAACAACGGGCTTCCCTGGTGACACAGTGGTTGGGAGTCCGCCTGCCGATGCAGGGGACACGGGTTCGTGCCCCGGTCCGGGAAGATCCCACGTGCCGCGGAGCGGCTGGGCCCGTGAGCCATGGCCGCTGAGCCTGCGCGTCCAGAGCCTGTGCTCCGCAGCGGGAGAGGCCACAACAGTGAGAGGCCCGCATACCGCAAAAAAAAAAACAACAACAACAACAACAGCAAAAAGAAAAAAGACCAATTATATCAGAATTTCTAAGTCTGGGCATCAGTTTTTAGGAAGCTCCCTCAATGTTTCTGATGCGCAGCCATGAGTGAGAATCCTTGTTATAGATAGTATAACAAGATCATTCTGTAGAAACTTGTTAAAATCCATTTTGCCTATTAATTTGGTCCAAAGTTCTGAATGTGTAAACAGGCCCCATGTAGGACATAAAACCAAAGGTGTCTACCAAGACCTGTAGATGGCAGTAGATGTCTCTAAGGTCCATAGAAAATTCCAGAATTTAGTTACTTCAAATCTGGGACTATTTTCTTTTACGGACAATGCACTCTGGTTTGTCTGTAGCAGTGCTACCTTTCTACTTCATTCTGTGGTTTTCTAAGACAGTCTCTTGTCAAAATCTTTTCCCAGATTGACCACAAGCTCTTCCCATTCACAATGGCCCTGGAACTCCTTTTGCAAGATAGGCATGCGCTAGCCGGATGTATTGGTAATGGATGTAATGCATCCCTTCCCAAAGCCTAGGTTTTTATAACTAGATAGGCGACATTTTGCTTCAAGAAGGGCATAAGCTCGTGTGATAACAGTTGCTGCCTTCAGTAGCACTTCCTTCTCTACCTTGATTCTGCAACTGAGTCTGCACTGAGTGCAGGATGGGAGGCTCTGAGATCAGGTGGGCACAGAGGGCAAGGAGGACAGTGCTGAGGACTATAGGGGCAGCAGCATGGAATGGTGACACATGGGGGGCATTCTATGTATGAGTGACCATGGAAAGCTAGACTTTAAATCTTGTACTAGAATCTTTCTTTGGAATATAATTTCTTTACATAAATATTTCTTTCTACATGCACACACACACATATGAAATATATATAAAAATTTATTTATATTTTTACCTTATATATAATATATAAATTTATATAGATTTTGTATATTTATATGTTATATAAATAGAAGTTTTATATATGTACATATACATATATACATATACACACATGTATGTATAAACTGGGGGAAATATATCAGGGTGCTTGGTCAAATTCAACAGAAACTCATATTAATTTAAAAAGAAAAATAAATTTTTGGAAGGATACTGGGTACATCAGCGAATTGACAGAAAAGATGAGAACCAGACTCAGAAAATATAAGTAAGTCATGCTATCTACAGTGCTTTGCTGACGCCACCTGGATCTAGTGTCCCTGGATACTCACCATTAAAATTGCTGCTGTACCCTGGATTCTCCAACATGTGAATAACCCCAACTGTGCCATCAGGCGTAGGTGCCTTTGCTGAATGCAAGTAAAATTTGGAAGCATCAGTAGAAACATAAACAATAGGTTGCAAGTTCTTTGAACCAAAGGAACATACAACATTCATCTCTCCATTAAAACATTGCCTTGGGCTTCCCTGGTGGCGCAGTGGTTGGGAGTCCGCCTGCCGATGCAGGGGACGCGGGTTCGTGCCCCGGTCCAGGAGGATCCCCCATGCCGCGGGGCGGCTGGGCCCGTGGGCCATGGCCACTGGGCCTGCGCGTCCGGAGCCTGTGCTCCACAAGGGGAGAGGCCACAACGGTGAGAGGCCCGCGTACCGCAAAAAAAAAAAAAAAAAAAAAAAAAACATTGCCTTGCACCAAATGGTACTCTCTAAATACTTGTAAATTTTAAAAATGAAAGGAAATTAATCAGCATGACATGCCATGACATGAGATGACATGGAATAACATAGCATGAAATGCAGGCAACAAATGATGAGAAGCAGAATGTTATCACAGGATAATTTCTATGGAAGAATTTTAGTCTTAACTCTACCACTTAGGAGTCTCAGACAATGGATAGTCATTTACTTCAACTTGGCCTCAATTTCTCCACGGTAAAAATAAGAATAATAATTGTCCTGCCCCTCTCATAGGATGATTTCAAGACTAGAATAAATGCTTTGAAAATAGAAGTGCCATACTTTATAGGATAGAACTCTATGGGGTGCAAATAATTTCCTTCTAAAAAGCACAAATCAGAGGCCCTCAAGCAACACCCGCACCCCGCTTGCTAGTCCCAATCTAGAAAAACATTGCTTGTTTTAAGTTAGTCTACACGCGGATTGCTTCCTAACTTAGTGATGCAATGGGGATTTCTTGGGGAAGGTTCTTAGCTAGGTTGATGTGGACACCATGAAAGGAGAAGAAGTAAGAACTGAGACAGTTTACAAGAGGGTTTATTTCCTGGGGTATCTGAATAAATTTAACTCCATCACACACACTACAATGCAGACCTCAGTAAGACATTCAGCCTGATGACTTCTGCAGGAGTCCAGCATTTATTTAGGGGAAAATGATTCAGTGTGCATATTCAGTATTGAAGGACAGCAAAAGTCATGAATTAGGGCTTCTGGAGGACAGAGAATATTTCTTATATATGGGTATTTTTATGGGTATTTTTCTCCCCAGCACCTTAAATAATTTCTAGCACAGATTAGTATTTAATACATGCTGCTGAATTAACTAATGAATAAAGAATTAATCAAGTGGCTATCTACGGTATGGTATAATACCATTTCCTTAGCCTGAATGCCAATATGCTGTGTAAGTGAGCACATGGAAACTGTTAAAGAATGGGCTAATAGATGAAGGATAAATAAGAAAACAAAAATTTAGGGAGCTCCCATCCCCACCCCTACCCCTACCATCCTCAATCCAATCTAAAATGCCACTCTACGCAACCACTGATATTCCTGTGCAGTAACCCACTCTCTAAGCACTGATTAAAAAGAAATAATTTCCCTACGCATCTCATTCTCCCTGGGTACTGACCTATTCCCCAGGGTTACAAGAGCAGAAGAATGGAGAATATTTGCAGAAGAGAGGAAATTTGTTATGACATCTTACATTTGTATAACACCTCATACTTTTTTTCCAATAGACTTTATTTTTTAGAGCAGTTTTAGGTTCACAGCACAATTGAAAGGAAGGTACAGGAATTCCCGCATTCCCCCTTTCCCCACACAAGCATAGTCTCCCTCATTATTAGCATCCCCCACCTGAGTGGTACATTCATTATAACTGATGAACCTATGGTGACAAAACATTATCACCCAAAGACCACGGTTTCCATTAGGGTTCACTCTTAGTGTTAATACGTTTTATGGGTTTGGACAGATGGATACTGTTCACAGATGTATGTTTTTCAAAGTATGTTTACTGTACCAATCGTCAGTAATCCTGAAAACAAGCTTATGAAGTGGGTACGATTTTTATCTACGTTGAAATCTACAGACCAATGAAGTGACTTATCCACCACTATGAATAGAAGGAACCTGGACAAGACCCCATGTCACCACAGTGAGGGGTCTTTCCATCCATGTCAGTCATTATCAGTGACTTTACTGTACACGGTAAAGGGCTCAGGGGAGTCTGCCTCAATCTCACACAGGACAGGAAAGTGCTTAGCGAGGCGCCGATGCTGAGACGCAGGCCGAGAAATGCTGCTTACAAATAGACTGCACGGAAAGTGCTGTTTCTGAATTGCTATCCCAGGGAGGGAAGCTAAAAAAAATGTCATGTCCCAAGTTGTTTTGTGGGTTTGGGGTTTTCTTGTTGTTGTTGTTGTTGTTTTTTGTACACTTCATCAGGTGAGATATTCTGTGCTGCAGAAGGAGCCGGGAGTAGAGGGAGAGAAGGGAGGAGGGGAGATTGACAGAGTACAAGAATAGACATTCTAATTAACAGCTATAAAGTGAGAACTATGCAGGACCTTTAAGGGAGAGTACCCTTCCTTGAAAAGAGATGTAAATTGGGAAATCCACAGAGAAACAACCATAGATATTGGTATAGGAACTGGACTCCATTCTTGTGGTTTGTTTGCATACGTCACACTGGAAATGCTGGCCACGCAATTCATCTTTGGACCTTAGCTTCCCCTTGACTCAAACTTCATGAAAAAGTGACATGAATAAAGGAGGAGGAAAGAGCTAAAATATGTTACCACTCCATCAGCAGAGACCAACAACGTGGTCATCTCGACTTTTAAAGTGTTATTGACAACTTGAGAAGGTAAAGAGAAGCACATATGAAACAGACCAACTCAAGCCAATAAGTAATCAAGTGCTTTGGACTATGGGTGGGACCACAGTTCTCCAACAGAGGGTGCATATACCCCAAAAGGAGACACAGGAATCTTCACCTGGACTGTATGTCAGATAGTCATGTGTCCTGAGGGAAGAATATTTACAAGGAGGAAGAGTTGACAGTGGCTGCTCTATTTCCCATAATTGTGACAAATGGATTTGTCTGTCCCTGCTTGAATGAATTGATCAGTTAGTTAGCAAAGACTAGGTAATATAGCTCCCACAAAATGGACAAATGCCATGAATTGTTTTGGTAAATTATCCGTGGGTTGAAAATAATATTAATGACTTCAGTACGAATTAACTACAAGAAAGTGGCAGGTCTGACGTTTCTACCTCTCCTGGAACAAGCTCCTCATCAGCTTCAATATAAGGTAAACACAAGGATGATTTTTTCAAGTATGTCAGGGTGTCAACAGAGTTTTGAAATTATCAAAAAAGAAAAAGCATTTGAAACATAGACTTACATCCACTGTTATTAACAATGAACCATGTCCCTAAGTGAGTATTTTTCCCTGAGATATAAACTAATAATAACATGAAGACATCACAATTAGCATGATATTTTTAAATATTGTTTATTTCCTTTTTATCTCAGCTTTTAAAATTTCCCTCTTTTCTACATAATGTTTAAGAGCAGTTGTATGTATACACTTCAAAGAATCAGTAAATACGTATATCGGGAAGTAGCTCAAAAATGCTCTGCTGGTAGGGATATGCAATCAGAAAAGCAAAGATCACTGGTTTAAGAGTGAACAGTGGAAATTCAGAGGGAGATAAATCAGTAAAAGCTGAGGTCAGGGAGAGTTTCATAGAACTTGGATTTGAAGGATGGGGGTGCACAGAGAAGGTGAGTCCAGATGAAAGAAAAAGGTGTCAAGAAAGACATAAAAAAAAAGGATGTTAGAGAATAGACCCGACTTCTGAGGGCTTGGCAGTGGGGAGGAATAAAGGCTTAACAGCTCAGTCTGAGACACACGTGCTTACTAGTAACAGGGAGTCGGCAAGTTTCCCTGACTTTTACTTCTTCCACTCTCATCCTGCCCTCTCTCCCTCAACTCTGCCTTTCCGTAACCTCAGCTACCTCCTCTGAAGGTGGCCCCACAAACATATCTTCATCTCTAGGCTGACTTTCCCAGGTACCTGTTCGATATCTCCTCAAATCCCCACGACTCCTCAGATTCCACAAGTCCATACATGTCATCAGCCTGAAAGAACCTCTTCACCCATCTCCATCTTCAAGCATCCGTACCTCTTTGCATTTCAGCCAAGTAGAGAGAGCTGTTCACCTAGTATCTCTTTATTGTTCTAAGAGCTACATTTTATATCTTTTTAAAAAACTAAGAGCAGTTATCCATTCAGCAGATATTTATTAAGCACCTGCCATGTGCCAGGCACTGATCAGGGAACATCAGTGGAAAAAACACACAATGATCCCTGACATAGAGGAGCAAGGACATCTAAGTTTAAGAAAATCAATAAATAAACCTACAGGTACAATGAAATGCCAAGGCCTCCAATGACTGAACTTTGAGAAGAATTTATCTGAGATCTTTAGCAGCAACATCTATCACTTTACAGGGGCAATAGGCTGGGGTTTTGGGAGTCAGTCCAACCTGGGTTCAAATCTCATCTCCGTCACTAACAAGCTTGTCTTCTTAGGCAAGTTACCTGAAGTCTATTTCCTTATCTGCAAAGTGGGCATAAAAATACAAAATTGAGATGTTGTACGTTTCTAAGAAATGAAATCTGTAAGTGCTTTACACATAGTTGGTGCTCAATAAATGTTAGTTTCTTTCTTTTCAATAAATATGCCCGTGTTGGCTTCGCTGAGAAATGATATGTGTGTGCCAATGACATACAAATAAGTCAAACTGAAAGGATAATTCGGGATGAGGGAGCTGAGGGGAAAATCCCTACCCAACCACTGCTGCCTCCTCCATTGGAAGCTTCTCAATGTCCCTGTCAGAATTTGGTTTTCCTGGGCCCACTCTATTGTTTATAGACCACAGTGATTTTTACTTTGGCTATTTCTGTATCTCTGTCTCTGCATTCATTGAAGGCAGTGTCATGCCGTGCTTCCTGTCCCCTTTGGCATCCAATTTGGTGCCAACCACAAATACACGCCTTATCGAATTCAGGTAGCAACTGAACACATCAGTGAAATATCTTGTTCATTGTATCCTAGCAAGTCATTCTATATGACTAGTGGAGCAAATTACGGGATAGGTTCTGTATGAGCCAGCTTGGGCCATCATAAAAAAGTACCAGAGACCTAAACATGGCCTTTCTTCTGTGCATGCAGAGAGCTGTCTTCCTCTTATAAGGACACCAGTCCTCTGGGATTAGGGCGCCACCTTTATGACCTCATTTGATCTAAATTATCCCCTTAAAAGCCTTGTCTCCAGTTACAGCCACACAGGGGTTCAGGCTTCAACATATGAACTGGGAAGGAGGGAAAGGGGACACACAGTTCATTCCATAACAGATCCCTAGCTTTATTTTTGTCTACGAACAGAAATGCTAATTAAAGAAAGAGGGAGAGTCATGGTCCCTGATCTCATGAAATTCACAGCTCCATCTATCAAGATTGAAAACAGAGTTAGAAATGAAGAGGAAATAATGAGGAGCCCCTGATTCCACCAGTGTGTAAATTATGTCAACAGGATAGATAATGCATTCATCAGGGAATTAGGAGTCCAAAACTAAATGCCAATCTCAAGCAATGCATCTAACCTCTCTTACTTAATTTTCCATTCTATAAAATGGGATTAGGACATCCTGATGCCAAAAAAAAAAATAATGATTTTGTGATTCAGGAACAAACAAGGCAGGGACTTCCCTGGTGGCACAGTGGTTAAGAATCTGCCTGCCAACGCAGGGGACACAGGTTCGTTCCCTGGTCGAGGAAGATCCCACATGCTGTGGAACAACTAAGCCCACGCACCACAACTACTGAGCCTGCGCTCTAGAGCCCACGTGCCACAACTACTGAGCCCGCGTGCTGCAACTGCTGAGCCCGCGCGCCTAGAGCTCATGCTCCACAGCAAGAGAAGCCACCACAATGAGAAGCCCACACACTGCAACGAAGAATAGTCCCCGCTTGCCGCAACTAGAGAAAGCCTGCTCACAGCAACGAAGACCCAACACAGCCAAAAAATAAAAAAGATAAACAAGGCAATATTCTCCATTTTTAAAACTATCTCCTTTCCCCTTATTAACATGTTCACAGTCACTGCCTTCGAAACCATATTTGGTCTTGGTTATTTTTACATTGTATAGTGCTTGGGATGAATTTGCTCCCCAAACATAGACAGTCCTTTGTGTTACTTTCTCTGCTTTGCGAGGCTTGGTATCTGAGTAAGAATTCTTGTTCTTGTCCCAGAGCAATTGAGAAGTTGTGTTTCTGATTTCTTGGCAAAGGAAGGAAAAAAAAAAAACTACTCTCCTGTGTCTTCTCTCCTAATTGAACCTCATCTACCTGAAAATTTCTCTTTCTGGGCCTTCCCCTCCACAAAAGCACAAATGCACAGGCAGCATTTTTTTTTTTTTTTCTTTAACAAAACAGGCATGGCCCAGCCTCTTTAACGAAGCTCAGCATGGTACTCCATTCTGGTCCCTGTATATAAATTTGAGTCAACTACACAACAACTAGCCAAGGTCAGAAAGACAGTGAGACAGTCAGAAGTCCCATTCACTAGTTTTCCACCTCTCTGTGTGTCTTTTGGGTACATTGTAGAATTGTACTTCCTGGTCCCTTTGGGATTTGGTGTAGCCATGAAACTGGTTCTAGCCAATGAAGGGAAGTGACTCGTGTCACTTCTGGGTCCATCATTTATTTAGTTATGAGACTGTCCAGAACGCTCTTCTGCTCTACCTTGGTGGCCAGCAATATTCCAGGTCGTAACTGCTTTGTCGGACTGGATCAGGAGGAAGGACGCAGAGAGAATCTCCCCATCTCCCCAGATCCCCCCTTCACCAACCCAGGTCAGATATGTAGCACATGTGAGAAATAAACTTTCATTGGGTAAAGCACCAACATTTTGGGATTCTTTGTTCCTGAAGCAAAACCTAGTCTATCCTGACTGATAAAGCCAGCTACTATCATTTCTGACCCTCTCCCACACGCATTCTTACAATCTCCTGAAGGATACAGTCTGTCCACCTTAGACATCACAGTCCCACACACATGGTTGTTCAGGCGTACACAGCTAAATTTTACAAGAGAGAATACAGACTCTTGAGGTCAGGTAAAACACATATGTTCATATAACTCAGTGTTCTGGATCCAAATATAAATTGCTGAAATGTTCCATAATTTGAGAGCTCTTGTTCTAGACTTGCACTGTCTGACACGGTAGCCACGAGTCACATGTGCTGTTGAGCGCTCAGAAGGTATGTAGTTAGTGCAACTGAGGAATCAAATTTTTAAGTTTAATCTAATTTTAGTTAATTCAATATTTAAGTTAGCATAAAATATCTCCGCTACTACTTATATTGATTATCTGTTGAAGTGGTAATATTTTGGACATATTGAGCTACTTAGCTCAATAGATTATAGATTAATAAAAATATTTTTACCTATTTCTTCTTACCTTTTAAAATGTAGCTACTAGAAAATTTAAATTTATACATGTGGCTCACATTATACTGCTGTGGAACAGAGCTAGTCTAGAACCTAAATTACTCAGGGTTGCAATTCTTTATTCAGATCCTGCTTCTGTCTTCCAGTCCCAAACAGAACAATGCTGTCAACTCCACTGAGTTTCTAAGGAGTAAGTCTTCCCTCCATGGCCCTAGAAGTCCCTAACTGGCTAAGGTTGAAAGGAGTGTTTCCCCTGCTTTGCTAAGTCCTGAAGAACTCTTCCCTAGGAATCCTACCGTGTGATTCTTGTCTCTGTGGCCAGGTTCCAGTCCTGGTGACGGGTCCTTCTCCAGCTCATCCTCCTTGGAGCGCTACATTATGGCTTCCTGTTTCCCTGTGTGTCCTTCTTTCACAACTACCACACAGATGATCCTTCTTAGACATAATTTGCACCTGCATGCTGACTCATCTGAGACATCTTCCTAATTTCCTTAAGGAAATTACTAAATATGACATCATATCATTTTATCCATACAAACTTCCTTATAAATGTATAAAACATAATGACTAAGTTTTTAAACATAACCACAATTAACAGCATTACACCTCCCCAAATTAACAGTAATTCTTTAAAATCATCACACGTCCAGACCACTGTATTTATGTTTTAATCCTGAGCTTCCTGTGTAATGGAGGGTGGGAAGGGGAAGAGTGCCTATCAGTTTACCATAGGGTTTTAGGAAAGGAGAACATTTATTCTCACCTTCTTATGAAGAGGGTTGACTTAATCTATTGTTTTCCTTGAATGAGGTCTAAGAAAAGAGGTTTCTCCTAGATACATTGCCCCTGTCAGAATGGCCAGTTAGAGAGTACAAGACTTCTGTTGGACAACCTTGCTTATCAGTGACATCATTCAGCACCTGTCCACAGATTTCTCCTGAGGCTCTTACAGTCTCTTGCTCTTCTTGATGAAAGTTTAAAGCGTTTTGGATGGTTTAAAGCCAGGTCATTAGGACAAGCTTACAGAATCTGCCAGAGCCTGGGGAAGAGCTAGCATGATGAGGCCTGGACTCCTTTCCTTACCCTCCTTTGCATCAGCTATTTGTGCTTGGTTCCCTTTCAAAACAGCCCCTCTGAATGTCAAATAGCTGACCCAGTCTCACATTCTTCAAAGACAGGTAAAAGGTCCCCCCACCGTGACCTATCACCCAAAGTCTTACTGAAGCTGGTTATCATTTTTGGAGCCTGCAAAGATCAAACAATTCTTCTGTAGTTGCTCAGACAGACACAGGAAAACTCCCCCCCCCTCCCCAACCTAACATCCTGACCCCAAAACCCAGAGTCTAGTCACTGAGCCAATAGCTTTAAGTTTGGGGTTTTGACAGCTACACAAAGCTGGGTTGCAAGAAAGTGGCTTCCAGACAAGGGTAAAGGAGAATGCACAAGGGGGCCTGCAAGTCTCCTCACTTTTAATCTGATGCTGCTTTGCATAGGTTTTCAGTTTGAGTTCCTTCTCATTCCAAACCTTGAAGTTAATTCGTTTCAGGGATTAAAGTCAGGGAGTCATCTATTTTATGAAGTAGTCAGATGAAGGACCTGCATGTACCTTGCATCATCTCTGTCCCAAACTGGGAGTCCCAGAATACAGAGGCTGACAACGGGGTAGAGATTCAAATCCAAACGGGTTACACTGGGCTTTAGACCAAATAAAACGTTGAATGTGAGTAAAGAAGTGGATGAAGAGTTTATGTTAAGCTGTCACACCAAGCTTCTGACCTCAGCTCACTGAGCTGACTTCATACTACTTAAACCTCAAGGCTCAGAGGCCAGAAGCTACCCAGCGTGCTGTGGATTGAGGGACTGGCCTGCCTGGGCCTTGATCACTGCTCAGAAGTGCAAGTTTCACTCATATCAAAGGGCCTTTGCTTTTCTGCAGAGGAGTGTAGGAACACAGGTCAAGTAACAGTGAGTGTTTTACACATGTATTTAAGTGTGTTTAGTGTTTTTGCCATTCATTTTCTCTGATCCTAGAATCCAGAGCTTACCCTCTACCCACACTATCTCCCATTCATGAGCCACTAATTCCTGAAATGTCCCACTAAGTAATTTGGCTTAAGGGTAAGAATATCCTCAGAAGGGATGATACATCAAAGCTCATTAATTATCTACATTATAGATGATCCTATAGTATCTTCTATACCATCGTGTTTTGAGAGAAGAAAGAAGTTTAAGGTTGCCTGAGAAAGTATGTTAGAGAAAGAAAAGTTTCCCTCCCTCACATCTCTGCACAGGGCCAGATCTGCACGGAGATGGGGATGGGAGAGGCAGGGAGTGAGGAGTAAGGACTGGGGATATGGGGATGACCCTAGTTCTGCTTCCTCTTTCTTGTCCAACGGCCCTTCACTTCAGCTTACTTGTTGCTGGAGCATCAAGGCCAGACCAGGGAGGGTTATCTTTGTCACCTGGAGGGGAAGGAGGTGTGGTTTTATTTTAACTTCAGCTTCCTTTGCTACTTGGCTGCAGCTCTCCCAAGTGTTAACTTGCTCTGCTTCTCAGAGCTGAGTATTTGCTCCCCGAGCCCATGTATTTAGGCAGAGAGGGGAAAAAAACTATCCCTTTGAAGGGAAGGTGGGTGAAAGAGAAAGCCACATTAAACAACCAGCCCGTGTTAAATTTGGACTTGCTCCTATTTGTAAGAGGTTTAAAAATACCCCGGGGCCCTTTTCTGCTTTTGCACTTTTTTATCGAGCAGCTTACCCCATTTCCAAGCAGCCCTGCGTAAAGGTACTTCCTTTGACTCTCTTATACCTGCTGAGAGTTTTGATATCAGTTCTCTCTGAAGGTTTCAGGGGCTCTAGAAATGCCTGTTAGAAGCTTGAAGACTCTGGCCCCAGCTAGGGAAGAAGGTCTGCATTCAACCATGACAGACAATAGTGAAGTATTCATTGTGCTCCACCCACCTGACACCCACCCCAATCTGACCAACCTAAACCCACACTGGAGGGGTGTGGCCCAGGAGGTGCTCACTCAAAGATCAGTTGATTTAATTGTTGTTGTGGAGGGCACTCGTTTAACGTGAGTTTCCAATGTCAGGAGAGTGTCTTGATTTGTCTCTGACAAGTTATGGAGCCATGGGGCTCTTCGCAGGAAATAAAATCCTTTCTGTGTTCTATAAGAACGAGTTCTTAATTACTGCACTCAAAATGAAAAAACAAATGGGAACAGACATCAATAAAGCCTAGGTTAAAAAAAATAAAAAATAAAAAAAATAAAGCCTAGGTTAAATATAATAGGGTGTAACCATAAGTGGGAAACTGAACAGTTGCAAAAAAAAAAAAAAAAGAATGAGGAAGCTCTCTGGGCACTGATATGGAACAATCACCAAGAGATACTATTAAGTGATAAAAAGTAAGGTACAGAATGATGGTAGTCTGCTACTAGTGTAAAATAATCTTCCTTTTTTACACACATAGCTTTTCGGAGATCCACAAAAGAAGATGTATTCTATATTGTTTCCCAGAGCTTCCAGAATGTTCAAGCCCCAGATTCCCTGAGGAACCCATCTATTGAGTGCTTACTATATGCCAGGCACTGTCTCAAACAAATAAGATCCAGATATACTCAACACTACGAAGAATAACCCCGTAAACACTCAGCTACCGCAGTGGTTAACTCATTGGCCCTTATTGCATCTCTAACCCCGACCACTGTCAAACTCTGCCACCTCCACGTCTGAACATACACATACTTGGGATTATTCTGAAGGAAATCACAGACATCATATCATTTTATCCATAAAAACTTCCATATAAATGTATAAAACATAATGACTAAGTTTTTAAACGTAACCACAATTAACATCATTACACCTCCCCAAATTAACAGTAATTCTTTAAAATCATCAAACGTCCAGACCATGTTCATTCTCATGAGATGACCAGGAAGATTTGAACACTAACTGCGTTTGTATATAATTTTTAATTTTAGAGTTGATTTGTTCAAATCAGGATCTAAACATGGTACATTGGCATTTGGCTGTGATTGACCTTGTCTATTTTAATCTTTATGGGGTTATTTGAGATTTATTTGTTGAATAAACTGGGTTGCTTGACTTGCAGAGATTCTCACCTTCTGGATTTGGCTGATTGCATCCTCACAGTTTTGTTTCGGTTTTGTCTATTCAACTTCCTATGCAAATTGATGTTCGATCTAGAAGCCTAGTTTGACTCAGATTTAATCTTTTTTAGAAGAATACTTCATAGGTGGTGGTGTGTGCAACCATCAGTAGGCATGTGATGTCTGTCTCTCTTTTGGTGATATTAACAGCCATTGATGGTCATTACCTAGATCCATTATTTCAATTAGGAGTTGCAAAATAGTGTTATCCCAGTTCTGTCACTCTTCCTTGTTTACTGGAATACTCCTATAGAGAGGAAATTTTTAACCATTTGGTTACCCTGAGATGGAATTCTCACATGGAAAGAAAGATAAATGCTTGACCTTTTCCCTCTACTTACGAATAATTCAGGATAAGGAGTTGGTCCTCCAACATCCTCCAAAGATGACCAGTTAGCATTTTTTTAGTATCTTTATGAATTCATGGGTTTTAACATATCTGATATATTTTAACTCATTGTGATTTTTAGCTTTTCTGATGCTCAAATGGCTCTATCTTCGGCCAGTGTGAAGTTCAAGTTGGTTCTTGGGAAATTCAATACAAGCCCAATAGTCTTTGATAACTTCCTTGCCAAGTGGTATGACAAGATATCCAAACTCCTCTTGTCTGTTGTCTGCCTTCAGACCTGGAACATCCATTTCTTCAAAAATCCCTGGTTCCTTTTACTGGAAAATGTTATTTAGATGCTACAATCTAGCCACAAGGGATGCTTATTGCTAATGGGTTGACCTCTGTTATGGAGGGAACCAGGAAAGAAGTATTAAAAAAAATACATCATAGGCTCATACTGATATTTTAATTTAATAGGATTACAGGGTTTTGATTTGGTGATTTTGTATCCTTCTTTGTCTTACATGAAAAATCAAAGTTTCTAATCTCTTTAACATAATCTGTTATGTTGTTATACTACAATATATGTAACCATTGCAAGTAATGATACAAACAATACCATCAGCAAGTTTTTTTGTATGTTGTTATTGCTATTGTTATTGTTTGGTTTCTTTTGCAGTTCTTTTTATCTTCACAGTTTACCACGTTAGGATTGTACAGTCACATGACTGTCTTAAATCTTGTTTTTTATTTTTAGGAATTGTTTCTTTAACTTTGAGTTAATTCTTAAATAATTATATAAGACATTTACCTTTGTATCAATGTTATATCTACAAAACAAGGTACATTCAGAAAAGTCTAGCTTCCAACTCTATTCTCTTTATCTTCCCCCTTCTTATTCCTTTAAGTAATTGTTTTATTTATTTTATGGTTCTTTAAATGTCATTCATACACTCATATCACCCTTCCTGAGATAAATCTTAAAATACTATTGATATATACACTTTTTTATCTTCACTTTTTCCACTAAAACATCTTATTGAGCTGATCACTCCATGGCCGTGTATAAAAATAGCCTTCTTCCTCTTTATAGCTGCATAATAGTCTACTGAAAGGTTGTTCCATAGTTTATTCAACTAACTTCCAATTTTTTGCTATAAAAACAATTCTGTAATGTACAGTCATATATAAAAGTCTTTTTTTGTTGTTGTTTTACAACATATTTTTCTTTTACAACATATTTCCTTCTCGAAGGAGAAGTGCGTATATAATTTTACTAGATGTGTCAACCATCCATTGTGTCTGTACCGTTTTGCTTTCCAAACTAGCAATGTATGAGATTGTCTATTTCTCCACAGCCTCACCAACAAAATATGTTATCAATATTTCAGATTTTTGCTGATCTGACAGGTGACAAAATTATATCACAGTGCAGTTTTCATGTGTCTTTCTGTTTTTGTGAGGTCAAGCATCTTTTCATATGTTTAAGGACCATTTTCCTTTGTTTTTCTGTGAACTTTCTGCTCATATTTCCAGCCCATTTTTCATAGGTGTATTGGTGTATTAGTTTCTATGTTTTCAGAAGCTCTTTTACATTGCAGTATTAGCTCCTTGCTATCTAAGTTGCAAATATTTCTTTCTAGATCTAATAACCCTTTTTAAAAATATATTTTGATACCCTCAGATAAAAACACTAAAACACAAAAGAGTTAAAGAAGCTCCTAGGGCTTCCCTGGTGGCGCAGTGGTTAAGAATCCATCTGCCAATGCAGGGGACATGGGTTCGAGCCCTGGTCCGGGAAGATCCCACATGCCACGGAACAACTAAGCCTGTGCGCCACAACTACTTAGCCTGCACTCTGGAGCCTGGGAGCCACAGCTACTGAGGCCCGTGTGCCACAACTACTGAAGCCCGCACGCCTAGAGCCCGTGCTCCGCAACAAGAGAAGCCACCGCAATGAGAAGCCTGCGCGCCACAACAAAGAGTAGCCCCCGCTCGCTGCAACTAGAGAAAGCCACTCACAGCAAAGAAGAACCAAAGAAGCCAAAAATAAATAAATAAATTTATTTAAAAAAAAGCTCCTAAAGGCTGGGAAAAAAAAGACTGCACATTTCATGGATAATAACACATAGGTTAGGGGCTTCCCTGGTGGCGCAGTGGTTGAGAATCCGCCTGCCGATGCAGGGGACATGGGTTCGTGCCCCGGTCCGGGAAGATCCCACATGCCGCGGAGCGGCTGGGCCCATGAGCCATGGCTGCTGAGCCTGCGCGTCCGGAGCCTGTGCTCCGCAACGGGAGAGGCCACAACGGTGAGAGGCCCGCGTACTGCAAAAAAAAAAAAAAAAAAAAATAGGTTAACAGTAGTTAATCACAAGAGGTGTATCTCTGGACTCTGGTTCTCCATGTCAGACTTTGGATGGCAGCACATTTAAAGTCAGACGCCAGATTCCGGATCTACCTGGATAATCCACAATACATCACCTCAACACTTGGTGCTTTTGGTTTCCATTTCTGCAAAACACCTAGCAGAGCACGCTGTTTCCATGTATATCAAGTTCATTTATTCAACAAACACTTCTGGACACCTTCCAGTTAGAGTGTAACAGTCAGGCAAGGTCTCACTGAGGTGGTGATATCTGAAGTAAGACCTAAAAAGAGAGGCCAGCCATTGTGAATGAAGATCTAGGGAATGGATTTCCAGGCAAAGGGAACATCAAATGCTAAGTCATCCAAAGAGGAAAAGTTTGAAATGTTTAAGGAACACGAGTATAGGTGGAGAACCATAAGTGAATGGACAAGTGTGGTGGGTGAGTTTGACAGCAGGGGCCAGGTTACATAGGCTTTCCTAGGTTAGGGTTAGGAGCTTGGGTTTCAACTGGCTTCCACTCTTGCCTGTGGCTCAGTTCTATTTTTTGCTGGTTTATTTGTTTGTTTGCCCCCGTTGCATTAATTATTTTCACTCTTTCTCACCTTACAACATTAGCACTGGCTCTCTCCTACCATTCACTGCCCATTCTCTACCTTGGCCTCTGAGATTGGGAGCACTGTTCTTATTCTCCTGGGACCTGACAGCTCTTCTTCCTGGAGGAGAAAAGCAATGTGAATGTTACCAGTTAACACACACAACCGCTGCATTTAGCACAGTCATGTAAGAGACAATTCATTTTCTACATATAAAGGAAATACATGTTCACACATGCTAACACACGTACCTGGTCTTTGCCCAACACGGATGGATAATAATCCCTCATACATTTGCAAGTGCCTTCTTGTTCAAAGTACTTCTTGTCCAGGTACTTTATAAGTTTCTTGTGAGAGTTGTATTTATCTTTTGCACACTCTGTAAATTCTTGGAACGTTATCACATACTCAATAAACATTAGTGGCTGCTTGTTTATTAATTAACTTTCCTTGGAGTTCCACTATTACGAAGTCCTGTTTCAGCTGCTATGCCACTATTTCAGGTGGTAACAACAGTTAGAGAAGCCAAGAGAACTATTCAAACTAAACATTTTTCATGCTTTACCAGCCCCACCCCTCCTGCCCCCCACAGCTGATAGTAAATGAGTCTTTCCCTACCTTAGGAAAACCTGTAAAATCTGGAAAGGGCAGTGAAGAGCTAAATGAATAATTCTCAAATGAATTAATACAGCCTGCCAGGAGCATAAGAGACCTAGGACAAAATTTCAAATGCTAGCTTTTTCTTCATAGAATGCCTGTTTAATTTGGGAGACTAAGTATTCTGCTTGAGAAACGTGTTCCCTAATCACTTTTTATCTTTGGCTATACGTGACATTTCTCTTCTTCTGGATGACTATTTTTGACTTAGTAATTTAATTTTCATTCCAGCAGACACTTATTCTCACACACAATTGAAGAAAGTATTTAAAAGGAGACCTAAAATATAGATGTCTTCTTAGATTTAATTAATATTTAATGAGTGTCTTCTAGATGTCTGGTACTTTTCACAAACACGACTTTATTTCATTTTCTTCTGGAGTAGTGTTTTTTTTGTTTGTTTTTTTGTGTTTTTTTTAGTACCAGGGCAAGTACTGGGGATGTGTACCAATCAGGTTGGACTTTCTTATGCTGTAGTAACAAACAACCCCACACCATAGTGATTTAGAACAAAGAAAGTTTATTTTGTACTCACATTAAATGTGCACCATGGGTCGGCTAGGGATCGGCTCACCATCTTCATCATTCTCACTCTGGGTCCTAGGTTGACAGACCAATAACTACCTGGCCAGTCAGGCAAAGGAACAGCCAGAGTCTAAAAGGTCTGCCACTGGCAAATAACTTCAGTGGCCCAGGGTGGACACAAATCGCTCTCAACATAACTCATTGGTCAGAACTAGTCATATGGCTTTAGGGCGGTCAAGAAGTACAGTCCTACCACATGCCCAGAAGCAGAGTTAGAAACAGTCAGTGACCAGCATCAAGGACATTACAGGATAGACAATTAAAATGACACGCTTCTTATCTTTGCTGGAGCAATCAGTCCAGTTGGGGAGACAGATACATAAACAGAAAATTTCAATTATTGTGTGGTAAGTGCAGACTGAAGTCTGCAAAGGTGGCTATGGGAGCACAGAGGGAGGGTGGTGAGTTCAAGATGGGAGGTGTGGAGGGTAGCAAAGGCTGCCCAATGAAGGGAATAGGTGAGTGAAAAGTGAATGATAGGTTTACCCTCCAGCAGCTGGAACCAAGGCAGAGGCAAGAGATAGTACAACGTATGTAGAACGAGAAGCAGAGTATCATTGCAACATAGCTGAGTGTTAAGTGCTAGGCCAGAAGGGACAAGAAGCAGACTGTAGATGTAGGCAGAAGCCAGATTGTGCCATTGCAGGGAGCTTGAACCTTAGCCCAGGAGAAAGGGAAGTATTGGAGTGTTTAAAGCAGGAAAGTACTATGGTCAGTGTGTTCTCTCTTGGGGCATACAGTCCATTGTTCCTTCTTAACTTCTTCGGAAATAAGAGAACAAGATGGTACTTAGAGAAAAATTGTGAAATCAACTCAAATTAGATCAAAGCAGAGAAATGGAAAGGTTCCATAAAGAGCAGAATGTCTCAAGCCTTAGCCAACTGGAACATCTATTAACTAATCTAAAGATATTTGGGGGTGGAGGGAAGAGAGGTTTTGTTCAGCCTTGAAAGCCTAAAAAGTGATTTTCACAAAGTCAAATACAGACTCTGTTCATCCAGCTCTGCCCAGAGGAGAGAGAAACGTCACAAATGGATTTTGAGAATTGCCCATCACATTGCTAAGGTCAAGCCAATTATGAGGTATTATCAGAGCCTGTGCTGTTAAACAAAACCATTGTTTAAACAATTCTACTATAATACATAATCCCTACATAATGTGATATATTATTATACATTATAATAATGTAGTTTTTTATTTTAAAGTCAGTTTCATTTTATATTAAGGTAGTTATCCCAGCTTTCTTCGTTAAGTGTTTTCATGGTATCTCTTTTACCAGCATTTTATTTTCAACCTTTTATGAATTATACTTTATGTATTTTGAAGCCATTGTATATCTAGACTATAAGATTGTGAGTTTAAAAAAAAAAAGGAAGAAACCTGAGCCACTGTATTTGAACCACTGAATTTAGCCCAATTACATTTATTGTGATTACTGATCTATCTGGCTGGATCTAATTCCATAATTTTATTTTATGCTTTCTATTTCTCCTTTCTCATTGTTGCTTTTTCTTAAATTCTGTTGGATTTATCACATCTCCTATTTTCTCTTTTGCTTTCTTCTGGTTTTGAGGTTATATTTTTTATTTCTATATTTTGAGGATAACTCTTAAATTCTACATACCACATTAATCAACAAAATCTAAATTTAATCAATATTCCCAACTTCCTCACACATAATAGAAAAACACTAGAACTTTTAAAATTCAGTAAGCTCTCTCCTATCCTACATGTTATTGTTTTTTTCTACTTTAATTTCACTTTGAAATTACATCCCCACGATACTCATCATTTTGTTGGTGCTATTATTGTTATTGTCTATATCACTCCTTATCAGTTTCTCACTGTTTCATATCAAATACTATGCACTTTGAATTCCCAGACCTTGTAGGCAATATAATTTTGGATAGCAAGCCCATGCAAGGCATAGGTCTATGATTGCGTCTTCTCAGATCAGACCCTTTATTTTTCACCAAGAGCCATACAGAAACAGAGAAGTTTCGTTTTTGAGTCTTGGGCCATGGTGTAGATTTTTTTCTCTTTTGTCCTTTCACTGAGAGTACAGCCTCAGCCTCTGAATGTCCTGACTTTTGCAGACACCTCAGGTTCACTCCCCACATCATGCAAGTTCTAGCTCCTTATTTCACATACTATGGTCCTCAAAGCCCACGGCCCTTGTTGCAGGAACCCATAACCCCCATACCAAGGGCAGCCAGGGTCCGTTTACAAGCTTACTGATCTTGTTTTCAGTTCCTTCTTCATTTCTGGGATCTAGGGATTTCCCTTTTTTTCCCTTGTAAACTCAACTATAAATTTCAAAGAATTTTTCAACATTTTATTTAGCTTTTCTCAGAATTTGTAGTGGAAGAGTTTCAGGTTCTCTTAGTCTGCTCTTTTGCCAGAAGCCATAGCTTTTCTATGTAGTGTGTGTGTATATGCATATATTTATATATACATATATGTGTTTGTATATGTTTTCTATATACTTGTATCGTCTCTATTTTCTATGTATTCTACATATTTATATGTACATATATTTATGTATAAAATATTTAGACATAACTGCAACAATTGCACATAAACTCCCACAATTGCTGAAGGCCAAATTTCTATAAGAAATACCTTGTTGTGATATAATGATATAGAATTGCTCATAATGGTTTCTGCTTCTCTGATTGAACCTTGACTAATACAAAATTTGATACTGGGAGTGATTTGGTCGGTTGCTTCTAAATGCACTGGAGGGGTTGGAAAAAGAAATAATGAGCTCAGAGCTTTAAATTCCCAACTCAAAATCTGTAGAAGAGGCCTAAAATACACAACTTCCCTAATAGAAAGCTTTATCTCCTACAGCCTTAGGGTCAAGATTTCCAAAATTACACCCAAAGTCTACTCTTGCAGGTGGCTGAATTACAATGCAAATTGACTTCGCTACCTTAATAGTTTCACAAGTTAAAGTTAGAGTAATAATTATCAAAGAGTGGGGCGTTGAATATTGGGATGGGGCGTTATGGGTAAATTCCAATGAAGCTGGGCAACTTGAACTCTGAAACTCTACTAAGCCCACTTTGCCAGTAGAAGCAGTTCTTCCTTCCCTGTCCAAGGAGGTTAGTGTCCTTTTGCCTGAAGAACCTGTAATCACCTTCCCCTGAGGTATTTTGCATTGCAAGGAATTGGTGATCTTCCTTCCTTCCCACCAGTCTTTACTGCTCCTATACCTAGACTTGAGTCCCAGAAAATCCAAGAAGGCTCATGAGGAGGTACAATAAACACCAAAAAAATTGGATTCTTTTGCCACTTTACATCAAAAGAAATCTCAGTAACAACCAGTTCCCAGACTTGAGCTAGTTCATAGAACCCCTTGAATTAAGAATAAGGACCCCCTTGAGTAAGGACCCTGCTGCACAGACTAAAAAATTGTATTGCAAGTCTTCCTAACTTTCCCCAAAGGCACCTATGGCCATTTATCAAAGTGACTGTGCACTGGAGAAGGAAAAATAATCAGACTTTTCAGGGATTATTGGACGTTCACTAATTTCTGGAGATCCAGATCACCACTGTGTCAACTAGTCAGTAGTAGTAGTAGTTCTAATGGAGGTTGGGTGATGAAGGGAGTTTTGACTCAAGTCTGGTTCACGGTAGTCACAGTGGATACCTAACCTCGGACAAGATCATCATTGTACACCACGGAGATTTTTGTGGTTGTTCGTTATTCATCATTAGTGTGGCAACAGATAACTGATATAATTGATCTAAGAAAATTTAGGGGAGATTAAATTCAAAGGGCCTGATTTTTAAATGCAATAAGGCATTAGCCTTATTTACAAATACCGATTCTGAAGGATAAGGGAAAGACAATTTACTTGTCCAAAGTCACAAAGGATAACATAGTAAGTACCCTACATACAGACGAGCTCCATTCCGACAGTGCGTTTTTACGTCCAATTTGTTCATTAAGTCCAACAAAGTTAGCCTACGTGCCCAACTAACACAATTGACTACATAGTACTGTACTGTAATAGGTTTATAATACTTTTCACACAAATAATACATAAAAAACAAACACAAAAAATAAAGAAAATATTTTTAATCTTACAGTACAGTACCTTGAAAAGTACAGTAGTGCCAGCTACATCACCACTGCTTTTACGCTCACTTCCAAACATCCTGGGCTTGAAATAAAGATACTGTACTCTGTACTGTACAGTAAAGTACACAAAAGCACAACCATTTGTAGAGGGTGCACGCATGTGACATGTATGCCAGACACGTGAACTAACTTACGTGATTGGACATGTGAATGCACGTTCGCAACTTGAAGGTTCGTATGTAGGGAACTTACTGTATTAGAAAGTGCCCAGTTATTATCCTCTGGTGTGATGACATGTAAAAAATGTGATTATATTTCAGACAGGGTGTCATGACCCATTTAACTGAAAGACATTTGAAAGTAGGTGGTAGGATATTAAAAATGATGTTCTAACTTTATTTACATTTTGCTATAGGCTAACTACAACTTAGCCAGCATGTTCATGGTTACCTATCTCTATTTCTACTTCTCGGCTTAGTATCTCACAGAATGGGTTATCACTATACTACTACTAATTTACTTTGTATCAAAGCATACCCAAAACTATGAGTCACCTTTTCCTTTAAGACAAAGTAGTAGAGTTCAAGTTTAGCTGTGTGCTAAGGGGCCAGCTATAAGGTGTGATTTTCAGGAGTGCAAGAAAATCAACTTGTCTTAATTCCCTTATTGGATTCTCTAAGTACCTGCTCTCTCCCATGAATCACCCCTTGGGTTCTTATATTAAAAGGAGCTGGTAAAACTCAAATATTCCTTGACAAGGGTAACATCAAATACAAGTGTAAAAGATTTGCAGTTACTGGCGGTGGGGAGAGTTTGGAGGGAAGGGAAAGTGTGTGGAGGAGAAAGGTCAGGTCCAAAGAGGTTGATGGAAGAGAAGCCCAGGTAGATGAGTCAGGAAGACACCCAAGCAGCTCCTCAGGAGGGAGAAAGGAAGCTGGGGGCAGGTTTATCTACTTCATTTGAAGGAGGCAGGTGGCCTCTTTCTAGGAGTCAGAGTGGGATATGATCAATTTCAAGAAGTCAAGAACAGAAGTGGTAAAACAGTAGAAATGATAGATTCGAAATTTGAAGACCTGGTGCTGGGCTCCAGCTTGACCACAGATAAGCTGTATGACCTTGGGCAGTAACTTCACCCCTTGTCCTCACTCTTCATCACCCCAAGTGAGACTCCTCAGAGCACCTTTCCTGCTTTTCAGTACTGTGAAATGTCCCCTGGCAGAGACTCTGATCTAGATAAGAAGTGCAACAGAAATTTTGTTTTTAATCCCAGCAAGTGGCATGTGAGTAGAGGTGTGGTGTTTAACCCTAGAACAACCACATCCAGTCTTATCACTGAAGCTAATGTACACATGACTCGAGAAGTCTTTGCCATCACTGACATTGGCAGCCCTTGTTGATTTAACGGCACTGTTTCCAAAGAAGATCACTGCTAAGCCATGGTTGCTGTGATGTTCAAGGTAACAGGTGTTTGCGGTTTCAGAGCGGGTCTTTGTACTTCACCTCTTCCTTACTCAAACTTCTCTTCAAGTCATAGCAGTCTCCTGGACGAGAAAAACCCCGAATCTTTCCAACAGTTCTAAGACCTGCTACTTCACACCACACCAAAAATTATTGTTGTTCCTAATCTCTTCCGTCTCAGGCTCCAGAGTTCATTTACCAAAGAGGTCCACAGCTAACCCATCCCCCCCTAACTTGGGGGAAATGGCTGCTACAGTGCACCCTTTAGCTGCTGTCCAGTTGTCAAGGGTCTTTGTAAATTCTTTGCCAATGCTGATTAATTCT
This sequence comes from Phocoena phocoena, assembly GCF_963924675.1. NCBI lineage: Eukaryota > Metazoa > Chordata > Mammalia > Artiodactyla > Phocoenidae > Phocoena > Phocoena phocoena. The sequence continues at coordinate 82,035,180 of NC_089220.1, read as the reverse complement.
CTCAACAGACCAGTAGGGAAATTTCTGTAGGAAACAGTTTTACATATGACAAAACTGAGTCAGGGAGCCTATGAACTACCCTTTACTACATCACAAGTTGGCCTGAGACTAGATCACAAGACACCAAAGTGACATGATACTCTCTCCCGTGGCTCTAAGTCTCTCACATTTGGAAGTCCCTGATCCATTTACAAATTTCCCAAACTCCATCTTCACTGTTAAGAATATAAACTTTGTAGGGGTTTCCCTGGTGGCGCAGTGGTTGAGAGTCCGCCTGCCGATGCAGGGGACATGGGTTTGTGCCCCGGTCCGGGAAGATCCCACATGCCGCAGAGCGGCTGGGCCCGTGAGCCATGGCCGCTCAGCCTGCGCGTCCGGAGCCTGTGCTCCGCAACGGGAGAGGCCACAACAGTGAGAGGCCCGCGTACCGCAAAAAAAAAAAAAGAATATAAACTTTGTGATTCTGTCAGACAGATGTGGACTAAGCCAAGCTGATTCTATGAACATTTCATATTAACAATATTTATTGGGCTTTGTTTAGCATAATCCCACTTATGAGAAGCGTACATCTTTTTTCCAACACATAGGAATGATCATCACAATCAGCCTATGGGATCTCCCACTCTTAGGCGGTAACATAAGACTCCTCCCAGCTAGTAGGTTAATGTGTAGAAGATAGCAGATGGATCCAAACTTTGCTAGCCCAACTCGTGACTTTAGAGTGCAGAGGAAGGTCTCCCAAAGCTGTCCTATTTGGAATACTCATTTTAATTCATATCCAGTGATAGAAACTAGAAAAGTTTCTCAGGAAGCCTTTGGCCCTACTCCAACCAACTTTCTCTTGGGCAACCTCTGAACTTCATCTGAGAGTACATTTACCAAAGAAACCCACAGCTAATCTATACTCCTCTAACTTTAGAGGAAATGGGTGGAGTGGGGTCAAAGGGAGGAGGGACATGACCTACATGTGTACAAAGGGAATGTTCCCTTGAGCAGGGTGGACCCTTGAATACCCACCATAGGTTCAGATGTACCCCGGCAGGCATTTGGGGAGTGGATTTGCCTAACCTCCTATGGACTAACTTGCACTTATTCCTTAGATCCAAGAGGAGTGAATAATGAGATCTGCCTGGAAATTTAATCAAGTTAGTTCAACCCTTTCAACCAATGAAAGATGGGCAGAAATACATGATACATCTGAAGGGTAGATAACTACGAATGAACATACTTTTACAATTGCCCACATTTCATTGGCCAAAGCACATTACATGACCAAGTTCAACATCAGTGGGGCAGAGAAATATATTCTACCTCTAGTAGGAGAAACTGCAGTATCATATAGCAAAGGGCATTGATGCAGAGAGAGGTAAAAAGTTGAGAAAAGATATCTATTACTTCATAACACATTATCTTTAAAACAGCAGATATTTATTATCTCACATCTTCCATGGGTCAGGAATCCAAGAGCAGCTTAGTTGGGTGATTCTGATTCAGTGTCTCTCATGAAGTTTCAATCAAGATGTCAGTCAGAGCTGCAGCTATCTGAGGCTCGATGGCTGAAGGCTCTGTTTCCAAGCTCGCTGCCATGGTGGTTAGCAAACCTGTTCTTTTCCATATGGATGTCTCCAGAGGCTGCCTGAGTACCCCGTGACTTGGTAGCCAGCTCCCCCCTGAGTGAGTGATCCAAGGGAGAGAGAGAAAAAAAAGAGAGCGCAAGACAGACACTAAGTTTTGTCACTTCATCTCAGAAGTGACATACATCCCATCTTTCATATTCTATTGGTCCCACAGACCAACTCTGCTATGTGAAAGGAGACTATACAAGGGTTTGAAAACCAGAAGACAGGGATCATTGGGGGCCATCTTGGCTGTGATAGGTTGGCTATCACAGTTGTGATTTAAAATACCTTATTTAGTTATTCCCATAATCTGCTGAACTGTTTCCACACCGTAGTATTACAGGGTTCAAGCCATTACAGCTAACCCAGGGCAATCGCATTTGTACAGATTTTTTTGTCAAATCATGTTAATTTTTATACCAAAAATAGTACTATAAATATCAATGGTTTTTCCCCTTTGGGCTTTTTTTTTTTTTTTTTTTTTTTACATATCTGTCTGCCTGTGCATACATTTTCTTCCAACCAGCACATACTCATCACTACTTATTCTCCATTCACCAGTCGCACAGATGAGTTCTCAAATATCACTCTTGCTGTTAAGCCTTTCCTGGCTATGGCTCACCTCGGACGGTATCCTCCTGTGTCTCCACAGCTTTTTGGACGTACCTCAGTGTAAAACCCTTAACCAATCACAGAGTATTTATATTCTTCTAGGTCTCCTTCATTAGACTGTGAGGCTTCCAGGGCCCCATATTTGGCATAATAGCAACTCAATAAATGTTTGAAGAAAGCATGAGAAGGAAGACAGGAGAAATAGAAGATAGGGCCTAATCTTAACAGGATTTCATGACACTGGTTTCCTACCATCTGCTAGTTAATCTTCTCCGATGTGTCAGGCAGTATTAAATGCTTTCATAGTCGTCATCTCATGAAATCCTTGCAATAATCTAATAAATAAGAATGATTCGGGGAGGGTTTGCTTATCAAGCTCAGAAAAGTTAAATAATTTTCCAAGGAAGTGGTAAAACCAGGATTTCATCCTTGATTCTTGCAGTCCAAGCTCGCACTCTTCACACAACCCCATTCAGCCTCTGTAAGGAAGAGGCCCCTTGCTTTTACTGTACTGAAGTGTACCTACTTCTTCCTAGAACGAGTTCTCTCGCTCAGTGATCCTCCCATATCAGTCCCTAAAAGTCATTTCTGAGGATCTTCCTTCTCTCTTCACCTGTGCTTTGATTCGGGTTCTGGAACCCCCAGCTGGGTAAAGCCTGGAAGCTCTCCCTTTCACCTAAGAGGATGAGTTGTGTCTGGAGGAGTAAACACATTACAGAGGAGCCTGGAGAAACCCAGAGCCCTGCAGGCAGGAAGCGCCCAGCAGCCAGCTCCAGCTCCCTGGATCCGCTCACACAGAGGAAGCGAGCTGCCCCAGACATGTCACTGCACATGTCCATCCCTGGAGCCAGGCAGAGAGTCCTGCAGGCTCTGACATTTAAAGGTCACATCTCCTAGGAAGTTGAGAGGATGAAATGAATGGCATACATGAAAGTATTAAGAATTCTTCGAGAGAAAACTGCGGCATAAATTCAAAATAGCATTAGCATATTTTTTGAAAACCATTATTTACGTTAATTTCTTTTTTCCCCCAACCAGTTAACTTGGGCACATATGGATACGCACATATAAAAGTTTTTAAATAAACACACACATCATACATAAATAAATATGATACTAAATTTTTAAAATTATAAATTGAATCAAGTCATAGATATGAGAAGGGAGTGTATTGCAGTCCTTTCTTTTTTCTTTTTTGCTGGCCTCCTCCACCACACCTCCTGCCTCCAGAACACTAAAAACCTAGTAGGTATCCTTCTGTATCTTTTTCTGCATACACACACTCATACATATTCAATAATGGGTCATTACTTATTTAACAATAATGGGAACCACATTATACAAGCATTTCAGCATCATGCATTTTTCAGTCCACAGTATGTCATAGAAATTCCCCCAAGTCAAATGGTACAGTTCCAAATTCTTCTTTTTAAAGTTACAGAATATCTTATGATATGACCTTGGCCCACAATTTTTTTTTAATCCACTCCCATCTTAATGAGCACTTACTTGTCTCCAGATTTTTTTTTTTTTTTTTTTTACAAACAAGGCCGAATGTAGAGCTCCACATTTTGGTGTTTTATTTCTGTGAGCTGTGTGCTCAGAAAAATGATTGCTGGCTCTTAGAAATTGTTTCCAGTCTGATGGGACTAAAGAGATAGCTTATTGTTACTTACGGTGCATTTCTCTTACCACTAGTGATTGTAAGCTTTTCTTCAGGTATTTGTTACCATTTTGGTTTTTCCCTAATGAATTGTTTTTCTATATCCTTTACCTTATTTTCGTTAGATAATTTGTCTTTTATTAATTTATGAGAGCTCTTCACATGTTTAGAGAAAATCTTCTACATTGGAATGATATTTTTCCATATTTATCATTTGTTTCTTCACGTTATTTATGGTCTCCTTCGACTTCTCCTTGTCATTTCTGTGTGTGTGTGTATGTGTGTTTGTATGTGTGCATGTATGTATATATTACTCTTTTATCTATTCTTTTATAGTCTCTGGTTTTCCTATCTTAGTTAAGAAAATGTTCTCTATCCGAGATTATTCATGAAGTTTCCTAGATTTTATTGTATTTTGTTGCATTAATTTTTTTGCATGTACATCTTTAGTCATCTGAAACTTATTTGACTTTCTGTAAGATAGAGCTAATTTTATCTTTATCCAGATGAAGATGAAGAAACTGTTGTGCCAGCACCATTTATTTAAAAATCCATCATTTCCTCACTGAATCACCTTAGAAGTATATTAAATCCTTCATATGCTTCAATTGTTTTCTAGTTTCTTTATTCTGTTATGCTAATCTATTTCTCTATTCCTAAAACATTATTCTTCTATGATTACAAAATGTTCTGATATCTGGTAAAGCAAAACCAACTCAAGAAAATCCCCCCTTCTTTTTATTCCCCTTTTTCTAGCTATTCTTGGACATTTATTCTCCTGTGTGATATTTAAGATTGTTTTATCCAATTCCAAGGGGAAAGTCTATTGAGATTCTTACTGAAGTTTAATCAGATTTTTACATTAGTTTGAGGAAGATTTATTTGCAATTCTAAGCTTTTTTATAAGAACAAAGTATGTCTTTACACATCTTTTATAATCGTTATTGCTATCGGAAATGAAATATTTTCTCTATGTTCATTTTAGGTGCTTATGGTAATATGGAGAAAAGTTAATGATTTATATGCGTTTATCATATAGATAACCACCTACTTAATTATTTTATTAATTCTAGTATTTTCTTTACCTGACCTTCTAATTTTCCAAGTATACAATTGCATATCCATCAGAAGAGATTATTTTTTTCTTCTTTTCCCAAAGTTTTTACAAATCATTTCATTTTTAAAAATACCATTGCACTCACTAGAATCTCTAAGCCAATACTTAATAATAATATTGATGGCAGGCAATCCCACTTGTTTCTGATTCTAACTGGAAAGGTTTTAGCAAGCTTGTATCATTTTGGAAAAGGGATTTTTTCACTGTCTAGGACCTCATTTCCCAAGTCCTCTTCATTTGCCGAGAGCTGCCGGGGAATTTCCCAGGGAACAACATGTCCCTGCTTCCCTGCAGGTTCATACAGAAGGGAGACTCAAAAGGCAAGCAGAGGGAGCGCCAGGAGTGGTGGAAGTCCTGCTCCCTCCATAAGGGAAGGGGTTCCTCTAAGGAGCATCACACTGTAAGCATGAGTGAGAGAGGCTCCGGCCTCCGTGAACGGGAAGCCATCTGTGCTCTAGTAAGGAACTCTCCGCCTGCCACCAGGTCACCAGCTGCTCCCCTTCCCTTCTTTACAGGATCACTTACTTTCTAGCAAACTCTTCTTCAGTTCAACCCAAACCAAACTTCTCATTCCACAAACCTGGGCATGGAAAGCCCAGCCCCTTCTCTGGCTCTCCACAGGCTTTCCCTTGCATCACCCTTAGGACTCCTGAAGTTCCACCTCTTCCTCCAAGTGGGGCCCACTGGTATGGGTTTCACAGGTCTCACTATGTACTACCCATCAATGACAAGTTTCTTCAGTAACAGACACTTGACTACAAATACACATGTAATATCTGGCCACCTAGGCGCTGCTCAGGAGGATATCTAATCACCATTAAAGAATTAAATCCCTAGATTTAATTTGACAGTTGGATAATTCTTTGTTGTAGAAGGCTGTACAACGTAGGATGTTTAGCAGAATCCCTGGCCTCTTTAAATGCCAGTAGCATCCCCATTTCCAATAGACCAAAAATGTCTCCAAACATTATCAATGTTCCCTGGTGGGGGTGGGGGGAGGGCAGGGGTGGGGGGAGCAAAACCATGGCAGTTGAGAAAAGCACTGCCCTAGGCTATGTGCCCTGAAGCATACTACCTAGAGTTGCCTGTGTGTGAAATAGCTTATTTGCAAATCATTGCCAGTAAATCGAAGCATCTGTCCTTGTCACTTTCAATTTGGAACTTATTTGAAACTACTGCTTCTTTCCTCTCTTCAGAGTCCTACTGCTTATGGCTTGCTTCTGGTTGAAGGATGATGGCTCAGAGGTCCTGAAAGTTAATTTTGTGTGTGCCACAGTGGGGTCAGTTCACACCAATGTTATCTATTTTTAGTTGCAAGAGTAGGATTATTTTTATTGATATTTAGCCTGCTGGCATATCACTCAGCATGAAGTATGTATACTTTTGTTCCTATTGATGATGGAGATAAAATGTGTGCACCTTTCAGAATTGCAATTTTCAAAAGGAAATTAGCTTTCCCCTGAGTGGCCTGACACTGCAGTTTGGTGGATGACATCCCAGTAAACACCCTACAAACAAACTCTTGACTCTAGAAGTAAGTATGAGCTATTTATAGGCAGGAGATGATTTTCAAGTGGGTAGGTCAAAGGGGAAAAACAAGCTGAAAAAAGCCAGCAAGGAAATTCCCATTCACCCAGTACCTTGAAGTGAGGAACTGTAGGGCCATTCGCCAAAATGGAAAGTCTGCATCACTGTTACTAATGGAGGAATGGTGTTTCAGTGAGTTTTCAGCTTGTTGAAAGCGTCAACCCACTGTTTTTGACACAACCACAGACTCCATTTAAAACACAAAACCTGAAGACACATCCTTAAGACAAAGGAAACAAAGGGATTTCATACAGGATCTTGAAAACATCAATCAGATGACACGTATCCTAGCAACAGGGATGCTGGCAAAAGGCTGTCTGCTGTGAACATGGGGCTCTTCACTCTGTTGGAGATAGGTTTCCACGTGCCTGTGTACAGAGAGACCATCAGCATTGTGAAAGGCTGTCGTGTCACTGCTGCCCTCCTTTTTGCTAAGGAAAATCAGAAAACTTTGAAGTGTCCTTGGAGGAGGTACAGTCTGGGGCAAGAGACCGGGTTGCAAGTGGCTCTGAGGTTGAAGGGGGCAGTGTCCTGAAAGGGGCAAGCCGGTGGGCTCTGCAAAGGCAAAGGTTGGTTCTTCAGGAGATTGAGCTGTTTGGTCACTGGTCAGAGATGACAGTCTCCTTCCCAGTCAGCCTTTCAGAGCTGTATCTCATGGTGCTGGCTCTATGGCTGCCAGCTTCACTAGGATTTAAGACAAAACCCAAGGCAAAGAGTGGCAGCTGGTTGATGGGAAGACTGTGACCCTTGGTTCCCAGACCGCGGGGACAGAGCCTGCTCTCTTTTAAGATGGATCTGAACTGAGCATGTAAGACCTATATCTAAGATATATAGATACTGTCAATCTTGACCAAGAATCAGCTAACTTTTTCTGTGAAGAGTGAGCTAGTAAATATTTCAGGCTTTTCATGCCGTAAGGGAGCACCAAAGCAGCCTTAGACAATACATAAAAGAACAATGTGTCTGTCTCCAAATAAAACTTTACTCACAAAAATAGGTGAGTGGGCAGGAATTGGTCCACAGGCCACAGTTTGCTGACCCCTGATCTTGATGAAAAACAGCAAACACAGCTAATTCTCCCCATCTGAAAAAGGCCACTCCCTCAAATCTGTCTGACCCCTGCCCTAGTTCAGGTCTTCATCTTCTCTATCAACGCCTCTTCTCATCCCAGTCTTTCCCCTCTCCAACATATATTTTCCATTGCTGACAATATTATCCTCTTAGAATACACAATCAACCCTTGAACAACATGGGGTTTAAGAATGCTAACCCCCTGCATATCCCTGGATCCAGCCCACCGCTGGTCCAATAGTACTATAGAATTTACTATTGAAAAAAAATCTGCTTGTAAGTGGGCCCGCAGAGTTCAAACCTGTGTTGTTCAAGGACTGACTGTATCATGAACCCATCACTCCTGCCTCAAAACCCTCTAATAGCTCCCCAATGCTTAGAGCAAAGAATACAAATTCCTCCATACAGCCTTGAAGCCCTCCACAATCCACTCTGCCTTCCCACGGGCATCCGGAGCTCCCACCATGGTGCCAAGGTGCCCGTCCCCAAACATGCCAGGCAGTTACTGCCTCCAGGCTTTGTCTACACGTGTTCTCTGCCCTGCAGGACCAGGCCCACAGTCCCTGCCTGCCGGTCATTCTCATCCTTAAACTGTCACTTCAGGCTCACCTTCCCAAAGACACCTTTCCTGTCTGCCTACTGTATATGATTTGCTCCCTTCAGTGGGCTCCCATAGAGTTGATTTTATCTCTCTCTTAAAACAGCATCCTTGAGTTCTTGCCGTCTGTTGCTCCCTATTCCATAAATCATATGCTTCTTGGCTATCCATTTTTTAGCTCTACATAGGCCACAGTATGCTCAATTCAATCATTCAATCGTTTATCTACTAACAGATGCATTTTGTGCACCTGCTATATATTTTGCAACGTTGTCAGTGGTGGGGAGACAGCCACAAACTAGACAATATCTGCTCTCAGGCTTGTAGGATAGTGAGGAAAGACAGATCGAAATAGACAAACCAACAAACCAAAATATAAGGTCACTTCCGATTGAGAAAAACACCACTAAAAAAAAAAAAAATAACCCAGGGTAATTTGTTAGGGAAACTGAGGGTGTGGGTAGGCACAAAGCTATTTTTGCTACAGGGCAGCAGGGGAGGCCCCTCTGGGCTGATGATATTTGAACTTTTACCAAGTAATGATGATGAATTAAATAGTGAGTGAGGGGAAGCAACCACTTATGCCAAGCTCTGCAGAGAGAAAGTACTTTTAAGTGTCCTTTAAAGAAATAATAAATTTAAATATTTCTAATATTAACTAAATTATAACATAGTTCTTTTAAAAAATGAGGTAAGTGTATATATGCATATATGAAAAGATATCTAAGATGTACTGTTAAGTGAAAATAAGAGCAACGTGCAGAAGTGTGTAAAATTTTAAATTTTCTTTGAAATTAAATAATTCATGTACACAGATGTTAATCCATGCCCAAGAAATTTCTGGGAGGCACAGAAGTCAAAGTTAAGAGCGGTAACTTCTAGGGGTGATATCGAAGGGCTGCGATACTTTTGTTTTCCTTTCCACACCTGTCTAAACCGTTGGAAAATTCAACAAGCATGTATCCCTTCGATAATTTTACACACCAAAAACTTTCTCATGGGAGAAAGTTTCCTTTATGAAGGCTTCTTCAGTTTTTTTTTAGTCTGTAACTTCTGGGTGAATTTTTTCCTGACATGCTGGGAGAATTCTCCTTACTGTTATTGAAACTTTTGCCCTTCTCTCCTCACTCCCAACACCAAGCAACCCCAGCCCTTCAGTACCCTTTACACACACGTGCGCACACATACACACACACACACACACACACACACACACAGATACTCACCCTCACGATCACCAAGGACATCTTTTTTGATATGCATGGTGTCCTGAAGCATTGAGATTCCCTGTTCTAAACAGGCTAGTGTTGCCAGATAAAATACAGGACCCCAGTTAAGTTTGAGTTGCAGATAAACAGCGAATAATTTTTTAATGTAAGTATGTCCAAAATATTGCATACTAGAAAATTATACTAAACAATAACTCTTTGCTCAGCTGAGATTCAAATTTAACTGAGTATCCTATATCTTATATTTGCTAAATCTGGCGACTTTAAAACAGGCACGCGTGCTGAATGAAAGATGCTAAAATCTTGGATGAAGGACATTAAATCTTCCCCATAAACATCTTCCCACTGAGTTAGAGGGGCATTTTTCCAAACCCTGATTCTGTCTGAACATAGTCCCTGTGGCTCCCCTTTCACGGCCTTCTCAAAAAAATATCTACACGTGATAGGGCTTGATTGTGTGCTTCAATATTTATTCTGTTGTCCTTCCTTGAGCCTCGTCTACAGCCACGCTGCCTTATTTACAGAGTCCAGGAGAGAGACCCCGTGTCCTCATACCAATCCACGCCTTCATGATGGCGGACACAGAGCCAGGACTCTGCTTTTCCACGGGCAGTGGTGCTGAGCCCTGATGACACACTAGAATCACCCAGAAAACTTTACAATATGCCCATGCCCAGACCCACCCCAGATAAAGTGATAGCAGAATCTCGAGCAGTGAGGCCCAGTCTTTAACACGTTCTAAAGTTCCCCAGGTGACTCTAAGGTGCAGCCAACGCTGTGAACAATTGCCTTAACGCCTAAGCCATCTGTACCCTGTCTTCAAGCTTTAAGTCCCATAAAGTAGTGCCTCTCGAACTTTCTATGCAGATGGATAAGCTCGGGATGCTGTTAAAATGCAGATTCTGGCTTTTTCGGGAGGGGGTGATGCTGAGATGGGGGCGGCAGCAGTCGAAGCTAATGAAACTTAAAAGCTTTTGCACGGCAAAGGAAAACATAAACAAGAAGAAAAGACAGCCCTCAGAATGGGAGAAAATATATGCAAATGAAGCAACTGACAAAGGATTAATCTCCAAAATTTACAAGCAGCTCATGCAGCTCAATATCAAAAAAACAGACAACCCAATCCAAAAATGGGCAAAAGACCTAAATAAACATTTCTCCAAAGAAGATATACAGATTGCCAACAAACACATGAAAGGATGCTCAACGTCATTAATCATTAGAGAAATACAAATCAAAACTACAATGAGGTATCACCTCACACCGGTCAGAATGGCCATCATCAAAAAATCTACAAACAATAAATGCTGGAGAGGGTGTGGAGAAAAGGGAGCCCTCTTGCACTGTTGGTGGGAATGTAAACTGATACAGCCACTATGGAGAACAGTATGGAGGTTCCTTTAAAAAGTAAATATAGAACTACCATATGACCCAGCAATCCCACTACTGGGCATATACCCTGAGAAAACCATAATTCAAAAAGAGTCATGTACCACAATGTTCATTGCAGCACTATTTACAATAGCCAGGTCAAGGAAGCAACCTAAGTGTCCATTGACAGATGAATGCATAAAGAAGATGTGGCACATATATACAATGGAATATTACTCAGCCATAAAAAGAAACGAAATTGAGTTATTTGTATTGAGGTGGATGGACCTAGAGTCTGTCATACAGAGTGAAGTAAGTCAGAAAGAGAAAAACAAATACTGTATGCTAACACATATATATGGAATCTAAAAAAAAAAAAAAAAGTTTCTGAAGAACCTAGGGAAAGATGCAGACGTAGAGAATGGACTTGAGGACATGGGGAAGGGGAAGGTTAAGCTGGGACAAAGTGAGAGAGTAGCACGGACATATATACACTACCAAACATAAAACAGATAGCTAGTGGGAAGCAGCCACATAGCACAGGGAGATCAGCTGGGTGCTTTGTGACCACCTAGAGGGGTGGGATAGGGAGGGTGGGAGGGAGACGCAAAAGGGAGGAGATATTGGGATATATGTATATGTATACAGCAGAAACTAACACACCATTGTAAAGCAATTATACTCCAAAAAAGATGTTAAAAACCACATGCAGATTCTGATTCCACAGTTCTAGGCGGGCAGGGGGTGCTGAGAGGCTGCATTGATAACATACTCCCAGGTGCTGCTGCCGGTCCTTGAGACACACTTTAAGGAGCAAGGCCATTAATCATAATAATAATAATAAACAACAGGACTAAACCACCTTCAAATCAAAGTCATTGCTACTTTTTACTTTATAATCCATGTAATAAGCAAAATTTATAATGAGACTGGTAATGAAAAGTTTCGTTGGATCCACAATAGTCCTAAGACTAGCACCATATGTGCACTCCCGTTTCAAGTTGCAACTCCTTTGGATTCATTTCCTATCCGTGGGAAGCTAAAGATAAAATAACAGTGGTTTGAGTTTCAGCACACATATTTCTTTTCCAATGCGAATAGTCAGAAACCTTAGGCTGACGTTTCCTTTCTAAGGGTCGTGAAACCCAACAGATCTGTCAGGCTCGGCTGTGGAATGACTTAACTCACAGCTATTTACAAAAAGGAGCCACCATGTCTTAGTGGACTGGCCACGTGATATGCTCTCTGGAGTCATGTAAATGGGCTAAGTTGCCTCAAGAGGGCCCTGCAGTCCTACGGCCCGAGTCCATAACTCTGCACTGGCCCCCACTGGAACAGCCCCAACTGGCTTTCCAAGGGAACTAACTTCCCATTTGTAGTGGACAGGAGTGAGGTTCTGGAGCTCCCCAGGCTCTGGTTTGAATCTCTGCTCTTCCACTGAGTGGCTCTGTGACCTAGGACAAGTCATGTCACTTGCTTTAAGCCTTGGGTTCCTAGATATCTTCTGTAAAAAAGGAAACAGAAGAGATTATAGGCAAAGTGTTTGGTTAGCACAGTGCATGGCACATTAGTAACATTAAACCCTAGCTGTTATTGTGTCGGGTTCTCCTCCATCTCTAAGTTAAATGGAGATACTAGCCTTGATGTCCCTTACAGAGAAAAGCTGAATCACTGCATTCAAGTACAGCACATGCTGTCCTCTGTCCTGGCTTGGGTTCTAGCCTCTGTGAAGGACAGCAATCTGTGACCGCAAAGAAATACAATAATAGCTACGTCATATCTGCACATACTAAGAAATCATATCAGGCTTGAACGCAAACAAAATCCAACAGGTTTTTCTCCTACTTCATGGAAAAGGAAGTTTGTCTTGTGACCAGAGCTACTTCCTTATAAAGCCAAGGAAGAGAGAACTAAGGACAGCTTGAGTTACCCTGTGCATCTTTTATAGGAGCAGAGACTTACAGTGTGATGCTATTAGTGGGGTCTGCAAATGTCAGGAGAGAGTAGCCAATGAAAAGAAAAGTGCCATAGGTTTTTAATATGGATGAAAAGCTGCCTGCTCTCTTCCAAGCAAGTGAGGAACAAGAGAAGCAAGGAATTCAACCCTATTTACAGGGAATCTCTGGAATAAACGGGTAAACGGGAGAGGTGATGTTTTTCAGACCATGTTTCAGTGCACAAACCTACCAGTATCGAGACTGGCTTCTGGAGGGCGATTTGTGACTTGTTTCAGCAAAGAGATGATTAAAATGTAAAAAATAGCAGATAACCCTTGAAATGCCAGTGTCAGCCTCAAAGAACAGCTTCCAGAGATGAGGAGTGGGTGGACTTCCAGAGACACAGATTCAGAATCTAACTTTAGCCTGAACTTTCCAAAGCTGCTCAGCAGTACCGGGGGAAAGATTTAGTGTGAAGGCAGCTAAGAATAGCAGCTCAAATCAGAGTGTGGAATTAGATGAGTTTCAATCAACCACATGTCCCCCCAGTCTCTTACCTCCTCCCAGCCTCAGTGGGACATGAATACCCATAACACTGGAGAGTTAGGGCTATAAGAGATGAGGCTCAGACCCAGAAGAATGACGATAAGAGCTGACATTTATCGGGTGATTAAGACTTGCAGGCCTTATGCTAAGTGCTTCCCAGAGATTGATTCATTTAATACTCACCCCGAACTAGATGTACCTTCATTTTACAAATGGGCATATTTATACTTTGAGATACCAAGAAACTAATCTAAGGTCACTCCACTGGTGAAGAGGTAGAACTTGGGAAAAGTGCTGGGAAATGGAAAGAGAAACTGAAAGAACTGGAAGATCAGGGACTTTGACAAGGAGGAGAGACCTTCAAGGACAGAAAGGGCTAGATAACAGGGACATGCGTTGTCCTCTTGTTCTATGAGAAATGAATAGAGACTTCTTACACTGCAGCAAGGGGTAAGGAATTAGGTTAGATCTAAGGAAAAAAGATTCCAGATTGCAAAGCTATGTAACGTAAGTATTCATTATTGAGGGACAATGAGAAACTGGCTGAGTTAATTTAAAAAAACCAAAAACACAGGGTGGTTTTGTGCTTCTCCAAGTATGTCCCACAGGACGCTAGTTCTCTAAGACATTAATAGGTATCATCAATACTCAGAAAATATTGTGATAAATAGATTTGAACAGATTTGTCTACTGGAGGAGCTCTAAGAGCTTTGAATAGCTAATATATGTTGTGAGTCTCCAGTTGCAGAATGGAGTAAGTGGTGTTTCCCGAACTTATTTGACCAGAGCCCTTTTCATAATAGTCTTTCCTCAAATATACATGGGGAAAACCTGGGGTTTTCCAAGATGATTTAAGTATGGAACTTCCTGGAGGCTGGGAACTGGCCTTGCCAGTTGGACTGGCATGGACTATACTCAAAGTATAGTCCGTGCACGCTGTCATTGGTATGGGCATCATTTAGGAGCTAGTGAGAAATGTGGAATCTTCACCCCACCTCAGACCTACAGAATCAGAACCAGCCTTTTAACAATGTGCCCTCATGATTTATTTGCAGATTAAAGCTTGAGAAGCTCAAAATTTCTTCACGTCTCAGGATTTAGCTAACATTAGCTGTCTGCGGCATAAAAAAACCTCCCCCAAATTTACTGTGTCTTGAAACACTAACGATTTATTTCTCATGATTCCGTAGGTTGACTTGGCTTAGTTGGTAGATTCTGCTTCAAGTGGCGTGGGCTGCATTCACGGACTGGACTGCAAGGTCCAAGTTTTCACTCATATATCTGGTGCCTCGGTGCTCTTCCCTGGGGCTTCTCTACATGGATAGATCAGGCTTTCTCAAAGCATTGAATTCTCAGGGTATTGGCCTTCTTACATGGAAGCTGGCTTCCAAAAAGGAAAAAAAAGATGCTGCCAATTCTATTAGGGCCTGGGCTTAAAAGTCCCAGGATATCACTTCTGCTACATTCTATTTATTAGTCAAAACAAATCATGAGACTGATTAGATTCAAGGAGTGGGGAAGTGGTTTCTACCTCTTGATGAGTGAAGTGGCATGTATATACAAGGAGAGAAGGAATTGGTGGTGGCCATCTTTGGAGACCATCATACTGCCCCTCTTGGGTGATATTAGATGCTGTGCATGAGCCCTGCCTAAAACTAAGTGCTTGAAAAGTGTGCTAATGTGTGTCCTGGACTGGCCCTTCCTCCAACAGACACTTCAACCCACTTTACAAAGGAAAGGTATGTCCCATCCACAGAGCATGTCAATACGAGGGGAGGGGTGGGAGAATGGGTTAAGTCTCATCATTTATCAACACCAACCAAAACTATTTATTCTGGACCTACTATGTTCCAGGAACTTATATCTGCATATATATCAGTGTACCGTGCAGCTACAAGCCTACTCTCTGAAGCTTCCAGTCTCGTGTTAGGAAACAGTCGATAAATTAGTGAATCATTAACTAAATACAATAATTTTAGGAAGCAATAAGGACTATAAAGAAGATAAAATAGGGCAATATAATTGTGAGAGACTTCCTAAGTTCATTTAGGAGGTCAGGGAAGGTCTCAGAGTGGGTGTGTCATTAAGCTGAGACCGGAAGTTTGGGAAGGAAGCAGCCATTCAAAGAAATGAGGTCAGAGTGGCTAAGGATGCAAGTGCAAAGGCCCTGAGGCAGGGACATGCTCTACATGCTCAAGGGACAGAAGAAAGGCCATTGTGCCTGGAGCACATTCCATAAGGGAAAGGGAGCCCTAGCTGAGGCTGGAGAGGTGGATGAAGGCCAAGGCTTCAAAGGGCTCTGTACACAGAGTAGGAATATAAGAATCAGACCAGAGTAAGAATGTGACGTGCTCACATTATATCCTAAATGCGGTGGAAAGCCACTGGACAGTTTCATGCAGTAGGTGACACAACTTGATTTGCATTTTTAGAAGGAGGTTCTGGCTGCTGTGTGAGAAACAGATTGGAGAGAAGAGCAGAAGCAGGGAGACAGGTTTAGGAGGCTAATGCGGCAATCTGGGTGAGAGGAAATGGCAGCTAGCACTCGGTGGGCTCTTAGTGCTGCAGGGCCCTGTGGAGTGGCCCTGCCCTTGCTATCCTCCTAGCATCAGGGAAGTACAGCCAGTCATCCTCCCAGCCCCTGTGGTTCCACTCCAGACAAATACATCTTAATTGAAGCCTTCACAGAGTAGACTATTGCCCTGGATGTCTGTCTTTTTAGAATAAAATTTTCCTGGAGGTTCTTTTATACCTAGATATAGGTATTGTGAGACATTCCATTTCCTTCCTTAATCTTCCAGGGTCCTGACCCTAAACCCCAATTGGTCCAATTGATTAGAAATCAATTAAAAACTTAATAAATGGGGCTTCCCTGGTGGCGCAGTGGTTGAGAGTCCGCCTGCCGATGCGGGGGACACGGGTTCGTGCCCCAGTCCGGGAAGATCCCACATGCCGCGGAGCGGCTGGGCCCGTGCGCCATGGCCGCTGAGCCTGCACGTCCGGAGCCTGTGCTCTGCAATGGGAGAGGCCACAGCAGTGAGAGGCCTGCGCACCGCAAAAAAAAAAAAAAAAAAAAAACTTAATAAATGACCTTTGGTCATCACAAGCTCATCTTTCTACTCTGTTGGGTAGAAGTTGTAACAAACAGCCCAGGTAAACTACATGACAAGGAGAGAGGCCTGGAGAACAGAAGGATCTAGCAAAACATAACTTATTTCTGCCTTCGTTTGTTTCCCCCAAATCCTTTTTCAAAGTTCACAGCTTAGAGGAAAACAAGTAGATTGGGGGCTCAGCGCTAATGCCCACTTGCTCAAGTATTGGTAAGAGAAAAGGGACTCAGTTCCAGAGCTTGGAATGACAGTTGTGTCTTTGTAAGACTGTATTCCAGAAGCGGTTCCTTATAAACTAAGGCAACAGCGTTGATGGTAAGCTGGGCTGATAAGGGGAGGGGGGAGGGAGAGAGAAGGGAGACAAGGAGAAAAGATGATTAAATAAAGAAGGAAAAAACAGTGATAATAGAATGTGAAAAGAAAATGGTGAGGTCAGGATAGCCGAATCTCAAACCAGAAGTACAAGCTCAGTTTTCCAGCCCCTTCTGAAAATATAGAGACTGAGGCAAAGTGGCACAAGTGAGACCAGAACCCAGCCCTTCTGATTCTCAGAGCTTTTCCTCCTCCACATTGTGATTTTGAGGATTTTGTGAAAGTCTCCGCATAGAACTAAGTGCAACAGAGCACCTCGCACTGTGTGGAACTCTGTAAATATTTAATGACGCTGAGCCAGGTAGTGATAAGTGCAATCATATCAGTATTAGCACAAATGTTTTCTCAGGTCCCTGAGTAGTTTTCAGTAAGGAAAAGTCAACGACAAGGGCAACAGCCGGGGTATAGAGCCAGGTAAAGATCTGTTGTTTATTTTTAGTTTGGAATTCCTCTCTGCTTCAGAGTTCATTTTCCATAGGGTTTCCTGCCTAGTAGCTGCTGTGTGCAGTTGGCTGTTGGGAAAAGAGGGAGACTTCTAAAGAAAAAGAAAGAATGATTCTCAGCCGCTCAGGGCTAATGGCATGGGCACCAGTCTAACCAGGGGCAGCTCCTTGCTGAGGAGCTGGAATCCCAAAGAGGAAGATGTCTGGCATAGGGCGTTCTATAAAATTTTGATGAGCAAATAAACACCCCTGACTCCTGTTCCATCTCTCAGCTCTCCTGGGCACAGAGGAAAGGTTTAAACATACAAAAGGAGAAGAAGAAAAAGGGAAAAATAAAAGAATAATGTGTCAGTTCCTCTATTGCCTTTATGTCCTTTATTATTGCCTCTATTCCTTTATTGCCTTTAAGTCCCACTCAAAGGAGATCTATTTGAAAGTTAGGAGTGTCCCTCCTAAAACTGTTATTTAAACATCCAAGAACTGTTAGTTAAGCACCCAGTGGGCGACTGAAGGTGAGGTCCAGCTGTAATGCGGGGGCCACCTGCGAAGTAGCAGACATTAGATGAGTTAAGCCAAAGGCGAAACACAAGTAAGAGCCACTCCACATCTCCTGAGATCAAGGGATTCAAGGCCAGTAGTGAGCTAAGGGCACCTGGAGATTTAAAAGTGCTGGCCTCGGTGGAGAAGCGGGGGGGAAGGAACCAGTAAGGAGGATCCTTAATTCCAGGTGGAGATGGGAAGGAAGGGAGCTCTGCACTGCAGTCCAAACACTGACCAGAGCGCAGTCTCTGACTCCTTGACCCACACAAGAAGGAGAGTGGAGGCTTAAAAGAGAAGAAGAAAAGTCAGTGAGTCACAATTTGATTTTATACTGAGAGGTGGACGCTCAGACATCCAAGCAAACAGGAGGAAAGGAAACCCACTTTTTTGGTACACAGAGCTATCCAAAAACTCACTTCTGACCCCTTTAAAATGAGGGGGTTCATCTAATGGGAAACTCTGCAAAGGCAGGGATGTGGCTATACCTCCTTAGCACTAACATCTGTTAAGAGCACATAGTCCTCTTGGTAATATATCACTTCTATGAGATAGTAAGTCCCTTAAGGGCAGATCTCACATCTATTTCATCTCTGCATCTTTCAGTGTGGAGCTCAGGGGTTTGTACATAGAAGCATTCTGTCTGTTGAATGACTGATCATGGAGGAAGGCTGTTTCCATAGGCTCTCTAAGAAGTCTCTCATCTTTCCCCATTCAATCCATACTTTACTCCAAAGCCAGGTTAACCTTCATAATACACAATTCTGTGTATGTCATATCTGTCCTCAGAACTGTCCGTGGTTCCCTGGTGCACACAGTTACAAGTTCACTGTCCCTGGCTGATGTGCATACCCACTCTAGCATGCCAGCCTTGTCTCACCCCATTCCCCTTTAAACCCTCTGCTTTCCACCCTCCACCTGCACCACTCCCTAATTCCCCAACACTCTCCATGCCTTTCCAGTGTGGGACCTTTATTCACATCTGCCATCTGCCATCTGCCTAGAATCACAGCAGGAGGAGGGGCAGACTAGAGGTCTGGACACCTGGCTTGAAATCCCACCTCTGCTAGTTCACTAGCTGTGTGATCTAAGGCAATTTCTTTTAAACCACTGAGTCTCATTTCTCCACCTTTAAAATGAGGGATCTTATTAACTTTGCAGAGTTGTTGTAAACTGAGCTAAAACTAGATAACATTTGTGAAAGCAGCAGGCATAGTAGGTGCCCAACACGTTTGTTCTTCCTCTTTATGACCCTTCAGTTCTGAACACAAATGACAGCTCCTTGCTATAGGCAGAAGAGCCTCTCCCTCCCTGGCCCAAGCAAGCCGTTACGGAGGATATTCATGTCACCGTGAGGGAGGTGTCATCTCCAGGTCAGACACATCCTCCTTGGAAGCAAACAGGCTGGCAGATGACATAGCTATGTGTCCTCAGACATAGAAACCTGGAGCCATGGTGCTAGAAAGTCTTTACAGGCTATCTAACCAGATCTCCTGATTTATAAATAAGGAAACTGAAGCCCAGCGAGGAGCTGAACCTGGCCTCCTACCTTTTCTCTTTACTCTTCACCATGCTGTGAACAAGGGCCAATCCTCCTGAACCAGCCAGATGTACAGGAATGCCCTGGGGCTGAGCCTGGGACTGAAATCACAGGCCAAAGAACTTCCTAGCAAGTGTCTAGCCCATTGCCTTATTCCAGACAGGCAGGCACTGTCCACTCACCCAACATTTATTGGACGCCTACAAAGTGTCGGGTCCACACCTGTGAGGGGGATATTAAGATGCCTGAGACAGACACCATCCCTCCCTTAAGATTCCCAGCCTAGCCAGAGAGGAGTCACGTGTTCAAATAATCCCCATGCACTGTGGGAACTGCGTCCACCTGGCAGTAGGAGCACCTAAGGACTGGGCCATGCTCCCTGAGAGAGCAGAAAAATCTTCACAAAGGAGACAGATGAGTTGGACCTTGAAGAAAAAGCAGCTCGCTAAGGGTACTGATGTTGGGCAGGGCGTTCCCACTCGGTCATTTATTTTCACTGTGCAAACAAGTCCAATAGCACATGCTGGAGGGGAGGCTGTACACCCGTGTCCACTGGTGACTGTTCTCGTCACAACAGAAGATCTGGCTCCATGAAGGGCAGCCCAGGACTCTCCCAAGCTGTACCAGGGTCAGGGATGTTTTTGAGCCAAATGCCAGTTACCCAATATTTCCTCTAATTTATTTGTTTTATTCTGATTACTTCCAAAAGTCCCTTATCACCTCCTTTACTGCTGGGTTTGAGGTGGGTCTACATTAGAATAACCAGAACCTCAGATATGGAAGCCTTCATTCAGAGAAAAAGAGAGACAAAAGCAAGTGGGAAAGCTCTTCAGTGAGAAGTAGGTGGGTAAACCTCCGAAAAGAAAAGGCATTTTTGCACAGTGGGCTGGTTGTGTACTCCAGGAAGCAGATGCCTAGACAGAGTTAAGAGTCCAGGAGATTTACTGGAGGTAAGACCTGTGAAAGAGAAAGAGGAAAGAGGGCAGGAGTAGGTCGGGAAAGTCTTCAGACAATGATGGAGGTCTGACACTGACAGGAAAGGAACAGAAGAGAGGATTGGGTAGAATGTTTGGGGGCAAAGATTGCTGACAGAGAAGAAATGACTGGCCCTTGTCCCCCTGAGCTCAGTCATGGCGGGGCCACCTGAGTGGTGCTTAATGGGTTCCAAAGCTGAGGCAGATCCCAAAGGAACCTGCCCTAAAAGCAATGCCTCATGGCAGGTTCTCTCTTAAAGGAAGATCTGAGCAACACATCTCCACAGCTGCCAAACACTCACATCATCCTGACATAAAAGAACTTAGAGGAGAATCTACTGTCCTGATAGATGGCAGAAACTTGTTCTCCATGTGTAGGGAGTAAACCCTGATCTTAAGATAACAGATTAACTGTAGGTTCTATTTGTTAGTTAATTACTGGTGTACCAGATAGGAAAAACTCAATCGCTACTGTTTATGGCTGGACAGTTGAGGGTAAAGCTTTGCTCCTGGAGCTCTTAGCTCTCTAGGAACCAAATTCTTTGATTAAGCAAGTCACTCAACTATCTGATCACTAAATGAAAAGAAGTATAAGTCAATATTCTCAGCCAGATAGAGAGAGAGAATAAGGGAGAAAAAGAAGAATAATCCATGAGACTTTGAGCACCGTGAATACGAAATCCCATTTTTTCCCCCCAGTGAATGGCTTGCTGTTCCCAGTGTCTGGGATATGGAAGCCCTCAAAAAATATGGAATGAATGAATAAATGGATGAAGAGATAAATGTTACCCATCACCTCTAGATAAAACAGTTCTTTCTTACACTTATTCCTCCCTGTGTTTAGCTTCTCAGACATATTTTGATTTTGTTTTCTATATTTTTCTTTACATGCCATGCTGCATCCATTGGGGTTCAGTGGTAGAGAACATAATCCTTTCTAACTAGTTTAAGTAGGAAGGGGTTTATTAAATGCCTTATAGAATCACTGGGACGGGAAGGAACAGACTGTATGTTGAGCTGTCAGGAAAGACTCCTGAAGCACACTGCAGAACCAGCCCATCAAGGGAGCTGCTGCCTCTTCTACAACGAGGAAGCTACCTGCACCAGAACTACACCACTGCCACAGCAACCAGGAAGGCGCCAAGACCTGGAATCCTCCACTGCTGCCAGCTCCAGATCACAACACACCTGCTGCAGTATCAATGAAGGCCCCACACTCTGCCTCTCATCACCCATGAAAGTAGTAGACTCTGGAAAGGCCAATTGCCCCCACGTGCTTTTTGGCCCTCAGAATCAGCAGAAGCATGCCTCATGACCCATGTCTGTCCTCCAGATCTACATGAGTGCCACTAATTGGTCAAAGTTGAGTCACTTCAGGAAGCCTAGCTTGCAGGGAGTTGAGAAAATGTAGTTTTTAGACTTCCAGCCTCTGCAGGATAGAAGAAAGCAGTGTGGGAGGAGGGCAGGACGAATTGATGAGCCGTGTCGTCATATTCTCCTTTGCTGAAACCTCAGAGAAGGTCTTATCCTCTTATCGTCTATCAATTGCAAAGTAAGCATGTTCAAGCCAATCCTGAGGTAGCATTCTATCCTCACTTGTGAAGAGATTTAAAACAACTGTTGTGTGTTTTCTATGAACAAAGAAAAGCAGGAGTCATTGGTCTTTAGTTGTCTTCTACAAAGAGACATCATCTATGGACTTTGGCTCCCTGGATACTCCATTTGGAGTGCCATGAGGTCACTGATGTCCCTCTGTAATCATGACTTTTTGTGTGAGGTCAGATAGTTAACTACCCTTAAAGAGTTCATAGCAACCTGAAATACAACATCTAGGTTTGACTTTGACTTGTGAAAGTCAAAGTCTTGTGACTTCTATGTCTCCGTGTAGAGAGTTCTGGAGCATTCATTAAACCTTGTGGACATTACTCAGTAAAAAGGTATTTATTGAACACTTGCTGCGTGCCAAGCACCATTTGCATGCGTAATCGGCATGTTGAATAATATCACTAATAATGTATTTGGAATTGGTTTTGTCTCCCATTGTCTCTCTCTCTCTCTCTCTCTCTCTCTCTCTCTCTCTCTCTCTCTCTTTTTTGTTGTTGAAGTATAGTTGATTTACAACATTGTGTTAGTTTCTGGTGTAGAGCAAAGTGATTCAGATATATACAGATATAGATATATAATTTTGCAGATTCTTTTCCATTATAGGTTATTATAAGATATTGAATATAGTTCCCTGTGCTATACAGTAGGACCTTGTTGTTTATCTATTTTATATACAGTAGTTTGTGTCTACTTATCCCAGACTCCTAATTTAGCCCTTGCACCTCCTTTCCCCTTTGGTAACCATAAGTTTGTTTTCTATGTCTGTGAGTCTGTTTCTGTTTTGTAAGTAAGTTCATTTGTATCATTTTTTTAGATTCCACATATAAGTGATAATCACATGATGTTTGTCTTTATCTGACTTACTTCACTTAACATGATAATCTCTAGGTCCATCCATGTTGCTGCAAATGGCATTCTTTCATTCTTTTTTATGGCTGTGTCATATTCCATTGTGTATATATACCACATCTTCTTTATCCATTCATCTGTTGATGGACACTTAGGTTGTTTCCATGTCTTGGCTCTTGTAAATTGTGCTGCTGTGAACATCGGGGTGTACATATCTTTTCGAATTAGAGTTTTGTCCAGATATATACCTAGGAGTGGGATTGCTGGATCATATGATAGTTCTATTTTTAGTTTTTTAAGGAATCTTCATACTGTTCTCCATAGTGACTGCACCAATTTACATTCCCACCAAGAGTGTAGGTGTTTCCCATTGTCCCATAATGGTTCTTCAGGGGGTTAACTTTTCCTGTCCCTAGTTAAAAACCTTGGCAAGTATTGTGGCATTTTTGCTCACTCCTAGGTAATAGAACAGTATTAGAGCCACTTTAAGCCACAAAGACATTCTCACTTTGGTCATGATAATGTCCAGTCCTGTGTAATAATCAAGAGGCTGAACTCAATTTAGAATTGAATCCCCTCTCCTCAGATCTGTCTCAGGCTGGGAGCCCACAGTGGGGGAGGAGGGTTGACACTTCAGCCTTCCACTTCGTGATCTTCCTCACTCCCTCACCATCAAACCTAAAAGAGAGGAGGAGTGGGGAGAGCGGTGGGGATTGGACAGTACTTCCTTGACTGGATAGCTGTGCTCTCTGGGCCTGGCACTTGCTAGTGCTGGTGTCCCTGGGCAGGTGAACTCTTTCTCTCATGAAGTGTTTTTGTAGCTCTTCATGGGTCCCCTGCTAGGCTCATCTCCCCCACAGCCCCTTTGACCTGGTAAATGCATCTGTATTCTTGGTAGCCTCTTACAGCTCCTTCCTCATCCCCTGGGCATTGGGCAATGCATCTCTGGCCCCTTTTGATGGAGTTTCTCCTCTCCTCTCAAGACAGGACCTCTTTTGGACAGGAGCCAAGATGGCTCCATCTCATCTGTCTCCCAAGTGGCCTTCATCTAGTCCACAGGACATGGGGTGACATTTACGGCAGCCTTGCCCTGAAAAGTCCTTGTTCTGGCTGAGGGGGTTGGGAGACATGAAGCACATCCTCAGAGTTATTTCTTCCATAAATCTACAGAGGGTGTGCAGGTGGCACATTTTGTTCCTTACTCTCTTTGGCAGCTGATAATTATCAAGTTGGTACCTCAGTCAAAACAGAGGCAAGAATGGTCCCATCGTAACATCCTGTAACACATGCTTTCTTATGTCCCTTCACAGAGATTTGCCCCTCCCTTTTACGGAGAGTTCCTCAGCAATAGAAATCATGCTTGCGTTGTTCTTCTCTCCCCCACACATGCTTCAAGATCCATCTCATCTCCCATTCCTTTGGTGAAGCATGAAGTCTTTCTGACTGTTTAATGTTTCTCAATCTTTCACATGTTTCTCAACCTTTTTCACATGTCCCTTTCAAGTCTGCGTCTTGCATAAAGCCCTGATCCACCTGCATGCCCCCCAACACAATTAACTCACTCCTTGGACTCCCTTGGGACCTTTATATACGTCAATTACTACATTATGTATTGTTTTTTTCTCCTACTATTTGCCATACATAGTAGCCTGAGAACTCTTCAAGGACAGCACCCATATCTTAGCCAACTCACACTACTAGCGCCATACTTGGTCCATCAAAGACAATCAGTTCATTCATCCAACATGGGTATATTGAGCAACCACTACAGGCACTGAGAACACCATGATGAACAAGACAGATGAGGCCTTCACCTTCATGGCACTTCAAGGAACTCATATGCCTTTGTAGCATCTCATGGAATACCCCTCAGAGGTCCCATCTGTGCTGGGCCCCTCAGAGATGTGGCCCAGTGAACTGGCACAGTGAGATTCTTCACTCCTTAACATGGAGGTCCATCACACTTCTAAACAGTTGCCACAAATACTTCTGGAGAGCTCTGACTTGTTCTACTAATGTGGACTCACTCATTCAGTGACACCGTTTATTCAAAAAAGGCCTGGTGGGCTTCCCTGGTGGCGCAGTGGTTGAGAGTCTGCCTGCCGATGCAGGGGACACGGGTTCGTGCCCCGGTCCGGTAGGATCCCACATGATGCGGAGTGGCTGGGCCCGTGAGCCATGGCCGCTGAGCCTGCGCGTCCGGAGCCTGCGCTCCGCAACGGGAGAGGCCACAACAGTGAGAAGCCTGCGTACCGCAAAAAAAAAAAAAAAAAAAAGGCCTGGTAAGTGTCCTGTAAGTCTAATACTGGTGACTATTTTATGCTTTCTGAGAAAGGTGATGCTCCCCAGAGGAATGTTTCTTCCTCATGAGTCACCTGAGTACACACCCAGCCCAGGGCTCCCCAGCAATGACATCAGGTCTGTGCGCACAGAGAGGGAGAAAAAAAACAGTGCTCACATAGCGAATGTTCTTGTCTTCACTTCTAATAAGAGAGTATGGCTCACTGGAGTTCTGGATTATAGGACTACTGTCTGCTGCAGTCCTTTGTGTGAGGATTGTGTGAGGTGGGGAGGACAGTAACAGTAAGGCAGATTGTACCTGAACGTTGGAGATGAAGAGTACCTGAGTCTGAATCTGTCAGTGCTGACAAACACTACCCATCAAACGCATTGACAACAAGAGTCTCCAGGGTCTGGAAGGCCCTCTGCTCAAAAACCATTTCCCCCTCCCTCCATATCACAAAGCAAGAAATTTTCACCGTGGGACTTCAGCTGAGGTAGGATGTCTCTAGAAGCTCTGTGTTCATATGGCCACAAAGGGCAGTGGGTATCAGAAATTCTAATCATGGTTGACAATGTAAGTCCTTGGGCCCTCAGTATCTTGATTCAGAGAGCAGTCACAGCCCAAAACACTGTGGAATTTGCTATAGCTTTTGCTATATTTGCTGTAGGATTCGTTCTGCATAGATTCAGTCTTGGCTTGACATCAAAGGACACAGGATAGGCAAGACCTGACAAGGGAAGAGTTGACGGACCGTGTCTAGACTCTGGGATAACACAGAGAAGAGCACATGGGGCAAAGTTGTGGGAGGCCAGGTCCCAGAGGAAGAGATATCTCAGAAAAGACAGACTCCACATCAGATCAGTGCACAGGTTGCTGGTTCCTGGGAAGAAGGAAGCTGGCAGACCTGTGTTCACTGTGGAGCTATATATAGCAAAGACACACGGCCAATACTTCTGTTAACGTCGTTCTAGTTTCTCAGAAGCCTTCCTGAGCTAAGACTCCTCTATCCTCCATAAACCTTTCCTGTAGAAGAGGGTTCAGTCACACAACCAAGTCATAGGTCAGGTGAGCTGCCAACTTCCTGGAGACCACCACCAAGCCCGAGGCTGGGCTCATGTTGGACTGAAGCGACTTTTCCAGGTGTCTTGAAGCAGCCGATCCAGAACTTCCCTGCAAAGATGAGGTGGCACTTCAGCAAACACCACTGGTCCTCTCCTCTCACTTGGGACTGGTTATGCTTTATGGCACTAACAGCGGAGACTAGGAGGAGAAATGAGACCTCCTCAGAGCTAACTAGAGGTTACCTAGCTTTACCACCAGGACCAGCAGGAGTACTGCTCCACCCACCTTGCGAAAGACTGCTGCAAAAATAGGCCAAGATGATGCTGACTCTGCAAATGTAGATGCAGAATGTAAGCATGATACTTCGCCTCAGCGGTTCTCCCTTTTGGACCTACTGCTCCTGTTTCATAGGTCTTGTTACTTCACCCACCTCCCACCCCTTAACAGAAACCATGGAGATTCCAAATCCCCTGCATGTGCTCCTCCTTTTCTGGAATGTTTCCCCCTTTTGTTTCTCTATCTCGTACCTTCTAAGATTCAGCTCTAACCTTCAACCTCCTATCAAGGCATCCTTGACAACTCTGAACTCCAGAAATTCTAACTGTACTTGTAATCCGTAGGGTGGTTCTGAAATCTGGGGCAAAACAAAACTCTCTGAGGAGCTCTTTAAATATTTACCATCACCATCCTCAGACTGTCTGAACTTGAAATTTTGGGAGCCAGGATGGGAAATCTGTCTTTTTGTTTTTGGTTTGCGTTTGGGTTTGGGTTGGTTTGTTTTTTTATGTACCTGTAGACCCTCATTTAAGAGTCACCGGTCTCTAAAGAACCGTGTCGTATTTGATATATACTTTCATAAGGGTTTTTACTGTTTGGAGTTTGCTACCTTTTTTTTCCTACCAATGCATCAGCTTCTCTGTCCAGGAGCAGGGCTCCCCACTCACACACACACACACACACACACACACACACACACACACACAGTTCAGTGCAGTACACGGTGAAGATATAATAAATCGTTGATGCTAGATTGCCACACCTGATGAGGAGAGAAGGAAATGGAATGGTGGGAAAGTGAATGATTTATATTGTCTTATATGTCTTCCTTTTGTTGTGATTCTATGAAGAACAAATCCTATACATGCCCCAGACCATGCTGTAAAGAGCTGGTCTTAAAAGGGAAAGGTTGTGGCTAAATCTAGAGCACTGACAATGCCAAATGAAGATATAAATTAACAGGAATTCTCATTCAGTGCTGGTGGGATTGCAAAATGGTACAGCCACTTTGGGAGACAGTTTGGAAATTTCCTACAAAACTAAACATACTCTTAGCACACGATCCAGCAGTGGTACTACTTGGTGTTTACTGAAGTAAGCTGAAATTTTATGGCCACACAAAAACCCAATCATGGATATTTATATCCGCTTTATTCATAATTACCGAATCTTGGAAGCAACCAAGATGCCCTTCAGTAGGTGAATGGGTAAATAAACCATGGTACGTCTGAACAATGGGATATAATTCAGTGCTAAAAAGAAATAAGATATTAAGCCATGAAAAGACATGGAGGAAGCTCAAAAGCATATTAATAAGTGAAAGAAACCGATCTGAAAAGGCTTCATACTATGTGATTCCACCTATATGACATTTTGGAAAAAGCAAAACCATAGAGACAGTAAAAAGATCAGGGGTTGTGGGGAGGGAAGGATGAATAGGTGGAGCACAGAGGGTTTTTAGAGCAGTGAAACTATTCTGTATGATACTATAATGATGGATACATGTCATTATTAATTTGTCCAAACCCATAGAATGAAAAACACCAGGAGTGAACCTTAATGTAAACTCTGGACTTTGGGCGATAATGATGTGTTGACAGTGGTTCATCAATTGTAACAAATGTCCCACTTCGGAGGAGGTTGGTAATGGGGGAGGCTGTGCACGGGTGGGGTGGGAGTATATGGGAAATCTCCGTGCCTTCTCAAATTTGCTGTAAAAACAAAGTCTATTTTTAAAAAGTGAAGGAGAGGGTTAGTTATCACTGTGCTGTGTGACAACTCATGCATTTCCATCAAGTCTCATTCTAGTAAAAGGAGGGTTATGATAAGGACACAGAGATGGCGGAATCTTAGAAAAGGGAATTAAGTAAAGTCAAGCCTTAGGAGCACTGAAAAGCCATCAGAAGTAGTAATAATAATGCTAATAGCTATTCTTTTGTGAGTGCTTATCCTGTGCCAGACACTGTGCTGGGCAATTCACCTGATGGCGATACCATCCTACTTCTTTAAAGATGAGGAAATTGAGTCCTAGGGCAGTTAGGTAATTTGTCCATGTTCACAAATAACAGAGTCCAGATTAGAACCCTAGCCTGTCAGACCCGAGAGTTGGAGTGTTTAACCAGTCTTTTCATTTCTTAGCCTCATGTGGCTCTTTTCTTCTCTGTCTCGCTCAGTAGAAGAGCTCCTTCTACTTTCTCACCTACTGGCACGTGATACAAAACAGCTGCCTCATCCCTAGAGCTTTTATAGAGACGCATATCTCTATGACTCCCAATTCAAATTCTTGAGAGTATATGACTATCCAATGAATTGGCTGCCTTTGAGTCAGGTATCTATCCAGGAACCAATCAACTATAGCCAGGAGGGTCACCCCAGAACTGTGGGTAGTATAGATAAATTGCCAGATATGTACATTATATCGGGACATCATTTACTATCCTTGGAAACAGAAACCTGGAGTAGGCATTGTAAATTTGCTGCTTGCCTCCTATGTAGAATCAGGCTAATAATGGCACATCCCCATCGTGCTATGATGAGATTTAAAGGAGTTAATCCATGGGAAGTGTATAGTGCCTTACTTTGTGCCTGGTACAGAGTAATTGCTATGAATGGCATTATTATTCAAGCAGTACTACAACCATGTTTGCTCTGGTATTCTAGTATGCTATGCCCTTGACTCCCAACTTAGTTTGTTTGCCTGACCCACCTATTTCAAGAACATATGCTTCAGGTCTTCCCTGGTGGCGCAGGGGTTAAGAATCTGCCTGCCAATGCAGGGGACACGGGTTCGAGCCCTGGTCCAGGAAGATCCCACATGCTGTGGAGCACCTAAGCCCGTGCGCCACAACTACTGAGCCTGCGCTCTAGAGCCTGCAAGCCACAACTACTGAAGCCCGTGCGCCCAGAGCCAGTGCGCTGCAACAAGAGAAGCCACTGCAGTGAAAAGCCCACGCACCGCAACAGAGTAGCTCCCGCTCGCTGCAACTAGAGAAAGCCCGCGTGCAGCAACAAAAACCCAACACAGCCAAAAATAAATAAATAACAAATAAATTTATTTTTAAAAAACCCAAAAACATATGCTTCAACAATTGCCAAACTCAAATGTCTCTGGAAGCACATCCTCTTCCAGTGTGGGTTTGATAACACCCTTAGACAACAAAGGTGGTTAATTCCCAGTCTGAAAATGTCCAGGGCTATTCTAAAGTGACCCAAACCAATGCTAGCTTTTATCTTTGGGAAGGTCTTAAAGGAAGAAAATAGAATTCACAGAAGCAATAGGCAGATATGCCCGACAGCAAATTCTGCTCCTGAAGGCATAGGTTTTGCTCCACTGGCCCATTTAACAAGGAAATCATTCATTAATGAGCATAAATAACAGGCAAAAAGGACTGTCAGACTGAGCTTGTCCAGACAGCCAAAGTGAGTTTATGCATTTACACGATATCCCTAAGTGATGGCACCACACCTAGCTAGGGAATTTAAGCATTTCCAGAGGATTGCTACGAACCTCAGCATAGCTCTTCTAGAATCCATGTAAACAGAGCCTTCTACAAAACAGGCATTCTGACTTGTGTTGATTCTGTAAAGAGTAGATAAAGAACAAAAGGAGGCAGTGCTGCCGTGAGGCATCATTCAAACAAACAAGATAAGGTATTTCTCAGCCCAGGCGTAACAACAGCCACCAACTTATGTTTGTGTTATTTCAAAATTTTCATTTGATTCCCAACTGTTGCCCTGCAAACAAAGTAAAGCCTCTGTTCTCCAATTTTCCAGATGATAAGATTGAGGCCTAGCAAATTACTACTATTGCCACTGCTAGTAAGAAGAACTAGAAGGACTCTAGAACCCAGGTCTCCTGACTGACCTGTCATTTCACTGCCCCATGATGTCTCCCTGTGGTGTGTGCTCATGGTGAAAACTATAGAAGGAACCTTCCAAATAGTGAAATCACCTGGCTGAGAAATAATCGCCGTGTCTTAAGATATGTTCCTTAAATCACTATTGTGTCATTATGCTTTGAGAATATGCTTGGGAATTACTGCTCACCAAGTAGCCCATCTTGATTTATAATATACATTAGTTTATTAAAGGCTCGGAGCAATTGTACACAAAGAAATCTATATAATTCATATTAACCCTGTAATCCTCAAACCTATTTGACCATCAAACTGTTTTGGGGTATGTTATTTTTTTTTTTTTTTTTTTTTTTTTTTTTTTTGCGGTACGCAGGCCTCTCACTGTTGTGGCATCTCCCGTTGCGGAGCGCAGGCTCAGCGGCCATGGTGCACGGGCCCAGCCGCTCCGCGGCATGTGGGATCTTCCTGGACCGGGACACGAACCCGTGTCCCCTGCATCGGCAGGCGGACCCTCAACCACTGTGCCACCAGGGAAGCCCTGTTATTTATTAATATCATACAGTGGACTATTCTTTGGAAAATGTTTTAGACTATGTTAAAAACAATCATTCAGTGACACAAGTAAATTAACTAAAAAATTATGCCTCATTCTGTTTTGCTTGATCCTCAGTTTCTTAGGCCCAAACAAATTTCTAGAAGTGATACTAATTCTAAGGAAGCTTTTTGGACATGCAGTGTGCTGTTAGGAGGCATATAAAGGGAGATGAAACTTGAAAGATTTGAAGTAGGCATTAAGAGGGCTGATTAATATAGAAATAGAGTTTCTATCTCCAACTTCAAGGTGGCCTACGGAAACTCCAGGTAGCCTTCTCTCTTCATTTTTTCTCTCCCCCTACATACTTTTCATTTATCTAAGTCAGTTTCAGAGCTGTGAGGAGTTGAGATGGTTCTCCTTTCCTTCCTCATCTTGTGGCTTTCCCCCTAAAGAGAACTTTCTTTAATCCCCTGGGAAAATTGTCTTTCTGGAGATCAACATCTTCTATGAAGATGAAAGCAACCACCCTGTGGTTGCTGGGAACAATGATGGCAGCATTAAGGAGAAAGGGACTGTTCGTTAAGCAACCAACATCCACTGCACAGAATGAGCCTTTCATTATTAAACTACTTTCTCACACCTTCTTATCAGTGACCGGAGCTCCCCAGTTATCTACCAAAGCAACTTCCCTTGAAAGAATTAATTTTGAGACTGCTTGGCCCTACCTCTTTTACATCCGGATTAAATTCATTGATCCAAGTTACCAATTTACTGAACACATTTCCCACTTGGGGAAACGCACGAGCTTCCTCGCCTGTGGCCATTCCCAAAAGCAGTCATATTTTAAGATGTTTTTTCTAGTCTTTGCCCTCACCCGGGGCCGAGGGAGGGTTTAGGAGACTGGCCACTTTCTGTAACGTGTTTTCATTCTCACATGATCTAACATGGCCTAGTGCTCCCAGAACTTTTCTCCAACTCATGTTCTCATCTCTAAGGCTTCTTCTGTACCATCAGAGCGGTTCTTCCAGGAAACAGCCTCAGTGTTTAAGACAACGTGCCCCAGAGGGCAGCCCCTTCTCTGACCCACAGGCTGCAGACATCACTTCCTCAGTAGTCCAACCTGCCCTCCAGAAACAGGGAATGTATTCCTTCTAAGAGGGCTTCTCAAGAGTGAGATGAGTTAGCGCCTTCCTGAGCGCCCGCTGGGAGATGGAGAGAGGATTCCCAGCCACCACTCTAGCTTCCATGCCTCCACTATCTCCAGGGCCCTGAAGCCGATGTTCCCCAGCAAGACAGTGCGCTCCTGCATGGTTCCTCTTGGGGAGCCGGCTGACTGAGGGCTGCCCCCTCCATCGTTTGGCTGATACTTTACGACCAACCCTGAGCACTGCTGAGTCACCCTTCTGGGAAGTCCAGCCTGTTACCATGTCTTTTATCTCTCTCTCGCTTGCTCAGAGCGAGAGCAAAGTTAACTTGCTAGACATTACAGAGTGAAGGATGCTTTCTTGCAGAATTTAACCACCCAGAGCAGAAAAAAGCACCCCTACTCAAATGACTCCCCTTCTCAGCTGCTTGTAATGCCCTTTTTACCATTTATATCACTCTACCTAGATTAGAAATGACACTTCTCTTAAAGGTTAAGGTAACACTTTTACCTAATAGTTATTTACATAATAACAAAATCAAATATGTATGTGAAATGTACATAACTGCTTTATAAATATTAATGTTTATATTTCATAAACACAATATTAATAAAATCACATGACAATGTTATGAGATAGGTACTCTTATTATGTCCATTTTACAGACTAGAAAACTGAGGGAGAGAAAGGTAAAGTAAATTCCCTATTCAGCTAGTGTAGTGAGTGGCAGAGCTGGTGTTACCTTTTCCTCCCGGACTCTGTGTCCTGGTGTCCCCCTCATGGAGATGAAGGGAAAGAGCAGGGCTGGGAAGCTGAGATGCCACCTAGAAATGGAGCATGAACCTGGTTGGGAGCTACCCTGCCTCCTCCCCCTGCATTCTCAGTAGGGTAAAATGGGCTGCTGGGTTCTGTTGTGCTCAGGGCCAGTAGGGACTGAGTCCAGGAGGGTCCAGTGGATGGAAAATTACTAAGAGGAGACATCAAAGGTAGGGGTATTCTTGCTAAACTGGTCTAACAAGATTCTTACCTGGGAAGGCAGGCCAAAGACTTAGACATCAAAGATGGGGGATGAGGCACTTGATCAGATATCAAGGGTAGGGGGGGGCGTTCTTGCTTAACTGACTCAGCAAGATTCTTGCTAAAATTGCACCAAATAGGCCCAAGACAGGACAAGGTCAACACTTCGCAAAAGGGGCTCAGAGAGAGATACCTGATGAAAGTTTGGTCAAAGAGAGAGTCTTTGTCAACACACACACACACACACACACACACACACACACACACACCAGGTTTGCCCCCCTGCATTCCCCCTAGTGCTACTTCTTTTCTAAGAAACTGGGCCAAGTTAGGGATCAGAAGACTTGAGTTCTAATCAAGACTCGAGTTCCGCCTTGTTCTCCCTCTTCATCCTTGAGCTCTTTTTCACGAACTCCCTGAGAAGGGCCTGGGTGGTGGGGAAAAGCAAGACAGAACCACCTCCTGGGGTCCAGTCACTAGCACTAGGTCTCAGTGGCCGGGTCAGGTGGACAAGAGGCAGGAGAGTCAGAGCAAGTACCAGTTTCAAGGAGAACTTAATGCTCATTTTAACTGGTTTTCAACTACATAATAATGTAGCAAGAGGGGATTTCCTGCCATGATTTCAAAGGATGTTTAGCATCCCTGCAGATTTAAGCACAAAGCAGGGTCAAGAAAAACGGCAAAAAACTTTGAAATGAGCAAAAAGATTATCGAGTATCCTTTCAGTGAAATGCAAGATATTGTCTGGAGGACCCTGCCAGGATTGTCTGTGCCTTTCTTGGTCTTCAACAATTTTGCAACTCTGTAGAGACAGACTTTATTTAACTCATGGAGAGCTGAGAGCGATGCAAATGATTCCTGTTCATGAAAAACCAAATGAATTTTGTCCTGTGAAAAAGGAAACTGATTTCCACCCTGTGGGACAGGCTGTTTTTGCATCTAGCAACAATGTAAACCAGCATTTCTGATTGCCTATATAAAGAACTGGACTTCAGCTTTGCCTTTGAGCTAGTTGTAATATCTTACTAGTTCTCTCAATATTCATGAGTGAATATTTGATGTGTATTCAATTTGTATGGGAGTCACTTTTTTTTTTTTTTTTTTTTTTTTGCGGTACGCGGACCTCTTACTGTTGTGGCCTCTCCCGTTGCGGAGCACAGGGTCCGGACACGCAGTCTCAGTGGCCATGGCTCACGGGCCCAGCCGCTCCGTGGCATGTGGAATCTTCCTGGACCGGGGCACGAACCTGTGTCCCCTGCATTGGCAGGCGGACTCTCAACCACTGCGCCACCAGGGAAGCCCCATACATTCTTTTTTATATTCTTTTCCATTATGGTTTATCTCAGAATATTGAATATAGTTCCCTGTGCTATACAGTAGGACCTTGTTGTTTATTCATTCTATATGTAATAGTTTGCATCTGCTAATGCCAAACTCCCAACCCATCCCTCCCCCACCCTGAGGACTAGGACTCATAAAGCATCTTTAATTCATTGGCAGAGACTTCCTGGAGCATTCAGATGCACCTGGGCCAACCGGAAAATATCAACTTGCAGTATCAGTGCAAAGAAAGGACATGAGAGGTATGTCTGCCGGTACACCATGTGTACGCTAGACCCACACTAAGGGAGCCTGGACAGAATCTTCTTAAAGAGAGGGATGCAAAAACCTAGATGAAGAGAGCAAGGGAGAGTTCTAACTTATGTTACCTAAGTTAGTTAAGAACTAGGGTTTCTTGGGGCTTCCCTGGTGGCGCAGTGGTTGAGAGTCCGCCTGCCAATGCGGGGGACACAGGTTCATGACCCGGTCCAGGAAGATCCCACATGCTGCGGAGCAGCTGGGCTCGTGAGCCACGGCCGCTGAGCCTGCGCGTCCGGAGCCTGTGCTCCACGGCAGGAGAGGCCACAACAGTGAGAGGTCTGCGTACCGCAAGAAAAAAAAAAAGAATTGGGGTTTCTTTAGTTTATTTTTATAGCGCCACTTACCTATTCTTGCTTTAATTGCCTGTGCTTTTGGTGTCATGTATAAGAAATCATTGTCAAGGTCAGCGGAATATTATTCAGTTTTTTCAAAGAAGGAAATCCTGCCACATGGTGACAACATGGATGAACCTGGAAGACGTTATACTAAGTGAAATAAGTCAGTCACAGCAGGACAAATACAGCATGATTCCACTTATATGAAGTGTCTAAAATCGTCATAGAAACAGAGTAAAATGGTTGCCAGGGGCTAGGGGGGAGGGAAAATAGGTTTACTGTACAGTGGGTATAAAGTTTCAGTTATACAAGATAAGTTCTAGAGATCCACTATGCCTGTAGTCAGCAATGTTGTACTATACACTTACAAATTTTGTTAAGAGGGTAGATCTCGTGTTAAGTGTTCTTACCACAATCAATCAGTAAAAGTAAAACATTAAAAAAAAAAGAATTAGTGAGTGTTTAGGTTCCAACTCTTCTCTGCAGTGCTCTTCATTCAGACACGGCAACATAGACCAGAATGTGGCTGTAATGATCAGGGGATGGCCGCCGACATTACCGAGCAGCTATTTCATTCCATGCCTCTGATTTTTGGTCTCCTTTATCCTACTTTACGTGAAAAAAAAAATAAGGTTGGAGGCAGTGAACAGTAGCCTTGTTTTTTTTTTTTTTTTTTTTTAAACACAAGGGTGCTTTATTTCAAGTCCATGCCATCTAAATCTACTGAGTACAGTAACCAGGACCGGAGAGGGGACGAATTAGAACCTAAACGACAACAACAACAGCACCAGGACGTTCGCCCCCTGCATCGTGAATCTTAGTTCAGAAGAATCAGTGCGCTGGCAAGGCAGGGGCCGCAGTCACAAACTGCTGACTCCCCAGCCTTGCTTTTTCCACTGCCCCTGATCCCCTCTGCAGACAAAAGCAGACCAGAAACATAACCACCAGGGCAAGGAGCCTGTTGTCACTAAATAAGGGGCAGAACAAGCCCCAAGAATCAGCTGGTTTCCAGGCCTGATCCAAAGCCCACCTGCATCTGAATAACCAGGAGAACTTTTTTAAAAAATCAGATGCGGGCTTTCCTGGTGGCGCAGTGGTTGAGAGTCCACCTGCCGATGCAGGGGACACGGGTTCGTGCCCCGGTCCAGGAAGATCCCACATGCCGCGGAGCGGCTGTGCCCGTGCGCCATGGCCACTGAGCCTGCGCGTCCGGAGCCTGTTGCTCCACAGCGGGAGAGGCCACAACAGTGAGAGGCCCGCGTACTGCAAAAAAAACACGAAAAAAAAAACAACAACAAAAAAAATCAGATGCGTTTTCTCCATCCTAAAGATTGTGAACCAATGGTGATTTGAGTATGCTTCAAAGTTTGTAATTCATTATATTTCAGTCAAAATAGCAAAAAGAGGGGAGGATGGTGCTTATCCTCTGTGGGCCTTAAACACCAGTCAGGGCAGAATTCAAACTGGGCTCCAGATATCTCGACATGCAGGCTCTCCCCACTGCCCCACTGCCTCTCGGGCACAGTTAAGGTGGAGAAATAAAATGGGCTTAATCAAAGTGTTTTTCTCTTCACCATCTGCTTACCATTTTCAAATCATCTGTTCCTTCTCATGAACTATCTTGGCTATTAAGGCACTAGAGGGTGGTGAGTAGAGCTGGATTCTGGACCAGGATTTAAATTCTGACTTTGCCACTTCCTAGCTTTGAAACCCTGGGTAAGTTAGTTCATGTATCAGTGGCTCAGTTTTCTCATCTATAATAGTGCTATCTACTATTACTGTTGTGAGAGGTATCCTAATTAACACAAGCTGTGACAGTTTAACTAACACAGGTTATATGAATTCAAATTACAATATACAAAGAACGCATCAATGAATTCAGTAAAGTTGCAGGATACAAAATTAACACACAGAAATCTGTTGCATTTCTATACACTAACAACAAAAGATCAGAAAGAGAAATTAAAGAAACAATCCCATTTACCATCATATCAAAAAGAATAAAATGACTAGGAATAAACCTACCTAAGGAGACAAAAGACCTGTACTCTGAAAACTATAAGATGCTGATGAAAGAAATCGAAGGTGACACAAAGAGATGAAAAGATATACCATGTTCTTGGATTGGAAGAATGAATATTGTCAAAATGACTATACTACCCAAGGCAATCTACAAATTCAGTGCAATCCCCATCAAATTACCAGTGTCATTTCTCACAGAACTAGAACAAAAAATCTTAAAATTTGTATGGAGACACAAAATACCCCAAATAGCCAAAGCAATCTTGAGGGAAAAAAAACAGAGCTGGAGGTATCAGGCTCCCTGGCTTCAGAGTATACTACAAAGCTACAGTCATCAAAACAGTATGGTACTGGCACAAAGACAGTCTTATTCATCAATGCAACAGGATAGAAAGCCCAGAAATGAACCCACATACCTATGGTCAATTAATCTATGACAAAGGAGGCAAGACTATACAACGGAGGAAAGACAGTCTCTTCAATAAATGGTGCGGGGAAAACTGGACAGCTACATGTAAAAAAGTGAAATGTGACCATTCTTTAACACCATACACAAAAATAAACTCAAAATGGATTAAAGACCTAAATGTAAGACCAGATACTATAAAACTCTTAGAGGAAAACGTAGGCACAACACTCTTTGACATACATTGCAGCAAGATCCTAGAGTAATGGAAATAAAAATAAACAAATGGGACCTAATTAAACTCAAAACCTTCTTCACAGAAAAGGAAACCATAAACAAAATGAAAAGACAACCCACAGAATGGGAGAAAATATTTGCAAGCAATGTGACTGACAAGGGATTAGTCTCCAGAATTTACAAACAGTTCATGGGGCTCAATATAAAAAACACAAACAACCCAATCAAAAAATGGGCAGAAGACCTAAACAGACATTTATCCAAAGAAGAAATACAGATGGCCAAAAAGCACATGAAAAGATGTTCAACGTTACTAATTATCAGAGAAATGCAAATCAAAACTACAATGAGATATTAACTCACACCAGTCAGAATGGCCATCATCGAAAAATCTATAAGCAATAAATGCTGGAGAGGGTGTGGAGAAAAGGGAACCCTTTTGCACTGTTTGTGGGAAGGTAAATTGGTACAGCCACTATGGAGAACAGTATGGAGAGGTTCCTTAAGGAAAAAAATATAGAGCTACCATATGATCCAGCAATTCCATTCCTGAGCATATACCCGGAGAAAAACATGGTCTAGAAGGATACGTGCACCCCAATGTTCATTGCAGTGCTGTTTACAGTAGCCAAGACATGGAAGCAATCTAAATGTTCATCGACAGATGAATGGATAAAGAAGATGTGGTACAAATATACAATGGAATATTACTCAGCCATTAAAAATAATGAAATAATGCCATTTGCAGCAACATGGATGGACCTAGAAATTATCATACTAAGTGAAGTAAGCCAGACAGAGAAAGACAGATATCATATGATATTGCTTATATGCAGAATCTAAAAAGAAATGGTACAAATGAACTCATTTACAAAACAGAAACAGACCCACAGACTTAGAGAACAAATTTATGGTAATCGGGGGAAAGGTCAGGGGGAGGGATAGACTGGGAGTTTGGCATTGACATGTACACACTGCAATGTTTAAAATATATAACCAGCAAGGACCTACTGTATAGCACAAGGAATGCTGCTCAATATTCTATAATAACCTAAATGGGAAAAGAATTTGAAAAAGAATAGATACATATATGTCTATAACTGAATCACTTTGCTGAAAGTAACACAACATTGTTAATCAACTATGCTCCAATATAAAATAAATATTTTAAAAATTACTATATATATATATATATATATATATATATATGTATGTATGTATGTATGGCTCCCTCCCCAGCACAAGCAGAGAAAAGGCCACATGAGGACCCAGGGAAAAGGTGGCCATCTGCAAGCCAGGAAGAGAGCCTTGCCAGAAACTGGATCTGCTGCCACCTTGATCTTAGACTCCTGGCCTCCAGTGCTATGAGAAAATAAATTTCTGTTGTTTAAAAAAAAAAATCAATATATGTATAGAGTTTAAAATAGAGCTTGATGTGTGTTAAGTGCTCAGTTAAGTATTAACTGTCACCCTTATTACTCTTGGCTTCTCTCCTATGATTATTTCTTCAGGTAGGAGGAGGGTTTAACAATTAATTTAGCTATCATGGGTATAATACTGAGGCAATTTCCCAGCTACAATCTTAGCCCACTGGCCCATAACTCCCTCATTTGGCCCTATCAGTCAAGGTCACTGTCCATGAAGTTCTGCCCAGGTGCGTGTTCAGTGGGGACTGAGCTTGGTTAGACCTTGGCATGAGGCAGGGACACAAAGGGGAATCCAGTCATTGCCTCTGAGACTATGCAGTATGTCACTGGTAGTTACTTACCCTTGGTGAGCTTCCCATAGAATTAAAGGTGTATTTTGGTGTTCTATGCCCTGACAAAGATCAGTGGCATCTATTAAGACATGACACAGGCTCCTCAGATAAGAAAAATGTGAGACATCCCCTTCTCAAGATAAGAAAAATGTGAGACATCCCCTTCTCACCCTGACTGGCTCTTGTTCTCATACACACACCCCAAGCTTTCCTACCAGACCCCCAGTTAGAGGACTCTTAGAGTAGAGATAAACGTCAAGATCAATTCAGCATAATTTGCAGAAGAAAAGGAGAACTAGACACCCTAAGCATTTTTGCATGAATCTTGTCTTTTTAAAAGAAGATGACGTTAAGAAGTGGTAACTGGGCTTCCCTGGTGGCGCAGTGGTTGAGAGTCCGCCTGCTGATGCAGGGGACGCGGGTTCGTGCCCCGGTTCGGGAGGATCCCACATGCCGCGGAGCGGCTGGGCCTGTGAGCCATGGCCACTGAGCCTGTGCTCCGCAACGGGAGAGGCCACAGCAGTGAGAGGCCCGCATACCACAAAAAAAAAAAAAAAAAAAAGAAGTGGTAACTACCAAACCAAAGTCTGTCATTTAAATAAAGAGCAAGCATTACTTATGACAGAGCTGAGTGTGTTGAAGTATGCTCTGGAAACGAGAATCACTTTAGATAATGACTCTTCTTGCTTTTAAGAGAATTCATGAGACTCGCTGTGCACACTGCGTTGGAAAGTCATTAAAACTGCTGAAGCATGTCACGTTCAGCACTCCTGGCCACAGAAGTCTTAGAACACCCGCAGGTAAGGCAGGTAAGGGCATCCGGAGTCTCCGAGATGCTACCTACTTATTAAACAACAATTATTTGTCCTGTGATGCCCTGGGCACTGGAGGCTACAGGGGACATAGGACACTGCTCTGCAGGACCACTTGCTGTCTGTCTGACTCTGAGTAAATAATGCAAATCCCTTTGAACTTCAGTTTCCTTGTCTGAGACATAAGGAGCAAAATACTTAAGTGTATTAGTTAGGATGCTTTTTCGGGGGTGTAGGTTACAGAAAAAGCATGACTCAAGTGCTTTAACAATAATGGCCAGTCCCATCTCACATATCAGCAAGTGCACAGCTATGCCAGGAGTTGGGGCCTGCCTCTGCTTTACTTGGCTCTGACCTCCTCCATCCGTGTTGGCTTCCTTTACATAGAAGCGCCAGGCAAACATCCAGACACCACAAGGTCCAGAGCAGGGAGAAGGGATATCTCTTCCTAAATGCCTCTTTTTCATCAATGAGGAAGGCTTCCCAAACTCCCACCCCCCACCGGCCAGGCTTCCCTCATACCTCACTGGCTTGAATGGTTCACATGACCACCTGTGACCCAGTCACTGGTGACAGAGGCCACGATTGGTTTAAAGTATTCAGCACTTACCCCTAGGCTGAGGGCAGAATCAGCTTCCCCAAAGACAGGATGATAGGAGGACAAAAACCTAAATAATAGCAGGACTTTGTGGACAAGGAAGAAGCAGTAGGTGGCTAATGTAGCAACCAATGACGTTTACTACACCACCCCATGAAACTCTTGTGATGAGCAGATGAGAGGGTGAATGAAAATGGCTCACGCAGTGCTTGGCACATGGTAATAATAACAGCTGACATTTTTGAGGACTTATAATTTGCCAGGCACTTTATATGAGTTCTCTGATTTAATTAGTGCCCTGTGAGGTAGGTGCCATTTTTATGCCCATTTTATGGATGAGGAGACTGGAGCACAGGTCCAGTTAAGTAACTTGATCAAGGCAGAGTCTGAATTGAAACTCAGGCACTCTGATTTAAAGTCCTGCTCTCATGCATTCATTCTCTAAGATTTACTGCACTGAAATGGTAGTCAAATTCATTACCCCATCTCTGCCTTAATCTCAAGAAATGTGTAAATTTTGAGTTCAGTGGGATTCGCACACATGAAAAATCAGAGAGCAATACAATATAGCAGCTAGTGACAATCTCTGTGGTTTAAGAGAGGAAAGAGGTAACCAATGTACATAGGGAAGACAGTAGGGGGTGATGCCGCCAGGAAGACAACAGGGGATGGGCCTCCATGGAGGTGTGAGTTTGAGAGGCAGTGGAGAGCATTCCAGACTGCTGTAGCAGCTTGGAGTTTTCAGGAATAAAAGGCCACTCTTACATGACTTGGGCAAAGAGCAGTGGCTTTGGAATCCACTCTTCGGAGATGGAGAAGCAGAGCAGGGCTCCAGCCGCAGTTTCTGCTGTAGACTTGGGCTGGACCAAAGGTGGTGCTAGAGTTCAAACTTAAGGTAGTTGTGTACCTATCCTGGCCTCCACAGCCCCTCATCTCCCCAAGGATTAATCCCTGTGCCTGCATTTTGGGTACCCAAGCCTTCTGAGTGACTAGAGATCTACACCCAAACCTCACGTTCTTATGAAGAGTACCCTAAGTTTTCCAGGCAGAGAGGACATTAGAATGTTGATGGAATTCCATCCTCTAGATGGAATTTCCCAGAGAAATCTGACTTGAGGGAGAGGATTTCTCTCTATATCTTACACCACGTCCTGCAGCACCAACCTTCATGCCAAGAAATGCCCCCTCAAGGACATGTTCTGGGCAGGGTTTCAGGTCATGTTCTCCTAAGTCGATGTTTTTGAATCAAATCACTGTGTCTACATCCTATTTAGAGTCTTACCTATTATCATTTTCTGGTTTATCACCTTTTACCTTATTTAGTCTTAAAATTACTTCCCAAATTCCTCTGCAATCTGATATTTAGGCAACAGGTACCTTTCTAGGTTAATAAAATAGATCCAAGTTGGGAAAGGTTAGTCTTTGGAGTGAGAGATTGAGCTCAATTCGCAGTATGGTCACTTACCGCTGGGTGCCTCTGGACCCCAGGTCTTTGTGAAGCAAAGACCACACATGCACAACCCATCCCGACGGTAAGCAAAGTATAAGGAAGGCATCTAGATCATTGTCTGGCATATAATTGGTGTTTTAAATGTTAGTTTCTTCCTCCCTTCTGTCCTTTTCCCTTTATAGGGGGTAGGGAGGAATGTTCAAATGTAGTAAAAGCAAAAGAACCTGTGTGTAGTTTCTAGGATGCCTGATTATGCCACTAAGTTGCTGTGTGCCCTGGGGTGAGACCTTTACCTTCTCTGGTTCCATTTTCTCATCTACTAAAAGAGGAGGTTAGAGTCAATATTCAGAGTCACCTGTATGTTTAAGATGATATATTTATTATATACTGTGTACATTCCCCAAGTTCAGAGTCACAGGAATTCCCCTGATTCATCTGTCTCATCTAGGCTTCAGACTCATCTCCCCCAAGTGGGTGTGGCCCAGTTTCTTCCCATTCAGCTTGGCCTGCAGGGTCCTTCCTGCCTCATACCTGTTGTGAAATGGCTGTTATCTAAGACTAACAAGGACCTGCTGACCACTTAGGGAGCAGGCACGGCAGGCCCCAGCAATAGTGATCTCAGACCCGTCTAGACAGCCAGCAGTTCATTGACAGCAAAACACCTGATGGTGAGATGTCAGTGGGAGGGAATGTGAGGTCACCTCACCCTGTGGTTTGCAAACTGTGTGCTTCAGGGACCTGGAGGTTCCTCAGTGCTCCTGGCAGCTGAGGGCCAGGGAGGCAGCAACAGATGGGCCCCTTCTCACCAGGGTGGGTTCACCTCCGATTCATTCACTTCCCAGTTTTCGGCAGAGGGTTACCATGTAAATTTTAGGATTACTTGTTCTGGTTCTGTGAAAAATGTCATGGGTAATTTGATCGGGATCACATTAAATCTATAGATTGCTTTAAGTAGCGTGACCATTTTAACAATATTAATTCTTCTAATCCAAGAGCATGGGATATCTTTCCATTTCTTTCTCAGCATATAAGTCATTCACCTCCTTGGTGAGGTTTATTCTGAAGTATTTTTTCTATGTGATTATAAAAGGGATTGTTTTTTTTACATTCCCTTTCTGATATTTCATTGTTAGTGTAAAGAAATGCAATTGATTTCTGTGTGTTAATCTTGTATCCTGCCACCTTGCTGAATTCATTTATCAGTTCTAGTAGTTTTTGTGTGGAGTATTTAGGGTTTTATATATATAGCATCATGTCTTCTTCATCTAATGACAACTTTACCGCTTCCCTACCAATTTGAATACCTCTTATTTCTTTTTCTTGTCTGATTGCTGTGGCTAATACTTCCCATACTGTGTTGAAGAGAAGTGGTGAGAATGGGCATCCCTGTCTTTTTCCAGATTTTAGCAGGACGGCTTTCAGTTTTTCACCGTTGAGTATTACAGTGGCTGTGGGTTTGTCATAAATAGCTTTTATTATGTTGAGATATGTTCCCTCTATACCCACCTTGGTATGAGTTTTTATCGTGAATGGTTGTTGAATTTTATTGAATGCTTTTTCTGCATCTATTGAGATGATCATATAGTTTTTGTCTTTTCTTTTGTTGATGTGGTGTATCACATTGATTGATTTGTGTATGTTGAATCATGCTTGTGTCCCTGGCATGAATCCAGCTTGGTCGAATCCAGTATGATCTTTTTTATGTGTTGTTGAATTCTCTTTGTTAATATTTTGTTGAGAATTTTTGCATCTATATTCATCAGAGATACTGGCCTGTAATTTTCTTTTTTGGTAGTGGCTTTGTCTGGTTTGGGTATCCTTTCAGACTTCTGACTTGCTGAACAGTGAGGTTATATATTTGTGTTGTGTTAAGTCACTAAATTCAGAGTAACTGTTATAGCAGAACTAGGAAACGAATAGAGGAGGGTGGGAATATTGCTGTTGTGCTCGGAGCAGCTGAACGATCCTATTGTATAATGGTTGGGGGGGGGTAAGAATGTTTTTGCTTATCTATGTTTCTTATCTTTACCAAATTGAACACATATAACTTTTGTAATAAAAATGAGAAGTTATTATTTTCAAGAAGAGAAGTCTTCTTGAGTTTTAGGACATTTCATCAAAGTCCTAAAAGAGAGCCAGCTAGGAGTCAGGCATCTGCAGCTTAGTGGGAGGGGAAGGGTCAACGGGTGTCAACGGGAGATACAGTGTGTGGTCTGGAATGTCTCTAATACCCACTAATTTACCCAGGGTGATAATGTCCAGGGACTCTTGAGGGATGGGTAGAGTAGAACTCAGGAACACCGGGCTTCCCCCGAATTGAACTGAGAGAATGAATTGAGAAGTGAGTAGGCACAAGAAGAAGAAGGGAAAAAAATGAGAAAAAATTCTTTAGGCAAAAAAGGAAAAACCAAAATATTAACACGAAGGGGAATCCTCAGACACTTTACAAATCTGTATGAAGGAGGCAGACAGAGCAAAGCTCAACAGGCTGGCCCACACTGAGCAGACACATGACAGTGGAGGTTTATAGCAGCCTTCCAGCAGGTTCTTTAGGGTTCCTCCCAGGAAGCAGTCCTTCCTGCAGATTTTTCCTAGCCCCCTTTTTTCCCACCAAAATATACCTGACTCATTCTAAAGATAACTGTCATATATGCTTAATCCAGTCAATGTCATGGGGGAAATAAGGAAGGAGGCT
Source organism: Phocoena phocoena (assembly GCF_963924675.1). Classification (NCBI taxonomy): domain Eukaryota; kingdom Metazoa; phylum Chordata; class Mammalia; order Artiodactyla; family Phocoenidae; genus Phocoena; species Phocoena phocoena. The sequence goes on along the minus strand of NC_089220.1, from coordinate 81,990,269 downwards.
CTTTCTGGAATAGCTCTGTCTGGTAGACAATGCAAGCCGTGTCATTTTTAATCCTTGAGTGGTCACATTAACAAAAACAATAAAAAGAAACAGATGAAACTCATTTTTATAATATATTTTATTTAACTCAATATAGCCAAAGTACTATTTCAGCATGTAGTCAATATTAAAATTACACTAATGAGATATTTTATGCTCTTTATTTCATGCTGAGTCTTCAGAATCTGACGTATATTTTGCACTTACAGCACATCTCAGTTTGGAGTAGCCACACTTCAAGTGCCCAAAAGCCACATCTGGCTCGTAGCTATGGCACAGGAGAGTGTGGTTCTCTATTAAAAGAAATTAAGGGACCCAATGACCAAAATCAGTGGGTGATTCTAATCTGGAATCTAGTTCTATAAAAGACATTCTTCGGGCAGTTGAGAACATTTGAATAGGGACTGGACAAATGGAAAAAAAATTGACTGTGGACTAGTTATTAGATACTATTATAGAACTGTTATTAGTTATAAGTGAAATACTATGGGTATGTGAGAGAGTGTCTTTATACTTAGGAGTTTTAGGCTGAAGTGTTCAGGGATAAAATGTCATGATGTCTGAAAATTATTCTTGAAAAGAATGTTCTTGAAAGAAAGCAAATATGGCAAACTGTTAATCATTATTGAATCTAGGTTGAAGGCAGATGGATGTCCTATGTACTATTTTTTCAACTTCCCTTTATGTTTGAAATTGATAATAAAAACTTGGGTAAAAGACACACACACATACACACACACACATACACACACACACTCCCGCCCTAGACTCCATTCCAAACAGGGAAAATTTATCTGTTGGAGGCTCTTAATCTGCTGAACTAATTGTGTTAAAATAGTTTTTATGGTAGAATATTTTATAGAGGAAGCAACTTGGTTAGTAATAAGAACACAAAATTTGAAGACAAAAGATCAAGGTTCCATTTACTAGTTATGTAACTTGAGTAGCCCTTTCTTAGAAAGCTTCAATTTCCTTATTACATATAATTATATAAAATATTTTATATATAAATATTATATCACAGATTAATAACACATAATATATGTAATATATATAAACTTATAATTATATGTATTTTATATAATTATTATTACTATATAATAATATTAAGATAGATAGATAATCAGACAGACTATAGCCTTAAATTGTTACACAAAGAACATCTAGTATGGCCTTTTAAAGGGAACTATGAAAGGTAAAGACTCTACAGGAATCTCAAGCTTAGGAGCCAGCGAGTGAAGAAGCTGTTTTTGTTGAATGAACCCTGATGATATCATTTTGTTATCTGTCCACCTGGAAAGAGGCTCTCCAAAGCCTCTGTCCCTGGCCACACACTCCTGAGCTGCGATGAGGAAGCCTTTGCTCTGTGCAGGTGTCAGCACCACTGCTCCAGAGTTGACAAACAGAACCACCAGCAAGGGACAGATGGGCAGGCTCGGTTGAGTGACAGCTGGAAATGACTTTGAAACCGTGAAATCCCAAATAATATCTGGAAGTAGAAAAATCCAAATTATGTGAGAAGGAGTCATCCCCATGGACGAAGAACACTTGACATACACAAAAATATTTGTTTTGTGGCTTCCCTGGTGGCGCAGTGGTTGAGAGTCCGCCTGCCGATGCAGGGGACACGGGTTCGTGCCCCGGTCCGGGAAGATCCCACGTGCCGAGGGGCGGCTGGGCCTGTGAGCCGTGGCCACTGAGCCTGCGTGTCCAGAGCCTGTGCTCCACAACGGGAGAGGCCACAACAGTGAGAGGCCTGCATACCGCAAAAAAAAAAAAAAAAAACCCAAAATGACATATTTAAGGTCAAGACTAAAACTGCTTTTAGGGATTGAGCTGAGTACTTGCTTTCCTAAACTACAGGACCACATGCAGCACAGAGCAAGTGTCGCAATGGAGATGATTTCAGGGACAATTTTGACATACCAGTTTATTGTTTTTATTACATAGATTTCTCTTCTTTTTAATGAAACAAAAGAACTCAACAGAGGGGGAGCATATAAAAATCAAATTGTATAGTATGAATCAATTATGAAGCTAACCAGACTCTTCAGGTAATACGTGCTAGACACCAGGAAACAGAAATGAGATGAAGAAAGACAAAGACAAATGCCTTACCACCTGTGACATAATCTTTTCTAGAAAGACTCGATGCTATTTTGGTCAAGAGGCCAAGCTAGACTTTGAAGAAATGATGGAATTCTCAATTAGTTAATTGGTTCACCTTGTGGCCCAAACCGAGTCACTTAGCTCTGTGCCACGGCACAGACTCTTGTGAATAATGAGCAAAGAACAGGGATGGAAAGTCCTCTGTGAACTAAGAGGAACCATCTGTCTACCAAAATCTCAGGAAAAACTCAGGAAGGTTTGCAGTTCCCCACCCCTCAGCCCTGAAAGTCTAGACTCTTTTACACACCCCCCGGTCATGAAGTCTCAGTCTGGCATGTTTCCAGGGGACTCTCACAACCCTAACTCTCCCTCAGCAAACAAGTCCATCGTTAAGTGTCCATAAATAGGGTTCTTACAGGTCTCAGAGTTCTGGGTCCTCCTAGTCATGCCCAGAACAGGATTTGCTTTGTTCGACACCACAATTGATAAGACCTTCCTGAGTCCTCTAGATCAGCACTGGCTGAGATCTGAGTTAAACCTCCTTAGGGAACAACTAGACCTCAGCAGCTTTCAAGAAAAATGGGAGAAAAAAAAAAGACATAGGAAAGAAGGAGCCTGGCAAACTGGCAACCATTTCCCTGAGTTCTTTTATCTGCTGGAATGATGGTGTTTTCTGTTTGATTCGTACCTGTAATGACAGCCATGCCCCTCATGAAATACAAGATGAGAATAAGTATAGGTAGGACAGGAGAGGGTTAGCTATTTCTTCCTCTTCCAGATGAAACTTAATGCCAAGCAATGAGCACTTCCTATCTGTAAATGGCGACTGACCTGCCAATCAAAGTGTGCTTGGATTCCAGACTGCACAGTTTCGTGTGCTTTCTCCCTGCAAAAATGAGCACCCTTGGTTCAGTCAGGGATGAAATCAGGAATACCAGGGACTGAAAGGACTTTTGTTTTAGACAATCTTTTTAAAGCCTAATTTCCTTTAGCTCTGGTCCTATTCATGTCACTCAACAATGACTTACTGTTCAGAAGGAGCTCCATCTGCCAAAAACATTGGGTCTTGAGAGTCTGAATCAAAAGCCATCCCTGACTCTCAGAAGCCTGTCTTAGGTTTGGGATATCCACAACCTTAGTAAAGTTATGGTGCAACAAATATTAAGACTGTTGTCAGTCTCAGGCAGCCCAACCCCCTGCCTCCAAGTGATAAGGGCAAAAAACACAAGACTGTTCAAAGGAAAAAAATCTTTCCCAGAGGATGAAATAGGACGGGACATAGTTAAGTTCTCAGGAACCTGAACCTATCATGCTTCTCTGTAGCAGAAGCTAGAAAGTAGGCAAGCCTTCCTGCTTACTGCATATCCATGTATTTCCTTATCTCTAGCCCCCCATTTTATAGGCATCTTGGATAGTTGGCCATCTTACCCTTCCTTCACGTATTCCAGTGTCTGTAAGGACAGGTTTTGTCATGCACTCTTGGGGCTGGCAGAGATGCCAGACATCACGTTAAACAGAAGATAAAATAAAAAGTGGTCCTCAAATGTCCTGGAAGAGAAAAAGGAAAGGCGAGACACTGACAGAAATAGCAAGAAATGGAAGTTGACGTGTCATCTGTGAGTCTTTTAGAGAGGCTGGGAACCAGGAAGAGAAGCAGCACCGCTGAGCCAGGAACTTCCCAGCATGTGATTTGCTCTGTGTTGAAAGCAAGGCAAGTGAGGGACCCTTTTTCTTCAGTGCCCGGATCTGTTTCAGAAGCTGTAAGCACGTTGGGTGGGACCACAAGGTAGGGGGATACTGAGAACACTGGGTTTCTGGGATGTTCCAGGAAAGGATGGTCCAAATGGGAAATTGAGGGACTAGGCAAAATAAACACCAGAAGTCAAAATCAGACTTAACTCCTAATTTGACCAGGTTAGACCAAAAGGCTGAACTTATATTGGCACCTCAGAAAAATATTCACACCTGTTGAGGGTAGATTTTAAGATTGGAGTACAGTCATGAGAATTTTTTTGAAGTATGATGAGCTAAAACTCTCTTCACACAAACGAATAAACACACAAACAAATCAACACTCTTGGGTTGTAGTAAAGAAGCCCTAAGGAATAATGCTGGAATCACTTGATATAATAATTCCCCATTTTTAAAGAGAAGACCAAAGCCCCTGAAAAAGGAGTCATGGAGAAGAAATTACAGTAGGAACTGCATTTTTAGCCCAATCTGCTAAGGAAACATTCACAGGTGTAGGCACACACACACACACACAGACACACACACACGAGAGGTATGATACATGTTGTATGAGAAGTGACATAATAAGGTAACAAGGCCCCGACCAACGTATTAATAGCACATTGACAACAGTTATACTTTCACTTTTCAAATAACTGAAAGTGAAACTTGGGCCTAAAGAAATCTTAAGTCAGTGGCTCTCCCTCCCCAAACCAATGGCCAAGTCTTTTCAGAGGCAATTCTAGTTTGAGCTGGGCCGACTATCAGCGTAACTAGACCAAAATTCTGACCGTTTGATTCTCTGGCTGTGGTTGATAAGACAGCTAAAACCTCAGCACTTCGTTGAGACCATCAACAATATGGTTAGCGCTGGTTTACTGATCCTCTTTACCTCACCCAGAATTTTCTAATAGGCTACAGCCAATGAGATCAACTGTTTTGGGTACAAAATCTAATATATTATGAGTGGGAGGTGTAACGAAATGGTGATAAGCTTGGGCTTCAGAATCACACTGAATTGAAACCCAGCTTCACATTTCACTAGCTGTGTGTCCTTGCATGAGTCACTTAACCTTTTTGAGCCTTAAACCCCACCATCTATAAAGAGAGGACAACAAGGGTAAATCATAAATTCTCTTTGTAAGGGTGACATGAAATAATGTGTACTTATTTCTTGGCACAGTGCTTGACATGTAGGAAGTGCTCAATATGTCAGCTCATAGAATCACCGTGAGGAACCTAGGGTAAACAGAAAATACAGACAAAAAGTAAAAAGCATTCTGTTTGATCGTAGAATCTAGCTCAGCATAGCTTAACATGTAAGTCGGCCCTTTTCTGTTTGTTTGGTTGGTTGTTTTTGCTGCCTACCAACTGCGCCCAACAGTCTAGCCTACTTTCTGCAATAGCCCAGGGGCTGCCAGGTCTTTTCTGGCTAGGCCTCTGGGTACTATAGTTTCAAGTTCAAGTCTGACATGGTAGCAGTAGGTACTTACTCACTCCCTGGCACAGAGCTAGTATTCCTTATTCCCTATACCGACTGCCAGTTGGTCAGTAAGTACTGCTTTCTTAGCTCCTCCAAGCCGGGCCCTCTGGCCTTGAATGACCCTCCAGCGCCCCTAGTTTTATCTCGCCTCCCCAGGCAAACCTCCACTTTTCATGCAATTTCTCACCTCACTGCCCTCCAGGTCACCTTTCATATGCCTCCCTACCGGGTGTTCAAAAGGGACAGAGGGGGCCCCTCCTTGAAACTCACCTTTCCCCTTATATTTATACCAACATTTCTCAATAGCCAGAAGCCAGTACTCTCTCACAGCCAGAAAAGAGCACTTTGTCTTTCTTGAAGGAGACAGGCTCACTCTGAGGGTGGACTCAGGAGGCTTGGGGCCAAGAGCCCACAGTACCTAGAGGGGCCCACAAAGAGGTTCTAATTTCTTTTTAAAACCAAAGAAAAAAATGAAGTTGATAAGAACATATGTATAATCATTGAATCCATTCCGGATTCTATTCATCTTTATGCCAACACAATCGTAAAATATACTTTAAAATATATTTTTACGGAGGAAGGGGCTCACAAATACACTGTGGCCCTGCCACTCCTGCTGAGTTGAGAGCGGTCCTATGTGGGGAGAACCGGAGGCAAACTCACCCACCTGGACCCTGCCTCCTACGTGACCCATTTATTTCCTCTGTCTGGTACAGGACAAAAAGTCACAGCGACTCAGATTTTTAAGAGGATTTTTTATATAGCACAGGGAACTGTACTGAGTATTTTGTAATAACCTGAAAGGGAAAAGAATCTGAAAAAAAATATATATATATATACATATAACCGAATCATATATATGTATAACCGAATCACCTTGCTGTATACCTGAAACTAACACAACATTGTAAATCAACTATACTTCAGTTTTTTAAAAAAGAGGATGTTTTATTTTTTTTATTATTATTTTTTTTTTGGCGGTACGTGAGCCTCTCACTGCTGTGGCCTCTCCCGTTGCGGAGCCCAGGCTCCAGATGCTCAGGCTTAGCGGCCATGGCCCACGGGCACAGCCGCTCCGTGGCATGTGGGATCTTCCTGGACCGGGGCACGAACCCGTGTCCCCTGCATTGGCAGGCGGACTCTCAACCACTGCGCCACCAGGGAAGCCCAAAAGAGGATGTTTTAAACAACTGCCAACATTGATTATATAGAACTTGTCTGTTTCCATCATATGTCTAACCCAGACTTCTTCACACCTGCACCCAAATACAAACGATGCCAAAGCACTAACACAACATCAGGATCACACCTGCATGAGCCAGATTAAGAGCCAGCATGAGGTGACCTTCCTCAGGAAACAAAGCCTCATTTCTGGGGCACTTGAAAATCATACACAAATGGGCACTGATTGGATTTATCACAACATATGGCGATACTTTTCACTGATTGATTTAATTGAAAAATCAATTCAGCTGAACCCTTGGTTGACAGGTTGGGTCTCCATCCATACTTATGAAGCCATCATGTAGACTACTCCAGCTGTACACTTTGTTCAGAGGCAAGTTTTCTCACACCCCCTTTTAGTCGGGCTCACTTCCCACCTCCAAATCCAGAGGAACAGGCAAGACAGATTATTCCATCCCAATGTATACTTTCCTAAGCCTGCTATCTGCCCGTGAGAGTTTCACTCTCTATTCCCACCGCAAAGAATCAGACCGAAGAAAAAGATACTTAACATCCCACGTGGGGTGGAAAACTGGGCTTTGGCACAGGGGAGTGGGCTGGGGTGTTAGAACTCCACTGTCAAATCAAGAAGTAAAATGCTTGTGAGTTGTGTGTGAAATGGCCTACTTCAGTATTTCTTAAATATGAGTAAAATATGACCCCTTTTAAGGGGGAAAAAAATTTCTTCTAGACCCTTAAGGATGTGTCTGCTGATGATACCCGTGTGAGAAGCACCTACCCATACTAATTTACAATGATTTTCTCCATCGCTCACCTGCGAGTGTCTTTATTAATACTCAGGAGTTTTCATTTTAATACTGTGCTTATCACAGTACTTTTTTGAATGCATATTAAACAGTTTTTGTACTCAGAAAACCACATCCTTTGACTGGTCCAGGCCACTTGAATCTTTCTATTAACTGGGTTTTTTTCAAGCTTTTGCCCGTGTCTTTGTAGGCGTTAAATGATTAAGTAGTATAGTGCTAGGGTGGTGCTGAGGTGCACAATGGGAGCTTTAAAAAGAGCAGTTGCATTACTAAACTAGTTTTAGCTTTTAAATGTTGCTGTTCTGACTGCAGCGCGGCCATTTGAAAAGCTCAGTGTTGGCTGGTAATTAACTCAGCCCTCTTTCCAGCAGCGCTCAACCCAAGCACCCAGAGGCTATCTTGGGAAGCGGCGTTAACTGAATCACATCTGAAGTGGAGCGAGGGACTCAAGGTGCTCATGGGGGACCCTTCAAAGTGAGAAGCCTCTCAGATTCTGCAAAGGCAATAAGATTAAGTCAGACTTGAGAACCTTGTTTATGTATTGGCAGGGGGTGGGGAGAATCAAAGTTCCTGTGTGTAGTACAGCAAAGCACTCTGCCCTGCTTCTTCACCTCTGCATCTTCCTCATCTCTGAAACACGGACCTCGCCTCTCCTCTTCCCTCACTTTTCTCTGGCTAGTGAGCTGTTCATGTCATCCTCTACATCTTAACCCCCGCCTCACTTCCTCTGAGAAGTCGGCTCCCCATCAACCAAGACTAGGGCAGGTGTCCCTTGGATGTGATTGCATAGCACTTACTAGGTTACCAAAACATTCACCTCAGCCTGGCACTCAAAACATTACTGTGTCCACAGTGGTTGCTACGTGCTAGGCATAGACCATGTCATATAATCATTAGCAAAGTTGCATGAGGTAGGCGTTGTTTGTACCCATTTTTACAGACATGGAAACTGAGGCTTAGAAAAGTTAACTTGCCTCAGGGTCACATTACTAGGAAGCATGAGGGCTGAAATTCAAAATCAGTCTAACTCCAGAGCTCACACTTTGAATTACTGTGCCATTCTGCCTCCCAAATATTTGTGAACAACATATTGTTTGATATTTTTTGATAAACTTGAACAAAGCAGATTCACCGACCACGTAACCTTTTCTGGCCCCAGCTTCTGTTTTTTTTAAGCTCTTTGGGCCAGAATCAGAAAGCAAGAAGTTCTATGCCAGAATGATTCAAAATAGGATTCATTGATGGACTGAATTCTTACACACGATACAAAAATAAAAGTTACAAAAGGGGAAACAATGAAAAGCAAGATTCCCCCTGCTCAGAGCCACCTAGTTCCCCTTTTCCAGAGATAACTACTGAGATCTATTATCATCATGAGAGGTAGCCCTAGAGATGTATTTTGTAAACTATGATCCCAGCCTACTAATGGATCAATTTTGAGGGTCCTGACCAGCATTTGTTTTTTAATGTCATTGAAAAAAAAAAAAAAAAGATTTGAAAGGATCATGTTTCACACAGCTTGTGTTTCAGTTTGACGTGTAACACAAATGTACATCTGAGTCACAGAGTGTAAAATGTGATGTTACACTTCTCACCACGGAGTAATATTCAAAGCTGTTGGAAGGCCACCGACCGGGCAGACCCAGAAGTTGGACATTATGAAGGCCGCTTCCACAGAGAACCTCCCGCCCTTACTTCCCATGAGTCACTCTGGAACTCAGCAGCCGGACCCTGTAAAGCAGAAGTCAGATCCGCTCCCTCCTCTGTTCAAACTCTTCCAGGGACCCCCATCTCACTGAGAGCAAAAGCCATGAGACAACATATGTTTCTGTTTGTTTGTTAATATCCTAAAACAATTCCAAAATCAAATAAAACATATGGGCTCCATGATGTAAAGAAACATGACCTGTTGCGGGGAGAGGGTCCCTGAGAAGGGGCTTCAACAGAGACGAGCAGCATCCTTCAGCTGAAAACAGGAATGGATATCTTAAAATACCATTTATATGACATTCATCAAATTCCCTTTAGAGAATCCTGGGGGTACCTTAAGGAGGTAGAACGCTCTCCAGAAGAGCTGGCCCATGGACAGAGAGACTCCCAAAGAGGCGTGGGCTGCCTCCATAAGAAGATGCCGAGGACAAAGAAACATGCAGGGGTCCAACCATAAGCCCCCAAACTGTAGGTCCGGAGCAAAAGTGGCTGCTTCTCACGTGGGCAGTTTCTCTAGCTTTGGTCCAAGGTGAGCAGCAGCAGGGATGTACAGTGTTCAGTGTGGGATGGCCAGTCACAATAATAAAATAATGAGGCCAATTCTCCCTGTCTCAGAAACAGAAGCAACACTCAGCAGGGGAGGAAAGGATGGTGCCACATCCCCTCCCTCCTTTTCTCTCTCCATCTCTCTTCACTCTCCCGTGGAGCTGTGTGTCCCTAAATGTGGCAGCTTTGTCCTCTTTGGTCCATATGGGTGCCTTAACCGGAATACCCCATGGTGTCCCCATGAGAGCGGGGGTAACCCAAACTCTGCAGTGGCAGCTCCTGGAAATCAGCGTATAACATCCTAGCATATTTGGACTTGTCTGTTTATTAGACACGTAAGCTCATGTGAACAAGGCTCTTGTCTGTCATGTTCTCTGTCAGATTCTCAGTGCCAAGGACAACATCTGACACTAAGTAGGCACGCAGTGAATGCATCTCAAATGGATGAAAAAATGTTAGACCACAGAGTGGAAGCTGTGGTGGCCAGTAGGTACTCCAGGCATAACCAGTCATCAGGCAGATTCTGCAAGATGGGTTTGCACCCCCTGCCTCTGGAAGGCAGCCCTGCGTGTGCCCTCTGGGGCGACTTGCCAGTCTGCTATGCGTTTCTTATAACTGTGCCTTTGTGATCTAGGTGAAAAGAGATGGCAGGCGGAAGGAAATACACAAGCAAGAGCACTGAGGCTTGTGAGGGCACAGGGCACAGCAGTTACCAGCAGTGACCAAGTCACAACCTAAGAGGTCAGGTGCCTGGGAGGGTATGGCTGGAGGCCAGGCTGGACAGGTAAGGTTAGTTGTGAAGGTGAGCAGCATTAAGAAGTTTGTAGTTTATTCTGTAGGCAACTGGAGTTGGCAGTTTGGAAGCAAAGAAATGACACGATCAGGTAATTCTGAAAACAACATGAAAAAAGGATCAGAGAAGAGGAGGTTCTATAACTAGGGAGGCCATTTATGAGGCTATGACATATGTTCAGGTTCAGAGATAACTGGGGCCAAGACATGTGGCTGTGGAGATGGAGAGGAAGCCCTGGGGGACAATTTGGGGAGGCGACCAGTTGGAAATATGGTTTGGGATGTTAGATATCAAGGTTAGATATTCAGACATGGGAGTCATTTGGGTCCTGTTGAAGTCATGGAAGAAATTAAAAACACCTAATTTGAAAAAAAACCCACCGGATTTGAGTAGTGGATCGTTTAGAAAATCTGATGAAAACAGGTGTTTTTAGTTTCAGAGGCTTCGCAGATACTCACCAAAAAGCCAAGTAAAAGGTCTGGGGATATCAGTTAAGAGCCCCTGGTTGAAAGAAGAAAGAATAACAGAGAAAGGGTCCCAAGGAATGACCTTACCCAAAGGGTGAGCAGAAGACAACAGTGGTCCCCAGCCTTTCTCAACTGTTACAGAGACATTGACTACTGCCTATCAAAGAGTTTGGAGAAGCAGAAAAGAGGATAAGAGGACAAGAGAAAAGAAGGAGCACTTTGTTCCTGAGGTCAGAGGTGTCTCAGCACCATGGAGACTAACCACATGGCAGAAGATGAAGAAAGAGATGGTGCTAACTTCTAATTTTTTAGGTGTTTGGAAAAGACAAATTGCTCAAGTAGGAACAGCCAGAAAGCCTCTTCAAAGAGCTCAGCTGGGCCCAGAAACCCAATCAGGTGCAAGTGGAATGCAGAGCTCTCAGGAAGCCCGGGCAGAAGAAGCCTCCTAGGTAGAAGCAGGCCTCTTTCTTTAGAAAACTCAGCAAGACTCACAAGACTTGTTTCTTGAATGAACTAATAGCTAATCATTTCTATACTTATTACATAATGAACTGCAGGTGTATAGCTGCATACAACTGCCTGCAACTGTGTTCAGTAGTGTGTGTATACACCCAGTAGCCTATCTATCTAAACACATTTACATATATTTATGCATTTATATAAAGGTACGTGTTTATCCATTTGGCATGTATACATATGCATATACAGTGTAATTCTGGAAGAGTGTCATAATTTAATATTTCTTAAATATCCAAATGTTCCTTCTATGTGTATGGCTGTGACTGAGGACTTGGTTCTATTACACAATGTTCATGAGGATTCTCTGGAGAAATTTCTTACTGCTCAGGATCAAAAGAGTTGATCTTCTCATGAGCAATTTTTTTTTTTTTTTTGTCTTGCATGTGACAGAAATTGAATTTTAGACAAGGCTTCCGTTTTGAACATGACTGCTAGAAATCCAGGAGACAAATCTTTGGTCCCACTTGTAGCAAGTGTTTTGGACTCCATGGGATGCATTAAAAAAAAAAATTCATTTCTGGCTCCATTTTATGTACTTTAATTTTCACTTTTCATTTCATTTCATACACTTCTTTTTGTGAGTTACACATCTTTGTAAGCTATCTTGAACTGTTTGTTTGTTGTGTTTAGGATAAGGTGGCACATACATATGAGGCTTTAAGGTCCAGAACATTATGGCTGGGAAGGGACTTATTAATGTGACTAGAGTTAGGGCATGTGACACTGATAATGGGTATGTTATTAGGACAATCCCACAGCGATTACAGGGAGTCAGCCAGATCTCAGCCCAGGTCGTGGTTCTCTCTGCTGTGTACTAGTTGTGTGATAGGAAGCATATTATTCTCTAACCCTTCGTTTTTTTCATCTTTAAAACAGTGACCTCTTGGTATTTGGGGGAGACGGCGTACATGAGGAATGTACAGAAAGCACTTAGCACAAGGCACTTAGTCAACATTAGCTATTGCTGTCATCACTATCTTTTCGGCAAGCAGGGGTAGGCAGCCATTTCTGACCAGATCTGCCGTCAGAAAGTCCTCCCCAGCCCTGACCCCCTCTCTCCCACATCCACAGACGCCAAGCACCTGTGTCCCGCCTGACCTGCAGCGCACCTGCACACTCGCTGCCTCCCGCAGGGTGCCGAGCACGTATCTCCAGACCAGTCTTGTTAATTGCTACCAATAAGACACCCAAAGGCACAGGCTAAGGCGGACCCACAACCGTGTGTTCGTTCTTTACCCCACCCCCAACTCTACGCTCTGATATATACCAGAGAGGCCTGCGAGGGGACGAGGGGTCTTCGGGAAACTGGACTGAAATTCGGGAAGGTGGGGGCGGGGGAGGGGGCGTTGCCCCGAGAGCCACCAGGTGAAGCCGGTTTCCCCCGGCTCCCAACCCCTCTCCTGGCGCAGGTTTGGTGATGTCGAGGGCACCTGGAGCCTCCCCGCCCTTCCAGCTCCGCTTCCGACTTCAGCCTCGGGCCGGGAGAAGCAGCCGCCAGGGGTAAAAGGCGAGATTGGAGAGAGGCGCAGGCCTCCGGGGACTACCGAGTAATGGGGGCAGTTTTCGGGGAAGAGCTGAACAGCGCCACACATTTCCTCGGCGATAACATCAGCGCTTGTCAGGTGGTTAGAGCGGGCGTGTGTGTGCGCGCGCGCGCGCAAGGAGGAGGACGAGGGGGCGCGCTCACACAAAGTTTGTGCCTGCGGGTTCGCTGCGGTCGGGCGTCCTGGGAGAGGAGGCCGGGGCGGAGGGGCCCGGCAGGGGGTGGTGGCGATGCGCCGCACCCCGCCGAGCCTGTCCCGCCGCGCTGGGTGAGGAGGCTCCTGGAGCGTGGCCGCGGCCATGGGCACCCTGGGCAAAGCGAGAGAAGCTCCGCGGTGAGTAGGGGCGCCCGTTTCCTTTCTTGGGGCGGGGGCCACAGCGCGCGCGGCCCCAGGACCTCGCCGGGATGGGAAGTGGGGTGGGGGGCCGGCACGGCGCCGCCTCCTCCGGGAAGTTGCGGGCCCGGGGTGCGGACGGCGGCAGCCGGTCGGGGTCTCGGCCGAAGTGTCGGCCGAAGTCGGGGGAGACGGGCTCGAGGGACGGACGAACCCGGAGCGCCCTGCGCGTCTCGCCCGATGGACTGGGGAGGGAGTCGGGTTGTGCGGACGCGCGGCCAGAGTTGGCCCGGCGAGCCCCGGAATCGCGCTTAGCGACCTGGTCCCCCGGCGCCGGGCCCCTGGAACTCCCACTCGCGGACTTTACGCGCCCCCTGCATCTGCCGCAGCTCCGGCAGCGCCACCTGGCGGCCCGCCCGGCCCTGCGGACGTGGGGCCGGACCCAGAAGGCCAACTAACTGCCTTTGCCAGGAGTGCACAGGGGTCAGTGAGCCACATAACCACCTGGGTGGAAACCTGCACTCCCCTCCACCCACCGTGATCCTAGAGACATGTTTTAGGAGTATCTTGGGGGTGACAGAAGAAGAAGGAAAAGTGACCGTGAGTGAAAAAGCTATTGGCAGGAGGAGGCCTGGAGGGGCCAGGCAATTTTGAGTTTGTCCCCCAAAGGGCCAGAACTAGACAACTGCCTGGCGACAGCCTGGGCTCAGCATAGGGCCGGGAAAGCTGTGCCCTTTCCACCTCCATCCACGCAGACTCTGTTGCTCCTGGCCGTGCCCAGTCGAGGTAGGAAGTGTTGCCCTGCTGGACCTTACGGATCTAAAAGTTCTTGGTCCTTTATGCCCTCCCCCACCCCGTCCTGTACCGTGAAGGTCCAGCGCTTTGCCTTGCACGGGACTGAGAGGAGGAGCTTCAGTGCATTCAACTGCGTCTGTATCATGGGAATGGGGAGAGGACAGGACTGGAAGAAATCCTCACTAGACGCCAATCAAAGCCATCTTCCACTGCAAAGAAAGTTGTGGAAGCTTCCGTTCGTTGTCCTTGTCCATTTCATCCCTTACTCTTCTGGGCTGAATTTCATGAAAAGTTCAACCCGAAATTGTGACCTCCACTGAGATACCTGAGGCTGGAGTGGATTGCACCTGAACCACTTCAGAGTTTTGACAGTCTCCTTCAGCAAACTGGATGGGGCCTTAGCCAGTTTTAGCCTCAGGAAACACTTTCAAGTTGTTTCTCTAGGGCGCTTTTTTCTTTCTTTCTTTTTTTTTTTTTAATACTTGAGGGAGTTGGTGAGGAGACATTTGCCTACTTTCCTTTAAAAATACATATGCCTTTGCAGACTTAGAGGCGAATGCATTCTATGTCTAAAATAAAGCATTTTATAAATCCTTATCTACAGCCATTTCATCAGAAGAGAACACTTTGAAGGTTTGTCACATAGCAGTCAGTCAAGAGACTTCCACAGCAAAATTGCCCAGTTTCCTGGTTTATGGTACACATAACCCCCATCTTCCTGACCTCTCAGGATGCCATTTGGGTTTTAGCAGTTTCTCTTCTCCCTGGTTTCTCCTGCCCAAGCCCTCTGAGTCTCAGCGGCCTCCCCCCGACTGCATCTCACCCTCCCTTCCCTGTCCCCTAAATACTCCCTTCAAGTTCATTCTTTCTGCTTGTATTTTACCAGTCCCTCCTAGTTCTGATAAAAGCATCTACCTCTGAGAATCACCTCCTGCACTAAAGTGGTTTCCCCTACAGGTGACACTAGGAAACATTGCCAGAATTAGAGCCAGGGCAGTTTTTGGAGTCCTGAATTGTTGATGCTACCAACTGAGGGAGAAAATGGAATTTTCCCTGGACTGGCCAGATGAGAGACAGAGGTAGACACCCACATCCCGGCCCCAGTGGGAAGAGCTGTGTGTGGAGACAGCCTCCAGTTGCCGTGGCCTCTTCTCTTGGGGCTAAGGAGAAGTAATATGGAAGGCCTAAGAGAAAAAGAGGCTTCTAACAAGGACTTTGTTTTCATCTTTCCCAAGTCTGCCTTGGGTAGAGGTCTTAATGGTGAAGAGGCAGCAGCTAAGGCCAAAAGCTGACTTATCCCAACACTGGACAACAAGTGCCAGGTTTAGAGAGTCATCACTGCTTCTGCGGAGGGAAGGGAGCATGGCATGGACACAGAAGGCTTGGCTTCTGCCTGGCTCTGCACTGGTGCCCAGTCACATTGCCCTTCCGAGCCCAGACCTCCACATGTACGGGTGAAGGGCTTGGAGAATGACCATGGAGGGGCCGTCCAGCTCTGGGGTCTGAGGACTTTGGGGGACCTGAAAAAGAAGTAGGACCCAAGATTCAGCCTTTATGTTATCAGCTATGCTTTTGGAGGTTTTTACTTTTGTCTTAAGTTGAATTGACCCTTTCAGTTCCTCTTGCTAATTCTGATGTAGTAAAAGGTGCATAGTCCCAGGCACAGTAAATATTTATTAAACCAAACCAGAGAGGTGCCAAGTACAAATCCCAGATCAAGTACATATGAGTTCTACAACCTTGTCTATGTCATTCAGCCTCTTCTAGACTCAGTTTCAGCATCGTGAAATGGAGATAACGTCTCTCTGGGCTGTAAGCTTTGAAGACCATGTAAATCCCCAGCCCAGAGCCTGCCATATCAAAGGTACTCAATTCAGAGTGGCCATTATTTTCTTTCATTTTCAGTTGCTGATCTGATCTTGGGGCTATCACAGGGCCTGGGTAAAAATCAGTAATGGCCAGAAACTTAATCAAGTCCTGTAACACCAACCTGATCTTTCAGTAAATCACTGCCTTGGCTTAGCAGATTCCCAAGCGCCAGTTTCTGGTTGGATTTCACTGAGCCCATCCTAGGTTGGAACAGGTGGCAGCAGCCAATGCCAGACCAGCATTCTGGAGCTACTTTGAAAGGGAACCCGAAGGTCAGGGTGTTCCCTTCACGAGTCTGGCTTTGTACTGAGTGGTCCCACTGTCTTTTTAACAGGGTGGTTTCCCAAAATCCATGTGTGCCCCAGCATTTTATTTTTGTTTTTGTTTTTTTTTTGCAGTATGCGGGCCTCTCACTGTTGTGGCCTCTCCCATTGCGGAGCACAGGCTCCGGACGCGCAGGCTCAGTGGCCATGGCTCACGGGCCCAGCCGCTCCGCGGCATGTGGGATCTTCCTGAACCGGGGCACGAACCCATGTCCTCTGCATCGGCAGGCGGACTCTCAACCACTGCACCACCAGGGAAGCCCCAGCATTTTATTTTGATCTGAGTACTTCTTAAACCCCTTCTGGGTGAGGTTACATCTTATCGAGAAGCTTTCCTCAACACTCCACCTAGAACTGGTTTTCCCTCCTCTGAGAACATCACACTTCTTGCCCTTGACACTCACAGGACAGTTATTTAAGATTTATAGAGTTATCTTTTCTTGGTCTGGTTCTGATTCTCCAACTAGATTTTTGTATTAAGGAACTTCCAGATCACCTTCATACTACAACAACTAACATATAATGAGTATGTTGTACAGTTTGCAAAGTACCTTCACAGACTATCTCACTGGTCCTCTCTGGCCTGTCACACATGTGTTGCTCATAGGATAAGTACTTATTGATTAATTAATGCCATCATGTGTTTATCAAATATATAGTGGTTAAAGTTATGGATCTCCGATATATTTCTTTTCTTCATCTTCTCTTTGGTAATAAACATGAAATAGCCAAAGCCACAGTAAGGAGAGGAGAATATACTCAAAGGAGTTATCAGCAACAACACGTATCACTAGTAAACCTTCAAAGATGATAGATATATCTCTGTATGTTATGTTTATTTTTTTAATGGAAGGAAAAATAAAATGCTTAATTAACCTACTGATATCATTTTGCAAACAACTTGACTTATATTGTTGAGGTCATGACCAAAGATAAAGCTAAGTGAAAGTGGAGGAAGGTGACCTCTTGGGCTCTAAAGCCACTTCCAGATTCAGACTTGTCTTTTTGTATTCACTTCTGGAATAAAGCTCTCATAGTCAGTAAGGACTTGATAGAATAATGTTCAATGATAAAAATGACTCAGAATGATTATCAGTAATGAAAAACAGAATCTTAGAACCAACCAAGATTTGTGAAAAAGGGCTAGATTAACATCTAAACACCACCGCCATAACCCTCAGCCCCTGCACACGGGTCCCCGGTCTTTGCCTTCTCCCCCCAAATCCTTAAAGATGTTCCTGAGGCCACCTGACTTTCTACAGTAACTCTGGTGTTGCTCAAGACAAATGAATTTAGCTGAAGATGAGACCAAACTTAAATCTTAAGACCCAAGTCAGTGGTCTCAGGGCTAAAATAAAAATGTATTGCTAGGAGCTAAAAACTGCCAAGAACAGTCTTGCGTCTGCCTCTTCCTTTCAGGAGCTGGAGAAAGCAGGCCAAAGCAATCCTAACCCCAGGCTGAGGAGCCCTGTTTGCAACCTGAAGTCTCACCTTGCTATCAGTGTGAGAGATGTCTCTTTAACAGCTAACCAGTCCGTTTGGTGCCTCTACCAAGTGGGAGGGGTATGTCTTATCAGCCCAACTCCTGGGATTAATTGTCTTATCTCTACTCCTTTCCTCTTCAATCTGCCTGCAGAGCGCAGAGCTGTCGGTGTGGTCTTCCCCTGGCTGCTCTACTCTCCCTGCCTTTTCTCTTTCCCCAGGAAACCTTCTCATGGCTGCAGAGCAGCCCCTAAAGCAAGACTAGAGGGGAAGCCCTCCAGCAGCCCCCTCCCCTCCCATCCCAGCCTGGCCCAGATCACCCAGTTCCGAATGATGGTGTCTCTGGGACATTTAGCCAAAGGAGCCAGCCTGGACGATCTCATCGACAGCTGTGTTCAATCTTTCGGTGAGTTGGCGAACTGCCCACATGCATAAAAATCGCTCTCTTACTTTGTTCTTCCTTAAAAAGTGCGTTATAGAATAGCAACCTAGATTGCATTTGGGGTTTAAAAATAGCTCTTGAGCCTTTGAAATGTTGGAGACTGTGCAGTGCCTATGGCACATGACTATGTGGGTGTAACAGGTCGTGATGAGAAGTGCGATTTAAAGCAAGAAAAGTTACTGAGGAGAGTTTGCATTTCCAATTTTCTCAGGATGGAGGTTTTTCTTGTGATGAAAAATATGATAAAATGCAGTGGTACATCTGGTGCTTTTCTGTCCTTGTGTTCTTGGGGCACACAAAGACTAGGTTACATGAGCAAACGCTGTTATCAAATAGAAATTCGAAAGCCTTTGGATCATTTGGACAATAAAGTGTTAATAATTCCCCTCACAATCTTGAGGGTGGTTGTGGAGCAATAGCAAAGGACCAGGCAAAGCCAGGTGTCTGTGCCTGAAAGGTACTGGCAAATGAGCAGTGTGATTGAGGATTGAGGATCTATAACATGAGCAGACACACGGGCAGGGAGTTATCTAGGCGTGCACTCTGTCATCACCCGTACTCACAGTGAGGGATGAGCAACTTAGTGCAGCTGACAAACGATTATCAACAAAGATGCCCTTTTTTTTTTTAATTTTGTAGGCACTTTCTTTCTTTTGATTGTTATATGTGAAGTAGTGATTGAAAAGTACTAAGTGTTTGTTCCCGTTCCCAAAAAGAAATGATGGAAGATTCATAGAGTTTCAATATCACCGGTCCCCCTCCTTGCCCCTTTAGAAAGCCCTCCATCTCCCACCGGGAAGCAGATGAGCATGTGTGTCTCAGCATGGAAGCACCACCAGCCGGCCCTGCCCTGGTGCCTCCCAGGGCGTATAGGGGAGGCTTGATCAGATCCCAGGTAGCAAAACGTGCAGGACTGTTAGAGCTCAGAGCTAGGGATTATTCATTGGCTGGACCTGTTTAGTGCTCAGTCAAACCTTATTTGTAGAATTCAGAAAAAATTGACATTTTGGAGATTCTCATTTAGTACAATTTAGCAAAACATTGAATAGTTTCGGTGGGGGATATATGTATACGTATAGCTGATTCACTTTGTTATACAGCAGAAGTTAACACACCATTGTAAAACAATTATACTCCAATAAAGATGTTAAAAAAAAAAAAGAATAGTTTTGGTGATTCCACCATTTGGTTTAAAGCAGCGGTTCTCAAATGTTCCTGCAAAATCACACAGAGGTTTTTGTAAAACAGGTTGCTGGGTCCCACACGCAGGCTGGCTGCTCTAGCAGGTCTGGGGTAGGGCCCAAGAATTTACATTTCTATCATTTTCCCAGGTGATGCTGCTGCAGCTGATCCAGGAACCTCACTTTGAGAATCACTGCTTTATTGTTTATTATAGATTTTTTAACTTGGAAAAGAGGGAGTATTTTTACTAGTTTAGCATTAAATTTTAATTAAATTTCTGTTTAGTTACACTTTAGTCTTTCAGCTGGGATGAATTTGGGAGCAGAATGAATGGTTTTCTATTTCAAAAATAATCTCTGTGGAAAATATCCATGCGAGGAGATAAGCTAGAAGATGGGGGGGGATGTGTGGAAGCATGGCTGTAATGAGCCATTATTCATCATGCACTTTACTTTCACCTGGTTCCCGACTTGATAAGCTGCAAAGTTCCTCATACAGTCGTGATAGTCTTATTTGCTGGTCTTTAGCAGGGCACTGTGACTATTTCATGAATAAGCATTTTTATTCTCTTTCCATTTCACTGTTGAGGAAACAAGGTCCAACAATATTTTTATCATGCCATCTTTCTTCCTCCCCTGCCAGTCATTTAGCTGCCCGCTCAGTTCAAGGCTGTTGCCCTAACCTTCATATCATCATGACGTCAACCTGAAAAATACATGACCGATTCTGAGGTCCTGCAAAATAAAAAATGACCAAGCCTGACCCGCTCCCCTCAGTGAATCCTAGCAGGGCTAATGATACTGTTTCCTGAATTATGTTGAACTGAAAAGTACCTTAAAATCCCAAAGCTATTTTTAAAAAAAGCCATTGAGTCTAACAGTCTTTTATCCATTATCATGACGTATCAATAGCCCCTAATTAAGCCCCTAACCGCATCTGACACTCGGCTGGGCATTGCATGAGAGAATTACAGTGACCGGACCTCTATCCCATTATTCAAGCTTAGAATACCTGAGGAATGCACCGTTCGGGGAAAGAAAAAATGTACCAAAGCCAGGGCAATGATAAGGTAAGGTGTGCAGGAAGAATGAATTCTTTAAACCATGTAGACTCTGAGTGAGTTCACACCAAGGGTGAGGGCGTAGACTAGGGAGAGCAGCCATGGTCTGTTCAAACCCCTCTCGTGCAGGGCGTGGGAATGCTGCCAGAAGACAGCAAGGAGCCATCAGAGGCAAGGTTTTGCACCTGAGGTCCTGCAGGGTTTCCTGCCACAGAATTTACATCAAAGAGGCAAAAAAGAAAAGACACCCTATGTCTGGAGGGAATGGGAGATGACACTTTTGACTGTGAATTGGACTCTGGTTATCAGCGGACGTGTCTAGTGGGGCAGGGGTGTGGAGCTAGAGCTGGGGGCCGGGGAGCCAAAGCTGGATTGTGACAGGCAGCCATCCACGGTAGGACATTGCTTGTGCTTCTGGAGGTCTCCTCAGAGATGATCCGAGAATAGCAGCGCGAGGCTGATGCTTCTCTTGAAACTTACCTTACTGGTTATTTTCTCTGGTTAGTATAGAAGAGTTTTTGCTTTAGAGTAAAACGATCTAGCTTAGTTTTTTGTTCCTGAGTTTAGAAGTCTTCTCATTTGAATACCCATGGAAAGAGAGGGAAATAGCACTGCCAAAGTGTGGGGAAAGTTTTTTTTATCAGGGGGAGTGGGGCGGGGCGGGGGGTCATCTCTCCCTTCAGACTCAGGTTTCAGCCACTCCTCCCAACAACTTGAAAAAAAAAAAAGGGAGGAAATAAAACCTCTTTTGAACACAAAGACTGACTAATAGTCCATTTACTTTTTACTACTGTCTCAACCTCACCTTGATGCAGATTCCTTGAAGAGGTTTGAACTGGCTACAGCTGTGCTGTCCAGTATGGCAGCCACTACCCACCTGTGGCTATTTATGTAGACATTTTAAGTAATTAAAATTAAATCAAATGTAAAATTTAGTTCCTAAGCTTCACCAGCCATAGTCCAAGTGCTCAATAGCCACAAGTGGTGCCTGCTGCTGGACAGAGTAAGTAGAAAATATTCCCTTCTTTGCAGAAAGCCCATGGGATAGCACTGGCCTGGGTAGATGGTTGACCGGAAGGGGAAAAGCAGTGTGGGATTTGCGTTTTTCTAGCAGCTCCAGCTAATAGTCTGACTACTGTCTAAGGCATCCTGGGCATTTGGCAGTCTTGACTGATGGCTCTCTCTTTAGTATTATTAACCATTAATTTCAGAGGAAGGACTTATTACAAGGCTGTTAGGCATGGGCGGCCGGCACGTACAAATTAAGGCCTCTAGCAAGCCTCCCGAAGCCACATACGAGGTTACAGGTCTCTGATTAGAAATTCAGAGCCTTGAGTCATAGTGTGTTGCTTTCACCATGAAACAACCCACTCCCACCTTCTGTTTTAACCAGAGGTCATGCTTTACATTGTCACCATATCATTGCTTATTAATCCACTCTTCCACTGAGCATAATGAAGCAGATCATCGCAGCGCTGGTACGTTTATGTCAAATGTATGTGAATCACACCATCTGTTTCAGAGGTAGGAAAGACCTATGAGATCATCTGGGCTTTTTATAATGTTTTCACTTGTAAGAGGGCTGCCAGCTCTGAGGGCCGAATGGAAGGCTTCAGATGTCCCAATTCTGGCCCCCTCTGAATGCAAGACAACTTCTGACAGCCTCAGAAAGTCAACTGCAAACATGTCCCAGCAAGGGACCCTCAGCAAGCAGCTCTCCTGCTCCCAGGTCGAGTGTGGGAAGAAACTCAACATCTTTGTCTTACCCGACGGCGAGAAAGGAAACACAGCTTAGCTAGTGTCTTATTTATGGTGTGTTGTTTATTTCTTCCTCGGAGGGCTATATGTACCGATTTTCTTTGAAACTCAAAACAACTCTGAAATAGGTCAGGTATTAGTGTCTCTATGGACAGAGGAGACGATAAGTGGAGCCTGTGAGAACTGAAACAACTTGCCTCATGCCCCCAGCCCCCCAGCCCAGTCTAAAGAGAAAACACGCTCCCAGAAGCCTCTGGAAAGCTGAGCTGGGCCATGCTTAGGTCCTTCTCCTAGGGCAAGCTCTCTTCACTCGGGGGGACCTGCATGCCCCACTGGACAAGTCTGCACTCTGTGCCCACAGTCTGCAGGCCTGGTGTCTCCCAGATTAGAAATTAAACTCCATTCAATGTAGGAAACATTTATTGGACCCCATCTATATACCAGACACCTGCTTGGAATTCTCAAACAAATTCTGAATTAATTTAAATTAGTGTGTGCATTGTATCTCCCAAACGAAAGAAACCTCCAGACTAATAGGTATATTTCCCGTACCACTAATAGATGTATTTCCTGCAGTTGGATGTTAAAAGCATTGTATAGACCTCAGCTTATTAAGGGTAAAACACTACATCTATTTTTAAAGTTAGATCCAAAAAAGGCAAACACACACTCGTTGGGACTGTTGTTCCCTCCGTGGCAGAGGGAAGATTCAGTGTTCCTCACCCCTCTGCAACTTAGTCTGTGCACCAAAGCCGAGTGCCCAGAGGCAACAAAAGCACAAGACCAGGCGCCAAGGGCCATGATGTTGAAGGACGGTCGGACCCAGGAACCAGCAACTCCAAGGAATAAAGCCAAGTGTAGGGTCAGGAAAGCTGGCCATTGTGAAGACAGGCTCTTTGGGAAGAAGACCACAGCTGTCCCAGCAGCCTCCTCAGTGGAATCTCCCATCTCTGGGAGTCATGGTTGAAAGATTTCATATGTATAGGATGGTCCTTTGGGCACCCACGTCCTGAGGCTCCTGGGCATCAGAGCAGCTCCCGGGCATGGCTGTTCTTAGCCCTCTGGAGTGAATTTGTATTCTCTGATTGGGATGCTGTATATTGGCAAGGAGCATCCTTGCTGCATCTTTGATAGGCTGGCATGTCTGCCCTCTCCAGGTGTGAGGTACAGTGACTAGAGGGAATTTCCCATCTCCTCCTTTCTTAGGCCTGGCCGGCTGGGCCTTTACCTGAATTGGCCCCATTCATCTTCGCAACAACTCTGTGAGGTGGATGTTATTTTGCTCTTTTAATTAACAGGTAATTGAAGCTCAGGAATGTTAGTAACCTGTGGAAAGTGGCCAAACTCATTAGTGGGAGAGCCGCTGAGATCTGAACTCTGACATTCCTGTTCTCTCCACTCTACCAGAGGTTCTCCAGCTTCAGCATGAATAGTCATCATTGTGGGGTGTGTTCAACTTTCAGGTTCCTGAGGGTCAACTCCAGAGCTTTTCATTCAGTCATGGTTTTGAAGGAGGTGACCCCACAAACTGATTTTGAGAAATACCATCCTGTAGCACACTTGCTTCTTGGACATCCCAGAGCATTTTCTTAGGCTTTCTAGGGAAACACGGAAAACTTAAAGAATACAAATCCTCTGAAAAACGGTAGAGCAAATAGGTTTTCAACTATGTGAACTAGACAGTCACGAGGCGAAGCCAGTGTCCTGGCCATCTCTAAAGCGATCAGTTCGGATCTAACTAGAGAGAGGCCTGCCTTTGAGCAGATTTGCAACTCTGCTCCCACTTCTGTCAGATTTTCCTGTATTTCTTTTTTTTTTTTTTTTTGCGGTACGCGGGCCTCTCACCGTTGTGGCCTCTCCCATTGTGTCGCACAGGCTCCGGACGCGCAGGCTCAGCGGCCATGGCTCACGGGCCCAGCCGCTCCGCGGCATGTGGGATCTTCCCAGACCGGGGCACGAACCCGTGTCCCCTGCATCGGCAGGCGGACTCTCAACCACTGCGCCACCAGGGAAGCCCAGAGTTTCCTGTATTTCTATCCCTTTTCCAATGCAGGAACTCTTTTGAAAACTTCCCGCCTGTCAGTCTTTTGGCCGTGGAAATAAACGGAAAGTGGTGGTCTATTATTACTATGATTTGGTTCCTTGCACTCAAAGGCAGCATTCCCAATGTGCATTTCCACCTTTAAGCCACACTCAGACCTGTTTCCTGTGGTGCTGGGGGCCTGGCTCCCTAGTGTATGCCAGTTCCCCATGGGTCAGAGACCCAGAAGTAGTGGCTTAGCTGAGGGAACTGGAGAGGTGCTCCTCTGAGCACTTCTTCAGAAGTGCTGCTTTTGCAGCAGACTTTTTAAGGCCCTATATTGACATGACGGTTGTTAAGTCCGTGATGGAAACACATTAGGAAATAACGTGAAAGCAAAAATGGTGTGTTCACTTGTTCGCTGTGGTTGGCAGTGAGACCACCAGAGAAGGTTATCTGAAGTGCAGACCCACCCCTGGCCCACCTCCTGTTGGTAGGACCTGCCTGCTTCTGCCTGGAGCTGTTACAGCTGCTGGACTTGGTGCCTTGGTCTGCAGGTAGTTTGGGCCACCAGCTAGTTGGGGTTGTCCTAGAGTGGTTATGAGGAAGACAGCAGGGAAAGAGCGAGAGAAGAAGCAGGGTCAGCTACGCACGTCCTACACAGATGCACAGGGCACCACACTTGACGGGATGCTGTCACAATCTTGAAAGTCTTACTCTGTGAGAGCAGGCTGTTACGTTATCAGGAGTTTAGCAGGCCAATTGCTAAATACGGGCATCAATAAAAATTAAATTATATAAACTTACAGTTAAATTAAAAATAAAAATAAACCCTCAAAGCTCATCATTTCCTAGTGTATTACCACATTTTACTGTCATCCATCTTCTTGAGATGGCCATTGTGTCTGTATGGCACAAATGCTGTATAGTGATATGCTATACACGTATAGCACATACATATCATACATATACACATAGTGGTGTGGAGATAGCTGCGTCTCTTCCCAGCTCCGTGGTCCGTGAAAGTCACGCCAGGAGCTTGACGTTCCCTGTGTTGGGAGTATTTATTCCAGGGAAATGGGCAAACACTACCAATCGGGTTTGTCTCGACCCCACCCCTGGAGAGGCCATCGTTAAGCTTTTAGCAGCATCTTCCCCCAGCTACAGAGGATGCTTACACGGCAAAGGGCAAAGGCGGGAAGCTGAAAACTGGAAATTTTACTCTGTGTTACCTGTTTAGGAGAAAGTATTATTTGCCATTGTTTTGCTACTTTCATCTAAGTATCTTATAAACAACTCTCCATGTGTTCTTCAAAGAAAAGGAACCATATCTCTTACAGATAAGGAGTCACATATCAGTGAAGTTGAGACATTTTTTTGAAGTGTCAGATCTGTGGTCACAAGAGGGGAAGGGGGCTGGGGGTGGGTGGGTGAAAGGTGTGAAGAGGGTCAATTGTATGGTGACAGATGGTAAATAGACTTTTGGGGGTGATCACTGTGTAGTGTATATACAAATATTGAATTATAGTGTTGTACACCTGAAACTTACGTAACAGTAAAAAGAAAAAAAATGTCACAGTGGAAATTTAAGACTGAGAGATTCCCATTTTGGAGTCGAAGTTATTCTGTGTTTTTGTTTTTTTAATTTACCTCCTCTAAAAATTCTCCCTGATGAAACTTTCCCTTATTTCTGATCAACTAAACCTCAATTTTGTGACTTCTGTTCTTCATAAATGCTAACATTATACGCTGTCTCTCTTCGTTTCTGATTCCATCTGTTTAATTGTTTGCCTTCATTTCTCTCTATCTGGTAACAGGCACTATTGATACATAAAACCAAGCTTTTTTGAGTGTGTTTTCATAAGTTTGTTTGCTAACTATATTTCTAACTTTGTGAGCTGTCCATATCTTTGCCTATTTATCACTTGTTTAATGTTTTTATTAGAGGTTATGAAAGCTTTTTATGGTTAAAAAAAAAAAAGCCTGTTAACCCTTTGATTGGCATTTGCTACAGGCATTTTTTTTCCTCACATTTCAGTTTTTATGTTGTTTTGGGGACATTAATGAAATATTACATTTTTATGTAGTTAAATTTGTCATGTTTTCTTTATCTTTTCCTTTATTAACTCTGAACTTGAAAAAAAGAATCCCTATTCCAAAGACTTTGTGACTATTCCATCATCATTTTAATAAAAGTTTTATTAAATCTATTGTATGATATAATTCCATATTCCACTATCGTGGATGATCAGAAAAACTCTGTCAACAGTTTTTGCTGAAAAAAAAAGCCTTCAGTCTTGTTTTTGAGGTTGTCATTGGCTTAAACCCAGAGCACTTGGACTGTCACTTTGTAACTCAGAGGCTCAATTTCCCCTCACTGTCAGACTCCTGAAATGATTTCTGAGACTGAAAATGTCTGGGAGAAGGCGTAATGGGGTCTCAATCATGATGTTGACTATGAACTTGTAAGTCCTTTGGGAATTTGTCTTTTTTTAAAGCAAGTACCTTTGACTATTAGAAGAGCCAGTATCCTTAGGGTGAAGACTTAAAAGACCAACCAAATTTAAATAGATTTTTTTCCCTAAATTATTAGTATAGACTGAATCTATATTGTACTTACATAGACTTTTTTATTGTGGTAAAATGTACATAACATAAAATATACCACGTACGTAGACTTTAAAATTTTTTCTAGTAATAGTTACCTTTTGAGTATTTACTATGAACAACAGTGTTTATATTAATATTTTATATACATATTCTCATTTAATTCCCACTACTTTATAAGTTCTTATATTTACAAAGATCTAACTATAACTCAGCTCACATACTTACTTTTTTTCCAGTTTTTTTTGAGACATAATTGACATACATCACTGTATAAGTTTAAGGTGTACAGCATAATGGTTTGATTGACATATATTATGAAATGATTACCACAATAAGTTCAGCTAACATCCATCTTCTCATATTTGTATTTACAAAGATCTAATTGTAACTCAGCTCTCCTGTCTTACTTTTAAAATTTTAATAACTTTTTTTTAAACATCTTTATTGGAGTATAATTGCTAACATTTTAATAACTTTTTAAATTATTTATGTTCACTATAGAAAGCTTAGACAATACAGACTAGCAAAAAGAAGAAAATTGCATTCATCCATTCTACCACCAAAAGCAAGATAAACACTGTCGACACAGTTGGGTATACTAGATTCTCTTCTATGCATGTTTATGTACTACAATCATATTAACTTTTATATGGTAGATTGATGACAATTACCTCTTTGCTTTTCATAATTCACATTTTAAACAATTGTGATCTTAAAATCAGTATTAGTATTTATAAAGAGGTGTGCTAGCACACAAAGTTGCTGTTCCATCCTAAAATCGATTTTAAAAAATAATTCTGGCATAATCTCTTCACATATGAGGCATAAAAGTGAAGGTTGCTTGGCAACTAAAGTGATTCTAATGAGGACTTAAAAACATTACAAGAAAAGAAAAGTAGTTACTCATTTCTTTCCAATGCTAAATGTGAATTATGATAAACATGACTGATTATAGTTGTAATAAATGAAACAAAAATGCTCCCATTAACTTAAAAGTCTAGAGGTGAGCTTTTTTTTTTTTTCTTTTATGTATAGGGAAAGTCAGCAGGGTTTTGCTGAAGGGAAACAGAAACAGTGGAAAAATCTTGTGTCTCTGTTAACTTTCTAAGAGAATCTTAAGAAGTAGCAACCGGGAAAGATACATAGCAGAAGCACAAAGATGCTACAATTTGGTACGTTTGTGATTCTTCTGTGGAGATGGTGGGCAGTGGTGTGAGGGAGGATATGTTGTCTGCTTTGGTTTTTTCCAAAGAGTGGTCAGGGGCCCTGGGGAGACTGCTGAGGTTCTTATCAAAATCTTCAGGCTGAAGATGCTGCCAGGATGGAGCTTGGATTAGAGGGACACCAGCAATTAGTTGAAATGAACAAAGGGAGTAGGGACCAGAGGTACTGTTCTTGAGGGGGGAGGGGAAGCAGAGATGGGCAGTTTTAGAGTGAAGGAGAGAGTGGAATAACTGGAGTAGTAAGGCAGTCAAGGATGAAGTCACTTGGGAATTTCTGGGGTAGGGGAGCAAAGGTAGCTTTGGCTGGCTTCCCTTCACGGATGTCTGTGAACCGCTGTTTCCCCAGGACTTGTTTTTGTCATCTTGTGAAGAGCCCCATTTAAAGGAGGCACCCAGGACATTTAGGAAGCCAAGAAAAGTCCCAGCATTATGATTTATGAGTCTATCTTGTTAGAATGTAGTTACAGCCTACAGAGCATCCTTAAGTCTGGTGAGCAGTTAATCCTTTTGGTTAATTTTGCATTCACTTATTTAATGCCAGGTGCATAGGGATGTTTTCATGCTCCCTTCCCCCCTTCTTCCTCCCCAGCTCACTTGCATCCTGGGTTCCAGATTTACTCCACCCAAACCTCCTTTGGTGGGTTCACCATTTCCCTCCACTCCCAGGTAGTTCAAGACACACAGTGAGTCACTCAGGCTTCTGATGTGTTGCTTTCCAGAAGACAGCTGTAGTTGCCACACTCCTGGCTGCTGGACTTTGTCTTCAGTTATTGCCAAGGATGAGCTGAGTGTGTGGTGACTGGGGTCCACCTGACTGTTTGGCACTGCTTTAAATAAACCCAGAAGGACCTATTCCCCACAATTATTGTGCCTGTGGTTCCCCCACCGTCTCTGCCCTCAGTGGCTTAGAGTCCTGTTATCTGGTCAGCAACCACCAACATCTGCCCGAGATGGACTTAACTTCAGTTAACTGAGAAAGTGTGCCCTGAAAATTGCAAGAAAGATAGAGGAGGATTCTCTGGACTAAAAGAGATTTAAGGGACATTTCAACCAGTCATAACATGTGAACCTTTTTTCTAAGTGTACACACACACATATTCGTAATTATTATATAATTATATGTACTTGGAAATTTGTATGCTGAATGGATATTTAATGATATTAAGGAATCACTATCAATTTTATTTGAGGCGTGTTAATGACACATTGGGTTTTTTTTTCTTAGGAGTTCTTATTTTTTTAAATACATCCTGAAATAGTTACTGATGAAATACCATGTTTGGGATTTGCTTTTAAATAATACGGGAGGGAAAAGTGAGTGGAGTATAGATGAATCGGCCATTTTCTGATCATTGTTGAAGCCAGATAGGTCCATAGAGGTCCCTTAACATTGTTTTTGCCTACTATGGTATATGCTTATAATTTTCCATATTGAGATCTTAAAAAGAAAAGTATTCTCAAACCTAAGAAAAATAGATGATTAAGAATTCCAGAAAATTCAAAGGAATCTAGTCTAATTTTCTTGGGTGATGAAATAGAGTGCTATGTCTGTCTTAAAGAGGGAAGAGGAAAGTCAAGAATAAACATAGGGTACTTCGGTTGCACAGCACTGAAATACCTTATTTGTGTCCTGTACTTGACATCCCACATCACATTCAGCCCACTCCCTGTTTCAGCACTGAGATGTTGCATTCCTGGTATCCAGAAAGACCAAAACAAAACAAAAAAACCTGCAGACTTTAATCTTCAACCCTACTATCAGAGGCAGGACTTGGAGTTAAGTGACTGAGAGAATGTAATACTCTCCTCCCCACCCCACCTCATACACACACAAACACACACACAGTTTTGATTAGGGAAATGCCACGGTCGTGGTAGAGCCTAATCCCAAGAAGGCAGTGAGCAGATTACAGGGGAGGCCACACAGCATGGTAGTCTTTGGAATCCACTCCTGACTCTGCCATTTACCAAATGTTGGCCTTAGGCAAGTTATTTTACTGCAGTTTTCTCATCTGCAAAACAGATAATAATGGTGAAAGGTTTTAAAGGTCATTTTAGTTTGGGTGAAAATTAAATGTTTGTCTTAGGTAGGTTTCCTCAGAAGCACATCCTGAGACAAGGATTTGAATAGAAATAGTTTACTCTGGAAAATGATCCTAGGAAACAACTGGGAAGGCGGCTTATAAAAGGTGCATCATCAAGTGGGTTATTACTCTAGAATCAAGGTAGAAGACTTCAGAACTATCCTACCAAAGGCAAAGGAGCTGGGGTATTTATATGGCAAGTACTTCCAGTCATTGGTTAAGGGCTGCTTCTAGGTGTTAATTCTCCAGCATGTTTTCTCCAGCATGTCTGGGCTGCCGTGTGCACAGGTGGGGATGGGAAGGAGCTCCAAAGGAAGCCCTCAGGCAGGTTGAAGTTGGGTGGGCATACCCTATAATAGGAGGGCCTGAGAGTATGTGGGTGGGGGTACTGACGGCTCTGCTACAAAGTAGATGCTCAGTAAATGTTGGATGGGCAAATATAGGCTACATCTAGGTCCAGATAGATTCAGAGCTGGTTAATAATCATACTCAAAGTGTATACATACAGACATGGGTATGGATGGATGTCGTGCTGCAGGTGTAAACACTTATGGGTGGTTCTGGACATTTTCATCAGACTTAAACACAATTTATGTTTTTGTTAGACACACTGATGGAAATAAGTACATTAGATGAAAAGCAAAGTTCAGGGAGATCAATAAGGAAGAGCAGAGAACTTGGACAGCACTTCAATAGGAATAAATGTCTTGCACTGAAATGTAATAATATTGCTTTATATACTAGATGGAGAAAAACTAGGGTAATTGTCATCTTATGAAAAATACCAAAGGCTATTAGTAGATTTTAAATTCAATATAAGCCTATAATGCCATGTGACTTCTCAAAAAGTTAAAGTGATCTGGGATTGCCTTAATCGAAACAGACTTTCCAGGTTAAGGGACTAATACCCTGATTGAATTATAAGGTCTAGTCCTAATGCTAGAACTTTTTGCCCTTAGTGAGTTTCTTAACATTTCCGAGACTCAGTTTCTATCAACATGAAAGTTAATCCATATCCTCTATACTGTTGTGAAGTGGAATCTTAGTAGAAAGAAATCATTTATGTCAAATTTTATCAAAATACCATTACAGTAGTTAATCAAAAATAGATAAATCAAAAATAGTAGATAATCAGAATGTTAGGGTTAGGATTTAGGGTTTAGGGTTAGGTTATAGACTTGAATGTTAGTGTTTCATCCTCCCAGATTAATAATGCAAACTGCCAAAGGGTGCATAATTGCATCTTGGAGATACAAGATGGAGATATCTGGTTGAAATGGCTGTGTCAAAAGAATTACCGGATGTTGTCATAATAGACACAGGCAGGTATGAAGCTGGTACGTAGTACTATAATTTTAAATTTTACATGAATATGAGCTATATTAATAGGTGTTTAGTGAATAAGACCCCAAAACGTAATTCCCTCATTTTTCAAAATATTAGGACAATGACAGAAATCCAACATGAACTATCTTACAGAACTTATTGAAGGAATAAAGGTATTTCATATAACTGAAGCACAGAAGGAGTACAAGATACCTGTAGGCCTTGGAAACATCTGAAATTAGGAGCTAGAACACCATCAGGAGATACCAGCATGTATTTCTGTCTCTGTCTCTTTCTTCTTTCTCTGACTTGCTTCTCTGCTTGTCAGCTAATCATTTTCTTTCACTGAAGATTTGTTTCCTCCCTGGACAGGGAATATGGTGCTAACAACTGCAAATCCTGTATCTCTAACCGTTAGAGATTTACTATTTTTTTCCTCAAGTTCAGTGAAAAAATTGCCAGGGAAGAACTTTGGTTGGTTCAGTTTGGGGTGGATGGCTACTGCTTGACCCAATCAACTATGGCCACAGGGGTGGAGTAATTTAAGAATGGAGCATTTCTCTCTAGAACCACATGACTGAATTTGGGGAAGAAATTTTTCCCAAAGGAATGCGGATGTTCTGGGCACATTAAAACAACAGTGTCCCAGAGAAGACATACAGATGGCCAAGAGGCACATGAAAAGCTGCTCAACATCGCTAATTATTAGAGAAATGCAAGTCAAAACTACAATGAGGTATCACCTCACACCAGTTAGAATGGGCATCATCAGAAAATCTACAAACAACAAATGCTGGAGAGGGTGTGGAGAAAAATGAACCCTCTTGCACTGTTGGTAGGAATGTAAATTGATATAGCTACTATGGGGAACAGTATGGAGGTTCCTTAAAAAACTAAAAATAGAATTACCATATGACCCAGCAATCCCACTACTGGGCATATACCCAGAGAAAACCATAATTCAAAAAGATACATGCACCCCAATGTTCATTGCAACACTATTTACAATAGCCAGGTCATGGAAGCAGTGTAAATGCCCATCAACAGATGAATGGATAAAGAAAATGTGGTACATTTATACAATGGAATATTACTCAGCCATAACAAGGAACGAAATTGGGTCATTTGTAGAGACGTGGATGGACCTAGAGACTGTCATACAGAGTGAAGTAAGTCAGAAAGAGAAAAACAAATATCATATGTTAACGC
The DNA here is from genome assembly GCF_963924675.1 of Phocoena phocoena. Lineage (NCBI taxonomy): Eukaryota > Metazoa > Chordata > Mammalia > Artiodactyla > Phocoenidae > Phocoena > Phocoena phocoena. The sequence goes on along the minus strand of NC_089220.1, from coordinate 81,957,621 downwards.
ATATATGTGGGATCTAGAAAACTGGTACAGATGAACTGGTTTGCGAGGCAGAAATAGAGACACAGATGTAGAGAACAAACGTATGGACACCAAGGTGGGGAAAGCAGGGGTGGGAGGTGGTGGTGGTGTGATGAAAGAAAAAAAAAAAACAACGTCTGTCTATTACACCAAGATCAGACAGAGTACTAGAGTGCAGGGCATTATTAAATTTAGGTTTAGTCTTTGGGTTTTAAGACAGGAATAGAAGGCTAGAAAGAGTACAGAGGAGATAAATAGTTAAGGAATGATATAGAAATAAAATCTATGAGGATATAAGATGGCAGCACCTGAAAAGACGACAAATTAGTGTTTTTTTCTGTCTTCTTAGTCTTAACAGTGTTAAGCGTATGTATGTCTTGATAATGTTATGCATAGAAGAGTTAGTATGTATATGTCCTCCCAGAGGACAGATACAGAGTAAATGGACTTCCCATTTATACACATATTAAATATCAAAACACGAACTCCCAGTTCTGGCCATGATAGATTATTGGGTATTGGAATTATTTTTCTGCTGTAAACAACTATAAAACTGGACATAACATGTGAAGCAACTATTTTTTTTAACATGCATTTTAAAATTTTATTTATTTATTTATTTTGGTTAAGCCGGGCTTAGTTGCGGTGTGTGGGATCTTTAGTTGGGGCATGCGGACTTCTTAGTTGCAGTTTGCAGATTTCTTAGTTGCGGCACGTGGACTCTTAGTTGTGGCATGTGGACTTCTTAGTTGCAGCATGCATGTGGGATCTCGTTCCCCCACCAGGGATCAAACCCGGACCCCCTGCATTGGGAGTGCAGAGTCTTACCCACTGGACCACCAGGGAAGTCTGAAGCAACTATTTTTAGGTATTAGAAAACAGGACAGACTTGTGATTATGGACAAAATGAAAAGATATAAGGTAACCTCAAAACTTATCTTGGCTTTCTCCTGGCACTATACAAATTGTTGTACAGAGGACTAGAACTCAGAGAGCAGCATCTTGCCTGGCAGAGGAAACAGAGTTTGCGTTCAGGGCTTCTGGGATGGCTGGAATTTGTGGATTAGGGTATTGGAAAGAAGGGATCTCTTGTCTTTGGCCAAGTGCTAAACTGTGTACAAATATGGTAAGACTCCATGCCACCAAATTGTTACTGGGGGTCTGTGAGTCAGAGGAAGTCTTATAGTCTGGGAAATATTGCAGTTTGGAACCAGCCAGAATGGAAAGATAAAACACCTGAGGCATTCAGCTGAGACATGAAAAAGGCCACACCACAGGAATAGGAGTACTAGAGCCCTAGAATAAGAGCTACTCTTGAGCCACCCTAACAAAGCCTAAATCCAGGCCTTGACAGGATGAGTTTAAAGCTCCAGTAAATTAAATGTGCCTATAAATTAACATGATCCAAATTCTAAACATTGTATCCACAATGCCCAGCATGTAATATAAAATTACAAGACATTTTAAAAAGCAGGAAAATGTGACCCATAACCAGAAGGAAAAAAAGTTAAGAGAAATAGACTCAGAGTTGACACAGATGTTGGAATTAGTAACTAGGGAATTTAAAACAGCTATTATAAATATGTTGAAGGACTCAGAGGAAGGTAAACAGAAGAGTAACTCAACAGATAAATGGAAACAATAAAATCAGAAGACTGACAGCACCAGCTGTTGGTGAGGATGTGGAGCATCTTGAACTTTTAAACATTATGAATGGGATTGTAAAATGATATGATCACTTCGGAAAACTGTTTGGCAGTTTCTTATAAATATACACCCACCCTGTGTCCCATCAATTGTACTCCTAGGCACTTATACAGGAGGAAGGAAAACATGCCCATGATATGACTTATACAAGAATGTCCATAGCAGCTTTTGCCATACAGATCCCAAACTGGAAACAACCCAAACATCACTCAACATCAGAAAGAATAAACAATACGCTGTGTATACGGTGGAATACCTACTCATCAATAAAAAGGAAGGCACTGCTGATGTAGTCAACATTGGTTAATCTCAAAAGTGTTCTGCTTCATGAAAGAAGCATTACACACAAAAATACATACTGTATGATTCCAATATATGGAGTTCTAAAATAGGTAAAACTAATTTATGATTGAAAAAAAATAAGAAAAATGGCTTTATGGCAGGCTGAGTTGGAGGAACTGACTGGGAAGATAAGGGAACTTACTGGGTCATAGAAATATGCTAAATCTCGAGAGGGTTTGGGTTATAAGGATGTATGTATTTGTCAGAAGACATCAAACTATGTGTTAAAACTTGTGCTTTCCACTGTACCTCAGTACGATAGAAAATTTTTTTTCAAAAACCAAACACCAAAACTGGCTAGCAGAAAACTGGTAGAAATTTTTTCTGTATGAACTTTAAGTGAGAGGACATCTTTTCACAATCTATTCCCATGTGGTAGAGCTTGCTAGAAGGTAAAGCCAAGATTTTCAAGGCCTACCAGATAGCAAGTGAAGATGACTAACTTTTGTTTCATCTCTGGTTTAATCCTTTGGGTTCCTCTGTGATTCTGTGTGATCAAATATGTGAGGGCCAAGATCTGAGGGACACATGTCTAGTGACTCAGAAACCAGAGCCCCCTTCTGACGATCACTGGGCAGGGGTGGGGAGATAAATAAAACCCTGCCAAGAACATCCTTATTTAATCAGTTGACCTGCTGCTGGTGAAATACTCTTTGTAGCACCCCACGAACTACAGAGGTGAAATGGCAGACTACTTGAAAGTTAATTCATGAGACCATTGTAGAAGAGGGGTTCATTGAAATTTACCAAGAACCCACACATTTCATTTTAATCATACTTGTGAGTCTGTTCCAGTTGTTTTACCAGAGTTGCTGAAATACTATAAAATGACTAATGTTCAATCCCCTTCTGGTTCCTCTCTCTGGCAGAAATACTGTGAGTGGTAAAAGGCCCAAGAGTTGGATGGTGGGAAAGGGAAAATGATATGTTTTCATATCCTGGATAAAATGCCCCTGGCCAGACAAAGTACAGCAGGGCCATCCCTGGGATTGAGCTTTCGGTGCCCCTTCATTAATGGCTGGAAAGTGATAGGCCCCGTGGACACTTCCCAGGGTTCCAGGGAAGAGGAGAGAGAGAAGACTTCCCAGACACCACAGGGCAAAGACCCTTAATCAGCAGAGCCTGTGAAGGCCCCGGGAGAACTGACATCTTTATGTTGGAGAGCATGAAGGACCCTGGTCACCGAATTCAGGGATAAAATATCCCCTCAGAATATGGCTATGCAGGCCCGAGGGAGAGGGGAGCTTTACTAATGTACAACGGGAAACCCCCTGTGGCCCAGATCAGTTACCTTTGATCATGGTCCCCTGGCTCAGCCCACATTGCTTTCTGATGGGCTTCTGATTGTGCTCCATGAGTCCCCACCCAGGAGTCTGTAACGTTGGCACCAAATCACCTATTTGTTAAGTACTTCCCTTGTGTCTAGCCCTGAAAACGACTGAAAGACCTCACCACTGATTTCTGAAATTGGAGATGTCTTCATGAGGTCATTTAGTAGCTTATAGACCCACCCCAGGGCAAGGAATGAACTAAGCGGTCTAAAGCAGGCTAATCAAACTTGACTGACCATCATATCATTGGAGAGATTTTTTAAAAATACAAATTCCGTGTCCATCCTTGAATATTTTGATGCAATAGGTATGAGATAAAGCCTTGGGATCTGTTTGGGGGGAAGGTCGTTTGGTTTATTTTTTGTCTCGTCTTATTTTTAAGCTAACCAGCAGGTCTTGAAAAGTCAGTCAGGTTTAATATGTTCATTTACTTCTGGGTAAGCCTGAACATATGCACCCTAGGATAGAAAACCTTTGATTTTTTTCTCCTGAAACTCTCCATTAAATTAAGACCACCTCACTAGAAAAAGAAAAAAAAAATCACCCACTAAAGCCCCCAAATTTACCAATTGTGAATTTTTTTTCATGATGATATCTCCTCTCAGAGTGACAATTATTATACAAATATGACCAGAGGAATACTGAAGTCTCCAACACCTTAACACAGGAAGATCTTTCCTATGGTTTCCACAGGTGACCAGGTGTGTGGAAAGGTGAGAGGTAAAGGGGGAAAACACACTAAGTGGGGAAAGTATTGAAGTGCTTCCTACTACACAGCCTGCTCTATACCTATTCAGACTGGCTACAGCATCCTCATTTTACCTGAATCGCTAGCACGGATCAGGGAGGGACACATGTGCCGGCTGGTGCACGCGAGAGGCCAAAGATGAAATGATGATATTGACCCACTGTGCCCAAACTCTGAGCAAGCAGATGAAGCATGAAGCCAAGGCCTTGCCAACGTTCAGCCCCATCCTTGCTGACTTCTTGTATATTTTGGGGTCTGAATTTTTTTGCAAGTGGATGATCCAGCATCCCTGTGACAGATCGGGGAAACCCTAGAGTCATTGCTCTCTTGTAATCATAGATGGCCATCTGTACGGCTCCTTGGCTTTTAAAGCAGTCGGGAAGGATGTTGACAGGGAAGGAAACTGAGAGTTAAGATACTAATGCTGACCAAGTGTGGGAGGAAAAATAATCAATTCAAGTAACTGAGCTTCCTGAATAACAGCAAACCTAGTCATGTTAGGCAAAAACCAACCTTTATTTCATGCTCTGATATGATCTCACTGTAGCAGTAAGTGTACACACATGCCCACATACACACACACACTCACACACTCTGTAACCTTCCCTTAGTAGCTATGCAGTTAGGGAAAAGATGCAAGTAGAAATTAAAATAAGGTACTAGGTTCTTTAGAAATGATCCACCTTGAAAAGAGCCTTTAGGGCTCGGGTTGTAAGGTATAACCAGTTTTAAAAGATTGCTAGGTGAGAGGGTGCTACTTTCCCCTTTCTGTAGACAGACCATCTGCTTTTGCAGCATTTTAAAGTAAAGATCTGAGTAAGGGCAACTCCCCAGTTTGGTATATGAGGTCCCCAACACTGTGACCCTTATCCGCATTTTCATACTTCCTGTCTGCAAATGCTTTCTAATTAAACCAAACTGGACTTCACATCCTTTCCTGAATATACTTTTAACTCTGATCTCCAAGAGTAGAAACCATTTCTTCCCTCACCCAGAGTGTCTTTACCTCCATCTTAGTCTGTCAGTATTTGAGCCCTCCTTCAAGACCCACCTCATGCCACCTCTTCATAAAGGTTGAGCCATTTCTTCTAGTCAAATCTAGCCTTCCCCTTTCCCCACACTGCCTTAGTGTTTTGTTTGTACCTCCCTCCAGGCCCTTCTGTGTTCTGTACCGTATTATAGCTGGCAGCTTCTGGACAGTTGCTGGGACAGGACCCTGGTTATCTCTGCATTCCCCACACTACGGGGCACAGCTCTCTTAGAACAAAGACCCTGGACTTGTTATGAGAACATCCAAGCCTGGAACACCATCCCTGCCACTGGTGGTGGTATTAACCATGGGCCAGTTGTTCATCCAGGGTGATATTCAAAATACTTAGTAACTGGCACGGCACAGGCCCCATCAGTCCACACAGATGCCACTTGGACAGACTGAACATCAGCCCTGTTTTTGTGCCTTTTTCATCTGCAAAGTGACTATGTCCCTACCCACCTCACAAGGTGGATGTGATGGTCAAATGAGACCAAGCATGTGGAAGTACTGTGTAAGGTGAAAAGTGCTGTGCTCAGGCGTGTCCAGCTGTTTAGTGTTATTTTCAGTGTCACGTGGGGTTGGTGGCCCTGCCCTCGGCATCCCCTCCTACTCTGCTCTGCTCAGAGCAGGCTCCAGAGCTGACCAAGGACTTGCTGATCAGTTGAGGACACAAGTCGAAGAAATCTTGGCATCAACCTATTAGATCCCACAGAAACTCAGGATATCAGCTTCTTCAGGCATCTCCCTTTACCCTTTCAGTCCTGAAAATGTCAGTTTTTCAGTGGATATATTTTGGCAGTTCTTACCTAGATCGCAAGCCCAGGAAGCTTTTTGAACTGTAGTCTAAACTTTTCTCACTTGAGGAGAATCGTTCTGTTGTACAATGACGTTAAATTTCAGGACCCTTAAAGATACCTGGGAATCTCTGATAGTCACCGTGTCAAGGGGATGCTCTGTCTAGATCTGTAAATGGAATTAAATGCCAGTGGCATTAACACAGATTGAAAGAAGAGCCTGAACATTAGGTCCTGCTTTATGTCCTTACAGTTTCTTGATTCGTCTTTTTACCCTTTCTTCTTAAAGACTGTGATTATTCCTTTACCATCACCTCCTTGCATCCCCTCACATCTCAGGCATAAAAATCCTTTCTACATACATCTTTCTTCCAAAGACATTTAACTCTTTCAATAAGTGCACAGCTACTGTTTTGTGTTTATCACTGGCTACTAGTCAGTATCTGTTCTTATACAGAGCAGTCTCCCCTTATCTGAGGCTTTGCTTTCTGAAGTTTGTTACCCATGGTCAACTGCAGTCTGAAAATATTAAATGGAAAATTCCAGAAGTAAATAATTCATAGGTTTCATTTTCTTATTTTTTATGGGATATTTTTAAATCTGTGTTTTTTTATTTTTATTTTTTTATTGAAGTAGAGTTGATTTACAATATCATGTTAGTTTCAGGTGTACAACAAAGTGATTCAGGTATATATATATGTATGTATGTATGTGTGTGTGTGTATATATATATATATGTGTATATATATATATGTGTGTGTGTATATATATATATATATATACTTTCTCAGATTCTTTTCCCTTATAGGTTATTACAAAATATTCAGTACAGTTCCCTGTGCTATACAGTAAATCCTCATTGTTTATTTTATATATAGTGGTGTGTATCTGTTAATCCCAAATTCCTAATTTATCCCTCCTCCCCTTTCCCCTTTGGTAACCATAAGTTTGTTTTCTATGTCTGTGAGACTGTTTCTGTTTTGTAAATAAGTTCATTTGTACTAATTTTTAGATTCCACGTGTAAGTGATATCATAGGATATTTGTCTTTGTCTGACTTACTTCACTTAGTACGATAATCTCCAGGTCCATCCATGTTGCTGCAAATGGCATTATTTCATTCTTTTTATGGCCAAGTAATATTCCATTTGTGTGTGTGTACACACACACACACCCACACACCCCCCACATCTTCTTTATCCATTCATCTGTCAGTGGACATCTAGGTTGCTTCCATGTCTTGGCTGTTGTAAATGGTGCTGCTATGAACGGTGAGGTGCATGTACCTTTTCGAATTCGAGTTTTCTCTAGACATATGTAGTGGGATTGCAGGATCATATGGTAACTCTATTTTTAGTTTTTTAATTGCATGGCATTCCGAGTACGATGATGAAATCTCACACCGTCCTGCTTCATCCTGCCCAGGACATGAATCATCCCTTTGTCCAGCAGATCCACACTGTAGACTCTACCCACTCGTTGGTATAGGAAAAAACATACATGGTGTATATAGTATAGGGTTTGGTACTATCTTTGGTCGCAGGCATCCACTGGGGGTGTTGGAATGTACCCCAGAGACTACAGCCCTGGACTCAGAATGAGAAAATAACCAGCACAATAATTTGTAGTCCCTTCCTGCCACTTCCTAGCTGTGGGACTACAAATGAGTGGTAAGGATGAGTAATTTTACCTCCCTTGTGTCTGTTTCATCATGTGTGAAACAGCAACGTCTACCCTGCAGAGCTGTGGCGAAAATTAGAACGCCTATAGCAGGGCTCTTTTGTGCCCGTCTCAAAAGGAGATGGTTCTTATTATGATTACAAGACACTGTTCAGCAATAACCCTCAGGAAACTTTGAAAAAAATAAAAGTTTATTGCTTAAAAGACGTGGAAATTACACAGCATACCTAGGGCCACACAGCAAGGTTGGGGTGGGGGGAGGGAGAGAGGAGAGAAAGAAAGAAAGAGAAAGGGCACATGCAGGCCAGGGGTTCTGAATATATTGGGGTCGAGGGTGGGTCTAATGTTTGATGGGCTCAGTCTTTATTGGTGAATTTAAAACATAAGGGCAGGAGTTTATAAATTATGAGGAGAGGAAAAAACAAGTAGCCCAATGGTCAGTTATTGAAATCAACCACAAAGTCTAAAACCAAGGAGCCTCAGTGCGGGGAGGTGGCCTGGCCCTTTATCTAGTCTTGTGGCTGGCAGTGTGTTTATTTGAGAGATAGCCGTCTTTGAAGGATGCCTCTTTGAAATGGATTGCCTCAAAGCAAAGTCAGGCACTTTTGCTACAAAACAGAAAAAACAAATACAACTCTCACCACAATAGCCTAGCCCACCCAAGCACCAGGGATTCTCAGTACCGTCCCAGGTAGGCTGGCACCAGAAACCCTCCAGAGCTGAGATGGAAAGGATGTGCCTTTAATCTTCTCAACCCAGAATGAGCAGCAGTGGGATACAGTGGAAAGGGCCGGGCTTGAGTTGAAAGACCTGGACTCACGTCAGGCACTCACCACGCACGTGACTTTAAGGAGCTCACCTGACCTTACTCCGTTTCCTTGTCTGTAAAATAATAAAAATAATACCCATCCTGCAGATTTGGTGTGAGGTTCAAATGAGCTAACGTGCGAGGAGAGAAGGCCCTAATAAATGCATGTTGTTGGTACTTCAGCAGTGGCGCGAGGTTTCGTGTGCTACGTGACTACTGTCGGGCAGCCTAGATATTTGGGACCCACCAGTCAACCAGATATCACAGTGGTTTGGACTTAGTGCAGGACCTTGTTCTCCCCAAAAGATATCAAAGTGCTCTCCTTATCTTGACTGATATCCTGATTATCTCTGTGCTGGGAGGGATGGAGGCAAGATAGTATCAAGCTTTTATTCTGCAAACGAGCAAATTGAGGCTTGGAAATGACAGAGCTATCCCAGGGCTTGGTAGCCTGGGTTCAGATCCCAGGACTGCCATTTACGAGCTAAACTTCGGCACGTTGCCTTACCCCCTTTTTAACCTCGGTTTCTTCATCTATCATGACCGATACCACCCACCTCGTAGAGTTAATACATGTGAAGACCCTCTTGGAACAGGGCCTGGTACTGCGCTCCATGTATGTTTAACAGCAGGAGAGCAACAGAGACCACCAGTGGGAGAGGGAGAGGGAGAGAAAGGCCGGACTTTGAATGTAGTTCTCTTGTTCCGGTCAGATGCTGTATCTCCTCCGGCAGAACACCAGATAGTGCTCCCGGCCTTCCCATCTTCCGATTGGTATCCACTTTGTGAGTTTCAGTTGCATTTTGGCTATTTCTGTAAGATGGTGACCCAACACCAGTTCATGACTTGAGCTGTTTTGAAACCCCTTCTTATTTGCTCTTGGCTCCTGAGTAGAGGGCAGTTTTTTCATTCCTTCAGTGAATAAGAGATTCCTCACCCAGCTGTGAAGTTCTCTCTTTCAGAGTCATTCCTGGGTCCTCATGCAGATTCCTCTCTAGCGCCTCAGTAAACCCTAAGAAATCCTTCTGTCTTGAGGGCCCGAGGGGCGGGTTGCACTTAGAACGTAGAACTGGAAAGAAGTTTGGAAGGCCCCTACTTACTCTGCCGTGGATTGGAACCATGCTTGCAGGAAACCACATCTGGTCTCACGGGCACGGACAGTGTGACAGACCAGCGTGGACAGCCCCTCTTTGGGTTGTGGTTAAAATGAAGTATTTCATGAAAAATCGTTGTTCCACTCTGGAATAACGAAAGCCTAGCAGGAGCAAAATAGTGTCCCAGATCCAGCAAGAGAAATCAGACCAGGTCGCCACCGTGACAGTGCTTCCCAGTTTACTAAGCGTTTCTCTGTCTTTAATCGAAGGTAATCTAATCCTAACCACAACCGAAGAAGGGGCGAGGAGGCTTTCAGAATAACTTCTGTCTGATTACAGAAGATTTTACTCAGTCCTTTGACCATACACGACGGTGTGATGATGTTTTTTGTCCAGGCCTGTTCGTTGCAGAGAATTATGAGTCGTGAAAGCACAGTTTGTGGTGAGACAGTGTTGGGGGCAGTGCCATTTTATGGCAACGTACACCAATTGCTTCAGCCCTGTCGTGCACCGGAACGAGATTAACTAGGCGTCTAGGTCTGTTAGGATCAAATCAATATTGAGAAAAGCTTTCTGAAGAAGGCTGAGTTCGTGGCTAACCAGTAAGTCTCAGACAGGCCTTGTGTTATTTCACCGGGTCAGTGTTTGGAAAGTTCCCTTCTTAATACCTATCCAGCCTGTCAACAAATACGCTAAAAAAGGCCCAGGATTTAACAGACAAGATTGAAGCGATAGGAACGCGCTCCAGCAAGCAAGGAGAGAGCAGAGGGAGGGCTGCCCCAGATTCCCTTCCCTGTTGTGTTGTGTCTTTGTCTTGCGTCCGCTGGCCTCCCTCCAGCCACCTGTGGGCAGCTCTCTGTGTCCTCGGGAAGCTGAGCCTCGGCCCTGCTGCCTGTCCGACCCCCGCCGGGCACATTCTTGTGGTGCTGTGCGGGGGACGGTCACTGTGTGAGCCAAGTAGGCTGCGTTGACAGCAGCTCACCAAGGACTCAAATCACAGCTTCTCTACCCAGCTGGACAATTCGATTGTTCCCAGGGACTTAGATGGGCCTCGGAGAAGCGGCCGCCTGCCCAGGGTGTTCAGTGGGTGCCGCCTTCCAACAACGGCTCTTAGAATTTGAGGTCATGACTTCGTCCCAGAGTCCATCACCGGGTCGCAGACTCCATCACTGGGTCGCAGACTCCATCACCGTGTCGCAGACCCCATCACCGGGCCTACCCCATACCCATCACGCCTCCTCCCTCCCCTTGTCTTTTAGTGCCGGCCCAGCCCCCTGACCTCCACACTCGGGACTGTGTCCAGTTTGCAGAACTGAAGAGGACAGCTTCCCTCACGACTTCTCAGACCCCTGATTCTTGAGACGTGACAGGTCCGGATGGAGGCTGCAGTCCCCAAGGACGGCCACGGCCTCGCTCAGCAGAGGCAATAGAGCTGAAAAGCTCTTTTTCACTTTAGGCGATTCGTGCGCATGATTAGACATTTATAGATTGCAGTCGCTCATCCAAAAAATCTAGGTCATCCTTTACATAGAGCTTCACGCTTCGGAAGCAAAGCCGTGCGCGGGGAGGACCGTCCCCATTGCCGTCGTTTGGCTGAGGGAGTGGAGCTTCTGTTGCAGGAAGAGGGAGAGGTGGGCCACTCAGGGGCTGTGAGCTCTCAGGGCACTGGTGTTTTCACCCACGTGGCCACAGGCTCTCTGGGGTCTAGTCATCCTAGCTAAATGGTGCCAGTAACAGCCTTTGTGTTGATGTCATGAGAAGTGGTGGGTTTAAGGGTTCTGGTCTCCAGGAAGATTTTTAGTCTACACCGTGACTGCAGTGAGAAGGGCAGGGTTGGTATGTGGCTGTAGAGCTTTTGGGGGAGAAAAAGAGATATGGGTGTAAGAGGTTTAGCCTTGTAGCATGCACAGCTGGAAGTCAGAGCTCTTCCCAGTATACCTAGGCCTTACCCCACTCACCTCCCAGCAATCCCCCGAGGAGAGGTAGATGCCAAGGAAGGAGCCCTGGGCTGGGGGCCAGAGGGCCAATCCTGTCCAGGACCTTCCACTCACCAGCCCTAGACCATGGCCAACGCACAACACCTCGGTGTCCTCCTCTTTAAAGCTGTGCCCACGGTGCCAGCTGCTCACAGAGCGGTGCGACTCAGGTGCTCAGCCCAGGTGGTTCTGTCCCTTGAGCCTCAGTGCTGTGAAAACAAAGTCTTGCCCTCAGGCGTTGCCATCCAGGGAGAGCAGTGGCTCTCCCGCTGCTGGGGGCTTCAAGGACAGCTGTGTGTGCACGCGCACGCTTTGTCTGGGTCTGATATACCAGGTTATCCCAGAGGGGACCAGCGCGGGGCTTAGACTTACGAGGGCTGGGAGCTTCCCTTCTCCCGAATTCTCACCCTACGTTAAAATGTTCTTCCTTGGGTTAGAGCACCAAGTACTCCAAGAAGTCGCTGTTGCTATGCAGACATCTGAGAGGATCCACCCATGCGTCCTCCCCTCCTCCCCGAGGAATGTGCTCACCAGGGCTAGCTGGTCAGCAGTCACCAGGCAAGGCCCAGGGGGCATGAGATCAGGAGTGAGGTGAGGAGGAAAGTGGGTTTGGGAGCACCTGGGAACGAGGTGCCAGGTAGGATGGAAGCTGAGCAGGCACCGCCCTTCCGACCCCGGGTCCGTGGATGAGAGCGGCAGCCCGTGGTGCTGAGAGCTGACTGCAAGCATCTCCTCCCAGCTCCACCGTCTGACTTCATATTGGTGGCTTGGAATCGGCTGCAGTGGGGGTATTAATACCACAGAAATCTGCATGCACCACAAATCAGGGTCCCCCTCACCCCCCAGGAGAGCTGTTGTTTAAACTCTTACCAGTGCTCCCCCAGTGGCAGCCACGCGGGTTCTCACGCTTGCCCTGTGAAGCGAGACTCCGTCCTTAGCAAACCACTTGCTTTCTCCTGGTTGGAAAAAAGATTAAGGTGCTGCCGATACATGTTGTAAGCTGCTCAGGTAGTAAAAGCTCTGAGGGTTCAAAGTATGTGTGCGTCACCACATTCTTTCTTCGCATGCACTTCCTACCCCAGCTGCAGCTGTTGGCCCTAAAAATCCAGACCAACAAACAAACAACAAACCAGTAAACTTATTTCCAGCTTGTCAATTTTTCTGCACTCTCCAAACAGGATCTAATGAGTGTAACAGTCTTGCTGTCAAGTAGAGTTTATTTCTTTGGAACATTTACCGTGTCGTAATGCGTTCAGAACTCTGTGTGTATCTGTCAGGTTCTGCCTAGATCCAGTCTCTCCTGTTACTGGAGATACTGACCCGCATTGGCAGCTGCAGCCCTGCTCTAGGCTCTGGATCCAAACCTGCCCCGTGGCTTTCCGATACTAGCTTTCCCGTTACCATTTTCTGGCCCCCGTTTTCAACACACCTGTTCTTTTGTGTGATTCCCTCCCAATGCTGATAGCTTGCTTACCCTCAATATACCAATTTCTGATATTCTGTCTTCGGTACATACAAAATCCCTTCGCACATCAAGGGATTTCCATGGAAACCGAAACATAGGGGAAGAAGGGACTCTGTACTGGAGTTTCTCTGGTGTTGGACAGGTTTTATGTCCATTTCGCAGCGAGTCATTGCTGCCTCATCCCCCAGACAAGCCTTCACTGTAGGAAAGTTGCCCCCACCCCTCGTCAGCAAGAAGCAGTGCCTCGAATGCAGCCGTTTGCAAGTTTGTTCTCACAGGAGTCACATCATCAGGGAGCAGGGCATCACTCTAGGAGGCAAGCAGCTTATTTAAGATTAAACCACAGAAAGGAAGAAAAGAGGCTATGGGCAGGTTGAGAGACAGAGGGCTGGACCAGATGGCCTCTTGAATCCTGAAGCTTTGGGTCACCTCACTGCAGATGGCAAGAGATGCTTCCTGAATCACCACGACTGGATAGGATCTCTCCTTCCCCTGAACTTCGCCACCATTCAGCATGATCTCCACGGGTTTCACTTCTAACATTGACTGCCTGATATCATGAAGTATGTTGGGTGTGTGTCTTATTCTCCAACTAGACAAGAGTTTTCTTATAGCTCTTCATATCTCCTTTCGTGCCTAGGACAGTGCCTTGCACAGAGTCAATTAATTATAAAATGTTTTTAATTGAAGTAGAATGAAAGTTGCTCTACAGAGTAGTTAGAGAGCCATGTCCTCTCGTTGGAAGGGTGTAAGTAGAGCCTAGTCAGCCAGTTACCTGTGATGCCTCTAGGAGGAAGTAATGCAACAGCTAGAAGGTTGAGGTGGAAGACAGCTGAAGTCTTTTCCACCGTGAGAGTCTGTGATTCCATGAAGCATAGCTAACGCCAGCACTGAGTCTGATGATGGAAAACCAGTTGCTGGCTCACAGAGAAATGACTCTCCACATGGCTTTTCTGTTTGCTCTGTAGAGCAAATGGTCCACAGGTCGGGTGGATCTTTGACTAGCGTACTTCCCTAGCAGCACACATTGCTCCCCAGGTTGAGTGATGGAGTATGTAAGATGGGCAATTTATGTCCCACTGAGGTTTCAACCCTTTAAAGAAGTCTCCCCCTGAAGTAGAAGGAGAAGCAGATGGTAATGAGAAAATATGCACATTTTATTATGCATTGCACATTTTACTTATTAGAATTTTTGGTATGACACCCTGCATTTTTCAGAAGCCTAAAGCTGCAAACAAAATTAAATTATTCACTGAAATGTTTAAATCAGCTTACAGCAATTATATCAAATTATCAAAATAAAATCCAGCAGTCTAGAAGGTAGATTCCCCTTGACCAGCCACTTTGAAATCTGACTTTCAAAGGGTGGCTCTTCCCCTCAAGAAGGGAGAAGTGCTGCTCCGTGAGATGAGGGCGGGAGGGGAGTGCATCCTTGATGAGGTTGTAGGGAGGTCGATGGTCGAGTTGGGGAGAGATGGTGGCGGGAATGAGGGCAAGCGAACATGCCAGGAAGTTCTGTGGAAGCAGGGACACCTACGAGGGGGTTGTGAAACAAGGTGCCGAGAGGTGCCCTCCTGGCCTTACCGTACGCCAGCCTGCCCTCCCACAGAGCATGTGGGGATTAACACGCTGTAGTGGGGGACCATCACAGGACTCTGTGGAAGAAGGGGTGTGAGGCAAAAGTGGAGAATGACTGTGACCGTGAATCTTAGGCACAGCACCCTTCTTATTTTAAAGCCAACTTGAATGATCACTATCAATCCGCCAAGGCACGTGAGAGTTTTTCAGAAATCATCAGATGCGAAAAGCTATCCTTTCAAATGTGCATGAATTGGTTCCCATCCAATATTCCAGTGGCGTCTCTTAGACTTGTAGCCCTAGGGACTGGAAGAGATCTTAAAGCTCATCTACTCTAGCCCCCTTCCCCCATTCAATACTTGAACTCCCTCTCCTGACAAATGGCCATGCAGTGTCTTGGAGAGAGCTGGGGATCTGGAATCAAACAGCCCAGGAGCCAGATCCTGAGCTCCTCCACCCATTGTCTCTTTGGCCTAGAACAAACGACCTAATCTCTCTGTGCTTTCATTTCCTCAGCTGTACACTGTGAGCAGTATCAACACTGCAGAGGTGGTGTGAGAATTAGAAATAACCTCAAAGTGCTGAGCATAGCCCCCGGTATTGAGTAGGACTTCAGTAAATCATAGGTTCAATGCCAATTACAGTAATTGAAGAAAGTGTCCCTCTCCAGCCTCCTCTTGAATACACAGGTCTGTGATGCAAATGCTTCCACTGTTGGGCAGGCTTAATGGTTAGAATTTTCTGCCACGTGTTGTGCCCAGTTCTCTTTCCCATAACTTTTTCTATTCATCCTCTCTGGTTCTGCCATTTGTGGCCCCACAGAACAAGTCTAAACATTCTCCCACGGTTAACGTTACAAATATTTGAAGATAATTTTAATATCTCTACTGAGTCTTCTCCATGGTAAACCTATTTGGGTCGTTGAATCTTTCTGTATGTGACTTGGTTTTCATCTCACCCAGGATACTGCTACGCCCCTTTCCCTAATATATGAGCATCCATGGAAGGATGCTAGCCAGCCACAAAGAACAATTGAGATAGCAAGTCTTAGATTTTATTCATACCGAATAAGTCTGCGACTGTGTCCATAACTCCAGTAACATTCTAATGCATACCCTACAAATATATTTCAGTTTCTCCTGCTTTGTACCATAACGTACGGGAATAGAAGCACTACTATATAATTCTGTGAGGAAAGGTGCCTTATAAAAACTATATTGTCAGATGCTGACTTGAAAACTTACATCCGTATAATTGTGGTAGATTTGATTGTGTTATTGCCTCCTCGCCCAATTTTACCTTCTCTGTGTCAGTGATCTTTTCCATATGACTTTGAGGTTCCTGCCCTTTGA
Source organism: Phocoena phocoena (assembly GCF_963924675.1). NCBI lineage: Eukaryota > Metazoa > Chordata > Mammalia > Artiodactyla > Phocoenidae > Phocoena > Phocoena phocoena. The sequence continues at coordinate 81,941,696 of NC_089220.1, read as the reverse complement.
CTTGAGATTCAGCAGTGACTTTCTTCAGCCAACAGAATAAAGCAGAAGTGACAGCATGCCAGTTCTAAGCCTAGGCCTAAGAGGCCTTGGATATTTCCAGTTGTCCTACAGCACCCTGCCATCACCATGAGAAGAGCATACCCTGGCTAGCCCACTGGTCCAGGGAAGTTGTGGGGGCGGGGGGCATGTAGGACAGGAGCCCTAGCAAAGCCCAGCCTATATCAGCCAACCCCTAGCCAACTTACAGACTCTTGAGGAGAAAGAAAAAGATTACTGTTTTCAGGCACTGAATTTTGGGGTGTTTTGTTATGCAGAATTTTTGTGGCAGGAGATAAATATTACAGAAATTATGTGGGCCAGAAAACAGATAGCAGTACTTGCCCCACCTCACCAGAGTGTAAGCTTTAGAATAAGCAATGAACGATTTATAAAACTATTAACAGGCCAGATGGATACTTCTTAAAAATGATTTATCAAATTGTAACTTTGTTTCTTTTATAAACTGTGGCCAAGAAGAAAATGTGTGTATATTATATATCATTAATGAACTAGCTAATGAAAAAAGCAAACTCCATATCCAAAGATACATGAAAAGTTAAGGGGTCTCCTATTTGGTGTAGTTCACTCATTTACTCAAGAAGTGTTTAATGAGTAACTGTCATGTATCAGCACTGTTGTAGACCCTAGAGATATGGTTGCGGAAAAAACAGACAAGGTCAGGTCTCGTGAAGCTTATATTCTAGCAGAGACTCAGAAAAGAAAAATCCAATAAAAAAAGAGAACTTCAGATCACTGGTAAGTATTGTGAAGAAACTCAGGCAGGACCATGGCTACCTTAAGTAGTTTAAGGAAGACCTTTCTGAGGATGTGACCTTGAAACTGAGACATAAATGACATGAATGGGCCAAGGGAAGAAAGGCCACACTGACGGAAATAACAAATGCAAAGTAGGAATAAGCTTGGAGCGTTCGAGGTATAAACAGTGGTATAGAGAGGAGTAATATGGTATGAAATGAAGCGGGAGGCTAACAGGGGCCAGAACATGTAGAGCTCTGTTGGCTATAGCAAGGAGTCCATGTGTTATTACAAGTATAATGGAACCCATTGAAGCGTATTAAGCACATGACCTGATTTATGGGTTTTAGGAGCTCACTCCTGGCTGCTGTGTGAAGAGCAGTTTGTGGGTAAGTGGATAAGAGTGAAAACAGGGAGGTCAATTAGGTCATCGTGGTAATGGCTACACAGCATGATGGCAAGGATGGGGAAACATGGAGAGGTTTGAGGCATATTTTGAAAGTAGAATCAAGACTTGCTAATGTATTGGATGCGAGGAAAAATGAGAAATGAAGGATGACCACTAGGTTTTTTGTTTGGGTAACTGAGAGGATGGCTGGTGGTACCATTTCCTGAGATGAGGAAAAATGGAGGAGAAGTGAATTAGGGGACGGAGAGGTCATGAATTTTGTTTGTATGCGTTAAGTCAGAAATTACACATCTATGTGGATTCGCCAAGTAGGATGTGGGATGTAAGAATTCGGTACTCAGGCCTGAAGATGTCTGTTGGGCAGTCATGAGCATATCAATGGTATTTTCGCCAAACGACTAGATGAATTCCCCTACCTAGAAGAAAGAAGTTAATTTTTTTTTTTTTAGAAGTTAAATTTTTTTAATTTAAAACTTAAAAAGTTTTAGACTCTAAAAATTGTTAGAAAAAAAAAAAGAAGTGGGAGGACAAAGCCACAGAGCACAGTAACATTTAAAAGCTCAGCAAACGAAGAGGAGACAGAACAAGAGCTGGAGAGGGAAGCTGAGAGAGTGTGATGTTGTGGAAGCCAAGCGAAGAAAATGCTCCAGGAAGGAGGAGAGAGTCGTCAGCTTGGGTTGGGTTGGGTTGAATGCAACTCAAGTCATAAAGTAAGATGAGGACAGAGGCATGAACCCTTGGATTTGGCAATGTGGACCTTGAAAATAAAAGATTGGAGACCTTGAAAATAAAAGATTTTGTGGAATAAGAGAGGTAGGAGAGGGCTTCCCTGGTGGCGCAGTGGTTGAGAGTCCTCCTGCCGACGCAGGGGACATGGGTTCGTGCCCCGGTCCGGGAAGATTCCACATGCCACGGAGCGGCTGGGCCCGTGAGCCATGGCCTCTGAGCCTGCGTGTCCGGAGCCTGTGCTCCGCAACGGGAGAGGCCACAACAGTGAGAGGCCTGCGTACCGCAAAAAAACAACAAAAGAAAGAGAGGTAGGAGTCAAAAATGGTATGGATAAAAGGGAATGGGAGATGAGAAATTGATGACTGAGGTTTTGCTGAAAAGGGGAACAGAATGGAGAGGTGCCTAGAGTTTCAGGTTTTTGTTTTATTTCATTTCGTTTTAAATAGGAGATTCTGGGGTGTGCTTCAATGCCAGTGGAAGTAAACCAGGTGAGAGAAAGAGGAAAGTTGATACTGGAGGAGAGAACGTGGACAAAGACAGTGTCAGTGTCCTTGAGAAAAAGGAGACCCAGAGCTCAGTGGAAGCATTGACCTGTGAAGTGCCTTCCATGGTAATAGAGGAAGGCAGGCAATAAGAGTAATAGAATGCAGGTAAATTGGTGGATTTGGCGGTGGGAAGGTGAGCGATCTTGTCGCGTTTGCTTATATTTTCTCAATGAGCTATGACTTTACCTCATCATTTGCGAGTGAGCCAGAACTTCTGAATCCTGACCCCAAATGCACTATGTCCTTCATTTACCATTTGGTCTACTTGGAAAGAATGAAAATGATAGCCCCTCTTGTGTAATGTGCTTTAAAGAGCTAGCAAATGATCAAAGAATCCATGTATATTCTTTCATTAGATATTCTCCCCTGAATCATTCAAGTTCCCAGCAGGGAACAGAATTCACATGGTTTGTTTAAGTGAAGACACTTTAATGATGGGGGCCTACTTACAGAGATGAGAGTGGAATTAAGAGATGCTGCACCCAGAGACTATCAACAGCCAGAAGTCGTTACCACCCTCAGGAGCAAAGGGTCAAAAGGGAGATTAGTCTATAGTATTAGATCCCAGTGAGAGCTAGAGCCCTCAGAGAGGGACCAAGCAGCGTGATCACTCATTGAAGAGACCTGTAGCTACAGGCAAGTAGTGCCAAGCAGAGAGGGAAGGAGAAAGAAATACCTACTTCTCTCTCCTCCCATCTCTTGCCGATGCATCCCAATGGCTGAACCCAACTGGAAGCTGGCTAGCAAGGAGCCTGGTGATGCAGTCCATGGTGAAGGACAGAGACTGGATCTGCAGTGAATAACCAGCACAGCCCCTAACACTTCATGCCGTAAATGTTAAAAGATTTTGAAAACCACTCCAGGGGGAATCTTTGCACCCAATGCCATTGTATGGAATGCATCTTGTTATGTGGTACCAGCAGGATTTGCAAAACCCAAGTAAGGAGCCAACCATGATCTTTGATACAAATCATCATGGGTACTTGTAACCCACCCATAATCTCCAAAAGTCATGTTTGCCCATAGTCTTCCTCCTTCATTCCCATCCAGAGCGCACTGCCCGTAAAACTAGGGAAGCTTACATTTCAGGGCCCCTCGTTTGCATGAGCCCACTTCCAAGGCCATGGGGCAGCCCTAGAAATGTATTCATATGGTCATATGTTTTTGTAAAACTTGCAAGAATAAGGTATTTTAACTGTAATCTGGTAAAACTATAACTTTTTTCCCTCTGACCCCAGAAAGGACTTCCTCCTTCCCCCGTTATATGCCTTTTAGGCATCACAAAGCCTGGATCTGCTTCTGCTTTCAACAGAGACTCGCATGTACCGGTGCAAATGTGATCCTTTCCCCACGATTCTACCACCTTTCTGGCAGCGTCGTTAAAGAGCCTCAAAATGGACACTTGGGGTTGGGGAGGATGCAGCTGGAGGATAAAGAAAAGCAAAGAACGGAGGGATGGATGTGTGGTGTCAGAGTCAGTGGGGGCAGGGCGCTGGGCCTGCAGAGCCCGCCCTCTGGGCCTTCCACCGGGAGTGATGGGGGGCTGGCAGGTGTCCCACCAGGTAACTAATTCCTCTCTGGGGCCTCGCTCAGAAGCTGCTCTTTATGTTTTCAGATGCAGACGGAAACCTGTGTCGAAGTAACCAACTGTTGCAAGTCATGCTGACCATGCACCGAATTCTCATTTCCTCTGCTGAACTGCTCCAAAAAGTTATCACTCTATATCCTTTAGCACAGTGCCTGGCGGTCCCCAAATGGGATTCGTTCAGCAGTGTCTTGAAATTTGAAGGATGCTTTCACTTTGGTTGGTTTGGCATAACCCTGAGTGGTTAATGGGTTCATACGTCCTTTCATGGAACGGTGTGCGTGTCTGTGTGCGTGTGTGTGTGTATGCATACGTATGTATGTGTATCTTCTGTTGGGCGAGGCAATGTTATTGATGCTGATTGCTCTGGGAAGAGGCCAAAGAAATCAACATGCAAACACAGTCTTCTTTGTTCTTGCTAGTGAAAAATAGTTTTCCTGTAGATTAATCAAAATTCATATTTATCCCATGCAAAATGACAAGAGTGCAAGCATGACTCAAGTGATAAACTGCATTGTGGCTTTCCTGTCCAATTCTTCAGCCTTCCTCAGGTTCTGAAGAGCGCTTTCTGATGCCGGAGCATCTGGAGAGTCTGCTGGTGCCTTTTTGCTAAGGCAGAGGCACTGGCTACGTGCCAAGCAAACCCTGCCGGATTCTAACCTTCTTTTGGGGGTGTGAATGGAGTTGGGTGGAGAAAACGGCTGCCTTCTCCCTCTCCCTGATGACTGATGACACTGTGGGCTGTAGGTGGGCTGAGACTGTTTAGCACCTTGAAGCCCAGGTCCCTGGCACTGAGTCATGCTTTGTAGCTGTTCTAATCCTTTACCACCCTCCTCAGCCATCCCTTTTCATCTCATGGCACACAGAAAAAAACGTAAAAAGACTGAATCTCTTCTCTAAAGTGACTCATAAACCTTTACCTCTCATCTCAGAGGAGGTGTTTTCAGTGGCATTCCAAGGGTGCAACCTTGGGAGGGGTCCACGTGATGAGAGGTGCAGGTAATAATTGGATGTCTGGTCTGCAGAGAATTTGAAAACCGTAATAAAACAGACTCAGAGTTGGTCTACTTTTTATTAACTCCACGTACCAGCAATTCTAAACAATGTCAGTGATTAAATACTCCTCGCTGAAAAGATTTTGTTGCTCTAAGGGCTGAGCTGTACCTGGGGCGCCTGTCTTGGTGCCCCGCCGGGTACCTGCCCCCACGGTGACAGCAGAGCTCTCTTCCTCCCCATCCTCCCTCCCACTCTCACAGAATCTTTCTCTATCAGTTATCTCCCCTCTCTCCTGTCCTTCTAAACCCTGCCTCTTCAGGGGCACCTGCCTCTCAGCCTAAAACACATTCAAGTCTCCCCAACCTAAAAATAAACTCTCAACCCTGCCTCCCCTTCATTCCATTGATAGGGTTAGAAATGTGATGCACAGACTTCTTAAAATAGTCCGCACTCACTCTCTCCCATCGCTCAACTCCCACTCAGTCCTTAACCCGACTGTGGGCTCCACCCCTGTACTCAGACTTTCCTCTGATGTCACCAGTGACCTCCTAGCTGCCAAGCCTGGTGGCTTTTGCTTCCACCCTTGTTTACAGCGATGTCCGTGTAGAGGCCTTGTTGACACCCCCTGCCTCTCCAGACTCCCTCCAGGGCCCTGGGAACTGCACCTTCCCGGCTCTCCCTCCTCCTGGGCTGCCCTCCTCCACCTCTCCGTCCAGCCTCTTCTTTGCGTACCTCCTCGAGATGGGGATGACATCCTGGTTTCTTCTCACTGCACTTCCCCTGGGTGATTTCCCACCAGGATTTCCACCACCATTCCTCTGAGGTCTTTCAAGTCCATATTTCTCTAACCCAAACCATTTTTTTTTTTAACGTTTGTACCACTTTATCCTGCAGACACTGCAATCTAATATGCTTAAAACTTAACTCATTAACTCACCACCTCAACTACTACTACTACGAGTTCTCCTTTGATACCTGTATTTTCAGTTTCAGTTCATGTTATTGCTGCCCATCCGATGGTCTTAAAGCGGCAACATCAAAGCACTCAGAGTCCTCCCTGCCTTTCACCTACAGAGTCCGTCACCCAGTCTCAGGGTTCCTGCGTCAGAAGTGACTCTTTTCTCTCCATTCCCATGTCTCTGCCTTCGTTTGGGCCCTCACGGTCTCTCTCCCCAGCCTCTGTCCCATCCTGGGCTTCTCATCTTCACAGCCACCCTCTCCCTCGTTTATCCACCTCTGCAGTTACTTTCCTGAGAAGCGAATCAGGCAGGCCATGCTCCAGAGCCTCTGCAAATAGAGGGTAATGGCGGATCCTCGGTTGCCAGGAAATGGCCCTCCACAGGCTGGCCCAGTGTGCCCCTCCTGCTCTATCCTCAGCTCTCTCAGAAACCCTTTCCCCTCCACGGTGAACGTCTCAACATACCAGACTGGAGTGGCTCCTTTTACCTGTCAGTTAAAGAAGCTCGGATGGCTTCCTTTTGTTTCCTGTTTTTCCATTGTTAAAAGAGAGAGAGAGAAAAAATTTAACAACATGCTTTGAATAGTTCAGATGCCTGAGAGGTACAGCCAGAACTGCCCTGGTACTTCATGGCCACAGCACTGCCTATGAGGACGTGGAGCCTGAAGCTTGCAGCAAACAATGACGATTACCCCAGGTCAGCAGATGCCTGAGCCCCTGATTACTGGCCTGCGTGTGCTGCTGTTTGCTTCATCTCCTCACGTGAGAAAGCAGTGCCTGCCTTGCTCGAGGCTGCCTCCGCTGTGGCACCAGGGCTCTGCGACCTTGGGAGGCTCTGCCCTCCTGGATGGCACCTGGCAGTGTGCACTGGGGAACGGACGTGTGAAGAGAAGGGTAGGGAGCAAACAGAAGGAAGATAAACTCCACGATGAAAGGCACCATGTTGATTCTTATGTCCACCCAGTTGTCTTGAGAAAAGTGGGTTTTTTTTGTGTGTGTGTGCCTTCCTCATTAATGAGGAAGAAGTTAAATCTTTCAACAACTAGATCAAATAATAAAAATATAAACTCTAAGATGTATTTATCTAGAATGTGCCTTATGCTTGAATCTCTTTGCACCGAAGGGATGCATTTTCTTACCCATGTGGTATAAAGAAATGTAAAATGTCATTCTCACTCCTCCCTCTTATGTCCAAAGAAAGGCAAGCATTGGAGCCATTCACTTCATGAAATTTGCCAGTTGCCTGGGCTTATTTTTTGGATTACCTTTGTTCTTGGTGTGTGTGTGTGTGTGTGTGTGTGTGTGTGTGTGTGTGTGTGTGTGTTTTGTGTTTCTGTTTGATTTTGGTGCTCTCAGGGAGAGATTTTATAACAGTAAATCTATCAAAATTTAGGTTTTTTAAGTTAAAGTCATTTTATGAAATGTACAAATTCCACAGCCATAGTTTTTCTTTAGGGGTTCAAGTTTAGCTTGCAAATCTTACTGTTCTTCCTATAAGTCTAGAATGTCCCACCAGGCACTTTTAAGGAACCTTGAAAAATGTTTGGTTAATTGGAATAATGGTTTTAAACTATAATTATGAATTTTATTTCTTCCAGTTTTATTGAGATATAACCGACATAAAATACTGTGTAAGTTTAAGGTGTGAAGCGTGATTCATGATAAGTTTAGTGAACATCTATCATCTCATAAAGATACAAAATTAAAGAAATTTAAATTTCTTCTCTTGTGATGAGAACTTAGAATTTTCCCTCTTAGCAACTTTCATGTATAACGTCGAGCAGTGTTCATTATATTTTTATCATGTTGTACATTACATCCCTTGTACTTATTCATCTTATAAGTTTGTATCTTTTGACTGCCTTCATACAATCCCCCTTTTTCCCATCCCCTGCCTCTGGTAACCACAGATCTGATCTATTTTTCTATGTTTGTTGTTTCTTTGTCCGTTTTTGAAGTATAATTGACCTACAACACTATGTTAGTTTCTGTTACGTAACAGTGATTTGATATGTCTATACATGTCAAACTGGTTACCACAATAAGTCTAGTTACGGATATGTCACCCTACAAAGATATTACATAGTTATTAACTGTATTCCCCATACGGTGCATTTCTTACCCATGTCTCATTTATTTTGCAAATGGAAGTTTGTACCTCTTAATCTTCCTCACTTATTTCTTTCTTCCCCCTACTTCCCTCCCCTCTGGCAAACACCTGTTTGTTCTCTGTACCTATAACTCTGTTTTGTTATGTTTGTGCATTTGTTTTTCCACATTCCACATATAAATAAAATCATACAGTATTTGTCTTTCTCTATCTGACTTATTTCACTTAGCATGTACCCTCTGAGTCTATCCATGTTGTCTCAAATGGCAAGATTTCATTCTTTTTTATGGCTGAGTAATATTCCAGTGTGTGTGTGTGTGTGTGTGTGTGTGTGTGTGTGTGTGTACGTACCATATCTTCTTTATACTTTCATCTCTTGATGGACACTTAGGTTGCTTCCATGTCTTAGCTATTGTGAATAATGCATTGAACACATGGCTGCATATACCTCTCCTAATTAATGTTTTTGTTTTCTTCAGATAAATACACAGGAGTGGAAATTCTGGACCATATGGTAGTTCTGTTTTTAATTTTTTGAGGAACCTCCATACTGCTTTCCATAGTGGCTGCACCAATTTATGTTCCCAGCAACAGTGTGCAAGGATTCTGTTTCTCCACATCTTCACCAACATTTGTCATTTGTTGTCTTTTTGGTAACAGCCATTCTAACAAGTGTGAGATGACACCTCGTTGTGGTTTTGATTTGCATTTTCCTGATGATTAGTAATGTTGAGCATCTTCTCATGTGGCTTTTGGCCATTTGTCTTCCTTGGGGAAAATGTATATGCAGATCCTCTGCCAGTTTTTTAATCAGGTTGGTTTTTTGATGTTGAGTTGTATGAGTTCTTTGTATGTTTTGGATATTCACCCCTTATTGGATATATCACTTGCAAATATCTTCACCATTTAGTAGGTGGCCTTTTCATTTTGTTGGTGGTTTCTTTTCCTTCACTGTGCGAAAGCTTTAGTTTGATATAGTCCCGTTTGGGTTTTTTTTAAATAAATTTATTTATTTATTTTTGGCTGTGTTGGGTCTTCGTTGCTGTGCACGGGCTTTCTCTAGTTGCAGCGAGCAGGGACTACTCTTCGTTGCAGTGTGCAGGCTTCTTATTACAGTGGCTTCTCTTGTTGCGGAGCATGGGCTCTAGGTGCGCAGACTTCAGTAGTTGTGGCATGCGGGCTCAGTAGTTGTGGCTTATGGGCTCTAGAGTGCAGGCTCAGTAGTTGTGGCGCACAGGCTTAGTTGCTCTGCAGCATGTGGGATCTTCCCAGCCCAGGGCTCGAATCTGTGTCCCCTGCACCGGCAAGAGAATTCTTAACCACTGTGCTATCAGGGAAGCCCTAGTCCCATTTGTTTATTTTTGCTTTTGTTTCCCTTGCCTGAGGGGACCTATCCAAAAACAATGTTATGAAGACTGATGTCAAAGATCATATACCTATGTTTTCTTTTTAGGATCATATACCTATGTTTTCTTCTATACGTTTTATGGTTTCAGGTCTTACTTTTTTTTTTTTTAACATCTTCATTGGAGTATAATTGCTTTACAGTGGTGTGTTAGTTGCTGCTTTATAACAAAGTGAATCAGTTATACATATACATATGTTCCCATATCTCTTCCCTCTTGCGTCTCCCTCCCTCCCACCCTCCCTATCCCACGCCTCTAGGTGGTCACAAAGCACGGAGCTGATCTCCCTGTGCTATGCGGCTGCTTCCCACTAGCTATCTATTTTACGTTTGGTAGTGTATATATGTCCATGCCACTCTCTCGCTTTGTCACAGCTTACCCTTCCCGCTCCCCATATCCTCAAGTCCATTCTCTAGTAGGTCTGTGTGTTTATTCCTGTCTTACCCCTAGGTTCTTCGTGACATTTGTTTTTCTTAAATTCCATTTGTATGTGTTAGTATACGGTATTTGTCTTTCTCTTTCTGACTTACTTCGCTCTGTATGACAGACTCTAGGTCCATCCACCTCATTACAAATAGCTCAATTTCGTTTCTTTTATGGCTGAGTAATATTCCATTGTATATATGTGCCACATCTTCTTTATCTATTCATCCGATGATGGACACTTAGGTTGTTTCCATCTCCGGGCTATTGTAAATAGAGCTGCAGTGAACATTTTGGTACATGACTCTTTTTGAATTATGGTTTTCTCAGGGTATATGCCCAGTAGTGGGATTGCCGGGTCATATGGTAGTTCTATATTTACTTTTTTAAGGAATCTCCATACTGTTCTCCATAGTGGCTGTATCAGGTTACATTCCCACCAACAGTGTAAGAGGGTTCCCTTTGCTCCACACCCTCTCCAGCACTTATTGTTTCTAGATTTTTTGATGATGGCCATTCTAACTGCTGTGAGATGATATCTCATTGTAGTTTTGATTTGCATTTCTCTAATGATTAATGATGTTGAGCATTCTTTAATGTGTTTGTTGGCAGTCTGTATATCTTCTTTGGAGAAATGTCTATTTAGGTCTTCTGCCCATTTTTGGATTGGGCTGTTTGTTTTTTTGTTATTGAGCTGCATGAGCTGCTTGTAAATTTTGGAGATTAATCCTTTGTCAGTTGCTTCATTTGCAAATATTTTCTCCCATTCTGAGGGTTGTCTTTTGGTCTTGTTTATGGTTTCCTTTGCTGTGTAAAAGCTTTTAATTTTCATTAGGTCCCATTTGTTTATTTTTGTTTTTATTTCCATTTCTCTAGGAGGTGGGTCAAAAAGGATCTTGCTGTGATTTATGTCATAGAGTGTTCTGCCTATGTTTTCCTCTAAGCGTTTGATAGTTTCTGGCCATACATTTAGGTCTTTAATCCATTTGGAGCTTATTTTTGTGTATGGTGTTAGGGAGTGATCTAATCTCATACTTTTACATGTACCTGTCCAGTTTTCCCAGCACCATTTATTGAAGAGGCTGTCCTTTCTCCACTGTACATTGCTGCCTCCTTTTTCAAAGGTAAGGTGACCATATGTGCGTGGGTTTATCTCTGGGCTTTCTGTCCTTTTCCATTGATCTATATTTCTGTTTTTGTACCAGTACCATACTGTCTTGATTACTGTAGCTTTGTAGTATAGTCTGAAGTCAGGGAGCCTGATTCCTCCAGCTCTGTTTTTCGTTCTCAAGATTGCTTTGGCTATTCGGGGTCTTTTGTGTTTCCATACAAATTGTGAAATTTTTTGTTCTAGTTCTGTGAAAAATGCCAGTGGTAGTTTGATAGGGATTGCATTGAATCTGTAGATTGCTTTGGGTAGTAGAGTCATTTTCACAATGTTGATTCTTCCGATTCAAGAACATGGTATATCTCTCCATGTATTTATATCATCTTTAATTTCTTTCATCAGTGTCTTATATTTTTCTGCATACAGGTCTTTTGTCTCCTTAGGTAGGTTTATTCCTAGATATTTTATTATTTTTGTTGCAATAGTAAATGGGAGTGTTTTCTTGATTTCACTTTCAGATATTTCATCATTAGTGTATAGGAATGCCAGAGGTTTCTGTGCATTAATTTTGTATCCTGCTACTTTACCAAATTCATTGATTAGCTCTAGTAGTTTTCTGGTAGCATCTTTAGGATTCTCTATGTATAGTATCGTCATCTGCAAACAGTGACAGCTTTACTTCTTTTCCGATTTGGATTCCTTTTATTTCCTTTTCTTCTCTGATTGCTGTGGCTAAAACTTCCAAAACTATGTTGAATAAGATTGCTGAGAGTGGGCAACCTTGTCTTGTTCCTGATCTTAGTGGAAATGCTTTCAGTTTTTCACCATTGAGGACGATATTGGGCTGTGGGCTTGTCATATATGGCCTTTATTATGTTGAGGAAAGTTCCCTCTATGCCTGCTTTCTGGAGGGTTTTTATCATAAATGGGTGTTGAATTTTGTCGAAAGCTTTCTCTGTATCTATTGAGATGATCATATGGCTTTTCTCCTTCAATTTGTTAATATGGTTTATCACATTGATAGATTTGCGTATATTGAAGAATCCTTGCATTCCTGGAATAAACCCCACTTGATCATGGTGTATGATCCTTTTAATGTGCTGTTGGATTCTGTTTGCTAGTATTTTGTTGAGGATTTTTGCATCTATGTTCATCAATGATATTGGCCTGTAGTTTTCTTTCTTTGTGACATCCTTGTCTGGTTTTGGTATCAGGGTGATGGTCGCCTCATAGAATGAGTTTGGGAGTGTTCCTCCCTCTGCTATATTTTGGAAGACTTTGAGAAGGATAGGTGTTAGCTCTTCTCTAAATGTTTGATAGAATTCGCCTGTGAAGCCATCTGGTCCTGGGCTTTTGTTTGTTGGAAGATTTTTAATCACAGTTTCAATTTCAGTGCTTGTGATTGGTCTGTTCATATTTTCTATTTCTTCCCGATTCAGTCCTGGCAGTTGGGCATTTCTAAGAATTTGTCCGTTTCTTCCAGGTTGTCTTTTTTATTGGCATAGAGTTGCTTGTAGTAATCTCTCATGATCTTTTGTATTTCTGCACTGTCAGTTGTTACTTCTCCTTTTTCATTTCTAATTCTATTGATTTGAGTCTTCTCCCTTTTTTTCTTGATGAGTCTGGCTACTGGTTTATCAACTTTATCTTCTCAAAGAACCAGCTTTTAGTTTTATTGATCTTTGCTATCGTTTCCTTCATTTCTTTTTCATTTATTTCTGATCTGATCTTCATGTTTTGTTTTTGTTTTGTTTTTTGCGGTACGCGGGCCTCTCGCTGCTGCGGCCTCTCCCGTTGCGGAGCACAGGCTCTGGATGTGCAGGCTCAGAGGCCATGGCTCACGGGCCCAGGCACTCTGCGGCATGTGGGATCTTCCCGGACTGCGGCACGAACCCGTGTCCCCTGCATCGGCAGGCGGACTCTTAACCACTGCGCCACCAGGGAAGCCTGATCTGATCTTTATTTCTTTCCTTCTGCTAACTTTGGAGTTTTTTTGTTCTTCTTTCTCTGATTGCTTTAGGTGCAAGGTTAGGTTGTTTATTCGAGATGTTTCCTGTTTCTTAAGGTAGGATTGTATTGCTATAAACTTCCCTCTTAGAACTGCTTTTGCTGCATCCCATAGGTCTTGAGTCATCATGTCTCCATTGTCATTTGTTTCTAGGTATTTTTTTATTTCCTCTTTGATTTCTTCAGTGATCACTTCGTTATTAAGTAGTGTATTGTTTAGCCTCCATGTGTTTGTATTTTTTTACAGATCTTTTCCTGTAATTGATATCTAGTCTCATAGCATTGTGGTCGGAAAAGATACTTGATACAATTTCAATTTTCTTAAATTTACCAAGGCTTGATTTGTGACCCAAGATATGATCTATCCTGGAGAATGTTCCATGAGCACTTTAGAGAAATTTGTATTCTGTTGTTTTTGGATGGAATGTCCTATAAATATCAATTAAGTCCATCTTGTTTAATGTATCATTTAAAATTTGTGTTTCCTTATTAATTTTCATTTTGGATGATCTGTCCATTGGTGAAAGTGGGGTGTTAAAGTCCCCTACTATGAATATGTTACTGTCTATTTCCCCTTTTATGGCTGTTAGTATTTGCCTTATGTATTGAGGTGATCCTATGTTGGGTGCATAAATATTTTCAATTGTTATATCTTCTTCTTGGGTCGATCCCTTGATCATTATGTAGTGTCCTTCTTTGTCTCTTCTTATAGTCTTTATCTTAAAGTCTATTTTGTCTGATATGAGAATTGCTACTCCAGCTTTCTTTTGGTTTCCATTTGCATGGAATATCTTTTTCCATCCCCTCACTTTCAGTCTGTATGTGTCTCTAGGTCTGAAGTGGGTCTCTTGTAGACAGCATATTTATGGGTCTTGTTTTTGTATCCATTCAGCCAGTCTGTGTCTTTTGGTGGGAGCATTTAATCCATTTACATTTAAGGTAATTATCGATAGGTATGTTCATATTCCCATTTTCATAACTGTTTTTGGTTTGTTATTGTAGGTCTTTTCCTTCTCTTGTGTTTCTTGCGTAGAGAAGTTCCTTTAACATTTGTTGTAAAGCTGGTTTGGTGGTGCTGAACACTCAGCTTTTGCTTGTCTGTAAAGGTTTTAATTTCTCCATCAAATCTTAATGAGATCCTTGCTGGGTAGAGTAATCTTGGTTGTAGATTTTTCTCCTTCATCACTTTAAATATGTCCTGCCAGTCCCTCCTGGCTTGCAGAGTTTCTGCTGAAAGATCCGCTGTTAACCTTATGGGGATTCCCTTGTGTGTTATTTGTTGTTTATCCGTTGCTGCTTTTAATATGTTTTCTTTGTATTTAATTTTTGACAGTTTGATTAATATGTGTCTTGGTGTGTTTCTCCTTGGATTTATCCTGTATGGGACTCTCTGTGCTTCCTGGACTTGATTAACTATTTCCTTTCCCATGTTAGGGAAGTTTTCAAGTATAATCTCTTCAAATATTTTCTCAGATCCTTTCTTTTTCTCTTCTTCTTCTGGAATCCCTATAATTCGAATGTTGGTGCGTTTAATGTTGTCCCAGAGGTCTCTGAGACTGTCCGCAGTTCTTTTCATTCTTTTTCCTTTATTCTGCTCTGCAGTAGTTATTTCCACTATTTTATCTTCCAGGTCACTCATCCGTTCTTCTGCCTCAGTTATTCTGCTATTGATCCCATCTCTAGAGTATTTTTAATTTCGTTTATTGTGTTGTTCATTGTTGCTTCTTTTATCTTTATTTCTTCTAGGTCCTTGTTAAATGTTTCTTGCATTTTTTCTATTCTATTTCCAAGATCTTGGATCATCTTTACTGTCATTATTCTGAATTCTTTTTCAGGTAGACTGCCTATTTCCTCTTCATTTTTTAGGTCTGGTGGGTTTTTATCTTGCTCTTTCATCTGCTGTGTGCTTTTCTGTCTTCTCATTTTGCTTATCTTACTGTGTTTGGGGTCTCCTTTTTGCAGGCTGCAGGTTCGTAGTTCCCGTTGTTTTTGGTGTCTGTCCCCAGTGGCTAAAGTTGGTTCAGTGGGTTGTGCAGGCTTCCTGGTCAAGGGGACTAGTGCCTGTGTTCTGGTGGATGAGGCTGGATCTTGTCTTTCTGGTGGGCAGGTCCACGTCTGGTGGTGTGTTTTGGGGTGTCTGTGGACTTATTATGATTTTAGGCAGCCTCTCTGCTAATGGGTGGGGTTGTATTCCTGTGTTGCTAGTTGTTTGGCATAGGGTGTCCAGCACTGTAGCTTGCTGGTCGTTGAGTGAAGCTTGGTGCTGGTGTTGAGATGGAGATCTCTGGGAGATTTTCACCATTTGATATTATGTGGAGCTGGGAGGTCTCTTGTGGACCAGTGTCCTGAAGTTGGCTCTCCCACCTCAGAGGCACAGCACTGACTCCTGGCTGCAGCACCAAGAGCCTTTCATCCACATGGCTCAGAATAAAAGGGAGAAAAAGTAGAAAGAAAGGAAGAGGAAGGAAGGAAGGAAGGAAAATAAATAGAAAGGGAGGGAGGAAGGAAGGGAGGAAGGGGATAAAATAAAATAAAATAATTAAAATAAAAAGTAATTAAGAAATTTTTTTTAGAAAAGAAAAAAAACAGATAGAACCCTAGGACAAATGGTGAAAGCAAAGCTATACAGACAAAATCTCACACAGAAGCATACACATACACACTCACAAAGAGGAACAGGGGAAAAAAAATCATAAACCTTGCTCTTAAAGTCCACCCCCTCAATTTGGGATGATTCGTTGTCTATTCATGTATTCCACAGATGCAGGGTACATCGAGTTGATTGTGGAGCTTTAATCCGCTGCTTCTGAGGCTGCTGGGAGAGATTTCCCTTTCTCTTCTTTGTTCGCACAGCTCCCGCAGCTCAGCTTTGGATTTGGCCCTGCCTCTGCGTGTAGGTCACTGGAGGGTGTCTGTTTTTCGCTCAGACAGGACAGGGTTAAAGGAGCAGCTGCTTCAGGGGCTCTGGCTCACTCAGGCCAGGGGGAGGGAGGGGTATGGATGCAGGAAGAGCCTGCAGTGGCAGAGGCCGGCAGGACATTGCACCACCCTGAGGCATGCCACGTGTTCTCCCAGGGAAGTTGTCCCTGGATCCCGGGACCCTGGCAGTGACGGGCTGCACAGGCTCCCAGGAGGGCAGGTGCGGATAGTGACCTGTGCTCGCACACAGGCTTCTTGGTGGCGGCAGCAGCAGCCTTAGCATCCCATGCCTGTCTCTGGGGTCCGCACTTTTAGCTGTGGCTCACGCCCGTCTCTGGAGCTCCTTTAAGCAGAGCCCTTAATCCCCTCTCCTCATGCACCAGGAAACAAAGAGGGAAGAAAAAGTCTCTTGCATCTTCAGCAGGTCCATACTATTCCCCAGACTCCCTCGGCTAGCCGTGGTGCACTAACCCCCTGCAGGCTGTGTTCACGCCGTCAACCCCAGTCCTCTCCCTGCGCTCTGACCGAAGCCCGAGCCTCAACTCCCAGCGCCGCCCGCCCTGGCAGGTGAGCAGACAAGCCTCTCGGGCTGGTGAGTGCCGGTGGGCACCAATCCTCTGTGACGGAATCTCTTCGCTTTGCCCTCCGCACCCCTGTTGCTGTGCTCTCCTCCGCGGCTCTGAAGCTTTTCCCCTCCGCCACCTGCAGTCTCCGCCCGCAAAGGGGCTTCTAGTGTGTGGAAACCTTTCCTCCTTCACAGCTCCCTTCCAGAGGTGCAGGTCCCATCCCTATTCTTTTGTCTCTGTTTATTCTTTCTTCTTTTGCCCTCCCCAGGTATGTCTGGAGTTTCTTGCCTTTTGGGAGATCTGGTGTCTTCTGCCAGCGTTCAGTAGGTTTTCTGTGGGAGTTGTTCCACGTGTAGATATATTTCTGGTGTATCTGTGGGGAGGAAGGTGATCTCCGCCTCTTACTCTTCCACCATCTTCCTTATTCCCCTTTGAGAATGTCTGCCAAACCACAGAGAAAACACTTTGATGACTACACGTGATATGGAAGCATAAGGTGAAGTTCAGCACACTCTCAAGTTGACATCTCTTAGGTAAAACTGGGACCCCCAAAGGGCTCTCCAAACTCCTGAACTCCACACTATGGAGGCAGCCCTTTGGATATGCTGTCTCTCTGCTTCCAGGCAGCTCAGGTCTTACATTTCAGTTCATAATCAGTTTTGAATTCATTTTTGTGCATAGTGTCCAGTTTGCATAGTGTCCAGAATAGTCCAGTTTGATTCTTTTGCATGTAACTGTCCAATTTCCACAATACCATTTATTTAAGAGACTGTCTTTTCTCCATTGTATGTTCTTGCCTCCTTTGTTTTAGATTAGTTAACCACAAGTGTGTGGGTTAATTTCTGGGCTCTTTATTTTGTTCCATTGATCTACTTGTTTGTTTTTGTGCCGGTACCATACAGTTTTGATGACTGTAGCTTTGTAGTATAGTCTGAAGTCCGGGAGTGTGATACCTCCAGCTCTGTTCTTCTTTCTCAAGATTGTTTTGCTATTTGGGGACTTTTGTTTCCATAGAATTTTAGAATTATTTGTTTTAGTTCTGTGAAAAGTGCCATTGGTGTTTTGATAGGATTGCATTGAATCAGTAGGTTGCCTTGGGTAGTATGGTCATTTTAACAATATTCTTCTAATCCATGAATATGGTATGTCTTTCCATCTGTTCTGTCATCTTCAATTTTTTTCATCAGTGTCTTAAAGTTTTCTGACTGTGGGTCTTTTACCTACATAGTTGGATTTATTCCTGGATATTCTATCCTTTTCGATATGATTTAAATGGGATTATTTTCTTAATTTCTCTTTCTGATAGTTCCTTGTTAGTATATAGAAATGCAACAGATTTTTATATATTAATTTTGTACCCTGCAACCTTACTGAATTTTGATGAACTCTGGTAGTATTTTGGTGGTATATTTAGGATTTTCTATGTATAGTATCATGTCATCTTCAAACAGTAACAGTTTTACTTCTTCCTTTCCAATTTGGATTCATTTCTTTTTCTTGTCTGATTGCTCTGGCTAGGAATAAAAGTGTTGAGAGTGGGCATCGTTGTCTTGTTCCTGATCGTAGAAGAAATTCTTTCAGTTTTCACCATTGAGTATGATGTTAGCTGTGGGCTTATAATATATGGCATTTACTATGTTGAGGTATGTTCCCTCTATACATCTTCATGGAAAGTTTTTTTTAATCATAAATTGTTGAATTTTCTCAAATCCTTTTCTGTATCTATTGAGATGATCATATGATTTTTATTCTTTATTTATATATTCTTCAATTTGTCAATGAGGTATATCCCACTGACTGATTTGTGGATATTGAACTATCCTTGCATTCATTGGATAAATTCCACTTGATCATGGTGTATAATTCTTTTAATATATTGTTGTATTTGGTTTGCTAATACTTCGTTGAGAATTTTTGAATCTGTGTTCATCATATTTTTATCACTGATATTAGCCTGTAATTTTCTTTTTTTGTGATATCTTTGACTGGTTTTAGTATCAGGGTGATGCTGGCCTCGTAGAATGAGTTAGGAAGTGGTCCTTCTTCTGCATTTTTTGGAATAGTTTGATAGGTGTTTACTCTTTTCTAAATGTTTGGTAGAATTCACCTGTGAAGCCATCTGATCCTGGACTTTTGTTTGCTGCGAGTTTGTTTTGGTTTTGGTTTTTTTAAATTACTGATTCAGTTTCATTATTGGTAATTGGTCTGCTCATATTTTCTATTTCTTCCCGGCTCAGTCTTGGAAGATTGTACATGTCTAGGAATTTGCACCTTTCTTCTAGGTTGTCCATTTTATTGGCATGTAACTGGTTGTAGTAATCTCTTACGTTCTTTTATATTTCTGCGGTATTGATTGTAACTTCTTTTTTATTTCTGATTTTATTGATTTGGGCCCTCCCATTTTTTTTCTTGAAGAGTCTAACTATTTAGATCTGAAGTGCATCTCTTGTAGGCAGCATACATATGGATCTTGGTTTTGTATCCATTCAGCCACTCCATGTCTTTTGACTGAAGCATTTAGTCCATTTACATTTAAAGTAATTATTGATAGGTATGTACTTGTAATTTTAAATCTTAGATTTTTAAAATACTTCAGAGGCTTTTCTGAATTCGAAATAGTTTTTATAACTTCAGTAAATTAAAATTATAAACAGTAAAGCTAACATTACCTTAGATGTTCCAAAGCTATGCATAAACTTAATAAGATTTGAATTTAAAATCACAAGTGTAAATCCCTTAATTGTATATTCCAGATTGAAGTTTCAAGACTCTCGTTCTAATATGCTCTTAAACATTACAGGTATATAAGATTTCAAAAGGCATAGATCCCTTCCTAATAAAAAAATCAGTAATATGATTTGGCCTGTTTTTTACTTTGCTATATTTAAGTCTGAGTTTTCCAAGGGTTAAAATATGCATAGCCACTGAAAGAAGACTGCACAGCCCCAGTTAATTGAGACATCTGCTGGCTGCTCAGTGGATTCCTCTCAGGGGCCCTGCTGAAATTCACGGAGCCCTGGATTGTGGTTAATTTGACATGGCTTTTAGAGGAGAAAGAGGGCAGTGTCTTGCGGGGCACACAGCCCACATAGCCTGATTCCTCAGTATGTTGATGGAAGAGGGTAGGACCACCCAGGTTCATCACTGGATTGGATTTTGCATTTCTATGACCTTTACAGTAAACACTTATTCTTTCCATATATCTCTAGAGATGCGTGAACTTGGTGGAACTTTGCTATTCTTTCTTGTTCTTAGAATGGCATCATTCTCGTGGAATATTCTGAATGGTACTGATCCTTAATGTGCTCTCCAGTTGTATTTGGATCATTCACATGGCTTTTTCTGACTTGCTATTACAACCTGTAAGATCAATCTACTGACATTTTCTAGGCATGTATTATCATTTTCCTATTATTGCCTTGATTATCATTACAATATATCTGAATATTTATTCCTTCCCTTTCTTCTAATTCAATGCACAGATTTTTTATCAGTTGCTGAAAAGATAAGAACAAGCTCTTCTTTTTAGCTTGTCTCCAGCAGACTCCTAGTCTTGGGCATGGGCAGAGGTCACTTGCCCCTTCTTTACTTCTTACAGGTCACCTGTGCGGGGACATTGCTGTGCTGTTGACTTCCTACTTCTGCAGAGGAGATGCTGTGGCCTTCTTCCTTAAGCGACTTCAGCATGGGCTAAAGTCACCATCTTTGCCCTTCATAAGCATACAGCTGCACACATTGAGTTGGTTTTATCCTATGGCCAGGGAGAGAAGAAACATTAAAAGAAACTATTTGTGGGGCTGGAGGGAGGGTAGTTTTAGCAATATTTGCAAAGATGAAAGGTTGTTTGGTTTCTATAACAGAGGCTTCCATTTCCCTTAACCACAGCCATACCTATAAGGATGCCTTGGCAAAGAATTCGCCAGGGCTTTGCCTGAAGATCTGCTATTTTGTAAGGTAACATTTCTGCATGCATTTGGGACTTTGTGGAGTGGGGTGAAATGAAAGAGCCAGAGACTCTAGCTCTTTCCTTTCCTCCCTGCCTTTCCCTTCCTGACCATCTATACAACACCTCTGGACAGACCAGAAAGGTCAATTGTTAGTACTGGAAATTCCTCAAAGAGCGTAGTCGGTTTTTTCTGATGTGCCTGAGCTTAACATTTTATACCAATGTTTTTGTCAACCTTACAGCATTTTGGTATCAAGTGACATAAGGGAAAGGTTATTTTGTTTGTTTTTATTCCCAAGTATAAAAGTAATGTAGCTCATATTAGAGCACTTTGAAAATATAGAGAAGAATATAACTATAGTAATAATCACTTATATCCAACTACCTATTTTGGTATATTTCCCTTGTCTCTTTCCAAGTAGGTTTTTTAACATAGTAGAGATCAAAATACATACAAAATTTTGTATCCTATAGTTTTCACTTAACTTTAAATCATAGGAATCTTCTCTAGTCATTAAAAAACTTCTTGTAAACATTATTTTTAATGGCCATGTAATACCCTGAGGTATAATAAAGTGTAATTTACAGATGCATTGTCCAATCTTTGGACGTTTGGTTTGTCTGCCATTGTCTTATTTGTCATTCTCTCTGATACACATGGTTGTGCCTAAATCTTTGCAGCGGCTTCCTTCATTATGATTCATCTTAGCATAGCATAGCATTTAATATGTGGGGCGCAGAGGATTGCCAGTGGGTGGTTTTCTTCTCTTCCCCCCACCCCTACTCCAGTTCCTTATATTCTGTGTAGAGAATATAGATTCTATATTCCCAGGAATATAGAACAAACCAGCCCCTGTCTCTTTCTGAATCCTTTTTGCGGGAAGAACCCACCACAGTGTGAGTCCTTGGCTTCAGGTTTGGCTTGTGTTTTTTAAATCCCACCATGTAGGTATTGGATAACAGAATTCTGGATCATGTTTAAAATAGATGCCAGCCTGGCAAGCACTATGGAAGAGTTTCAGGAACTGGTGAAAGCTAACGGCGAGGAGCTGCACTGCCACCTGATTGACACAACTCAAATGTGAGTGTCGTGGTTCTGACGCCTCTTTCGAAACCACCTCCCTCCTGTAATACAACCCAGGCCGCGCAGCAAGGCTCTGCGTCCCACTGTGACGTCTGCTCTACCCACCCCAAGAAGCCCTCAGGCAGGTTCAGATGGCCTCATGGAAGAGAAAAGCTTGACATGTAGCAGGAAAGCATAGAAGCCCCCTGGTGATCACGGTGTACGTGACTAATATCCAAGAGCAGGAAAAAAGAAGTCTCTGTGAGAAAGAAATCAGGAAGCCAGATATTGACTAAAATTTATATAAATCCCAATACACTGAAAGTATGGTGACTAAATCGGTGCCTCTCCAGCAGCTAACGCCTGGAGGGCCCCTGCGCTTATAAATGGGGAAGGGACTGCTGGAAAATGGATCGAGCAAAGGGTTTATAACATATTCGGTAAGCCAAGAAGTTCTGCAAGAGACACTTAGACCTATGCAGAGATGGAAAGGATCTCAGGAATACTGCATATTATTCCTTGGATTTCTTATTTATGAGATGGTCCCACTCTGGAAAAATGAATGCCTGTCCTAATCTGGGGAGAGGAGAGTACACTCATCATTTGCTAAGGTTTTCACAATGTGGCCCCTTTGTTCTGGAATAATACAGATCCCTAGGACATAGAATTCTAGGACTGAAACATATTTCCAAGATGATTTTATCCAACGTCCTGGGAAACAGGCTCAGCAAGGCTTGCTTGTCTGGAGTCACACAGCTAGCTGAGTTAATGGCAGAGCAGAATCTGGACTGTGAGAGCCCTCAGTGCCCTGTGCCGTGGCCGTGTGGAAATGATTTCCAAATCACGTCAGAGTCCCAATTAAATCTACATAGCGGGTTGGACTCTGTACTTCTTTGCTTAGAATTATAATAACTTGAGAGGTAAAAGAAGGTTTTGCAGTAACAGTGTCTTCATTTTTTAAATGCAGCACACAGGGCCCAGGGCAGTTCTCAAACCCTGATTTCCTTATCCCAATACACCCCTAGCTGACTTTCCTCTACCAATATTTTCCACGGTATATTCTTTAGAAATTAGTCAGTGGGATATTGCCCGACCAGATATACTTGAGAAAGAGAGAGTCGAACTTCCTTTTTGCAATGCATCTCAGAGTGGGTAATATGCTCTTTGGCTAAGGGGGCTGCAGAATTTGTAGCATTTCCCAAACTCATTTGACCACAGAACCCTTTTGTCAAGAGACAAGGTTCTCAGGAACACAGGTTTGGGAAACACAGATCTGCAACCTGCTACCTTCTCTTTGCTTCCTTAGTGTAGGAAATTGAAACTGAATAAGAAACACGTGGATTGATTACAAGAAAATGTGTGTGGGGCTAACTCTAGGGTTAGCTAGACTTCCTTGGTCATTTCAGTGGCTGGGGACATTTGAGGAAAATGCCACAAGTCTGCCCAGAGCGACCACCTGTTCCTACACATGATTACCCAGCATGGCATCTCCTCTCTGTGGTTCTCTGTGCTTTTCTGGCATGAAAACTGCCCCACTACCTTGAGATTTCCAACCACATAGAGTCCCCATCACCCTCATGAGATGAGGAAACACACAGAAGGCATGGAGAGAGCAGACCTGCCAGGGCTACACAGAGGAGCCAGGACACTGTGAACAATGCCCGAGACTCTGTCCTTCCCACAGACTTAAGACAACTGCATTTTACCCAGTTCCCATAGCACGTTCACAAGGCTCAAGGAAAACCATCAAAGCTTCCTGGTCGCCACCATAGGAAAAACTGATGTGGGGAAACTTAATGCATTGCTTTGACCAAGGAAAGTTAGGTAACGGTGCTTTGCATAGTCTTGTGGGAAGCATTACTGGATTTATTTGCATTAAAAAGCAATTTTGATTTATTCTTTTTCCCTGTCTTCTCCCTTTCATTTTTACCCACAAAAGCAATGCCCGTGACTGGTCCAGGAAACTGACTCAAAGGATAAAATCGAACACCAGCAAGAAACGAAAAGTCTCCCTGCTCTTTGACCATCTGGAACCAGAAGAGCTCTCCGAGCACCTTACCTACCTGGAGTTCAAGTCCTTCCGGAGGATATCTGTATGTACCCGAGGGGCCGGAGAAAAGCTTCCCTGGGATATCTCTGAAAATAAGCAGAGGAATTCAACAGGCCATCCACCTCCTAAGCCTAGAGGCCCCCTCAGCGCTGGCAGGCTTTGCCATCACTCTGTGTCGTTGGGAAAATCAGGACACGCTGCCTTGTTTGTTGCTCCTGCTTTGCTGCATGCTCCCATCGTCCAAGCCCACCTCCCTCAGCCCACCACTCGCTCAAGTGGCAATACTGTGGGCACACATGGTACCCTGCACACGTGAGTGTACACACAGCAGGCATGCGCATACACACACACACATTTTATTCCTGATAATCATTAGGCTTCCAGAATGGATTTTTTAAATTTTCCTCCAAAAAAATGAGGCTAAGTCCTGTAAGAGGACTTGAATTCATTCTAGAATAGGCTTTGGATGGCTGTGGGAAATCTCAAAATAAATCAGATGCTACTGGTCTAGCCCAGAATTTACCTAAACCCTTGAGGTGGTGCTGACATGGCCCAGCAGTCTCCCCTGATTCTAGAGAGAAACTGTGCTGACACAAACCTTGCTCACTGAAACTCCATATGTGATACCAAAGAACACCAGCTCCATACAAGAGAACTTGCCAACAGAGCCTCACTGGCCGATATGATTTCCTGAGAAATGACTCCATTCAGCCCCCACCGCTATGGAAAGATACAGTTTTGAGCTTTGCTCTAAAAGTAGAGACTACCTAGTTGCTGGATGCATTTGTTAGATGTACCTGTTCCCTGCTGAGGTGATGGAGGCCCAGGGGCGGCTTGGACCAGGTCACACAGTTTATTAGAGTCAGAGCTGAGACCAGGATCACAAGCCTCTCTCGGTCACTCAGCGCCAATTAATTGAGGCTGCTTGTGTTTGGAAGGAGAGCTGCAAACCAGGTTACAGGGGTTATTATAGCTTTTCTCCCATAATGTTGACAGCCTCCCTGTTTTCACACAGCTATTTTGCCAATCAGCCAGGAACCTCCCCGCCCCCTCCAGCCCAATTTGGAAATACGTCTCCAAGCATTCATCTGCATGGGGACCTCCAGTCTCCTCACTGGCTCCCCTCAGACAGAACCACAGGCCCCAGTTGGAACGCTCCCCCTGGGGGGTTTCCATTTGGCAGTGCCTCTCCTGTCACGGGGGAAGGACACTGAAAAGAGCCATTTATCACACTGGAAATCTGAGCTGTACTGGGGCCCAATTGGTAGGACTGCTCTGTCAGGCCTGTGGGCTGTCTGCTCCCTGCCAGGGCTCAGATCAGTGGAGGTGGAAGGGAAGAGTCAGTGCAGAACAAGGCCTCTGCGCCAGTGCTCCCCCAGTGTCGGTGCAGGGTTCTAGCTGCAAATGAAGACATCAGCCTGAACCTTCATTTCTTTTGAATGTCACGGTTGCCTCGTAGAAGACTTTTGGGGGGATCTTTTTGTTTTACCTACACAGTTCTAAACAGTTTTCCCCACGTAGGGTGGGAGGGAAATTTATCTCTGCTATGAATTGAGTGACATTTGATATTTTCTGCTTCTTATAATACTTTGGAGGGGGGAAGAATTATACTGAGATAACTTTTAAAAAACAAGTGGATTCAATATGTTACATTTCGAATGGGAGGGGTATATAAATGTATTCACTGGAATGAATCGGGGAACTTTTTCTTAGAACCGGTAAGATTTGTGCTGTATATGTCTCTCTTAAGGAGTAGGTTTGATCTACTCATCTTTTTCCACCCATCAGCAAACAGCACAGAAAAATGGGGCTCAGTTAATTTGCATTCATTTTATTCAGGTTATGAGATCTTCTCATCAGTGTATTACTAGTCAGGCAGGACTAAGGTATGTACACTGATAACAACCCCCTCAACCCTTCCCACCCAATCTCAGTGGCCTAACAAAGCAAAAGTTTATTTTTCACTCCTGCTACACAGGGGCCTCTGCTGACCACAGGTGCTCAGAGCCTGGGTATGGGAGGCTTCATCTTGACATAGATCTCCACGATCTCTGCAGCCTGGAAAGGCAACATAGCCAATCATTCACTGGCTCTTCTATCTCAAAAGTCGTCACGTCTATCAGCAACTCCTAAATATCTAAAGATCTTTAGGGTATGAAATGATAGTGTGCTCAACTTCCTAAAAGAAGTTCCCTGAAAAGCATTCGTTCCAATACAATCCCAGCGAGAGGATTTTTCTTTATTTTTGGAATGTGCCTATTACTAATATAAACATCATTATTAAAACAGTTCCCTTGTTTCTGCAAAAAAAAAAAAAAAAGTCATCATGTCACTTCCACTGACATTCTCCTGGCTAAACTGTCATGTGGTCACACCTGATCTCAAAGGGCAGAGTTGAGAAATGGAGAGCTGGAAATAGCTGGGGAACAGCACTGAAAACTCCCATGGGAGCACTGGAGCAGAGCAAACTCTCCTCTCTCTCTTATACTATTTGAGCAGAAGGATTGTTTGTGACAGGGACACAGTAGCTGCAGTCATGATTTATACACTGATCTTCTGGGACATTTCCAGCGTCACATCTGCTGTTTGTTTCAGCGTCAGCCATAGTGAATGCCATTGCCCAGGTGAATGGGAAGCTGTGGTCCCCAAATAATAGCTAACCAGTGTCACGTACCCCACTCACTTCACCCCTGCTCGAGTTGGCGAATAGAGGGAAATCCAAACAGGTCTGTTTGATCATGAGGTTAATAATATCCTGTTAGCACCACCTCACACTTATGTAGTACTTTGAAAAGTTAAAGTGCTTTCACAGGTTATCATGTTTGATCTTATTAACAATTCCGTGTCCTAAATAGGACAGATGTTATCCCGGTTTTTTTTGTTGTTGTTTTTGCGGTACGCGGGTCTCTCACGGTTGTGGCCTCTCCCCTTGCGGAGCACAGGCTCCGGATGCGCAGGCTCAATGGCCATGGCTCACGGGCCCAGCCGCTCCGCAGCATGTGGGATCTTCCCGGGCCGGGGCACAAACCCGTGTCCCCTGCATTGGCAGGTGGTCTCTCAACCACTGCGCCACCAGGGAAGCCCTATCCCATTTTTAAGTTAAGAAAACAGCTAGGAGAGAGAGAAAAAGAGTGTGTGACACAGTAGATTTTGTGAGATGATCTTTTTTTTTTCCCCTTACCTTCAGCAACATAGCTGGAACTAGTACTGAGATTTTTCTTGTATACTGTATTCTTTAGAATTGAAAAGGGGCACTATCCCTATCTACTCAACATAATATTGGGGTTAACTTGTATGTGTACCCATCCATTTAGGCCTAATGACGTTTGATGTAGAGGGACCATGCTGTGGGTAGAATAAGAAAGATGTCCTTCCTACCATCCTTGTCTGCAGGAGAGGAAAGCCAAGAGCTCCTCTGTCCCTTAGCAGATTCTAGCCATCAACTTAACAGAGGTAATATGCCCCTCGGGTCTCCCAGAATACTGGAGCGGCAGTCCTGATGAGTTTCTTTTTCCCCAGTTCTCCGATTATCAGAATTACCTCGTGAATAGCTGCGTGAAGGAGAACCCTACCATGGAGCGGTCCATTGCCCTGTGTAACGGCATCTCCCAGTGGGTACAACTGATGGTTCTCAGCCGCCCCACCCCCCAGCTCCGAGCTGAAGTCTTCATCAAGTTCATCCAGGTGGCTCAGGTGAGTGACTGGATTAAGACTAGCGCCTGGGCTAAGAGGTAAATTATCCCCTCTTCCCCCAGCCTAGTCCATCCATTAGAGCTGCCTTCTCATCATGAACCTCCTGGTGGGGTTTGTGCACTTTTACCTGTCCCCAGATCTAGATACGGTGACTCTTCTACATCCCACAAAAGGGCAGTATGGAGAGGGCCCTACAGGCCATCTTCATGGTCAGGATATGGTTAGATCTGTTTAGATCTTTAACATTTTTCAGAAGATGCTTACCAGCCTATATTGTTTTACCAAATGTGGCCCACATGGCAAAGGAAAGGGCAATTTCAGGTTTTAGTGGAGCTAGACCAGCCTGATTTAGGTCTGTGAGCCCATGTTGTGTTGAATGGCTGGGTTTAGTGTTTGAGGGGCAGAGTTTAGGCATCTGATAAGAGAAAAGCAGATACTGTGAACACATATTTGAAATTTCACAGAGATTCTAGCATCTCTGTCCCAGTTACTGTCCTATATAGGCATTGGCGTTGCCCTCAGAAATAAAGTCTGGTTACTTTGGGGTGAAGGATATAAAGGATTATGCTGAACGATATATTTTTTCATCTCTAGATGTTCTAGACCAGTGTTTCTTAAAGTGTGGTACATGGAACACCTGCTCTGATGTTAACTAAAGCACAGATCCCTAAGCTCAACCCCAGATCCGGGGAATCGGAACATCTGTACTTGAGTCCAGAAATCTTTGTGTTAAACAAGTACTTTGGGTGTTAGAAGCCACTGCTGTAGAGGGTGGTCCACAGACCAGCTGAAACTAAAGGAGGAAGACATGACGCTTTGCTAGATTTGGGACCTCCTGGTCTGGAATTAAGCCTTAGGAAAGAAATGGACAGAAAATTGCAATACCTGATTGCTAGCCTTTGGCCAGAATTAGGAAGACTTATAACACAGAGATGAGAGGCAGCGTCTAAGCGCCCATGTAACTGACATGTACAGTGACTCTGTTTTCTGTGTCACAGAAGCTCCACCAACTACAGAACTTCAATACGTTGATGGCTGTGATAGGAGGGCTCTGTCACAGCTCAATCTCCAGGCTCAAGGAGACAAGTTCACATGTCCCGCATGAAATCAATAAGGTCAGTGCTCCTGTCTCCTCCGGGGCCCCTTGGCAGCATTCCTAGGACTAGCGTCAGTGTTTCCTCCTTGAGGGGCAGCCCAGAGAGCATTTCCGAACCAAAGCATCCCTTTTCAACCAGGCAAAATACCAAGGAAGCAACCCCTAAAACCCACAGGACAGGAACAGGGATGTCACAGATTTGAGGGTGACTGTGACTCAGTCTGGCTGCAGTGTTACTGCACCCATTCCCGCTGGTGACTTGAAACAACATGTGTGTCCTTCCCATGTTCGTATGCCACTGAGTATCCGGAGTCACCATCTTTAGTGAGAACTCACTTGCTCTAGCAAGGAAGAGTGGTTCAGTGACCATAGTTCAGTCTGCATGTCAAGTGAGGTTATTTAGTGACACGTTAGAAACCTAGCTAGCTGGAACCCTTGGAGAGTGACATTATGGAGAGCTGAATTTTTCCAGATAGTTGGAAATGAGCTTTTCAGGTACCATTTTTTAATAGGTGGTATTTTATTGAGGAACATTTTTCTTAAGTGTCCGATGTACTTTCCTACATTATTAATTAGATTTTATAGAAAGGACTTTAATCCTTTATACCTACGGATGTTATCACACGTGTAAACCACTATGATATAGTACAGGTATAAATGCAGCTACTTATGGTATGGGTTTGATATAACAGCTGCTCTGGGTATTTCATCTCATTTGGCCTCCCTTACTAAACTCAAACCCCAGTCCCCTTGCGAGCTCTCTTCTTAGGGAGAGATGTATGACCCTCGTTGCCACATCTGTTTTCCCAGGTGTTCAGCCTCCTTTCAGAAAGCCTCTTATTAATCATCCTTGCTCTGACAATGCTGGGGTCTGGGGACACCGCTCCACCCCCACCTCCCAGTGGTCTGGTCACCTTATAATTCCCTCATAGTGCTGGCTGGGAGCAGGCAGAACAACTGAAGACTGCCTGTGTCTCAGAGGGAGAGAATCACAGAATTTCAAGTGCCTTCGTGTCATTTCGTTTACAAGATGTAGCTTGCTGCTCTGCAGCTTGGGGTCCCCCCATAGCAGTGCTTCCTGTCTGTAGCTGCTTGCCCTTCAGGGTGGTCTGCATAGTGAATTCCTAAGTCCAGAATTAAAGCTAGTGTCCTGCAGTAGTTTATGTCACCTTCCAAGGGGAACAAAAATACCTCTGTCATCTTTGCTGCTAGTCTCTTGTCTTGTGAGCATTTCCCACACTCCACACTCACGCGCCCTGTTTCCTAGAGGTGTGTGAGGAGGCTCTCTTGGCAGCCACATGGCTGCCGGGGGCTGACTCCCAGACCTCAAGCTCTTCATCGGGAGAAAGGGTACTTCTTTAGGCCACGATTTTATTACAGGAATTTCCAGCACAGTGTTTAAAATGGTTGTTTTGTGTTGTGACGTGAGTCTCTCCTTCCTGTCTTTGCTTCTGAGAAGGCTGGTCACCACACACGGGGGTGGGGTTCTATGAACTGCGTGCTGACTTAAAGCAGATGCACTGGAAGGAACAGCAGACGACCTGGCTGTGCCCTTGCTGTGCTGGGAGTGGCCACGCGCCCTCTGGCCACGGCAGAGCACAGGCTCTAACGCAGAGCCCCCCACGGCCTCTGCCTCGTCCTCTCTCAGGTCCATTGCTGGGAATTGGTCTAGTCTGTTCAGTCTCCCTATCCAGGGTTTCGGTCCGTGGGTGGAATGTCGCCTGCTTCCTAGGCATAGGCCCATCTTGAGACTCACCGAGCCAAGGCCCACAGAGCGCAGCATAAGGAATAACAACACTTGACAGGTGACAAGCGCCACGCTGGAAACACGCTTCCCCGCGCCAGCTGCGTGGGCAGCACACTTGAAGTGTATGCGGTGCAGTGTCTTTGGAATCATTCGGAAGACACTAGGGAAGGGGACTGCGTGGCTTGGGGTAGAGGTCAGAGAGACACTTACTATGCACTGTATACTCTTGTACTTTTTAAATCTTTTTTATCGTGTGCTTACTTATTTTTTTAAAGAACAATTTTAGCATAAAAATGGTAAATAAAACCTCATCTAGAATTTTCCAGTTATGTAGTAAAGCACACCTTGCATTTTCTAAATCTACTCTGCGATGTTTGACATAAGCTGGAGTTTTAACTGGGGAGTCAGAATCTACACCTTTAGGTGGACCACCCCCTGCCTGACAACTCAGGGACGGGGTGAAATTATGGTAGGAGCTGAGAGTAAAAGGCAGCCACTGCAGAAACGCAGCCTGCCTGGATGGTACCTGTGACTGGCTCCCTTCCTCTGCTTTGTAGGTTCTGGGTGAGATGACCGAGCTGCTGTCCTCCTGCAGAAACTATGACAACTACCGGCGTGCCTACGGGGAGTGCACCCACTTCAAGATCCCCATCCTGGGGGTACACCTCAAGGACCTCATCTCCCTGTATGAAGCCATGCCCGACTATCTGGAGGAGGGGAAGGTGAACGTCCACAAGCTGCTGGCCCTTTACAATCATATCAATGAACTGGTCCAGCTGCAAGAGGTGGCCCCACCCCTGGAGGCCAACAAGGACCTGGTGCACCTGCTGACGGTGAGGCTCCATGGGAGACAAATTACTGAGCGCTACCTCATCAAAGATCAGCTCAGTTAAGCCTCACAAGAACCCTATGAAGTGGATACTATCATTACCTCCATTTTATGGATGGGGATTCTGAGGCACAAAGACGTAACTTGCCAGAAGCCACACTTACTAAGCAGCAGATCCTGGGCTCAGACCCGGGTGGTGGGACTCCGGGGCTGTGCTCTTAAGCATCATGCCCTTTGGACCTCTAGGAACGTTCCCCTCCCCCTACAAAAGCCAGTCCTAAGCTCTCTGGGAGGAGCTGATAGCAAATCAGGATACAAGGCTTGGTAAGAGATTGGAGACAGTCGGTTTTCATTTAAAAAAAGGACAAGGCATTGAGTTTAAAAAGAAAGAAAAAAATAGGTTCATTATTTGGGTCCTGCTACCACTGGCTTGGATCCCAGAGACATTTAAGCCAAGGGCAGGCGAACACTTGTAGTGATGCAGGAGACCAGGATTTGCACTTTGGGTCGGGGGTGAGATCAGATGAACTCCCTTCCAGACCTGTGATTCTATAGTTCACCAGCTGTGTGACTGACTGTGGGCACATAACTGTTTCCTTCTCTGTAAAATCAGAGGGACTCATCTCTGCGATGACTTCTCCCTTCTCTTTCAGTTCTAAAATTAGACAATTTCTAATCTGCTTTTTTTGCAGAATGGAATAATCACTGTGGCCTCTTCCTACCTCACAGGATTATTCTGATAGTGCCTCAGGCTTTGCATCCAGCTGGTGTCTAATCCCAGCCCTTTTGCTAATTGTCCAGGTGACCTTGGCTAGTTTCCGCCTTAGACAGCATCATCTGAGGAAAGAGGCACTGAACCTTAACTTTCTTGGTTCACAAATTCTGTGAGGAAAACTAAGCATTTCCCTCCCAAAATATACGTAAGCCATATATACTCAAAAATATGGATGTTTTTGAGTTCTGAACCCCCTGAAGCCCATCCATAGAATCCAGATTAAGAACAAGATTATTTCTAAGACCTCTCTCCTCTAAAGTTTTTCTAAGATATATGAAACTCTTAATATTGTTTGATATTACCTGTTATCATTTAAACTGGGTTCTGTTGCTGGAATCAAATTTTAATGGTATCAGGCCATGCAAACTGTCCTTTCAGATCATCCGTCTGCTTTGGGAGAGAACACGTGAGGTGTGGACCATCTGACTAGATAGGGCCTTCGGCCTAAGCTCTGCCTAGAAGCTTAGCTATTAAACCATAGTTTAAAAGTGGGCATCTTGAGACTTCTCCAAAGTTTAAAAATATTTTAACAAAAACTAACGCTTGCCCTACTGCAATAGTAGATGTTATACCCCCAAAATTTTGTGAATTTTTAAAAACAAATGACTTACAGCCTAAAAGGGTAAACCACTAGAGAGGAAGAACCAAGAAACACATCGGCCCTGGGAAAGGCAAACAGCATCCTAGCAATTAACTCTGTTCTCCTTTGATCTGCAGTTATCCCTAGATCTCTACTACACTGAAGACGAAATCTACGAGCTTTCTTATGCCCGGGAACCCAGGAACCACAAAGCCCCAGTGAGTTTTTCATATTAAGACTCCCATGTGTAACAGGTGCTTTACAAGCCTCTCATCAAGGTCATCCATCTTGGAATGGACTTTAGTTCAGGTTAAAAAGCATATTATGTTTTTACTATGTGCCCAACATTGTGCTAGGAATAAGAAAAGCTTCAGCATATGTATTAGGAATAGTTCCTGACCATAAGGAGTTTGTACACAACTCGAGGGGATAAGACTAATATGTGAACAGTAAATAACTACATGCCATGAGTGTCAGAAGGAGTGGGGGAATCAGCCAGCGGTTTACTAGTTAGAGAAGGGATATAGCATGGTGGGCTGGAGTGACCTCTCCCTCCTATTAATTATAAAGTGTCCTCAAGGCAGTTGTTTCTCTTCATGATTTGTTGATGATAATGATATGTATATTAATCAGATGCTCAGCTTCAGAAGACTTTCAACTTGGTAGATAGAAAAGCCCCCACATCTTGTATTCACGTGGGTCAGAAAGAGCAGTCTGCTGGGTTTTTTGACCTCTTATGATGAGAAGTCCTGTGCACAGTCCTGGCTGCACAGTAGGGACTTCACAGGTTATCTGGCCCTGGCTTCCTACAGGCAGGTGAAATAATTTCAGTCTTCCTTCTGAAGAACCAATAATTCCCACAGTCTCCTGGGCAGCTCCCCAGCTCCAAAGCAAGTGGTACTCAAGGGTAGAGAGTTGCCTGTACATGAGAAATTCAGCTTATCTGTTCAGATGGCTAAATTTCATTGTTTCTATACAGAAAGACCAAGTTCTAGCATACTATTGTAACCAAAGATGTTTACTGAACATATTCGGCAGGTTTCAGGGTGTTGGAGGGCATTCCAACAAAAGGGGGACCTTCTTTCATTTTTTGAAGAGATTTTAATTTGGGCCAAGTCTCAGATACTTAGGAATGGATTCCATCTCAGCTTGTCTAGGCCTCACTTCTTGTTTTTTTTTTCTTGCATGTCTTCCTGCCTTTTAGCTATTTTTCTCCTCATCCTTGTCTCTACTAAATAGTAAGTAGAGAACAGAGAGGAAAAATTTTTTTTAATGTTACTGGAGTGTACCTGCTGTTCAGGTGTACAGCAAAGTGATTCAGTTATACGTATACATATCTTCATTCTTTTTCAGATTCTTTTCTCATATAGGTTATCACAGAATATTGAGTAAAGTTTCCTGTGCTATACAGTAGGTCCTTGTTGGTTATCTGTTTTATACATAGTAGTGTTATGTTAATCCCAAATTCCTAATTTATCCCTCCCCCCAACATTTCCCCTTTGGTAACCATAAGTTTGTTTTTGATATCTGTAAGTCTGTTTCTGTTTTGTAAATCAGTTCATTTGTATCATTTTTAAAATTAGATTCCACATATGAGTGATATATGATATTTGTCTGACTTAGTATGATAATCTCTAGGTCTATCCACGTTGTTGCAAAGGGCATTATTTCATTCTTTTTTATGGCTAATATTCCATCATATATATGTACATCTTCTTTATCCTTTCCTCTGTCAATGGACATTTAGGTTGCTTCCATGTCCTGGCTATTGTAAATAGTGCTGCAGTGAACACTGGAGTGCATGTATCTTTTCGAATTATGGTTTTCTCCAGATATATGCCCAGGAGTGGGATTGCTGGATCATATGGTAGCTCTATTTTTAGCTTTTAACTGTTCTCCATAGTGGTTGTACCAATTTACATTCCCACCAACAGTGTAGGAGGGTTCCCTTTTCTCCACACCCTCTCCAGCATTTATTGTTTGTAGACATTTTGATGATGGCCATTCTGACCAGTGTGAGGTGATACCTCATGGTGGTTTTGATTTGCATTTCTCTGATAATTAGTGATGCTGACCATCTTTTCATGTGAATTTTGGCCATCTGTATGTCTTCGGAGAAATGTCTATTTAGATCTTCTGCCCATTTTTTGATTGGGTCGTTTGTGGCTTTGTTTGATATAGAGCTGCATGAGTTGTTTATTTTGGAGATTAATCCTTTGTCAGCCACTTCATTTGCAAATATTTTCTCCCATTCTGTGGGCTGTGTTTTTGTTTTTTATGGTTTCCTTTGCTGTGCAAAAGCCTTTAAGTTTAATTAGGTCCCAGTTGTTTATTTTTTTAATTTTCATTACTCTAGGAGGTGGATCAAAAAAGATCTTGCTGCGATTTATGTCAAAGAGTGTTCTGCCTATGTTTCCTTCTAAGAGTTTTACAGTGTCCAGCCTTACATTTAGATCTTGATCTGTTTTGAGTTTATTTTTGTGTATGGTATTAGAGAATGTTCTAATTTCATTCTCTTACACATAGCTGTCCAGTTTTCCCAGCACCACTTGTTGAAGAGACTGTCTTTCCTCCACTGTATATTCTTGTCTCCTTTATCATAGATTAATTGACCATAGGTGTGTAGGTTTATTTCTGGGTTTTCTATCCTGTTCCATTGATCTATATTTCTGTTTTTGCACCAATACCATACTGTTTTGATTACTGTAGCTTTGTAGTATAGTCTGAAGTCAGGGGGCCTGATTCCTCCAGCTCCATTTTTCTTTCTCAGGATTGCTTTGGCTATTTGAGGTCTTCTGTGTTTCCATATAAATTTTAAAATTTTTTGTTCTAGTTCTGTGAAAAATGCCATTGGTAATTTGATAGGGATTACATTGAATCTGTAGATTACTCTGGGTGGTATAGTCATTTTGACAATATTTATTCTTCCAATCCAAGAACATGGTATATCTTTCCATCTGTTTGTGTCATCCTCAGTTGCTTTCACCAGTGTCTTACAGTTTTCGGAGTACAGGTCTTTTGTCTCCTTAGGTAGGTTTATTCCTAGGTATTCTTTTGATTCAATAGTAAATTAGGTTGTCTCCTTTCTCATTCTGATCTTTCATTGTTAGTGTGTAGGAATGCAAGAGATTTCTGTGTATTAATTTTGTATCCTGAAACTACCAAATGCACTGATGAGATCTAGTAGTTTTCTGGTAGAATCTTTAGGATGTTCTGTGTATAGTATCATGTCATCTGCAAACAGTGATAGTTTTACTTCTTTTCCAATTTGGATTCCTTTTATTTTTCTTCTCTGAGTCCCATGGCTAGAACTTCCAAAACTATGTTGAATAAAACTGGAGACAGTGGACATCCTTGTCTTGTTCCTGATCTTAGAGGGAATGCTTTCAGCTTTTCACCATTGAGAATGGTGTTAGCTGTGGGTTTGTCATATATGGCCTTTATTATGTTGAGGTAGGTCCCCTCTATGCCCACTTTCTGGAGAGTTTTTATCATAAATGGGTGTTGAATTTTGTCGACAGCTTTCTCTGCATCTATTGAGATGACCATATGGTTTTTCTCCTTTAATTTGTTAATATGGTGTATCACATCAATTGATTTGTGTATATTGAAGAACCCTTGCATTCCTGGGATAAACCCCTCTTGATCATGGTTTATGATCCTTTTAATGTGCTGTTGGATTCTGTTTGCTAGTATTTTCTTGAGGATTTTTGCATGTATATTCATCAGTGATATTGGTCTATAATTTTTTTGTAGTATCTTTGTCTGGTTTTGGTATCAGGGTGATGGTTGCCTCCTAGAATGAGCTTGGGAGTGTTCCTTCCACTGCAATATTTTGGAGGAGTTTGAGAAGGACAGGTGTTAACTCTTTTTTTTGTTTTTGTTTTTTTTGTTTGATAGAATTCACCTGTGAAGCCATCCGGTCCTGGACTTTTGTTTGTTGGAAGTTTTTAAATCACTGTTTCAATTTCAGTACTTGAGATTGGTCTGTTCATATTTTCTATTTCTTCCTGGTTCAGTCTTGGAAGCTTGTATCTTTCTAAGAATTTGTCCATTTCTTCTAGGTTGTCCATTTTATTGGCACAGAGTTGTTTGTAGTAGTCTGTATTTCTGTGGTGTCAGTTGCAACTTCTTTTTCATTTCTAATTTTATTGATTTCAGCCCTCTCCCTCTTTTTCTTGATGAGTCTGGCTAAAGGTTTATCAATTTTATCTATCTTTTCAAAGAACCAGCTTTTAGTTTCATTGATCTTTGCTATTGTTTTCTTCATCTCTATTTCATTTATTTCTGCTCTCATCTTTATGATTTCTCTCCTTCTACTAACTGGGTTTTGTTTGTTCCTCTTTCTGTAGTTGCTTTAGAGAAAGAAAATTTAAATGATCTACTTTACTCTTTGTCGCTAGCTTCAACAAAAGCTTTAAGAGAGGAAAGTGAAACTCCAGGCATATTGAAAATTTTAAATTATCTTAGATGGAGACAATGTGAGGAGCTCTTTGTAAACTGTAAAGCACAACACTTGTGTTAGCCAAGGTTACTGTTCTAGATTTCAGTTACGTGCGGGCCCTCTGCTCCTTGCCACTGCACATAGTTGAGGGTTGTCCACAGCTGCAGCTACCAGGTAATGGGAAAGGAAGGAGCTTAAGGTTATAGCATTGCATTATAGTCATGGGGATTTCTCTGAATATTTCATTTTTATAGTCATGGGGATTTCTCTGAATATTTCATTTTAGCCACTAACACCTTCAAAGCCACCAGTAGTTGTGGACTGGGCCTCTGGAGTATCTCCCAAACCTGATCCAAAGACCATAAGCAAACACGTCCAGAGGATGGTGGATGTAAGTACAGCTGTGTTTGCACAGATGAAAAGCAAGGCATTGCCTGGCTTAGTGTTGTGTGTGGGGAGAGGGGAGCACAGTGGTAGAAACACAAAGGTAAGAAACTTGAAACTCGTTCCTATGTGAGCACAGGGAACCAGTTACTTCTCATATTGTGGCTGCAGAACAGTTCAGAAGTTACATTTTGCCAACACACTTTGGCCTCTTCTGGGGGCAGGTGTACCTCTTAAAGGCCTAGCAAGAGATCATATATTTAAAGGTTGTCAGTTGATTTGGGGGCAGAGAGAGGTTGGAAAAGATTTGAGTGTAAGTAAGGGTGATGAGAATCTAAAACTGAAAAGTGTGACACTGCTTGATTCAATTCACTGTGCTAAATGCTGAGGAGGGGTACATACCTTCATATTTTTACATTTACCCTGTGGACCATTCCAGTGTAACAAGAAAAGAACGAGCCAGCAAGTGACAGAACAATTGGTAGAGGATTAAGAGGGGGTAGGGAGCACTTCTGACTGGGCTGTTAGTAGAAGCTACACAGAGAAGGGGCAGTCTGAGCTGTGCAGTGAAGAAAGGGCAGAGTGAAGGGGGAACATCCCTCAGTGCAGTGAGCTAGGAGTACAGAGCAGCTGGGGTGAGGGCATATTGACATGCTAATGGAATTGAAAGCATCTGGCCACCCTCCAGATACTGGTACCTGCAGAGACCTGGGATGTGACCCACTGAATCTCAGCAGCAGCTTAAGGAGCAGGTTTCCTTGTTCCTCTCACTCAGACCGAGGTGTTCTGGCCCCTTTGTCATTTGGCTATGATTGGTTTCTCTTTCATAATCACCAAAGAAACTCCTTTTTCACAGTCTGTATTCAAGAACTATGATCATGACCAGGATGGATACATTTCCCAGGAAGAATTTGAAAAGATTGCTGCGAGTTTTCCATTTTCCTTCTGTGTGATGGACAAAGACAGGTGAGGGTTTGTGTATGGGAATATGTGGCTGTGAACCTGTTGGTAAGAACGCTTTATGGGTGTGTCACTAGAAGAATTTATAAACTCAGATGTGTTGCTGATGTGGTCACTTAATGAATCTCTGTGCTAAGAGAGCCATTATCAAGCAGATGCCTGTCCGGCTTCACCATGAAAAATGCATGTTTTAAATGCAAAGACTCCATAATTCTGCCAGTTTAGGAATAGTCTAGTCAACTGTAAGTAAGAAAAAGTTTAGTCTTCCTTCTTGCTTTGTCCTTACAGATTATGAGGAACAACTAATATTTACTAATATTTTGCATATTTACTTTTCTCAAGAAGTTGGTTCTCTGTGTGAAACCAAATGTTTGGTTGGTGGGTTACAGTTATATAGTAGGTGCTGTCTAAAGTCAGAAACCTCAGCGTAAGATATTTCCCTATACCCACATTTCCATCACTTCTTTTTCAAGTCTTGTGGATAGTGGTTAAATTAGTTAGGAAAACCTGGTTTAGCCGAAGAGTGACTCTGTGGAAATGAGTAATGCCATCTCACCTCCTTACACATGCTACCCAGACATCCTTATTAAAAGGAGGGCTCATGGAAGTAAGTGTCAGGTAATACATACTGTACTACCCCTCAAGGATACAAAGAGAGTGAGTTTCTAAGGCTAGAAGCTGCCTTGCTACCCAGCCCCGCTCACATCCTTCTCTCTCATTTGTGGGCAGGGAAGGTCTCATCAGCAGAGAAGAGATCACTGCCTACTTCATGAGGGCCAGCTCCATCTACTCCAAGCTGGGCCTGGGCTTTCCTCACAACTTCCAAGAGACAACCTACCTGAAGCCCACTTTCTGTGACAACTGTGCTGGATTTGTGAGTTGTTCTCAGAGTGCTTTGGGGTTGAACGTGGGGAGGGGTATGAGACAGTTTAAAGTGATTAAGCCAGGTACAGACCTCATGCAGCTTTATCAACTCTTCCTGCCTAGAGCCTAAGCAAACACACACCTACAATAACCTCGTCCTCAAATGCATGGGTTTTACTTGCACTCATCTTTTCCCATTTCTTCCTGATTTATTTTCTCCTCTGGTAGAAAGGCCTGGGATAAATGGTGAGGAAATGTTGAATTTGGGATATACTTTTAAAGTATTATATCCATATGCTGTTAGAAAAGAGAAATATGAGACATCCTCAGCCCTTCAAAAGGAACTGCCTTTTAAGAAGTCACTTGGGCTCTGCCCCTCCCCTGTCCCACCCCGACCAACAGTTTCTTCCTAAACTCAGTTCGTGACCCCAGGATTCTGTATACTTGCTCTTTAGTTTGGAGTCTCAAGAAGCCTATTTGTCCTGTGATTCATCCACTTCAGGCCTGGGTCATAAGTCCACTGTAGTAAGCTTCTTGAGAACATTTACCTCTGATCAGCACAAACTTTTCCTGTTTTCAGTTTAAGGCCAGGAGGGATTAAGACACATGAGAGATAAATGAGGCTTCCTTCCCACTTGAGGTAGAGTAGAATGAGGGAAAACAAAGAATGGATGTCTAGCCTCCTACCAGGTAGATGAAGGACCTGTGGTGCATTCTAACTGTCTCTTCTTTGTCCCACAGCTCTGGGGAGTGATCAAACAAGGGTATCGGTGTAAAGGTAAGGCCCAGCTTTGTCCAGTGTGTTGTCTCTCTACCCATAGTAGTTGTCCATTCAGTCCACAGCTTCTCAGCACACCTCACAACCTCATCTTCAAACTGGCTTCCCTAGAGCACCCCCTGAGAGTGATTGCCATCACAAAGAAGAGAGGAATCTGGGTGACTAGTTATGCAGCTCATTACAAGAGCCTCACTTTGTTTTGTTTGCCCTGGAAATAGGGATGACTGGTAGATTTTGCTCTCATATGGTCATGGGTCCCCAAAGACAGGCACAGAATCACTTCTGAAACAAAAGATAAGTGATTACCAAAGTCCCTTGTCAGCTTTCCTTTCATCGGTAGATATCCCAGGATAATTGT
Organism: Phocoena phocoena; assembly: GCF_963924675.1. Classification (NCBI taxonomy): domain Eukaryota; kingdom Metazoa; phylum Chordata; class Mammalia; order Artiodactyla; family Phocoenidae; genus Phocoena; species Phocoena phocoena. The sequence goes on along the minus strand of NC_089220.1, from coordinate 81,901,573 downwards.
CCTTCCTTATGACTAGAAAAGTTCAGGAGTAAAGGAGAAAAGACCTTTTACTGCAAGGAAGAAAGAATAAGACCTAACAGCTGGGAGCCTCCAGAGGGTCTCCTTAGAGTAGGCAGTATGTGCAGGATGACCAAGAAAAACACCACTTCTGTCTAGGAGAGCAGGATGCCACTTCTGATTCCCAGACTCATAAGGGCTGTGACAAGGTTGTGAGATCCAGGGTTGACCCAGTGAGAAGAATGCTAAGTTCAATAGAAGTGTTAAGTGTCCTAGCTCCAGAAGACAGGACAGGCATGTGTGACGAGAGCACTGCATGCATGTGGTTTTGAGACCCTGGAGGAGAAAGTGAAAGAAAGACTTCCTGATCAGGGTGTCTTGTCCACAGACTGCGGGATGAACTGCCACAAACAATGCAAAGACCTGGTTGTGTTCGAGTGCAAGAAGCGAGCCAAGAACTCAACAGCTCCCACAGAGAACAGCACCTCTGTGGGGCCAACGTCCAACCTTTGCTCGTTGGGAGCCAAAGATCTGCACCATGGTAAGCAAGCACTGGGAATGTTCATCTTGGGAAGTGAAGGTAGAAGAATACGGTTTTCGGGGAGGAAAGACTACCTTTATCCTTCCTACTTGTAATAAAAACCACCACAAACATGCCTGTATATTATGCACCCTGTATTTTAAGAGTTCCACTTCACCTGTGGACACCACAATTCTGTCACACACAATGCAGACTTTCTTGGGAGAAAAGTGTCAGAGAGCACCATGAAGGTCTGCAGCCTCAGAGTGAAGCCTGGAAAGGGGCTGCACCTAGAGGTTTCTCTTCTCCAGACCATCTCTCCCCAGTCCCCAGAGCTTTGCCCAATAGTGACAAGAGGAGGACTGCCAGGAAGTAGACTAATAGGTAGGTTAAACATAGGTGTATCATGGGCAACAAATGAAAATTGCTGTAGAAGTGCTATTCGGCAAGGTCTGCTTGTAGTGAAAAAAACGACTACTGGTTATCACTGTTATCTATTAAATGGTAAATATAAACCCTAGACATACAGAAAGCCTGGGACGGAATCTTAGGTGCGCTACCTTTTGGGGAGCAAAAGAAAGCAAGCAAATAGAAAAAAGCAACAGAACAGGAGCCTTTAAGGATGGCCTTTCCTCAGGGTGGATGCAGCCTGACACCAGCGGCCATAGCTTGGCCAGCAAGGCCCCTGGATTTCAGCCCCATTACCCCCTAAACTGCCTGCTTGAAAATGAGTCCACTTTGGGCCTATGGAACTCCTGTACCAATAAGAAAAGTCTCATTTGAAACTAATGTGTCAATATTGAGTCTCTGCTCTTCTGAGCCAAAGTACTAACATGTCACATACCTTCCTACAGCACCAGAGGAAGGACCTTTCACATTCCCTAATGGGGAGGCTGTGGAACACAATGAGGAAAGTAAGGATCGGACCATCATGCTCATGGGAGTGTCCTCACAGAAGATTTCTGTTCGGTTGAAGAGGACTGTTGCCCACAAGGCCACCCAGACCGAAGCACTGTCTTGGCTTGGCAGTGAGGGCCCTTCCAGTCACTTTGTGCTAGCTTCCCCAAGGAAGACGGCCCAGGATACTCTGTATGTACTTCCCAGCACTACATCTCCATGCCCCAGCCCAGTCTTGGTCAGAAAGCGGGCTTTTGTCAAGTGGGAGAATAAAGAATCCCTCATAAAATCAAAGGAGGAGCTCCGTCACCTCAGACTCCCAACCTACCAAGAGCTGGAACAGGTACCCTCTTTTCCTTTTTTTCAGACTCTGAGAAAAGTGGGGCTAAACCAGGGAAGAACATGTAAACTGAAGATTCAGACCAGGTTGATTATTAGAAAGATAAAGGGGAAAAAAAAGGATTCTGCTTTGTCTCAAAGAAACCAGTGGGGGCCCTGGTTCACATTATGTAACTAGGACAGGATAGACAGGGCTCCTATTGCCATAAAGGTACAATCTCAAAGTGTTGGTACCAGGGCCCAAACCTCTGTTCACAGTAGGCTCCTTGAGAAAAAACACTTTCTTACTGTGGTGACACCACACCCTTTTTCTAGACTTAAAAGCAAGTTGCCTAAATCCTCCCTCCCTAGAGGTCTTTGGGGGCCTTCATGGTTGCCTGGACATCTTCCTAAAAGGAGGTGATCACCGTGCTAGCAAAAAAAAGGAAGGGAGTATTTAGCTCACTGCAGAAAAAGCCTCCTTCTTAATACAGAATGAGGGAACTCTTCTCTAACACATCAGGGGGTGTGCTGATTTTACATACAAACATACACACACACACAGCTAAATCAACAGTAGTTGGAAAATGCACCATTGATTATAATCTATAGCAATATAATGTAGTAAATGGTAACAGTTGTGGTAGCAGAATTGCTTTTTATCTGTTAGGCTCACAATGTCCTAATCATAAGTTATCTAATGGAGGTATCAGAAAAGACAAAATAAGGTTTACCAAGAAGAATATGATGCCAAGGTTTGATGAGAAGGGGAATAATAAGGTTAAGAATAGAAAAAAAGAAAGTAGGAGCTAGGACAACTGGGGACAACAGGCAGTTGTCCAAATACTCAATTCCATAGGGTCATCACTAATTACTTCTTTTTGTTTAGAGTACAAAGCTCAGGGTGAGAGCTGGTTTAGACAGACCTCTTGTCATGGGACAGTAGTTTCTTACCAAAGATAGGGTAAGGCCTGTCTGCGTTTTTTCCCCAGAACATCATTTGGAGGCCTATCGATCAGTACAAACACAAAACCAACATCTAGCTGGCTAGAATTCCTTACATAAGTCTACACACTACATACATAGTAAAACTGCCCAAGAGGTTCTCAGGATTCCCTACCTGGTCCTCCTCAGTGTTGCACCTTCCCTGTCAGACCCCCAGGAATTGAAGAAACAAGTTAGATAATGTACATGAAACTCCTGGTTTGGTGCCTAGAACAAAAACATAATATTAGGAGGAATGCTTGAGAAAAGAACAGATTTTCTGGATTAAAAGTAGTCACTCAGACTATTTTAAGACATGCTTTAAGAATCAATCAGAACATCTTCCGATGCAGGTGACACAAAGCCCTCTCTAGGGGTAGAAGCAGCCAGAATCAACTTTCAAGAACAATGAAAGAAACCTTGAAAAGTGAACGTGATAGAGTAGAAAGAACTTCGGTCTTGGGGACAAAGATCTGTGCTTCTAGCCCCAGATAACTCTGTGACCTGTTTGGTCCTCTGTAAAATATAGTCCATGCGCTCTACAGCTTGCTTCAGATCCTGACATTTGCTGCAAGAAGTGGGTGGTAGAAAGATTTCAGGTGACTGAGTTAGTTAGGTCCAGTATTCATTCCTACACCAGTAATACCAGAGCTGGTAAACCCTCTTTACTTTTATCCTTATCATTGGGACCTAAGGACCAGAATTCACTATGCATGTTTTAGAGTATTTAAAATAATATGTAATATTCATATTATAATTAATAAATATTATACATTATTTTAAGTATGTGTATACCTCTAAGCCACCACAGGACAAAAGAAAACGCAAAGCCTCTTGGGTTCAAATCCCCAGTCTGATACTATATCCACCTCTATTAATCATGTAACACAGTACCTGGCACATAGCAAATACTCAATATTACACAGTAGCTACCAGACAGCTATCTAGGTAACTTATGTTGAGAAACAACTCATGTATCCCAAATTACCCCCCCATATTTTGATCAGCTTGATCAAAGTCTTGAAGGCCAGTAATATCAGCATCACAGTGGCATGTGTTGCTCCTTTTTTCTCTCTCCTTTTATTTACAGCTAAACTGGACATTCATAAACAAACAAAAGTGACTCTACACCTTACACCAGACCACCCAGTAGATTTCTACCCACCTGTTCTTCAGAGAAGAGAATAGCTTCACAGGACCTCAGAGAGGTCCTGTGAAGCCAAGGGAGTTGGTGAGCCTGCCCCATGTCAACTTGCTGCTATCAGACTGGAAATAAATAAAATAGAGACCAGAAAAAAAAATAGAAAGGACAAAAAAGATAAAATCGATTGTGAATAATCATTTAACAGTAACTGCCCCTAAAACAGCCAGTTGCGCCACAGCAAACCAAAGCTTCATGTACACTGACAAAAGATAGATAAACAAAATGGACAAACCTTTATTCACACTAAGAAAAAAGAGGGACTTCCCTGGTGGTCCAGTGGTAAAGAATCTGCCTTCCAATGCACGGGACGCAGGTTCAATCCCTGGTCGGGGAACTAAGATTCCCACAGGCCGTGGGGCAACTAAGCCCACGTGCTCTGGAGCCCATGCGCTGCAATGAAAGGTCCCACATGCCGCAACGAAGATCCCGCGTGTTGCAACTAAGACCTGACACAGCCAGAAAGAGAGGGAGAGGGAGAGAAAGAAAGGAAGGGAGGGAGAAGGCTCAAATATGTAAAATTAAAATGACAAAAGGAGATATTACAAGTGTTACTACACAAATACATAGGACCATAAGAGACTATTATGAGTAATTATATGCCAACAAACTAGATAACCTAGAAGAAATGAATAAGTTTACAGAAATACACAACCAAACAACTGTATCAAGAAAAAAACAAAATCTGAACAGACCAATAACAAACAAAGTCTTTGAATCAGTAATCAAAATCCTCCCAACACAGAAAACCCCAGGATCAGATGGCTTCACTGGCAAATTCTACCCAATACTCAAAGAATTAAACACCAGTCCTTCTTAAAACCTTCCAAAAAATAGAGGGAATATTTGCAAACTCATTCTGCGAGGGCAGTTTTACCCTGATACTGAAGCCAGATAAGGAAACTACAAGAAAACCAAACTACAGACCAGTATCACTGATGACTATACATGCAAAAATTCTCAACAAAATATTAGCATACTGAACTCAAGAACACATCAAAAAGATTTTATACACCATGAAAAGCAGGGTTTATCCCTAGCATGCAAAGACAGTTCAACATAGGCAAATCAATAAATGTAATCATCACATTAGTAAAATGAAAGATAAAAATCATGTGGTCATCTCAACAGATGCAGAAAAACATCTGACAAAATTTCATGATAAAAACCCTGCTCAGACTGGATATACCTCAACATAATAAGGGCCATATATGACAAACTCACAGCTAACATTATACTCAATGGAGAAAATTTCAAAGCTTTTCCACCAAGATCAAGAACACTCTCACCACTAAGTGCCCATCAATAGATGAACGGATAAAGATATGGTATGGATTTAGTGGTATATATATACAATGCAATACTACTCAGCCATAAAAAAGAGTGAAATAATGCCACTTGCAGCAACATGGAGGGACCTAGAGTTTATCATACTAAGTGAAGTCAGTCAGAAAAATACCATATAATATCACTTACATGTGGAATCTAAAATATGACCTAAAGTACTGACAGTCTCAGCTACAGCGATTAGGCAAGACAAGAAAGTAAAAAAGCATCCAAATCAGGAAAGATGTAGCAAAACTGTTACTGTTTGCAGATGATGAGTCTGTCTATAGAAAAACCTGAAGATTAAGCAAAAAAAAAACTGTTGAAACTAATAAACATTTTCTGTTAAACTGCAGTATACAAAGTCAACTTATAGAATCAGTTGCATTTGTATATACACTAAGGACAAAACATCTGAAAAAGAAATCTTTCCCATTCACAACAGCATCAGAAACAATAAAATAGGAATAAATTTAATCAAGGAAATGAAAGATTTCTACAATGAAAACTACAAGACTTTGCAGAAAGACATCCTGTGTTCATGGATCAGAAGAATTAAGATTGCTAAAATGTCTGGCAGAAGACCTGAATTCTTTCCTTCCAAAGGAGACATACAGATGGCCAAAAGGCTCATGAAAAGATGCTCATCATCACTAATTATTAGAGAAATGAAAATCAGAACTACAATGAGGTACCACCTCACACTGGTCAGAATGGCCATCATTAAAAAGTCTACAAATAATAAACACTGGAGAGGGTGTGGAGAAAAGGGAACCCTCCTACACTGTTGGTGGGAATGTAAATTGGTACAGCCACTATGGAAAACAGTATGGAGGTTCCTTAAAAAACTAAAAGTAGAACTACCATGTGATCCAGCAATCCCATTCCTGGGCATATATCTGGACAAAACTATAATTCAAAAAGATACATGAACCCCACTGTTCACAGCAGCACTATTTACAACAGCCAAGACACAGAAGCAACCTAAGTGCCCATCAACAGATGAATGGATAAAGATATAGTATGGATTTAGTGGTATATTTATATACACTGCAATACTCAGACATAAAAAAGAATGAAATAATGCCACATGCAGCAACATGGATGGACCCAGAGATTATCATACTAAGTGAAGTCAGTCAGAAAAATACTGTATGATATCACTTACCGTATGTGGAATCTAAAATATGACCTAAATGAACTTATCCATGAAACAGAAACAGACTCACAGACACAGAGAACAGACTTGTGGTTGCCAAGGGGGAGGGGGTGGGGGAGGGGTCGATTGGGAATTTGGGATTAGCAGATGCAAACTATTAACATACAGAATGGATAAACAACAAGGTCTTACTGTATAGCACAGAGAACTATATTCAATATCCTGTGATAAACCATAATGGAAAAGAATATGAAAAAAGAATATGTATATGTGTATAACTGAATTACTTTGCTGTATAGCAGAAACTAACACAACATTGTAAATCAACTAGACTTCAACAAAATAAATTTTTTTAAAAGACTTAAAATATCCATACTATCCAAAGAAATCTATAGCTTCAATGCAATCCTCATCAAAATACCAATGGAATTCTTTACAGAAATAGAAAAAAAAAGTCCTAAAATTTATATGGAACCACAAAAGATCCTGAATAACCAAAGTAATCCTGATGCAAGAGCACAAAGCTGGAGGTACCACACTTAATTTCAAATTATACTACAAAGCTACAGTAATAAAAACAGTATGGTACTGGCATAAAAACAGACACATAAACCAATGGAACAGAAAAGAGCCCAGAATTAAACCCCTGCATATACAGTCAGCTAATATATTCAACAAGGGAGCCCAGAGCACCCAAGCAGAAAGGAAAGTCTCTTCACAAATGCTGTTGGGAAAACTGGATAAGCACATGCAGAGCAACGAAATTCGACCCCCATCTTACACAACTGATAAAAATTCACTCAAAATGGATCAAAGAGGTAAACATGAGGCCTGATACTATGAAACTCCTTGAGAAAAACGAAGGAAGAAGCTCCTTGTCACTGGTCTTTGGCAATAAATTTTTGGATACGACACCAAAAGCAAAAAATCATCAAATGGGACTACATTAACTAAAAAGCTTTTGCACAGCAAGGAAACCATCAACAAAATGAAAAGGCAATCAACTGAATGGGGGAAGATATTTGCAAATGATATATCTGGTAAGGAGTTATTTAAAATATGTAAAGAACTCATACAACTCAATAACAACAGAATCTGATTACGAAACAGAAGAACTATATAGACTTTTTTCCCAAAGGAAACATAGAAATGGCCGACAGGTAATGAAAAGATGCTCCACATCACCCATCATCAGAGAAGTGCAATTCAAAACCACAATGAGATATCATCTCACACCTATTAGGATGGCTATCATCAAGAACACAAGATAACAAGGGAACCCTCGTGCACTGCTGGGGGGAATGAAAATTGGTGCAGCCAATATGGAAAACACTATGGAGATTTCTCAAAAGACTGAAAAAAACTACTATATGATCCGGCAGTTCCACTCCTGGGTATATATCCAAAGAAAATGAAAACACTTAATTCAAAAAGATACACACACCCCAATGTTCTTATTTACAATAGCCAAGATATAGAAGCAACTATAAGATATAGATATAGAAGCAACTTAAGATATAGATAAGACATAGAAGCAACTTAAGTGTCCATCAACAGATGAATTGATAAAGAAGACGTATAGATATAGATATAGAAGCAACTTAAGTGTCCATCAACAGATGAATTGATAAAGATGTATGTATATATATATGCATATACATACATGCAATGGAATATTACTCAGCCATAAACAAAGAATGAAATTCTGCCACTTGCAACACTGGAAATCAACAGCTGCCTCTATAACTAAGTCACTGCAAATTAAATAAATCCCAGTTTACAGGGATGGGATAAAATTCTTATCTTTCTCAAGAGTCTGTTAGTTTTCAATGACTTGGAGGAGAAAATATGTAATACGATTATATATGTAATCTTGCATGTGAACTATAATACCACATATTATAGAATTCCAAGTCACTGCTTTCATACCTCAGACCTGACCAAGACTATTGCTGCCAAGTTTAGGTCTGTTACACAACATTCAAAGATTTTCTCATTATTCATCTATTGCCCAGGAATGGTTTATTCTGCCTGCTAGCTACTCTATCTTTGATGTAACAAAACGAATTGTTGTTTACACATGCTCATTTGATAGTTAATGTGTTATTTTTTATTCAGGGCAAAATACGTGCCTTGAAAACACTTTTGAATTCTCAGCCACACTGAATAGATGCCAATCAAGTGTAGTACTCCCAGTACTGTAACTGATTTGCCATTCATTGCTGCTTTATTAACATACCTCATTTTTTTTTTTTTTAAGGAAATAAACACCCTGAAAGCAGATAATAATGCTCTAAAGATCCAACTGAAATATGCACAGAAGAAGATAGAAACCCTCCAGCTTGCAAGAAGCAATCATGTCTTGGCTCAGATGGAGCAGGGTGACTGTTCTTAGCCCAGAAACTCAAGCAGCACAAACTGCAGAGTGTATCAGAGATCTCATTTCCTAAACCTCTTAACACAAAGACCTGGGAAACCTTAGACTGACTGGCTTTCAAAAGGGTACTTTAAAGAAGGAAAGCTGGTTACTCTTTTGTTACTTAAAAGATTCCAACTGTGCGGTATGGTTTTCTCTTCCAGCCAGTTGAATCAAAGGGAGGAAAGCTGAAGAATGCAAAGTATTTGCCATTCATACCAGAATTCCGCCCCCCCCACCCCCCCACCCCGACTAATATCAAAAGCATGATAAAAAACATGAATATAGCTTTCTGACAAGATAGCTTCTATGTGGCCTGCCCAGCTGCTTCTTCCTGAGAACTAAAATCCCTGGAAAATGAATTTGTTTCCTTCCCGTTTTTTCCTGAGGCATTTATTTTGTTCCATCCAAAGCTTGCTTATAGTGGAAAAATACTCACATTCCAAAAGTAGAATCGCTTCCTCTATATTTCAGCATTCTTTACAAATCTGGTTCCCACTTCACTACCTCAGATCTAATCAATTTGCCTTTTCCCCTTCTTCCTCACTACGTTCTTACACACATGAGGATATCTACCTAGAAGAGAACTTCTAGAGATGTAGCCATAAATTTGGGGAGAGCAGGAAGGGACTATTAAACAACATGACATCATCCAATTACAGGTCAACTCATAGTTTTAGTCTGAGTCATAAAAGAAGTAGCCAAGTTAAGTACCTGGAAATGTGGCTATTAGCACCTCACACATGGCTGGCTAATTAGCTAAAACAAACATAACGCAAACATGATGTTTGTCCCTCATATAATCTACACTGGATAGAATGAAGAATTTATGGCTTTTTAAAAATGTTTAACTCTCACATGCCATCCTATTTTTTTTTTTCTTCAAGTTTCTGAACTGAATTTGTGCTTGTACTGTCTTCACTATTAATACTATTTAGAAGTAAGCTAATTGGATCAGAGGCTTCAATAACAGCTGACAGCATGTACATATGTACATATTATGTATATACAACATCAGTCATGCATGTGGCTTGGAATTCTGTTTCTTCCTTAGTAAAATGTGAGTTAAACGATTTTTGGTCATGTACACAAATTCACGAAGTTCAGTTTGTTACAAGATCAAGAAATTGCTCAGAATGTAAATTGTACTGTTTGGCAAAATCACAAGAGTCCTGTGAGTCTTCTGTTAATGAAGGTTAATGATAAATGGGCTCATTTAATTATCTGGGCAACTATTCACAAACTTCTTTGTCAGACTCTTTATTTCTCTAAAAAAAAATTCATATGATCATTTTCTTTTGGTGGGGAGAACTTACCTTCCATGCTTGGAAAGCCTGACACCAAGCTGACTTAAAGTTCATACACAAGTTGACCAAATGCCAAGCATATAATCTCAGCAACCAAAAGTTCCAAACCTAAAGCCAACAACACCAAGTCTTAATCAGAAACAAATTATATATATAGTATAAGCTTCCTTGGAGAATTCATATCATTTAAGAAGTTTCTTTGATGAAAGACCAGTTCCCATTTGCATACCTCCTTGTACTGAACTGAGCTTTAGTGAAAAAGCTAGTGACTAGCTTTCAGTTAGTGTTTTAAGGAATCACTTTACACACAAATCTACCTTTTTCTAAATCCAAACTCAGAAATCCCCATGGCAGGGCTGCTTAGGTCCACCACTTGGTATATAATCCTATAAGAAGTACTTTGCTACTTACTTACCTTATGTGGAACAAACATGAGTTTATAATCATCCTTAAAATTCACATTCTTCACCTATTCTTTTCCTCTGACCAAAGACGGTACAATGCAATTTCTTTAAGCATAGTTATGAAACACAATTAAATTTTTTTCATTCTTCTTACCCAGGATGCAAAATACAGAGCCCAGGTTAGTTTCTATGTAAATAATTTGTGATCTAGAGGAATTCAAAAGGTCAGAGTCTCCTTAATTAGTCAAATTAACATGGCTAGAAAGTCTCAAGCATTCCAGAATTTATCACTGAAATGGATCGGAAGCAGTAGTTTCACCACAAGTCTTTACAGTCCAGCAAGGGCCAAATAAGTATAGTGTATAAATTAATATTATTTGCTCTGAACTACATGGGATTAACGAAATCTACAGAAATAATATGAAAAACTTTTTGTTCGTCAAGCCTAGGATACAAATTTGTGTCTTGTATCAACTTGAAATAAGTTTGGGCATATATATATCTGCTGAAACAAGGACAAATCTTGTTAACAACAGTGTCATTTCTTATTTTCTTTGGTAATTGATTTGCTGTTTTACTGGCCAAATGTGAATTTCTGTTTAAAGATGTATAATGTAAAAGAACTGCAAGGAAAAAACAAATGTACAGATTGTAAAGGTGGGTTTTTTTTGATACCTAATGTAAGTTTTCTTTGTGTAATATTTGTATGATAAAAGACATTAGGATCCCTACGGCATAGATGTCCTGTGTTTCTTCTAGTTCATGAACATATAGAAGCCTCACCTGAATTTTTACTATAATCGACAGCTGAGACCACTCCCTACTTCTGTTAACCAAACCAAACTGAGTCTTCCTGAAAGGAAAAGCAAAGCAACTAATTACTCAGTATACATTTTTCTAAATCTTTCTATAACATGAAGTAGTAACACATAGAAATATTCAACCTTTTCCCATCTTATTGCATAATGACTTACAGTGATCCCCAAATATTATATCTAAAAATACTTAACACTGAAGGAGACAAATCTGAGGTTGTCATTCCTGTGGCTTTCAGCTTTAATTCCAGTTCTATCTAAGAAAACAAGTAAAGAAGAGAAGCTTTGAAACTATGGATGGAATTGGTAGAGGATGGTTCAATCTAGTGGACAGATCACCCAGAGCAATTCATTTATGCTCACGATTATCTAGAGTGATTAGAGATAGCTGTGATTTTTCCTTAATGATCAGCCAACTTTTGTTTAACTAGACCAATGAAGGGGGGTGGGGGGAGGGGAGAACAGGGACATATTCCAATCACTCAAATTCCATGGTGGAATGTATTCTGGTACACTTGGATGTGGTATATTTATCATTTTGGCATTTCATAGTCCTTCATAAAAACAATGAAGTCACACTGACAACTTGGCCCTAGAAGAGAGATTAAACTACCTACCCTCTCCTCCACCCACAATTCCCACTCCAAATCTCTCTACCCTGTGCCCCTTACAAGGTATAGATTGTATCATTCCTCAGAACATTCTCCATCACAAATATTTTGGGAGTTATCATACCTTCTTTTGACACACATAAAGGTAATTAAATGTTTTTTGGTTTAAAATGTTTTTTTTCTGTTTAGTGAGGCAAGATTTCCCTGATCTACAGAACACAAGGGAACAGGTTAAAAGGAAATACTTCATCTCTTCTTTTACCGAGAGCTTATGTGTAATGTTGTGGTAATTATGTATGGATGGACAAATCCAGGTAAGAGGTCAGTTACTTCTTTAATCCAGAAACTCCCAGTAAGATCATGTCTATAGGTGCTATTAGATACCACAGGATAGACCAAGGCAGGGAGAAGAAAAAAGGGGAGGGAAAATGAGGTAGTAGGAAAAAATAAAATTAAGAACTAGGCAAAAAAGAATGATGAAGAGGTGGCACAGAAGAAGGTGTTAGATTTTAGGAAGCAGTGAAGTGCCATTCATCATACTCTGCATTTGTATTGCATTCAATTTATAAAAGCATTTTCAGGGCTTCCCTGGTGGCGCAGTGGTTGAGAGTACGCCTGCCGATGCAGGGGACATGGGTTTGTGCCCCGGTCCGGGAAGATCCCACATGCCGCGGAGCGGCTGGGCCCGTGGGCCTTGGCCACTGAGTCTGCGCGTCCGGAGCCTGTGCTCCACAACGGGAGAGGCCACAACAGTGAGAGGCCCGCGTACCGCAAAAAAAAAAAAAAAAAAAAAAAAGCATTTTCACATTATGGCCTTTCACATTAAGGCCCCAAATTGCCTTATTGCTTAGCAAACTTTTCTATGAAAGAAATTTTTACTGAGAGAAGATTTTCATGAAAATCCTACCTCACAGGAAAGAATAAGATATTAGGTTCTAGACCACTCAGCTTTTCATTCAAGTGAAGTTTATAGGAATGTGTAAATAAGAGTGGTTCCGGCTCCAACAAGGTTCCAGGAGCAAGTGCTAAACTTGGATAAAATTTACAGTGAGTAGCAGATAACCCAACAGCACTCCTATGAAGGTACAAAGAAATCTTACAGAAATTAATAAACTAATGTTTCTACCATTATTAGCCATAAACCTTTAGTAATAAATGAAGCTGAAAGTAGTTGTAAACCCATCCTGTATCAGCAACTAAAGCTGATATGTAGCAGAAATGTAAAGGTTTTAAATGAACAGTTTAAGTAATAACTTTTTTGAAATATTTTACTCCAGTGGTCTTTGCATATATATTTTTAAAAATTATTTATTTTTCAGAGTTCATAGCTACTGATAAAAGTGTTTCCTAATATGGAAAGGCTTTTCTTCAACTATCACAAATGAAATTAAGTCTCTTCATTACATGTAAAATTTTTTTAAAATCTAAGCTTAAGAATAACCAAAAAATTTATGTTTTCCTATCCTGAACAAATTTCCTCGAAGGGTTAGCTTGAAAAATACATGGCCAAGACTGCGGTGTACACAATATGTGAAGGTTTAACGTTATTTTAGATTTCTCCACAGGGTTTACTGTAAAACAAAACAACAACAAGAATAACACTGCCAAATATCAAATACCATTTGTCCACAGGTACTCAGCCTTCTATCTGTTGAGTTGGTTAGACCACAGAAAGTTGTTATGCATAAGAGTTGACCAGGAGCCTACAGATTTTAAAGTGGGGTTGAAAACATTTATGTGACTATCTTTTTCTCTCTCTACACTAAGAGAAAAATGCATTACTTGGGCCACCTCTTAAACCATTCACAACAGGCCTTTATAAATTCTCAACAAATTGGACTTGTACTTAGGTCTTTATAAAACAACCTGAGAAGGCACAAGTATCACATTCCTTATTTGACAAATGAGGACAAATTAATCCTTGAGAGCTATGGCCATTTCAACCCACAGCACCCCTGGACTAGTGCCATGATGTGAATTCACAACTCCTGATTCCCAAGCCTTCGACTGCTCCAACCACCAAACCACATTTAATCATTCCCCAACCCTTTGTTTCCCAAATCTAGCTGAGACTCAGAATTACCACGGGATACCCTGGCCCTACCTCTGATCTACTGAAACTGGATATGAGTGTCCTAATCCTGTGGAGCACAGTGCAGCCTGCCTTTTAATATTCGGAGACCTAAAGTGATGGCACAAATGATGAAGAAACCAATTTACAGAAATATTTTTCACACCACCATGTAAAATTAGTACATGTCTTTGTCCCTTTAGAGTAATTCTGACCTCAGTCTTTAATTCTGCTGTCAAACAAAACCATATAGATTTCAAATCCAGTTGGAAAATAAATATGCATAGCAACAACCAGACTTCAGCTTCAATTAATGGAATTTTAACACAAACCTGGCCAGAGGAATTGCTCATATAAAAGAAAGAAAAAGTCAAGAAATCTTCCTCTTGAACACAACTATCAATCAGTCCCTTTCCCTATTTTGTAAAGTAGGATTAACAAACACAAAACACAGCCACAGGAATACAGATGAGGCAATAGTCTATATTCCTTTCCACTACAAGTGGGGTCATTTATATGTTTCAGACCTGAATAAAATACAGGTAACAATCTAAATTCAATCATGACAATAAAATACTTTCTATTTTCCAAGTTTGATGGTAATAATATATTTACACTTTTAAAAATAATTTTTGCTCATTTTTTTGTTTTTTAAAAAGACATAACATGCTCAAGAGTACACAGAATACAGAAAAAATCATCACTTTGTCTAAGAGATCAAATAGTAGTATAAAACAATGCTCTTTACATACTAAACCCAATTCAAGAATGATATCATCAGGGAATCTAACATGGTGTTTACTTCAAAGATGACATTCAAGTAGTTATTTAGAACACTATGCCTAATGTATCTATTAAGTAAGCCTGCTATCTAAATGCTGTAGCTTTTAATATCTTCTATATCCACCACCACCTCCTCCATATGGATCTCCATAACCTCTTCCTCCATAGCCCCCTCTTCCTCCATAGCCCCCTCTTCCACCATAATCTCCCCTGCCTTGGAAACCTCCTCCTCTACCACCCCCTCCTCCACCTCCACCCCACCCCCCTCCCCCTCCCCAACCGCCTCTTCCACTCCCACCACCTCCTCTACCTCCACCTCCACCACCCCAACCACCCCTTCCGCCGCCTTCTTGTCTCTTTTGCCAAGGGGGCATTTCAGGGGGTGGTGGTTCAATTTCATTCGGCCGTCCTCCCCTGTCAGGCACCCTTCCCATCAGCACCTGTGTAAAGAAACATTTTCTTTCAGTTTCCAATATTTTAAAAGTTAAAATTTACATAAAGGATACAAGCAATATTGAAGTTATTGTTCTAATGAAACAGAAGTATTTAGGGACATGAAAGTATCAGACACAGCAGTATGAATTAATATTGAAAATACAAATGTGATGTGTGACAAATTCCTCACAATGTGCTGTTATTTTTAAGCAATGTGGGGGAATATTTCTGAAACTTAAGGACTTGTTTAAATTTGTTTAGCAAATTTTATAACAAATGTAGTACCCATCACACTAAGAAATTTTTTTAGCAAAACATTTACAATATACATAAAATACATACCTTACATTAATTGACTTCATATCCGTTTATGCAACAACTCTGGACTTTCTATTGCCATTGGTTTGGTAATAGATTATCCAATAAAAGACTATTTCTGAGCACATTTTATTTCAACAGAGTATGAAGTATATATGATAACATGTGGGTATAATGCAGTCAGAGATGAACATAATGGCTATAATCCAAGATTATCACTGTAAAGAGATACAAGGATTTTCAACGAACTATTCCTTTTTTTTTTTTTTTTTTTTTTGCGGTACACGGGCCTCTCACTGCTGTGGCCTCTCCCATTGCGGAGCACAGGCTCCGGATGCGCAGGCTCAGTGGCTATGGCTCACGGGCCCAGCCGCTCCACGGCATGTGGGATCTTCCCGGACCGGGGCACGAACCCGTGTCCCCTGCATCGGCAGGGGGACTCTCAACCACTGCGCCACCAGGGAAGCCCGAACTATTCCTTTTTTATGAGAAATTAAGCTCACTAACTTTCAATGATACTAGTTACTATATTATAGAGAAAAGGGAGACTTGATACACTTCCTTAACCATGCTTTATAATGCTTTGAAGGATAAACCAAGGAAGAGTTTGCTTTAAGTCCCCAACTTTCTGTAGAAAGGAACTACTTTATATGCCCATGTACAGAGACCAACAGGAAGCAAATAGCTTCCTGCTAGTCTCTTTCAGGAAAGAAGGTAAACCAGAAGTGCCTCAACCAAAATGATCTATGAATCAGTTGTGTTCTACTTCCTTTGATTCTCTAATCAAAATCATGGTTTACTACTTTATGTCATAAATGAAAGACAAAATCTCAGACAACATCCT